>NC_142669.1:2490000-3192500 GCF_026168435.1 Sesamum indicum
AATTTATTGACCATTTGTAGACGTCTAAAATATGAGTAATGATTCTCAAGATAATTATTTTTAAGAAAAGAAAGAATTTATATTTCCCTATGTACAGTTACATGCAACACCCTTATATTGTGTATTTATGATGTTCTCTAGTCATTAATTTTGTATCGTACTATTTGTGTGAATTATAATGATTTATCGAAACTATTTCATCCTTACTTATTAGTATTAGGAAATAATTAACTTAATAGTGTTTATTCGTGCATTCACTAGTACTCATTAGTATAATATAATGCAAATCGAATAGTCTCCAAATGCAAATGAGTGATCGAAAGCCATAACAACAAAACAAGCTTATAAAAAACACATACACAAAACAATATTGAAGCTGACGAACACATAAGTGATCAGTATGAATAGCACCAATTCGAACATCTTGTTCAGTACACAAGATCACATAAAACAAAATTACTGATACCAAATCATGGTTAGGTTGGTGCAATATTTGTGCATCGCGCTTCGGTAATATATAGCAAAAACTAGTAAATAATTAAAACCAAGCATCCTAGCGAGGACAATCGGTCATTAAATCTTACCAACAAGCATTAGCCGCATCATCTTCACCCTGGAATCCTTTGTCAAACCGCAAAAAAAGCTCCATTTCCAATGGATTCTTAACTAACTTATTTGCAACCATCAAGTTTTCGTTTCCATCAAATGCTTCCAAATCTCTAACCTGCTGCCGGATCATTGCGCGATATTCGGGGTCTCCAAATTCACTTTCAAGCACTCTAGTCAACGTTCCCAAGCACGTGTTGGCAGACTCACAGAAGGTAGACACCATTTCAACCAACTTTGGATACCACCACGAACATCGCTTATCTTGCGTTTCCTTGATGAAGTGCTACTCATCCATTTGGCTACACTGGATGAATTCATAGTGGGGTCGACGTTGACATTGAACGAGGACAGCGGGCCCTCCTCCATCCCAACTTCACCTATGTCCGGATTCCATTCGGCATTCCGCACATTACAATCCTGCTTGTCAGCCATCTCTTCATTTGTAATGCCATTTGCATCCTTATATGGGTCCGCCCTACACTCTCTGATCGCACGATCCTTCCCAAATATTTCTCTCCATGCGCTTAAAAATGGCTATGTCTTATAATGCATCCCCTTCACGTAAGATCCATCTAAAACAACTCAGAGAACAAGCTAAAAATAATTTAAAAGATAAAGTGCTATTTCGGTTGAATGTAGGAAACGCATGACCGTTTTCATTTCATACCTTTACATAATCATCCCAAGTATCATCGTCTTCCACCATTAGCATATTCCGTTTCTCATCCCAACCCAATCCCAATCACGTGAGCATAGTGGTCAACGAAGAGTACTGCTTCTTCCAGATATGCAATTTAGAAGTAATATGTGGTTCGGCCTTATTTTTCGACTTCGGAAATGTCTTTGCCATGTACGCCTCCAGTTGTCTGAGATAGCCATTCTTAATGCTATTGTCACATTTCCACCCAGTTACAACTAAATTCTTCAGTCATGCTATAAGACATTCCTCTTCGAGAATCGTCCACATTCGGTGACTTAAAAGGCCTATTTTTGTTCCCTGCCCGCCGACGTAGCCTGCTGCTAGCTTCATCAGTCCTAGCTCCATCTTTCAAGGAACGATCGATCGGCAATTTGTGTTGAAACCTGCACCAAAGAATATGTGTTGGTTAAATAGTTGAATGCAATTGTATAATAGACGAGGACAGAACCTGTACTAACAATGTAAATTTAGTGTAAAGCATGACGTCAAATCATAAACGAAAAACAAATTGCCAGCGTATAAATGGGTAACGTAATTTCGTCCACAATAATAGCACTTGAAACAGAAGAACAATTCAAACAACTGACTGTAAAACAGTTGTAGATTTCAATAATCACACAGTCTTCACAACTATCGCTAACCCTAAGACCTTAAGATAACAATGATTACAGTCAACCGCCGAACAAATACAGTCTGCGCGCATGATTAGGTTATTCAGTGGCATGTGACATGACGCTTAGCAACGACTGTAGGATATAGGTTATTCAGTGGCATGTGACATCACAGGCGACTCATCCACTCATTTTACATGGATGTGGCCAATGTGTACCTCCAAGTGGTCCATGAGGGGCTGCTCTTGATATTCCACGCACAGTCAGGCTCAACATCCATCCCATCATCTCCAAGACTCAGTAAGTCATTTTCTAGCGGATCATCAGGCATTTCAGTCCTTAAAAAATTGTGCAATAGGCAACAAGCGAAGATTATCCAATTTTGCACCTTGATGGGGTAGAATAACTAACTCTTTAGAATACCCCAGCGCATCTTAAGTAGACCAAACGTATGCTCTTACGCTTAGAAGAGTGCTTTAGGTTGAAAAATACCTGATGGTCTGCGGTCCGCCCGCACCATTGTCCCACTCTTGTAGATGGTAGCGAACACCTCTGTACGGAGTCAACAAACCTTCGGCATTCGCATAGCCACTGTCACATAAGTAGTAATTCCCAACACAAGGTATAACCGAAAGTTACGCAAGAATTTTATTATTTGCATTTACGAACCCACATATTTAGCAGTTGAAAAAGCTATAGCAAGCATGTAGGGAGCACAGTGACACTTGTAGGAACTTTAGACCACCTGATCTGTGGACGACATCACGGCTATCACAACGCTCCACTCCCAGCCTGAAAGGACGTATATGAATTGCATGTTTGGATAGCAAACACCAGGAACATTCACAGCCACATGACTTTTGCAAGTTCGTTACCTTCCCTTTTGATGTTCACGTACTCGCACATTAATGACGGTCCCATCCAAGGCCCCAAGACATCCCTACAGTATGGAATACAGTCACAAATTTAAGGTAAATATTATCAGAACAACTAAGGAGCAAAAATCAGATTACAATGAATTGTTAATTTAGAAACAAACAAATAATAGTAATAGGACACGGTGAAAATGTTTGTGTATCGTGCGGCCGGAACGTAGAGAATCATGCTTCACCACACAATTCTTTTTATGATGGGCTACAAAACTAAGAAAAATCGCTACTTGCTCCGGTACGCTAAGATAGGTGCTTTGCAAAATGCCTCCAGAATACTCAAGCAGATAGCACAACCGTCCGAAGGCGTTACGTCCGTACGTAGGTTGCGCAGGTAGGACTCATCGGATACAGAAACTAGACTATACAGGTGACAAATCTGGTCCGATATCCTACTATTCATTAAGTATCTCGGATGTCCAGACCGAGCATGAGTAGGGTTATGGGCGGTGAGGTGTTTTGTAACACGAGTGAATATAGCCAGAGCAACGGCAAACTCGCCAATTTCTTTTCTCAATCAAGTATGTGTGTGCGGACGCTTCACACTCACCCATAGCTAGAGAATGGTCTAAAGAAGTTCGGTACAACTACAGAAATCAACAGCAATTGGCTTACAAAGATAATAGCAAAGTAAAGTGATGAACAAATTTTCGTTTTGTTTCGTTTTTTTGCTCCTCTCCCTTTTTTTTTTTTGAGCTTTTCTTTTTTGGTTTGTTTTTATATAACAATGGGGGGGGGAGGTACAGAAGATTGTGGTGGTAGACGAAAGATTCAATGTAAATCAAACGAAAGAAAGAAAGCCTAATGTTTCAACTTAGGCTGTGATACCACATCATATGGTATCGACCATGGGTGGCCCGATCTTTACGGCGTAGTCCAGAAATGGATAAAGTGGTCCTGACCTGAGGAATGTAAATAGCCAACCACGTTATATGAACGTGACCTACTACATAGAACATTCAACCACCCACGATCACGAGTAAACCAATCCACACACCGACACACTTGGGTCCAGCACGAATTGCAAGCTTTGTGAATTTGAATCTCCAATCTAATAGACTAGATTGACAAACCAAAGGTTTCACCAAAGCTAAAACAAGTATATAACTCTCCAAAATCAGAGAACACTCAATATTTTATAAACTTAGATCAATTCTTAAATAATTCGATTGTGTCCCGCATGCATGGCTGGTATGTGCCTTTTATAGACCTAAAATACTTCCAAATTAACCTTTCATATCCTCAAGTGACTCCTTGGTTGATGTACATTCAATACTTGGTCAAAAAATGACTAAAAACTAGGTATTCTTGGTCAAAAACGAGTAAAACCATGCATGACCATGTGAATCCGAAAATTGGTGTACAAATGCACTTTGAATGTAGTTGAAAAGTCTCCTTTGACCACATGGTTGTACTTGGACGAGTTGTACTCCTATTATGGGCTTCCCTGTGCTTGAATTAGTGAAATTAAGCTCACATGTTGGACCTCCAACTGTGACTTGATCCCATTAGCAAAGACTAAGTTGGATTGGCTTTAATTACTTCTTGCATTCTCTTCAACCTTTCTCTGGTCATGGGCCCACTTTCAATGGTTAAATCTTGGTTTATTGGATCTTGAATTTCTTTTGCTTGTTGGACACCCTCGGTGTTCCTATCATCCTCCCCTTCTTGAAAAGGAGTGGTACTCGACTCTTCGTTACGTGCATCATAAAAAGGAGAAAGATCAGAAACATTAAAAGTAGCACTTACTCCATACTAACTAGGTAAATCAAGTTTGTAAGAATTATCATTAATCCTTTCAATGACTCGGAATGGTCCATCCCCTCTTGGCATGAGCTTGGACTTTCTTTTGTCCGAAAACCTATCTTTTCTAAGATGCAACCATACTAAGTCTCCCGGTTCGAAGATAACTCGTTTCCTTCCCTTGTTCGCTCGGTTCATGTACTGTTGAGTCATCCTCTCAATATTACTTTTGATATTTTCATGGATTTTCTTGACAAATTCAGCACGTTTCTTTCCATCCATATTTATTCACTCCTGCAAAGGGAAGGGCATTAAATCAATTGGTGCAAGAGGATTAAAACCATAAATAATTTGAGAGGGTGAAAACTTAGTAGTGGAGTGGACAGCCCTATTGTAAGCAAACTCGACATGCTGTAGACACTCTTCCCAACTCCTTAAGTTCTTCTTCACAATTGTTCGCAACAATGTCGAAAGTGTCCTATTGACCACCTTAGTTTTCCCATCGGTTTGGGGATGGCAAGTAGTAGAGAAAAGCAACTTAGTTCGAAGCTTGCCCCACAAAGTTTTTCAAAAGTAGCTAAGGAACTTGACATCTCGATCGGACACTGTAGTCTTTGGCATACCATGAAGCCTCACAATTTCCTGAAAGAAAAGATTAGCAATACTAGAGGTATCATCAACTTTATGGCATGCTATAAAGTGTGCCATTCTGAAAAATCTGTCTACAACAACAAAAATAGAACCTCTCCCCCTCTTAGACCTAGGTAATCCCAAAATAAAGTCCATTGAAATATCTTCGCAATGTACACTAGGAATAGGGAGGGGCATGTACAATCTATGGGGATTAAGCTTTGACTTTGCCTTAGGACAAACTATGCATTTTCGCACAAACTTCTCAACATCTCTACGCATCTTTGGCCAATAAAAGTATTCGCTCAAGACTCCCTAAGTCTTAGAAATACCAAAGTGACCCATCAAACCCTTAGAATGTGTTTCCTTTAACAATAATGAAGGAACAAAACAATTAGGAACACAAAGCTGGTTGGCTCGAAATAAAAATTCATCATGTAAATAGAATTTATCCCATCGAATGCTAGGGCTGCAATTTCCAAACACTTTACCAAAATCAACACCATTAGCATACAAATCTCTGATCAACTCAAAACCAAGAATTTTAGCATCCATTATTGAAAGTAAAACATACCTTCTTGAAAGCGCATCAGCAACAATGTTCTCCTTACCTTTCTTGTGCTTGATCACATATCGAAATGACTCAATAAACTCTACCCAGTTTGCATGTCGACGGCTAAGCTTGCTTTGACTTTTAATATACTTGAGTGCTTCATGATCAGAATGTATTACTAACTCTTTCGGCCACAAATAATGTTGCTAAGTTTTCAATACTATAACCAATGCATAAAGCTCCTTGTCATATGTAGGGTAGTTAAGTGTCAGCCCACTTAGTTTCTCACTGAAATATGGAAGCAGTCTACCTCCTTGCATAAGAACTCCTCCTATTTCAATCCCACTTGCTTCACATTCAATTTCAAAAGTCTTACCAACGTCGGGAAGGCTAGCAAAGATGCAT
Organism: Sesamum indicum; assembly: GCF_026168435.1. Taxonomy (NCBI): domain Eukaryota; kingdom Viridiplantae; phylum Streptophyta; class Magnoliopsida; order Lamiales; family Pedaliaceae; genus Sesamum; species Sesamum indicum. The sequence continues at coordinate 2,496,181 of NC_142669.1, forward strand.
AGCTAAACTTCTCTTTTATAGCTTGAAAGGCTTTCTCTCATGCATTTCCCCACTAGAATGGAACATTCTTCTTGGTTAACTCATTCAATGGGGCTGCCATGGTGCTAATGTCCTTCACAAATTGCCTATAAAAGATTGCAAGGCCGTGAAAGCTCCTCACTTCTCCAATAGTGGTGGGGTTGGTAAATCTCGAATAACTTTGATTTTTTCTTCATCAACTATGATTCCTTCACCACTCACAACAAACCAAGGAAAAAAACTTTGTTAATGCAAAAGTCACACCTTTTCAAGTTCCCAAACAACCTTTCCTTTCTTAGAACCTCTATGACTTGTTTTAAATGTGTTACATGCTCTTCCAAAGTCCTACTATAAATAAGGATGTTATCAAAATACACTACCATAAATTTGCCTATAAATGCATGCAAAACATGATTCATCAATCTCATAAATGTGCTAGGTGCATTACTAAGTCCAACTGGCATAACTAACAACTTATAAAGCCCATGCTTCGTTTTGAAAGCGGTTTTCCACTCATCTCCTTCTTCTATTCTAATTTGATGATAACCACTTTCTAAATCAATTTTAGAAAAGATAGTTGAACCATTTAACTCATCAAGCATATCGTCTATCCTAGGAATAGGGTGGCGATATCTTATCGTAATGTTGTTAATGGCTCGGCAATTAACACACATCCGCAATGTGCTATCCTTCTTAGGCACGAGCAACACCAGAACTGCACAAGGACTGAGGCTCTCCCTCACATAACTTTTGGCCGTCCATTCTTGGATTTGCCTTTGAATCTCTTTGATCTCTTCAGGATTGGTACGGTATGCTAGGCGGTTTGGCAAGGATGCTCCCGGAATGCAGTCAATTTGATGTTCTATCCCTCGAATGGGTGGCAAACCTTGTGGCATCTTATCCGGAAAGACATCTTTATAATCCTACAAAAGAGATATAACAACACTAGGCAAAGAAGACGTTAGGTCGTTAGAATTCGACATAGCTTCTTTGTACACAAGTACTTTGAGGTTTTGTCGAGAAAAAACAAATCTTCCTTGATTTCACTCTTCTTAGCAACTAATAAATTCTCTTTATCTTCTTTTTCCCTCTCCTTTTCCTTTCCTCTTGTAACTTTGCTTTTTTTTTTCTCCCTCTTTTGAATCTTTCATTCTTTTTTCACTCTCATTTTCACTTTGTTCTTTTCCTTTCTCTTTCCTTTTCTCACACTCTCTTTTCTTTTCTCTCAAGATATGAACTTGCAAAATCTGTTTTGGTGTCATCGGATTGAGAGTTATTCATTCTCCTCGAAGCACAAAAGAATAACGAATTTGGAATCCATCATGTGTTACATGCCTATCAAACTGCCATGGTCTTCCTAATAGTATGTGGCATGCATTCATTGGTACAACATCATATAAAACCTCATCCTTATATCTTCCAATTGAAAACAATACATTTACTTGCTTGGTCAGCTTCAGCTCTCCACACTTATTCAACCATTGAAGCTTGTATGGGCGGCGGTGCTTGATAGTAGGTAGACTTAATTTTTGAACCAATTCAATACTTGCGACATTGCAACAACTACCACCATCAATAATCATACTACATACCTTTCCATGAACTTGACAGCGTGCATGGAACAAGTTTCCTCTTTTGCAATTATCTTCCTCGAGCATCTGAGCTCTAAGGGTTCTTCTAGTAACAAGCAATTCTCCTTCTTCGGCATACTCTCTATTACTATCTTCTTGTGATGATTCCTCTTTATCAGTGATTTCATCTTCAGTTTCCAACTCTCCATGATTGTTGAAGATCATTGTACGTCGATTAGGACACTCACTTGCTATGTGTCCTCTCCCTTGGCACTTGAAACACTTTATATCAAATTTCTTGAAGAATTGGGTTCAGGTTGTACCTTTTTGGCAGCAACTTTGTCACCATGTTTAGGATCTGCCTGCTTGAATCTTGATGTCGAAGGGGTTATTTTCTTGGGGTTGTTCTTCCATGGACCGAATACCGACGAGTTAGAAGTCCTCCTCAAAAGTCCTCTTCGCTTGAGTTGTTGTTCCACCTTGATGGCTTGGTGTACCATCTCTTCAAGTTCTACATAGTGGTGCATCTCCACAACATCGGCGATATCCTGACTGAGCCCATGCAAGAAACGAGCCATAGTCGCTTCATTGTCCACTATAATGTTAGTTCGAATCATGGTAATCTCTATTTCCTTGTAGTACTCATCAACACTTTTAGAACCTTGAGTAACACATTGGAGATGGTTGTGTAGCTCACGACAATAATAGGATGGAACAAACCTTCTCCTTATGATTGCTCTCATCTCTTCCCATGTTGTGATGGGACGTTCACCATTCCTAACCCGTTCTTTTTGCATTTGATCCCACCAAACAAGAGCATAATCAGTAAACTCAAGGGCTGGGAATTTTACCTTTTTAGTCTCCGAGTAGTTGTGGCATGAAAAGATTTGCTCGACAAGCATCTTCCACTCCAAATACACTTCGGGATCACTCTTTCCTTTAAATGAAGGAATGGTGACCTTAACTCCTCCTAGGCCACCGTCTTCTTCTCTAGGTCGTCTCGATCTATCTCTTGGTCGATTCACTCTTCTTCGCCGAATGTCCTCATATTCTTCTCTATTGCTTGGATCGTACAAATACTCATCATAAATAGGGTGTTGAGAACATGGATTTAGAGCATGTCTTTGATTTATAGCTCTTGGACCGGCTACTTGATTCTCTACTTGATCCAATCTTTCATGAAGTCCTAGTTTATGGTTAAACAACTTCTCAAAGTGGCTCACTAAGGCTTGCATATGCAATGCATCGACCCCACCTTGTACCTTTTGTCCCGAGTTGTTGTCATCACTTGCTTGAGCAACTCCTTTATCTCGATTTTCTGTCGTTTAGTAAGATATTTTTTTATTTTTTTATAGGAACCTCACCAAATTCTTGTCACACTCTTTTTTTTTTCTCTCTTTATTTTTTCCTTTGTGTTTCACTCCTTACTTAATAGGATCACACTTTGGGGCCTCAATGATAGCCTTACTTCACTCAACTCTCTCTAATCTAAGCTCATGTGAAACTCAATGCTTTATATAGTGACTCAAAAACAAAAGCCAATTTCTTTTCTCAACCAAGTATGAGTATGTAGACGCTTCACACTCACCCATAGCTAGAGAATGGTCTAAAGAAGTTCGGTACAACTGCGGAAATGAAGACCAATTGACTTACAAAGATAATAGCAAAGTAAAGTGATGAAGAAATTTTTTTTTGCTGCTCTCCCTTTTTTTTATGAGCTCTTCTTTTAACTTTTTTTTTTTTGGTTTATTTTCATATAACGATGGGGGGGGGGGGGGCGGGGTGAAGGTACAGAAGATTGTGGTGGTAGAGGAAAGATTCAAGGTAAATCAAATGAAAGAAAGAAAGCCTACCGTATCAACTTAGGCTCTGATACCACATCATATGGTATCGACCATGGGTGGCCCGATTTTTACGGCGTAGGTTACAAATGGATAAAGTGGTCTGTGACCTAAGGAATGTAAATAGCCAACCACGTTATATGAACGTGACCTACTACTTAGAACATTCAACCAACTACAAGCACAAGTAAACCAATCCACACACCGACACACTTGGGTCCAGCACGAATTGCAGGCTTTGTGAATTTGAATTACCAATCTAATAGACTAGATTGACAAAGCAAAGGTTTCACCAAAGCTAAAACAAGTATATAACTCTCCAAAATCAGAGAACACTCAATAGTTTATAAATTTAGATCAATTCTTAAATAATTCAATTATGTCCCGCATGCATGGCTGGTATGTGCCTTTTATAGGCCTAAAACACTTCCATATTAACCTTTCATATCCTCAAGTGACTCCTTGGTGGATGGATATTCAATACATGGTCAAAAGATGACTAAAAACTAAGCATTCTTGGTCAAAAATGAGTAAAATCCATGCATGACCATGTGAATCCGAAAATTGGTGCATAAATGCACTTTGAATGTAGTTGGAAGGTCTCCTTTGACCACATGGTTGTACTTGGACGAGTTGGGCTCCTATTGTGGGCTTTCTTGGGCTTGAATTAGTGAAATTAAGCTCACATGTTGGGCCTCCAATTGTGACTTGATCCCATTAGCAAAGACTAAGTTGGATTGGGTTTGAATTACTTCTTGCATTCTCTTCAACCTTTCTCTTATCATTGGCCCACTTTCAATGGTTAAATCTTTGGTCCATTGGATCTTGAATTTCTTTTTCTTGTTGGACGCCCTCGGTGTTCCTATCAAATGGGGTATACAGTAAGAACGACGGAGCCGTGTAATCAATCGATGAAAATGAGGCAGACGGTTTTTTAAACAAAAATATTGGGCTGAACCCAAGCATGATTTCACAATGGTAAAGTATATATAGCACAACATTACTGAAATCGCAGCAAAGTAGCGAAGAAAGAAAGTGAGGGCTTTAGACAAACTCACCTTCAGATCTCGCGGGATTCCCGAGCTAACCACAAACAAGACAGTTGAATGCGACAAAAACTTGCGGCAACAACGTAAATGGCAACTCCGGCGACAATTCTTAGAGCAAAGAAAAAATTAACAAAACTTGTCGTTGGAAAAAACATGTACAACGTAATATTTGAGGGTATAATACGTAGTTATAGAGTAACGTCATCACCGACACCCAAGTCACCGGCCATGATGAACTCACCTCGAGACGACAATGACGCTTGCTCTGTAGAAGCCCTTCCGTTACTGTTTCAATTTGAACAGGTGGAGAAGACGATGCTTTAAAATGAAAAAGGTGACAACAAATTTAAGTCGGTAGGTGTGCATATGAGGACAATTCCGTCATTTCGCAAAGCTAATTTGAGGGTATTAAAGACAAAGCAGCTGGGCATAATAGTTGGGATAGCTGGTCGGGATTCAAATCCCACCCCTTTCGCCCGGATTCGTATCTCGACTTTCATCCAACACTATACCGGGCTCCCACTTTAATTACCGGGCCTCACATTTCAAAGGTAAACAAACTAATGTCAGGGATTAACCCGGATGTACTGCGTATTCCCCTTGAGTATACACGCCCTATGTTTATCATGGTGAGGAGTTTCAACTCTTTCTTAACTTGATCCAACCTCCGTCAAACGGACTTGGACTTCAGGTATTTATCAGGCTTGATGTAATCAAATTAAATCAGTCCGACCAAATGCATTGGACAATAATTAATTAAATTAATTTTAACCTAATAAAGTCCACAAATTCATTTAGTTCAATTAAATAAATCTAAGCCCAAATACTAATTAATTGATCCAATCAATTAATTAAGTCAAATCTAATAAATTAATCCAATTAATTTAAAGGTGTGAAGTCCAAAATTAATTAATTCTTGTGCCATCAATCAAACAATTAATTAATCCAATAAATTAATTGATCATTTATATGTATTCTCTTTGAATTAATTTAATCCAATTAAATTAATTCGTTTTTTCTCGAATTAATTCCAATTTAATTCCACCAATTCTATAGTGATTTGTGTGTGACTCTTTAGGTTCACCGTGAGCTAGACTTAGGCATTGTTTCCAACATAAATAATTAATTAAATCTAATTTAATTAATTATTTTCGATTAACCATTAATCGAAAACGCCCGTCACCATGGGTGGTCGTCTAGCAACGGTCCATGGTACTAGATTTTTTGTGATGTTAAGCATATAAACATAATTAGTAAGCACAACAGATACAATTGTCAAATAATGAAAACTCACTATATTAAAAAACAATGACACACTTACACTTAAATTGTCAGAACAGATTACATAAAGGCAAATCTAACAAACTCCCACTTGACCTTAAAGCCAATCACCCATTATCCTCAAATACATATTTCCAAGATACTGAGCATGAGCAATCTGCCACACCGACTTGGTCAATGAATCTACTATATTTATTCATTACATTTTCTCAAAGGATACTAATTAATTATTTTTTCAGATCGGATCTAGATTTCCATAGCAGCATCAGGGCTGGGGGTGTGCACCCACTTTCCCAATCTATGGCCCAATACTCGAATGTTCCACTGGAAAAAAGTGCTGCTAGTTCCAACAGCTGAAGGTCAATAATAATTATCTTTTTTATCTATTATATAAATATTATTGCTGACTACATATTTTTTTTGCCTATCTGTCTTATAGCGTAGGTACTGCAGGGATTGCACCAACGAGTGTTCAAAGTCTTTAAAAATTTTGCTGCAAAATGCATGCATCGCAGGTTCTGTGAAGCCAGGAAATGCTGCTCTAACCATTGTGGCTAGTAAACGAGATATGGGGCCACCTATAGGAGTAGTGGGCTCTCTGAAGTTTCAAGAGGAAGCCACGAACAATAATGCGAACTGATCAGCCAAGGTGGAGTTTGTGACCGCTATGTGCCGCGGTGGCTTATCCTCTGTTAGGATGCACAAAGAAAGAAAGCCTATAAGTTTTTTCTTCAAAATTATATATAATTAATGAATATGGTTTAGTTATTAAATTATAGTCTTATGATTTTCATATCTTGCATAGGAGTCGTAGCTCAGGAGATCGCCAAAGCAAATGGAGCACTTCATCAAATGCTATAAGAAGGCTAATGGTAACTAAAATCCGAGGGCAGAGCAGGTGGCTATTAGTACTTCAAAAAATAATAGTTTAATTAGTGGTTTGATATTTACTAATAAAATTATTCTTACTTCAGGAAGTCTTCCAGAAGTTGCTGGAGGATCAGCAAGCCTAGGCACCTACCAACTACAAGAGTTTTCTGCTTCCTCGGCAGGCTTTATAGCCGGACCAAGCAGCAGCTAATCCCTGTAGTCAGCGGCCGCTCAAAGACCCTGTGACGTCCGTAGAATTTTTCACGTAATTGGGATACTAATTGGTAATTATTAGAAATTTAAACTTAATTAATAAATAAATTATAGATTGAATTTGGAATATAATAAAACTTCAAAGGATTAAATTAGAGTTCGTGATAATATTTGGGGGCAAATTATATTAGGAGATACGTGAAAGGTATTTTAAAAAAAAGTTTAAAACTAAATATAATATAATATAATAATAACAATAATATTAATAATAATAATATATGAATATATGTACATAATATATAAAAGAGGGGGGGAGTTGGCACCGCCTCAACCCCCCACTTAAAAAAATATATATGTGTGTGTGTGAATTCATATTCACACACATACTTTTGCATAACCAGCTCTGCAATATTTCCGCAATATTTCAGGCATGAAATAATTTTAATTTATATTAATTTATGTAATTATATTATTTAATTAGTTCATTTATTAAATGTTGATTATATTAAGCGATATATTATTTAATCGGAGTACTTTATGATTTTGACTATTTAAATTAGTACCGAATTAAATATCAAATCGGATATAAAAATGATATCGTTGGTTAATTAGATTATTAAATTTATTAGATTTGAATGTTGCTATAGCCAATTTATATAATTTCATCGGAATTGTTAACCAAATACGCAATTCTACGTATTGTTATTTAATTAAATTATATAATAGCGAGAAATTGATAACAAATTCGTAGGAATATTTCGAAAACTATACTTAAGATATAATATATTGCTAAAGAGGAAGAATGATGTTTTAATGATAATTTAATTTAAGGATGTTCTTAAAAATGATAGTTATAAATGTATAAGGGGTTACGTTAAATAAATTTCTACGAATCACTTGATAAATTATAAATATTTTTATGAAGCCTATAGTTTCTAGTTATTGAGAAGAACTAGAACGAAGATTTATATTACGATAGAAGTGGAATATAAAAGAATTATTGAAAATCATACGAATAAGATTTAATATTATATTTAAAAGAAATTACGATATTCTCGATATATTAATGGTGTGTAGTATAACTCATTATAGGATACGGGGGTAAGGTGAAGGGACTGACAATTAGCGATTGAGTAGAAAGAAACGTTGTGAGGTTGAGGTAAGTAAATAATTAGTATTATCTATATATGTTCCATTTATTTGTGATATTACTGTTATATAAATTTGTGGTTCATGCTGATATTGGTTTATTTGAAAATATATGAATATTGAATGATTTAATTTGATTGACGATATTGTGTATGTGGAATGCGAACACACGTTGAAATATTATGTTTGTTGTATGATGTCTTGTGGATGTCTGAAATGAGAATATAATGATATTTTGTTTTACGTTACTAGTTGCTTACAAGAATGGTGATATGTGGAAATGAGGGAGTGGTGGAAATTGAATATAATTGTGGTGTGAATACCCCTTGATGTGTTGAAAAGCCTATAAGGCGAAATGAAATGAAAAGAGCTTTGATGCGATATGAGAAAGAAATGAAATGAAAAGAGCTTTGATGCGATATGAAAAAGATGTGATGTGAAAAGAGCTATGATGCGAAACAAAAGGGCTATGATGCGAATTGAATGAGCTATGATGCGAAATGAGATTGATGAGCCGGCTGTCAAGGGGATTCACATAAATTTATATAACAGTGAGATTGAGTTGACGGGAAAAACACGATATCACCTTCTGGTAAGCAAACTAGGAAAAAGGAAGTTTAATTGATTATTTTATTGTGAGATAGTTATGTGGTGTACTACACTTGATTATGTTGGAGTTAAATTGACTGTAACCCATGCATGTTGCCTACTTGTTCTGTTTGGGCTGTGTTTGATATACATATATAGACAGGGCTGATTATTTACTTACTGAGTGGCAGGCTCATCTCTCTATTGACATTTTTTTTCAAGAGTAGACTTTGAGGTGTTTGACTGTTTAAGAATAGGTCTACGCACTATATTCAGGCAGGTCGGGCCAGTATGCTGTTTTTTCCTCTTGTCAGTTAGAGTACAGATCATATTTTGTTGTATAGAGGGAACGTAAGCATGGAGATGACTTGTGGTGTTTGATATGTATATATATAATATTGTGGGTTGATAATATGCAAATGATTATAACTATGACGATTAGGGTAGATATATGCAAATGTATATATATATAAACACAGGGATTGCTATAACTATGACGATTAGGGTAGATATAACTCTTGTAGCGAAGGGGATGCTACATTAGGTGGGTGCTACATTAGGTGATATCAGAGCAGGGATTAGATTTTCTTGGGATAGTAGATGAAATGTTATTTTATACTTAAGGTGTATATGTTAGGAATCTACTCACATGTGTGTAATTTATATAGGATGGAGGTGTCAAGAGAAAACGCTGCTGGCCCAACTGAGTCAATAGAGTCTGTGCAGGGTCATGGTTCAGGATCAGAACATCAGGGGTTAGAATCCCAAAATAGAAATGCCCCACAACGAGAAATAAACCCTTTTATGCAACAGTTTATGGAAATGATGCAGAGGATGGCTCAATTGCCACAATCACAACTACATGATGCAGTTATTGACAAAAATTATGAAATAGTAAGGAGACGGGGGCGAAGGTATTTGTCGGTACAACTGATCCTGCTGAAGCAGAGGAATGGCTGAGAAACACGGAAAGGGTGTTGGACAGGATAGAGTGTACTTCTAAGCAAAAGTTGAGGTATGCAGTGTCCTTATTGGAGAAAGATGCCTTAGATTGGTGGGAAACAGTCCCAGGGAGCAGGAACTGACCAGCCACTTTGACGTGGAATGACTTCTTGAAAGAATTTGCTAACAAATATACTCCACCAGTCTACAGAAATCATAAAAAAGTTGAATTCCTGGAATTAATGCAGAATGAGCTATCTGTTGCTGAATATGAACTGCAATTTGTGAGATTATCAAAATATGCCCCAGAAGAAGTGAGTACCGATGAATTGAGAAGAGACGGATTTGAAAGGGGGTTGAGACTTGAGATTCGGGAGAAAATAGCAATCAAACCTCCAAGTTATGGTGCACTGCTGGAAGCGGCACTGAGGGCAGAAGAGACGTCAATTGACAGGAGTTCTACTAAAGCTAAACGAAAGAAATTAACAGGTAACCTGAATCTTACAGTGGGACAGAGTGGTGCATTTTCCTTTAGGGGCTCTGGTCCGCAGAGAGGTTGGTTCAGAGGCAGAGGAGTGGGTCAAACTAGCAGGTCTCCTTCAATGTTCTCGAGTAGAGGCGGGCCTACTTCGGTTAGATCTGGAGCAAGACCAGGTCCAGCCAGATTGTTCAGTGGAAGATCTATTTCCTCTTGTGCTAACTGCGGTAGGAGACATACTGGTGAATGTTGGGGAGTTCAACCAATTGTATGTTATCGTTGCCATCAACCAGGACACATTATCAGGAACTGTCCTACATGGTAGGATAATTGTAGAAGACCTCAGACTTCAGAGTTTAGCAATGTGGGGAAAAACACACAACGGGCAGGTACGAGCAGAGGACGAGGTAGAGGTGGTCGAGGTAGCGGGAATCTTTCCATGACGTCAATAGGACAAAGTAGTCAGCTTCAACCACAAGCCAGGGTGTATGCTATCACAAAAGAACAAGCTCCTACGGCACCTGAGGTTACCACTAGCTCCTTCTCTATTTGCGATTCTAGTGCACATGTATTGATTGATCCAGGATCTACTTGTTCATTTATATCACGTGATTTTGCATCTCATGTACATGCTAAAATAGAACCATTTGGACATGATTTACATATTTCTATGCCTGCTGGTGGGTTTGTATTAGTGAATACGATGGTGAGATCTTGTCCAATAGTGGTGGAGGGTGTTACTTTATATGCAGATCTGGTTGTAATAGACCTTAGGGAATTTGATGTCATCCTGGGGATGGACTGGTTAGCTAGTAATCATGCTCTAGTGGATTGTCCAACAAAAGAGGTGATGGTTGAAGTCAATGGGCAGATGAAGACGGTTATAGTGGGGGAAAGAAAAGTGATACCTAACTGCTTAATTTCTGCTGTGACCGCTTTTAATCTAATTAAAGAAGGGTGTGAGGCGTACCTAGCTAGTGTGCACGATACCATGAAAGTTAGTCCGGGTGTATTAGACGTTCCAGTGGTGAGGGAATTTCCTGATGTTTTTCCTAATGAATTACCTAGACTACCACCTCATCGAGAAGTAGACTTTGAAATAGATACTATTCCTGGAGCGGCACCTATTTGAATTACACCGTATAGGATGGCTCCGTCAGAATTGAAAGAATTGAAGAAGCAGTTAGAAGAGTTATTGGATAAAGGGTTCATCCGACCTAGTATTTCACCGTGGGGAGCACCAGTATTATTTGTAAAGAAGAAGGATGGGAGTATGAGATTATGTGTCGATTATAGACAGTTGAACCGAATCACAATCAAGAACAAGTATCCTCTGCCACGGATTGACGATCTGCTTGATCAGCTAAAGGGTGCCACTGTGTTCTCTAAAATTGATTTGAGGTCAGGATATTGGCAACGGATTGAGGAAGAGTCGATCCCAAAGACAGCTTTCAGGACCAGGTATGGCAACTATGAATTTGTCGTTATGCCATTTGGATTGACGAATGCCCCTGCAGCTTTCATGGCTCTGATGAACAAGACATTACAACCATTTCTTGATCAATTTGTGATTGTGTTTATTGATGATATTTTGATATATTCGAGTAGTCCCGAGAAACATGAACAACATTTACGGACAATTTTACAGATCTTGAGAGAGAAACAGTTGTATGGTAAATTCAGCAAATGTGAGTTTTGGATGGAGGAAATTGCTTGTTTAGGGCACGTTGTTTCCAAAGAAGGAGTACAACCTGATCCAACAAAAGTTAAGGCTATTTTAGAATGGGAACCACCTAAAAATGTGTTGGAGATCCGGAGTTTTCTGAGATTGGCTGGTTATTATAGAAGATTTGTAAAGAACTTCTCTATAATTGCAAAACCTCTGACGAACTTGTTGAAGAAGAATGCACCATTTAATTGGAATGGCAAATGTGCTCAGAGTTTTGAGGAGTTGAAGAAGACACTCACTTCAACACCTATCCTTGCTTTGCCGTCTGGGAATGGAGGATATGTGGTATTTACTGACGCTTCACGACAAGGACTTGGGTGTGTTTTGATTCAGCATGGGAGAGTTATAGCTTATGCTTCGAGGCAGTTGAGGCCACACGAAATGAACTATCCGACCCATGATCTGGAGTTAGCAGCCATAGTACATGCATTGAAGATCTAGAGGCATTACTTATACGGGGAGACGTTTCAAGTATTTATAGATCACAAAAGTCTAAAGTACATTCCAACACAAAAAGAATTGAATTTGAGACAAAGAAGATGGATGGAGCTTTTGAAGGATTATGACTGCACCATTGACTATCATCCCGGAAAGGCAAACATTGTAGCAGATGCTTTAAGTAGAAAGACGGTGGACCAACTTGCGGGTATGATCTGCTATAACATGGAGTATTTGACTGCCCCTCAGAGCTAAGGATGTACACTTTAGCATTAGTGGTGATATTCTACTGGCTACGATATAAGTGAAGCCCTCCCTCAAGGATAAAATTAAAGATGCACAGGCTAAAGATCCATATCTACAGAGGATGAAAGCTAAGGTGCAAAAAGGAAAAAGTGATCAATTTATAATTCAAGAAGATGGTACATTGTTCAATGGAAAACGTATATGCGTGCCGAACGTAGAGGAGTTGAGAATGGAAATTATGCACGAGGCGCACTACGCACCGTATGCTATGCATCCTGGCAGTACCAAGATGTATCGGGATTTGAGACCCTATTACTGGTGGCCAACAATGAAGAAAAATGTGGCAGAGTTCGTAGCGAAATGTTTAACTTGTCAGCAGGTAAAAGCAGAACACCAAGCACCAGCTGGTAAACTTCATCCTTTGACTATACCTGAGTGGAAGTGGGAAAAGATTACTATGGATTTTGTCATTGGGTTACCACGTATGTTCAGAAGACATGATGCTATTTGGTGATTGTTGACAGATTGACTAAATCTGCACATTTCCTGCCAATCCGTCAAAATGATTCCTTGGATAAGCTCGCCGAATTATATGTTTCAGAGATTGTGAGATTACATGGCATTCCTACCTCTATAGTTTCTAATAGAGATCCTCGATTTACTTCTCATTTCTGGGGGAAGCTTGCAAACGGCGCTAGGTACAAAATTGCATTTCAGTACAGCGTTTCACCCTCAGACCGATGGACAGTCAGAAAGAACGATTCAGACATTAGAAGATATGATGAGATCCTGCATAATTGAATTCAGAGGAAACTGGAATGATCATCTACCACTGATGGAATTTGCTTATAATAATAGTTTTCATTCCAGTGTTGGTATGGCTCCATATGAAACTTTGTATGGAAAAAAAATGCCGAAGTCCGATCTGTTGGGATATTGAGGGATTGAGACAGCTTGAAGGGCCGGAGTTAGTCCAAGAAACAGTGGACAAGATAAAAACAGTTAAAAAGTGTTTGAAGGCAGCACAGGATCGGCAGAAAAGTTATGTTGATAAGCATCGTAGAGAGATGGAATACGAAGTGGGGGAAAAAGTCTTTCTAAAAGTATCACCATGGAGAGGAATCTTGAGATTCGGAAAGCAGGGAAAGCTGAGTCCGCGATATATTGGGCCATATGAAATTCTGGAGCGAGTTGGACCACTAGCCTATCGGTTAGCATTATCGACTGAATTATCGCAGATACATGACGTGTTTCACATTTCTATGCAACGGTGATATCGATCCGATCCTAGTCATATTTTGCATGAGCCAGAGATAGAGATATCAGAGGGATTGACATATGTAGAAGAGCCAACAGAAATTCTTGACCGGAGTATAAAGAAATTGAGGAGTAAAGAAATACCAATGGTGAATGTCAAGTGGAGTCATCACTCTCCAAGGGAAGCCACTTGGGAAGTTGAGGTAAACATGAGAGAAAAATACCTATATTTATTCCCTGAGCCGGTAAGTTAGTTAAATTTCGAGAACGAAATTTTTATTAGGAAGGGAGAATTGTGACGTCCGTAGAATTTTTCACGAAATTGGGACACTAATTGGTAATTATTAGAAATTTAAATTTAATTAATAAATAAATTATAGATTGAATTTGGGATATAATAAAACTTGAACGGATTAAATTGGAGTTCGTGATAATATTTGGGGGCAAATTATATTAGGAGGGACGTGAAAGGTATTTTAAAATAAAGTTTAAAACTAAATATAATATATAATAATAATAACAATAATAATAATAATAATAATATATAAATATATGTACATAATATATAAAAGAGGGGGGGAGTTGGCACCGCCTCAACCCCCCCACTTAAAAAAATATATATGTGTGTGTGTGAATTCATATTCACACACATACTTTTGCATAACCAGCTCTGCAATATTTCCGCAATATTTCAGGTATGAAATATTGATTTTAATTTATATTAATTTATGTAATTATATTATTTAATTAGTTCATTTATTAAATATTTATTATATTAAGCGATATATTATTTAATCGGAGTACTTTATGATTTTGACTATTTAAATTAGTACCGAATTAAATATCAAATCGGATATAAAAATAATATCGTTGGTTAATTAGATTATTAAATTTATTAGATTTGAATGTTGCTATAGCCAATTTATATAATTTCATCGGAATTGTTAACCAAATACGCAATTCTACGTATTGTTATTTAATATAATAGCGACAAATTGATAACAAATTCGTAGGAATATTTCGAAAACTACACTTAAGATATAATATATTGTTAAAGAGGAAGAATGATGTTTTAATGATAATTTAATTTAAGGATGTTATTAAAAATGATAGTTATAAATGTATAAGGGGTTACGTTAAATAAATTCCTACGAATCACTTGATAAATTATAAATATTTTTATGAAGCCTATAGTTTCTAGTTATTGAGAAGAACTAGAACGAAGATTTATATTACGATAGAAGTGGAATATAAAAGAATTATTGAAAATCGTACGAATAAGATTTAATATTATATTTAAAAGAAATTACGGTATTCTCGATATATTAATGGTGTGTAGTATAACTCATTATAGGATACGGGGGTGAGGTGAAGGGACTGACAATTAGCGATTGAGTAGAAAGAAACCTTGTGAGGTTGAGGTAAGTAAATAATTAGTATTATCTATATATGTTCCATTTATTTGTGATATTACTGTTATATAAATTTGTGGTTCATGCTGATGTTGGTTTATCTGAAAATATATGAATATTGAATGATTTAATTTGATTGACGATATTGTGTACGTGGAATGCGAAGACACGTTGAAATATTATGTTTGTTGTATGATGTCTTGTGGATGTCTGAAAATGAGAATATAATGATATTTTGTTTTACGTTACTAGTTGCTTACAAGAATGGTGATATGTGGAAATGAGGGAGTGGTGAAAATTGAATATAATTGTGGTGTGAATACCCCTTGATGTGTTGAAAAGCCTATAAGGCGAAATGAAATGAAAAGAGCTTTGATGCGATATGAGAAAGAAATGAAATGAAAAGAGCTTTGATTCGATATGAAAAAGATGTGATGTGAAAAGAGCTATGATGCGAAACAAAAGGGCTATGATGCGAATTGAATGAGCTATGATGCGAAATGAGATTGATTAGCCGGCTGTCAAGGGGATTCACTTAAATTTATATAACGGTGAGATTGAGTTGACGGGAAAAACACGATATCACCTTCTGGTAAGCAATCTAGGAAAAAGGAAGTTTAATTGATTATTTTATTATGAGATAGTTATGTGGTGTACTACACTTGATTATGTTGGAGTTAAATTGACTGTAACCCATGCATGTTGCCTACTTGTTCTGTTTGGGCTGTGTTTGATATACATATATAGACAGGGCTGATTATTTACTTACTGAGTGGCAGGCTCATCTCTCTATTGACATTTTTTTTCAAGAGTAGACTTTGAGGTGTTTGACTGTTTAAGAATAGGTCTACGCACTATATTCAGGCAGGTCGGGCCAGTATGCTGTTTTTTCCTCTTGTCAGTTAGAGTACAGATCATATTTTGTTGTATAGAGGGAACGTAAGCATGGAGATGACTTGTGGTGTTTGATATGTATATATATAATATTGTGGGTTGATAATATCTATTATGACGTGTTGGGATTACGTATGTAAATTGATTAGATGATTATATGAAAATGTATATATATATGAACACAGGGATTGCTATAACTATGACGATTAGGGTAGATATAGCTCTTATAGTGAAGGGGGTGCTACAGGCCCACACATCAGCTATGGGACTATCACAGAGGAAAAGGCCAATACCACCAACACAGACCCCTGATCCGCCTCGATCACGTTTGACCTTGATCAACGATCTCGACCACCCACGTTACCGATTTGGATCTGTTATCTGGAAACAAAACACAAAGCTAGTCGGGATCATCCCGACGACGATACTCCGACGCCTAAGTCAGATTCTAAGATCGAAGGTAAAATTTGGCGATCTAAAATGTAAGTGCGTAGAGATAGTGTACCTTCTCTCAATGGGGACTTAGGGTATTTATAGGCGATTGAAGATGGGACCCTCCTGTGGGACAGGTGTCGGCTTCATGCGCACCCATGCAATGACTCAGCTATTTCTCCCATGGACACCTGTCCGATGAATAATGCGGGTTGGATTCGGGTCTATGGGCCTGATTTGAGACGTCATCAAGCCACAATGTGCCATATGCGATCCAGCGATCTTACCTTGCGATCTTGTTTATGTCCTTTTTCCGCGTCGACCTGCGACCTTCTACGCGACCAACTAGCAAAACCTTGTTTTTGTGGCATCCTCATTATAATTCCCTCACTTCTTCCAAATGTAATTTATTACATTGGGGAGAAGTATATCTCTTCTAATTTGGGTCGAAAGAAATTCTCGCAAGGTCGCGTGTTTAATGCTTTTTGATAGGCGAGGGTTGAAGACTTGCACATGTTCCGTCATCCAAGATCAATAACCGAAGGGTCATGCTACACTAACCCCAATCGTCGCATTGATGAAACGCCACGCATCAACAATCCACCAGTCGGTTCGATCCTCGGAGCGCCACGCGTCATACATCCGCTCATCTTGGAAAGGCGCGTCTTTTCATGCAGTAGTCTATATATACCCCTCCTTTTCAAAATCTGCCTGCACCACTACTTCGCCCTCGAGATCGTTGCCAGATTCCCAGCGACCTGCCTCCTCGATCTTAACAAGATACCATGTCTTCCATTAACTCGAGGTTTTCCTTTTCTATTTCTGCGATTTCCCCTTTGCATGAGAAACACCCAGAGGGACCTTCTGTGGTCAGGTCTAGGTCCAAATCTAGGTCTAGGTCTAGCTCGAATTCCTCCAATAACTCATCTGATGATGGGACCCCTAGGCACGTTAGATTCCAACAAGCATTAGATAACAGTCCCTGGATTGGTATTGTGAGTAAAGTGAAACAGTCCATTTCCCAAATAAAGGAAAAGTACTTCATCCCGCATGATTTCGAAATCTTGATCCCCCGTTCTTTTGATCGCATGCATACACCCCCCAAAGGTTTTTGTACTTTATCGATTGGCCATTTCGAGGCCGGTCTGCGATTGCCTCTAGCTTCCCCTGTAGCTCGCATAGTTAGGGGATTAAGATTAAATCCCATGCAGTTATCCCCCAATTCCATTAGCCACATTGTACTTTGTCATAATAATGCGAGCTCTCGACCTCGCTCCAGTTTTGATAATTTTTGGTCGAGCTATTCTTTCACCACTTCCACTAGGTCCGCCAATAGGGGTTTTTTCTACCTCACCTTCATAGACAATGTAGATATTTAGAGCCTCTTAAGTCCAACACCGGTCCTTGGAAGGATCGCTTCAACTTTGTGCGACCTCCACCGGGCAAAAAATGGCCTTTCACTCTCATATGGTTTGTAGAGAAACCCGAATCGATTACTGAAGGAGAGGGTCTAGATGGGGATTTGATTAAAGTTGTTGACCGAAGAGATTTTCTGTCTCGCGCGCCTATCTCGTGCTTCTGTACCCATCACCGGGTCGTTAGGTGATTCACTACCCTCTCTACTAGTTTTCTTTTTTCTTCCTCTGCTAACTTTTTGAGGTCGTAAATTTGCAGAGACCAAAGTCATGTTAGGTCGCTTGACTCAGCGTGCTCAAGCTCGCCAGGAGCGAGCTGCTCATGAAAAAGTTCAACAGTCCACTCCTACACATGATCGGGCTCCGCGTCGCACCACTCCTCAGCGACCCGATCCAGATACTTCGGACACTCCAACAGTTGAGATGCAAAGGTCGGACAGCCCAATTAACATCGGCAGCGAGGAGGTCCATCCTCATGACCTTCCTCCTCATCCAGTTCGAGGTGCTTCCCCCAGCACCGAGATGGTCGGCTCCCAGGTTGAGGGCGAAGCTTCTGGTCCCAGCCGCCCTCGGAAGCGTAAGTACAGATCGCCTTCTAAGTCCAAGCACGGGAGGTCGCACTTTCACAGGCGATCCAAAGAGGAAGCTGTTGCTGCTCGAGCTGCTGAGGATGAAAATTTAAAATGTTTAAAGGAGGTCGAGGAGTGGGAGTTGTCTGCTCTGGCCACTCATCGCACGAAGTCTCAAAAGTCGGCCGAACTGACTGGGGCCCGACTTGCACCCAACTGGAGGGTCTTTAACCACAACACTATCTTGAACAGCAAAGCCGGGCAGGAACCTTACGAGATTTATAGGCACACCAACCTACCCCGCGACCAGGCTGCACTCCTTTCCTACCCTTACCCGATTGGAGCAGTATGGTGCCCACGCCCTGGCGCAGGTAATTGCTTCGACCTTCGTATTTACCTCAACCTCTTTACTCTTCTGACCTGATGTACCATCTCTGCACGCCGGATCTTTCATGCGATCGCTGTCACTCAAATGCACCTTCCTTCACTAGCGTCGCCAAGAGGCTCAAGAGAAATATCGCGAGCTCCGAAATGACATCCGTGCGAAAGAGAAGGAATGGGGAGAGGAATGCCAGCGCCTTGGCGAGGTGACGACAGGTCTCGAGGCAGAGGTCGCTCGACTGAGGGAGATCATGGAATCCCATGGTGCTGAGGTTGCTAGGGCGCATGAAGAGGGCCAAAGGTCGGGTTTTTCTGCTGGCCAAGAAGCTGGTCTCATTCAGGGTCGTACAAAGGGCCGAGAGGAGTTCTTAAACTCCACTGACTTCGCTGCTCGATCTCGCAACCTCCGGTTGGAAGGAGCACGGGATTGTTTCAAGACTCCGGTCATCAATATTGCGGTCGAGATCAAGGCGAGTGTGTACATGGTGCAGGGCTTCAACAAGTGCAAGGCTCAAGCCAATAAATTGGAGGCATTTGCTGAAGGGTTCAATCAAGGCAAACTCAAGCCCTTTATGGATGAAAACTTCCAGCCATACCCTGTAGAGCCTCCTCCTTAGATTGAAGGAACTGAGTTCGCGAGCTTAATGGATGATGTGGAGGCCTTGGATGCATGAGCTTGACCACCTGACCTTGTGACCAGCATTCCTGCAAATACTTTGAGAATTTTTTGTATAGATCCAGGGTTAGAGAAACAGTCATACCTTGACTGTTCATGCTTTTTGATTATATATTTTGTAATGACTTTTTGGGACTTTTACCATGTTTATCGACCTCATTGATTCAATGCACGATAGCTTCTCCATTTATTCAATGAATGTGCAAATTGTGCTCTTGAATGTTTGGATTGGACACCAGTACAACGATCTCACGATCTGATGATCGTATGATCTTTTTAACTTTCTACCTCTTCCGAGTACTTTTGCAGGTCGCGTCTTTTTTAGATCGAGTGATCATTTTTAGGTTCTACGATCTTTTCCAGATCGAATGATCTTTCACAGATCTTGTGATCTTTTGCAGATTCTACGATCTTTTCCAGATCGAATGATCTTTTTCAGATCTTGTGATCTTTTGCAGATTCTACGATCTTTTTCAGATCGAATTATCTTTTTCAGATCTTGTGATCTTTTGCAGATTCTACGATTTTTTTCAGATCGAATGATCTTTTTCAGATCTTGTGATCTTTCTCAGATTCCAGAATTAAACAAATAAACTACATGCATAACAAGATAAGATGCGGAAAAAAGAACATGATATTTATATATGCAGGCGATCTTTTTCAGATACAATGTACATGACCTTCCATCGACATTGAACTAGACCTTTCAGGTACAAAAGTGATCTCTATTCACGTGGACCTTTTTCAGGTTCAAAATTAAGCGTAAATTGTTTTCAAGTTTTGGATATTCCATGTTCTGGGTAGATCTCGACCCTCTATATCTTGGAGGCGATAGGTGCCTCTTCGTTTGATCTCTGTAACTTTGTAGGGTCCTTCCCAGGCTGGGTCCAGCTTCCCACATGCTTTGACACCTCTACCTTCTTCAGAACAAGATCTCCAACTTGAAATTGTCTGGGCCTTAATCTTTTGTTGTAACTCTTCATCATCAAGGCTTTATGATTTAGCATTTTTGCATACGCGACCTCTCTTTTTTCCTCGATCACTTCCAAGTCCAACAAGCGGTCTTCGTGATTGGTTGCTGGATTGTACATAGTCACTCGATGTGATTTTTCGCCTATCTCTACAGGAATAAGAGCTTCAGTACCAAATACAAGGTAAAAAGGAGTTTCACCTGTTGAGGATCTAGGAGTAGTCCGGTATGCCTACAAAACCCCAGGTAATCATCCAACCATGATCTTTTGAAATTTAGTCTCGTTTTCAAATGCTGAAGGATGGTCCTATTAGCGACCTTGACCTGTCCATTCGACTACGGGTGTCCCACTGCAGTAAAGTTCTGCTGAATTTTTAGCTCTTTACACCAACTCGTAATCTTCTTTTCTTGGAATTGAGTGCCATTATCTGAAATTAAAATTCTAGGGACCCCGAATCGGCATATGATGTTCTTCCATATGAACTCGATCATGTTCCCCTCCGTCACCTTAGCCACAGCTTCTGCTTCTACCCATTTGGAGAAATACTCCACAGCTACCACAATGAATTTCTTCTGAGATCGCGCGGTGGGGAAAGGTCCTAATATGTCTATCCCCCATTGGTCAAAGGGACAAGCAATCTTAACTGGTTCCATCTGGGTCGTAGGTGTGTGAATCTGTACTGCAAATTTTTGACAGGTCTCGCACTTCTTGACTAACTCTTTCGTGTCTTTCACTAAGGTTGGCCAAAAATATCCTTGTCTGATAACTTTTTGTGCTAACGACCTTCCCCCAGAGTGATTTCCAGAACTCCCTTCATGAATTTCCCTCATAACGTATTCAGCTTTCTCCGGATCAAGACATTTCAATAAAGGTCCCTCTATGGTCCTTTTGTATAATTGTTCGTCGACAAACGCAAAACGAGCTGCTCTTGCCTTCAGTCTTCGTGCACCAATGGGGTCAGCAGGTAAACTTCCTTCTTTCAAATATCAGACGATCTCATCCTTCCATGACGGCTTTTCATTTACTGCATTAACGTCAATACTCTCAGTGATCGCGGATGTTTCTTTGATCATCACAGTAATCTTGCGATCTCTAATTCCCAACAAAGTAGCCCCAAACTTCGATAATGAATCGGCTCTATCATTTCATGTCATGGAATTTGATGCACCTGGCACTTATTAAATTTGGACATTATGGATTTCGCTTTGGTGTGGTATAATATCATGCTTTCTTCTTTGGTCTTGTAAGTGCCCTCTATCTGTAAAGCAACAAGCTGCGAATCTGTGAACACTTCTAAATCTTTCGCACCCGCTTCTAGCGACAACTCCAAACCCCTGATAAGAGCTTCATATTCAGCTTCATTATTAGTGACCGGAAAAGATAGTCGTGTTGCAACCTCAATCTCCACATTTTTCGGACCCTGTATCAATATCCCAATTCCTCCATTTCCTGCATTAGAGGATCCGTCCACATGCAACATCCATTTATCCAGCTCGGGCTCGGTCTCAGGCTCGCTGACGTGCTCGACCATGAAATCTGTCAATACTTGTCCTTTCAATGCTGTACGAGCTTGGTATTCAATATCAAATTCCCCCAGTTCTACTGCCCACTTCACAAGCCTACCCGAGGCCTCTGGTCGCGCCAATACGTTATAGAGCGGATGATTGGTTAGGACGACTATGCGATGACCTTGGAAGTAAGGTCGCAGTTTACGGGCCGTTACAATAAGCGCAAGTGCTAGCTTCTCAATCTGTGCATACCTTTTCTCCGCCCCTTGCAACATCTTGCTCATATAGTATATTGGACTCTGCACCCCATCTTCTTCTCTGACCAAGGCTGAACTAACCGCATTGTCAGAAACAACCAGATACACATATAGCACCTCATTTTCTTTTGGATTCGTGAGCAGTGTTGGTGAGCGCAAGTATGTTTTTAGGTCTTAAAATGCTTGCTCCCACTCGTCAGTCCACTCAAAATTCTTGATTTTCCTCAACACTTTAAAGAAAGGTAGATTTCTATCTGAGGATTTTGAAATAAAACCACTGAGGGATGCGAGTTTACCGGTAAGTTTCTGGACCTCTTTAACGGTGGTTGGTGACTTTAGCTTCAGTATTGCCTCTATCTTCTCAGGGTTCATCTCAGTTCCACGTTCGCTAACTAGGTACCCCTGAAATTTTTTCCCTGTCACTCCAAAGGTGCATTTCATTGGATTCAGCTTCATTCTAAATTTCCTGAGCGTCGCAAAAGTTTGTTCAAGGTAAACTATATGATCGTGCGACTTTGAGCTCTTCACCAGCATATCGTCAACATAAACCTCCATGGTTCTCCCAATCTGATTTTCAAACATCTTATTCACTAGCCGCTGGTATGTAGCCCCCGCATTCTTCAGCCCAAAGGCATCACCTTATAGCAATATATTCTCCTCTCAGTCACAAACGAAGTCTTACTCTGATCCTCTTCTGCCATGCAAATCTGATGGTAGCCCTGATAAGCGTCCACCATGGAGAATAACTCATATCCTGCCGTGGAGTCCACCAATACATCAATTCGAGGAAGTGGGTATGGATTCTTTGGACACGCCTTGTTTAAATCCGTGAAGTCGATACAAACTCTCCACTTCCCTCCTGGTTTAGGAACTACAACAACGTTGGATAACCAATCTGTATATTGGACTTCGGTAATGTACCCAGCATTCAACAGCCTTTCCACTTCTTCTTTGATCACCTAGTTTTTCTCCATGCTGAAATTTCTCTTTTTCTGTTGCACAGGTCGCATGGTAGGGTCTACATTTAACCGGTGAACAATCACTTCCGGCGCCACACCCAAAAAATCAGACGAGCTCCATGCGAAGACATCGGCGTTTTTTCTTAGCAACGATACCATCATGGTTTCCAACTGCTCGCCAACTGTGACCCAATTCGGGTGGTTTTGGATGAGTCACCTGGTATTACTTCCACTATTTTTTGACCTTCAATCGGTTGTATTCTCTGAATCTGTTCGTCAGGTACCCTATTGCTTTCTTCAACAATCTCTAATCTCTTCCTCTTGTTAGCATTTTCGCCTTTTTTCAGGGACAGATTATAACATTTTCTTGCCTCTTCCTTATCACACCTTACTTCTCCCACTCCTGCATTGGTCAGGAATTTCATCTTCAGATGATAAGTGCAAACTACTGCTCGAAAGGAGTTAAGTGCCGGCCTTCCTAGGATCACATTGTATGCAAATGGGGTATCCACTACTAGGAATTTGACCATCAAGGTTTTCCTTCGCGGTTCATCTCCCATCAAAACAGGCAAATCAAGGGTACCTAAGGGTGCAATCTCGCTACCCCCGAACTCGACCAAAGGAGTCCGCACCGGTTCTAATCTGGCGTTCTCCAGTCCCATTTTCTCCAATACATCTTTCAAAATGATATCCGCCGAGCTTCCGTTGTCTACCAGTACCTTATGCACAGTGAAGTTTGCAATGTCTAACTTGACCACCATTGGGTCATTCTGTGATCCTACTTTGTTAGTTCTATCCTTGTTCCCAAATGTTATTTCTTCCTCCGGCTCAATGTTTGCTATCAGTTGGCTTCTATGGTTGTCCCTGCTTTGTCGCTTTCTGGATCTTCTAGAATCACCCCCTTTTGGTCCTCCTGCAATCGTGTAAATTACACCTTTTACAGGCGCATTATTTCCAGGATTAGCCTCTTTTAGCACACCTTTCCCTTTATCTCGCCTCCTATCAGGGCTCCTAGATCGACTCCTTCTAATGACATTGTCGTCTGCCCGACATTTCAGCACCAGTTCTTTAAAATAACCCTGTCTGATTGACCTCTCTATTTCATCTTTTAGCTGATAACATTCTTTTGTATCATGTCCTCGCTCTCGATGAAATTTGCAATACTTACTAGAAAATTTCTTAGCTGGCGTGAACCTCGTGTGATGAGGCCACTTCAGTATATCAGACTTTTCTACAGTCAATAGCGCCTTAGTTCGGGTTGTATCCAAAGGTGTATATCGGTGATATTTCGGTCAGTAGGGAGGATCTCGACCTCGATCAACCTGCTTTCCATCTTTCCCATGATCCTACTCGCGGGTCCTTACATTACCCATCCACTCTCCGTCCTTCATCGTGTTCATTTCCTCCTCGTTAATATATTTTTGCGCCAAGCGCATCAATTGTTCGACATTGGTCGGCGGGTCTCTTGCCAGAGCAGAGGCGAAAGGTCCTTTTTTCAACCCGTGAATAAGGATGCTCACCATCATGTCAATCCTTAAATCTTGGACCTCCAGAGTCTCGTTATTAAATCTTCCCATGAAATTTTTTAAGGTCTCATTTTCTTTCTGCCTGATGGTGAATAGATAGGTCGCTGACCTCTTTTGTTTTGTCTTGCTTGCAAAATGAAAACGAATTTTTGGACCAACTGTTCGTGTGCTTCAATACTACCCGCCAGCAAACTTGTAAACCACTCTTGCGCCTTGCCCGTTAAGGTTGTCACAAACAGTTTTGCTTTAATAGAGTCCGTTTGTCCGTAAAGATTCATCACTAAATCAAAAGGGGACACATGCTCTTGCTGGTCCTTCAAACCGTCATATTTTGGTAAATCTGGCATTTTAAAGGTTGCATTTACAACTTCACTCAGAATCCTATTACAGAACGGTGAGTGCTTGTTCTGAGTGACTAATTCTCCCCTCCGCTTCAATTCATCAATCTGTTTTCCCAGCAGATGGATCTGTCTACCTACACTATCAACATCCGCTCTCGAGATCGCGGGTTCTCGTCTCCGCCATCCAATTTGTGAACTAGACCCCACTTCAGAACGGGTGACCGCGCGCATCCTTTCGGGAGCTCTCCTACTCATTCCTTCAGAAACCCGCTCGGTTTCTCTTTCACGTACTACCCTTCGTCTGGCCGTTTCATTCTCAACAGGTTGTGTTCTACTTTCGTATGCCAAGATGGCATTCCTACTAGCTTCCTCCATCATTCGTTGTAATTCTCCTTGTGTAAGTTGAACTATCCTTTCATTCCCCGCCCTCGGGGTCTCCTCAATAGCCTGCCTACCACCTTCCGATCTATCGATGTTTTATGGTTTATGTTTTATCTCCAAAATCGTTTCCACAGACGGCGCCAAACTGATCCGCCTCGATCACGTTTGATCTCGACCACCCACGTTACCGATTTGGATCTGTTATCTAGAAACAAAACATAAAGCTAGTCGGGATCGTCCCGGCGACGATACTCCAATGCCTAAGTCAGATTCTGAGATCGAAGGTAAAATTTGGCGATCTAAAATGTAAGTGCGTAGAGATAGTGTACCTTCTCTCAGTGAGGACTTAGGGTATTTATAGGCGATTGAAGATGGGATCCTCCTGTGGGACAGGTGTCGGCTTCATGCGCACCTATGCAATGCTCAACTATTTCTCCCATGGACACCTGTCCGATGAATAATGTGGGTCGGATTCGGGTCTATGGGCCTGATTTGAGACGTCATCAAGCCACAATGTGCCACATGCGATCCAGCGATCTTACCTTGCGATCTTGTTTGTCCTTTTTCCGCGTCGACTTGCGACCTTCTACGCGACCAACTAGCAAAGCCTTGTTTTAATCACTTTTTCCTTGTGGCATCCTCATCAACCCCAAATCCAGATATTGTCGATTTAAAGAACCATGTCACAAGGATAGAATAGATGATAATAAATATGATGATGCACTTATCTATCCCTTCAGTGGAAGAGCATTCCTATCCTCCAGCAAGTGACCCTAACACAATCGATGAGCCCAGCAAGAGGACGAGCAGGACGAGGAGGCCACTCTAAATTAGGAACTTTTTGTTTAATTTATATTTGGGTACTTTTTTTAAATTAACATATATTAATTATGCTTTAAATATTTAACTGAAGTCCTATTTATTTAATATTTCAATTTATAGAATTTATAAAAATTATAAATTAAAATTCAAACAAATTAATATAATAAGAATAATAATTTTAATTATTTAAATTAATTTTGAAATGATTTAATTAAAAAGAAAATATGTATAAATTCAATTAATTTTAGATAATTTATCAAAATACCAAAAATTAAATTAAATCAAATTTTAAATAATAAAAAAAAATTTATACATTAAAATAAGTTAATTAATAAAATATAAAATAAAGTAATTTCTTTTTGAAAATATTATATTTTGTAGGGGAGTTTGCAATAACATATAAACAGTAAAAACCATTTGAAAAAAAATCCTATTTTTTTTCCAAGGAAAGTTTACAAGGACATAAAGTAGAATTATATTTCAGTACATCAATCCACCCTAAGCCAGGGGGACAATTTAGATCTCAAAGGATATGGTGATGGCTTGTATAATGGAATTTGAAGGCAACTGGAATGATCACCTACTATTGATGGAGTTTGCATATAAAAACAATTACATTCAACCACCAGTATGGCCTCATATGAAGCTCTGTGTGGAAGGAGATATCGAAGTCCAGTATATTGGGATGTTATGGGATTACAACAGCTTAAAGGTCCTGTATTTTAGTATAAGAGAAGATAGAAAAGACACAAATAGTTAAGAAGTGTTTAAAAGCAGCTCAAGATCAATAGAAAATTTGAAATAATTAGTATGGCCCCGGAACGCGGCGGAAGCGTGAAATAAAAGAATTGTTTAAAATGGTTCAAAAGGGTTTTTTCTTTCAAAATTCCCAAGCATTTTGTGTTTCTCAAAAGTATAATAATAAACGTGTAAACATACTAGACAAGTGACTTGAGGATTAAGCAAAAAACACATAGAAACGACATATGAAATTTTACCTTTTTGTTTCTATAGTGGAGCAGCAACATACGTTGTTCCCTTTACGTGTTCATTCACTTTAGGATCCAAATTAGAACCACTCTAATTTGTCATCACCAAACTAAGGAAGAGATATAGGTTTTTTTATATTGCCAGATAGAACAAAGAACAAGAAGAAAAAACAGCTCCAAACTAACACTATTATTTAGTACTTTTGGAATGTTTTATGTTCTAACTTGAATCCAATTCAATGTAAAACAAAAAGGAGAACATTTTTGGTGAGAAAAAGAGAGCAAATTTTTTGGCTTAGGTGTTGGTTTGTTTAAACATCCCATATCTATCGTCAATGAAATACGACAATCATCTAATGAATGCAATACTTAGTGCAAGTCCCAATAGGACTCTCGATGCCCATTCTCAAGGTCCTCGACTTGGAACGTTTCAGACCAACCCTCAGAAGTTGGTTTCATAGCTCCGATCCAATGCGCAATCCAACTACATTGGTTATTCATAGTCTGTGCGCATTAGTTGTGACGTTAAAACACCGTTCGACGTAAATAGTAAGCACAACAAAAACATGATACCACAATGAATGCTTACTACATTTATCAAGATAATATCACATTCATAAAGATTGCTAAATGGTTCCCAAAACCGCCAATTCAATTGGCTTTCTAATTACCATTTCTAACAATCTCCCACTTGACCTAAATCCATTCGCCAATATCCCTATACCTATCTGAGTGAGAAATCTGCGATACCTGCTCAGTCTCATGGGTCTACCATATTTTCTGCCGAAATGATGCGGTCCTATCGCACGTCACCTCTTCCTACCATCATTCCAAACTGGTGGTGGCGTCTATGCATATTCCTTGGAATTGTGATGAGATCTCGGCCCTTTAGCTTGTGCCATTGCCTAGTTGTTATCCTCCAGATAACTACTGGCTTGGCCGTGCTAGGATCCACATTCAACCATTGGATGTGGATTTTCATCCAAAACACTTTCTGAGTAACTTTAAAGTCACTATACATTTGACTTCTATGGTGAAAACCATTGCGGTATCCCGCTTGAAACCATTCGAAGCCACCACATCACCATTAAGTCTGAATGTACATTCAAATAGAGACTAGTCAGCATTCACATATAACTTGAAGCTAGTATCACTGAAGCCTTCCAGAATTAACTGTCAATTAACTTGCATCAAGACCACTTCTCTGCTAGGTTGTTCACATAATTATTTCAACACTATCTCGTAATTGGATTATGAGTGTTCAAAACAAATGGTAAAATGGATAATCAAGATAAACTCACATTTCTCTAGTTAGGATAAGGAAGTTGGTGAATTCAACGAATTTAGAAATAGACAAGTTGAGTTTACAAGCTTGCAAGTCCTTCCTAAGCAAGATTAGACCGAGAAGCGCTTTGTAGGACAAAGTATGCTTGCCAATGGTCTATTGGATTGAATCCAATTAGATATCTATGAGTCATTGAGTACACAAAGCCAGAAGAGGGTTCACAAGTTTAAGGACCCTTTGGTAGGTTTGGAGAATTAGACTTGAAGTGGAGAACCAAACTGATTGCAAAATTAAATCCTCCGATTGGATCAAGGTAGTGTGCATTTAGTGGGAATTCTTGAATTATCTGACAAGAATTGAATTCTCACTCAGTGAAGATCATCTTTGGAGTGTTATAATTAAACGGTGTCTCTAATAAGAGAGGGATTGAACCAAGGATCGAAGCTTGTTGGACTTGGTTCAATTGTTCTTTCACTAAACTACCTTGGCCTATGTGGTATGGCAAGCTTGTTCCCATAACGTACTTTATGGGAAGTCCTACATACATTAAGGGACTATTGGGAGGCAAACTAGGTTTGCACAGGTTCATTTGTTATCCTAAGGTCAAATATAGAAAACATCATTTGTAATCCAATTCTTCCACTAACTCACTATATTCCAATATCTTGAGGGATGACGAGAATGCCATAGTTAGCTAATAGGTATAGGTTTCTGAGTCTGACCAGTCAATTGGATTATGATCCAAAGGTATAAGGATAAGCGATGTAGAATATCGGGTTGGATGAATGGCTTGGAGCCATGAGATTCGACATGGAGTACAAACTAGGTTTGAAACTTCCTGTATTTGGAATATTTTTCTAGACATGACCAGGTCAAGAATGAGTTAGAAGGTTAGTGGGAGCTTAGTTGTGTTCCTATATTTTAGGTGTGAACATCTTACTCATTAGGAATGATGTGAAGATGTTGGGAGACACTGAAATACACGTTATTCACACAATTCTCCATGAAGGAATTGGATTCCTTCCCTTATCATAGGTTAAACCGTCCAAGACTCAGTCTTTGGGGACCAATGAAGAGCTTAGAAAGATGTTTGACATCCCTCATATCTTTGCCATTGACAACATGGGTATGTGGCCCGATGCAGTAGGCTGAATGTTGTGTGTACTTTGAACATAACAATGGATATCGAGACTGTAATGAGAAGTCACTGCATAGTAGTCAAGATTACTCTTTAGTACGTGAACAAGGATTATAGAAGTGTTCTTGATGCAACTCAATGTAGAGTTGATTCTGGAAGGCAATGGTGATACTAGCTTCTAGTTATATGTAAATGGTGGCTAGTCTCAATTTAAATGTACATTCGGACTTAATGGTGATGTGGTGGCTTGCAATGGTTTCAAGCGGGATGCCACAATGGTTTTCACCATGGAAGTCAAATGTATAGCGACTTTAAAGTTGCTCAAGAAGTGCTTTGGATGAAAATCCACATCCAATGGTTGATCTGGAGCCTAGCATGTCCAAGCTAATAGTTTCATGGAGGATAACAACTAGGAAATGGCACAAGCAAAAGGACCGAGATCTCATCACAAATTCAAGGAACATCCTTAGACGCCACCATCAATTTGGAATGATGGTAGGCAGAGGTGACATGCGGTTGGACCACGTCATTTTGGTAGAAAATATGGTAGACCCGTGAGACCGAGCAAGTATCACAAATTGCTCACTCAGATAGGTTTGAGGGATATGGGCAGTTGGCTTTAGGTCAAGTGCGAGATTGTTAGAAATAGTGACCAGAAAGCTAATTGGATTGGCGACTTTGGGAACCATTTCGCAATCTTTATGAATGTCATATTATCTTAATGAATGTAATAAGCATTCATCTGTTGCACCATGTATTTTTTGTGCGTACTATTTATGTTGAGTGGAGTTTTAACGTCACAACGAATGCCCACAAACCAATTGAATAACCCATGTACTTGGGCTGCGTATTGGATGGAAGCTATCAAATCAACTTTTGAGGGTTGTTCAGAAACATTACAACTCGAGGACCTCGAGACTAGGCATCAAGTCCTATAGAGATTTGCACTAAGTATTGCATTCATTGAATGGGTGTTGTGTTTCTTTGGTGACAAACATGGGATGTCTATGCAATTTTAGTGGATTTGTTGACAAGGTTGCTAACTGATTGAACTGACTCGTGGCAATCGTCATATAGAAGCCGATGAGGCTTAGTCGGTATGACTTGATTTTCCGGCTCCGATTGTATAGGATTAGTCCTTGGACTTGAGGAATCATGGCAGTTGCATGCATATGATGGCTATATCTTAGATCTGGCGAGAGATGACTGTATCTTCGATGTGGTTATTGTAAGCCTTGTCCAGTGTAGTCAGATTATGTAGTAAGTACGGTGGATTTCAAGATAGAATCCATCCCCTATTAGTATTTGATGAATATATCTCCTATGAGCTGTGAAATGGTTTAGAATCTATAAGTCTATGGCCATAACAATTGGTCAAATAGCAAATGGTTTCCTTTGTCGATCAATAGAGTAAACGCATCTCAACTATTCAAGATAGTTGCCTATTCTAAGATGGGAACCAATGCCCAATTTCATGCCCTAAACTAATGGAAGGATAGTCTCTCTGTGGAACTCGAGAGCCTAAATGCTCACACCAACATTCACCTAGTCCTTAGCGCCATGAACTGTTGCTAGACGACCACCCATGGTGACGAGCTTTTATGATTAGTGGTTAATTAGAAATGATTAATTAAATTAGATTTAGTTAATTATTTATGTTGGACACAATGACCAAGTTTAGCTGAGGGTGAACCTAAAGAGTCACACACAAATCACTATGGAATTGGTGGAATTAATTTAGAATTAATTCGAGAAGAAACAAATTAATTTAATTGGATTAAATTAATTCAAGGAGAATATATAAATGATTGAATTATTTATTTAATAATCCGTTTGATGGATGGCTCAAGAATTAATTAATTGGATTAATAAATTTTGGGCTTAAGACCTTTAAATTAATTGAAATAGTTTATTTGATTTGGCTTGATAATTGATTGGATCAGTTAATTAGAGTTTGAGTTTAGATTTATTTAATTGGATTAAATGAATTTTTGGACTTAGTTGGGCTAAAACTAATTTAATTAATTATTGTCCAATGGACTTTAGTTGGGCTTAATTTAATTTGATTATATCAAGTCCGATCCATGCTTGAAGTCCAAGCCCATTTAAGGGAAGTTGAATTAAATTAAGAAGGAGTTGAAACTCCATACCATGATGAACAAAATGGAGTTGTTATTTCATCATGGTTGGAGGTTATATGCATGTATGTGTATAGGTTGCTTTGAAGGCAAACTTGATAGTTATTGACTTTTGAATTCAATTATATGTAATATACAGAACTACACACATATCATGTATAACCAACACCTAAGCCACGAAATTCGCACTCTTTTTATCCCCAAAAATGTTCTCATTTTTGTTCTACATTGAATTGGATTCAAGTTAGATAATAAAAACATTCCAACAGCACTTAACAATAGTATTAGTTTGGAGTTGTTTCTCTTCTTGTTATTTGTTCTATTTAACAATAGAAAAAGAACTATATCTCTTCCTTAGTGTAGTGTGAAAAATTAGAGGGGTTCTAATTTGTATCTTAAAGTGAACGGAATGGGAGAACGTAAATGGAACAATGCACGTTGCTGCTCAACTATAGAAACAAAAGGTAAAGTTTCATTTTTGTTTCTATGCTTTTTGGTTCATCCTCTACCCACTAGTCTAGCATGTTTATATATTGATTATTATGCTTTTGACAAACACCAAATGCCCAGGAATCTCAAAGGGAACACCCTTTTGAAATGTTTTAATTATTTTTTTATTTCACGCTTCCACCGTGTTCCCGAGCCATACCGATTCTTTCAGTTGGACCATAAAAATTGTTGAAAAAGTCATACCACTAGCGTATTGGCTAGTATTACAAGCAAATAGTCATGGATACATGATATATTCCATGTTCCGATTCTATGACGATATCGATCTGATCCTAGCCATTTTGTTCGTGATACGGAGGAGGAGTTAACGTATGTGGAAGAGCAACAAAGATCTTTGATAGGAGCGTAAGAAAATTAGTAAATAAGAAGATACCAATGATAAAAGTGAAGTAGAGTCATCATTCTCCAAGAGAGGCCACTTGGGAGGTTGAGGAGCATATGACATAAAAGTACCTCTATCTTGTATTATGATCTGGTAAATTAATTAAATTTCAAGGACAGGATTTTTATTAGGAGTAGAGAAGAAGGACATCCATAGACTTTTTATACATAATTAATGGACTAATTGGTAACTATTAAAAAATAATTATTTAATCATAAGTAAATTATTAGTTGAAATTTGAATATATTAAAACTTGAAGGGATTAAAATTGGAACTTTACAAAATACTCGGGGTCAAACTATACAAATTAAGCATTTTGGGCACATAATTGAAATTTTAACAAAATTTAAAATAATTTTAAAAAGACTTAATCGCATTTATTACCTTGTATATAGGGGGGTTTGCAAACAAGGACACTAATTATGGTGGTAGCAAAATTGACCTATAAGTAAATATTTTTTTCCAATTTCAGGACTTCAGGCACCAAATTCTTTAAACTTGTGGGAATTTGATGACATGGACTGAATTAGGGCTTGTAAAATTAGGGCTTTGCTCATTGTTTCTTTTTCAAGTAAACAATACCACCTAAGCAATGACCGGCAAAAAAAATTGTATATAAGTATGTATATAATTATAAAATAATTTTATTGTATAATATAAATTTTTTAGAAAAAATTTAAATCCTAACCCACCCAAAACCCTGCCCTTCCCCCCCCTCCCCCACCGCCACCCCACAAGAAAGGGGCAAACGCGACGCACCGTCAACCCTTAGCACCATTTGTGACATCTATACATTTTATATATAATTGAGAGACTAATTAGTAATTATTAAGAAAAATAAAATTTAATTATAAATAAATTATAGGTCGAAATTGAAAGATATTAAAACCTCAGAGGAGTAAATTGGAGCTCATTATAGTATTTGGGAGCAAATTGTATTAATTACGAAAATTAGAAGGAAGTAATACAAGTTTTAGGAAAAGATCAAAAAAATAAAAAAAGAAAGTAATGAGTTTTTGGCCAGCAGCCCGTGATCATCACCACCGCCTATCTTCTCTCTCTCTCTCTCTATTATATTTATATAAGACTTAAAACATAAGCTTATCAAATACATCAAAAGTATGGGGACTGAACAAGAGGGACCACTAGCTAGCAATTGTCAATCTAGTGGCGGAGTTCAAATTACAATTTTTTGGTCTGCTAGAGACTAGAGTTCAAACAAACAATGTGGTATGTATTCAGTCCTTTATCTTGCCTCGTTGGAAATGGTTTATGGATCCTACTAGTTCGGGTAACGACATATGGTTAGCATGGAATGATGAATTACTTGATGTAACTATTGAGGATGTAGGAGTTCAATTTATTCATTGTCATATTTATGTGCGAGATGTACATGAAAGCTATACTATCACGGTGGCCTTTGGTGCCAATAATATTAGTGCACGGAGAGATCTTTGGCAAGCTAGTTAACTTGTTTGCGAGTCAGTGTAATGAGGAATTATGATTGGTTGGTAGAGACTTTATTATTGCCCGTGATCTTAGTGAGGTATATGGCTCTTGGGACATACGATTGGGGTGTAATGACTTCAATAAGTGCATCATGGAAGCCGACCTCCTTCCGCTACCCATGCAGGGTGAATGGTTCTCGTGGCATAATTACAGTACTGATTCACGGAGCTTATGGAAATGCCTACACCGATTACTTGTCGACAAATGGTTGGAGAGTGGCCTAGCTCCTTCTACCTCTGTCTAACTCCTCGGACGTCTGATCATTCGCCTCTTGTCGTAAAAGGGGATAATAGGTAGGAATTTGGAGGTATGTTCAGATTTGATAACTATCTTACCCTATCACCACAGTTTATTCCTAGTGTACAGAATATATGGTAGCAACATGTTGTTGGTATCCCGATGTACTCAGTTGCACGGAAACTCAAAGCTCTGGAATCAGTTTTTCGATCCCAAAGGAGAAATAAGGGGGACCTCTCATTAAATGCTAAGCTTGCAAAGGAGTTCCTCTGCCACTGCCCAACGATTAATCAATATTGACAGGCATAATACCCTTCTTCTGCATCTTCAACACTGTTGCAGGTTGGTGTGTGCCAAAGAAGCTAAACTAGAGTACATTATGCTACAACAAAGGGCCAAATTGCAATGGATGAAAGGGGGAGATCAATTTTGTCACATGTTCTTTTGCAAAATAGCCCAGCATCGAACCACGAGACGAATATTTCAGATTAATGACGTGCATTGCAATACACACACGGACTATCGGGCAGTACTTTGAGAGTTTGTTGACTTTTATCGAAACTTATTGGGTGGAGAACGACGCAGAGGTACCTTGATCTTCAGTATCTCCAGCCATAGGCACGACACATTGTGTTAGATGAAGAGGCTTGAGAACTTCTGAGACCAGTGACTGCTAACGAAACAAGATGACCTCCTTTGACATAGCTAAAGATAAAGCTCCGGGCCCTGATGGTTACTTCTCGAGGTTTTATAATGTAGCATGGCCTGTGGTGGGAGCTGAAGTTACACACGTAATTCTTGATTTCTTTACCACAGGGCGACTTTTGAAATAAGTTAATGCCACCTATTTGGCCCTTGTTCCGAAGGTCCATAATCCTACACTTGTTGTGGATTTTCGGCCTATTTCATGCTGTAATGTACTTTATAAGGCCATCCCCAAA
Organism: Sesamum indicum; assembly: GCF_026168435.1. Lineage (NCBI taxonomy): Eukaryota > Viridiplantae > Streptophyta > Magnoliopsida > Lamiales > Pedaliaceae > Sesamum > Sesamum indicum. Next base: position 2,531,524 of record NC_142669.1, read on the forward strand.
AATCCTAATGCAAAGAATGAGCAACATATTGGAGAAGATTATTAATCCATCACAGACAACATTTGTTCCTAGGCTTCCATTAGTGACAATAACCTACTGGCACAGAAACTACTTACTGGCTAGAAACAGCAACGACAACCCCCTCGTTGTGCTCTTAAGGTGGATCTTCGAAAGGCCTATGACACCGTAGAATGGAATTTCTTACTCGCGGTTCTTCAACTATTTGGATTGCCTGATCACTTTATAGAATGGATAGAGGAATACATTGCTAGCATCTCGTTTTCGGTAGGGATTAATGGAAAACCTCATGGTTATTTTATCGGAGCACGGGGCCTGCGCCAGGGAGATCCCATGTCTCCTTACTTATTTTTCTTGGTTATGGAAGTACTGAGTCTTATTCTGCAGCAGCTTATTGGTCAAGACATGTGATTTAGACTCCATTGGCGATGTGGCGCAATGAAGCTGGTCCAACGCGGCTTTGCGGAAGATTTATTATTGGTCAGCAAAACGGACATTGTGCCCATCACATTACTGAAACATGGGTTGGACCTTTTTGGGGACATATATGGGCTTCGATTTAACCAATAAAAGAGCAACGTTATTCAGTCACGCTCGTAGAGGAGCCATGTGTACAGTTACTAGAGGTGATACAGTTTTAGAGGGCCACTTATCAATGAAGTATTTGCGATTGCCTCTACGATCTTCACATCTTACAAATTGCATACTGTAAGCCGCTCCTCCTACAACTGGACCAAAGGATTTGTGTTTGGAGCACCTTTCTCTTTCCTACGCTGGACGACTACAAATCATCAAAATCGTCCTGACTGCAATAAATGTTTATTTGACCTCGTCGTTTATTGCCCAAGGGTGTCATTAAGGAGATTGAAAAGCGATTTAGGGCCTTCCTTTGGAAAGTAACGTCGAGTACTGGGTATGCAAAAAATGGCGCGGGAGCAAGTATGTCGGCCTATAGAGGAGGGGGGTCAAGGGCTGCGAGATATTTCTACCCTCAATCGAGCGCTTATGTGCTCAAAACTCTGGAAAGTGATTAGTGGATATAAAGCATTAGTATGGGTTTATTGGCTTTACCATACGGGCCTCTGTACGTCTTCTATTTGAACGATTGGGGACCGTGGGAGTGGAGGAAACTACTTCAATTGCGCCTCCTCCTAGGGCCATTCACTCAGTGCCGCATTGGGGATGGGACATTTTTCTACTTGTGGTAGGATCCATGACATGTATTCGGACCTCTTATCTAGTGTTTCCTAAGGGGACCACAGATTACCAATATGCGGTTGACTGATAGACTTAATTTGGTTATTGAGGACGGATAGTGGCACTAGTTGTATACCACGGATATCAACTTCTTAGAAATCATTCATGTATTTCCCACTATCCATGGCGGAGTGGATTGCAGGACTTGGAGACTCCTACAACTGCTTGCATTTTTAGTATCCTGAGACCTCAGGGGCCCAAAGTAGGCTAGTTTTCACTGCTCTTTAGTCCTTTTTGGATTCCCAGGCATACGTTTGTCCTTTGGTTGGCTATACTCGAGAAACTCTCTACCTTGAACAAACCTTGACTCTCCCAACTGGGGAGTTCCTGTGTCTTATGTGATGATGATACGATGGAAATACATACACACTTGTTTTTTCCCCCAGTATTGGCCAACGGATGTTTTATGGGCAGCAACGAAATGGAAGAGCAAGGATTCCATCTCTGCATCCTACCACACCCTTTTGGCTGCAGCTGTCTACCACATTTTGCACGAACGCAACATTTGCCAGAGTGGAACGTGATGCATCAAGACTTGCTGCTATCATTATAGGAGATGTGCAACAGAAGATCCTTAGTGCTGACTTACCTATTCTGTTAGCTCATGTGGACTTTATCCTTTATGGCGGATCCCCGGCCTTTCGAGAGAGATGCCTAGCTCTGAAACATGTTATATTGTATCTTTGTACTCCTTTTACTTAATGAAATTTACATTTATCGAGAAAAAAAATAAATCAAAAGAACAAACTTAAACTTACGGATTTATCGAATAGGTACAAAAGTTTTAGATTTTATTTATATTAATTTATATATTATATTATTTTATTAGTCCATTTACTAAATATAATTTATGTTGTCTGATGTAATGTTTAACCGAAAACTTTTACGAGTTTGACTATTTAAATTAGTGTGGCATTAAATACAGTATTTGACTTAAGATTGTTACAGTTGGTTAATTATACTATTAGATTTGTTAGATTTAATCATTATCGTAATTGATTTACTCAATTTCATCGGGTTTATTAACCAAAAACATAATTATATGTATTGGTGTTTAATTAAATTCTATAGTGGTGAGGAATTGATAGAAAATGCATACAACTATTCTAAAATCATATTTGAGAAGTAATAGAAAATTATATTTCAAAAATATTATGGTTATTAAAAAGAGAATGCGATTTTCGTGATAATTTAATTTAGGGATGTTATGAAGAACGATAGTCAAAAAGATATGAGGGGTTTGATTAAGTGAATTCTTGAAAGTTGGTCGATAAATTAAATATATACATAGAAAGTTTAATTATTTAAAAGAAAATAGAACAGAGGTTTTGAACTTCGATATAAGTATAATATTAAAAAATTGATGGAAAATATACCAATATTATATAAAATATCATTAAGAATTTACTATGTTTACAATGTCTTGATTATATATACTATAATTTACTATAAGACGCAAGGATAAAGAAGAGGATTGAGTTGCTCCTTTTATTAACGCAACCATTTGGAATTTGAGGTAAGTATAGTTAATTGGATCTATATATATATGTATCTACTTGTCAATATGTGGACTTGATAAGAAATTATCGTGTGCTTAGTTGATTATATGGTTGTTTGTGAAATGATCGTTATTGATTGTACCTATGATTGAGTATAATCATATATACGTATAGTGATAAATTGTGAGACACCTCGATTTTGTTGTTAAATAAAAATGAATTATGGAGATATTGTAAATGATTATGACACATTTTTATTTGATAATTGACTGGAGTCAAATTGTAAAGTTGTTAATGTGCAGATGATACACTGAGATGAGTGTCGAACGAAGTTGAATTATGGAGTTGATAAAACGTGAATGATTAATTAAGATAAAAAAGGATGGTTTACCTAACTTGAGCATATTCAATGATTTATGATAATGGAATGTGATTGATGACGAGCTGTGTGCTGTCATGATGATGCGATATATGATATGAGAAAAATAAATATATAGCTAGGTACGATGGCGGAAAGGGTATTGAATTAATCCTGGTAGCAGAAAATATCTTGTGTTGTTAGCTCTATTCTGTGGTGGTGTGGAGTGTTAGGTTCGGTGTAATGTCCGGTGCTGGGATTGCTACACACTTGGTCAATGTGGGGATATAACATACGATTGGTACTCTACACTGATGATTGTACGATATTGATTGAGATTATGAGCACCGGAAAAACCATTTAATCTGATTCAGTTAAGCTAAGCTAGGCCCAAATAATATAATTAATAATTAAGAGAATTAAACTTGAATTATACATAATATATGCCTATATGTGTATATATGTGGGCTAGTTAGTGAATACTTACTCAGTTGACAACTCATCAATTTGTCATTTATTTTTCAAGAGATAGATCATAAGCCCGTTATCAGCCGTTTAGGTGAGGCACAAATGCCATCTTAAGTCGGGAGCTCTAACTACATAGATACAATAATGTTATACCAAAAACTTGATGTAGTATTTTATTTATTTTGGATTGATATAAATATTGATTAAAAATGAGTTATCTTATCGGGATAAATATGAGTTTGTTAGGTAATTGTATGTGATTACGGAGGGAGTGTCACACCATTGGGGACATCACCATCGCCCAAAGCACATCTTTGTAAAAATAGGTGACCAAAAAGCTAATTGGATTGGCCTTTATATAATCTGTTCTGACAATTTCGGTGTAATTCTAACACTGTTTATGAATAAAGTGAGTATTCATTATTTGGCAATTGTATTTGTTGTGCTTACTAATTATGTTATAAGCTTAGCATCAGAGCAAAGCCCACAAATTAAATTGTACAACCTATGTAGTAGGGATGCGCATTGGATGGTGGCCATGAAACCAACTTATGATGGTTAGGTTTGAATGATCCAAGTCGAGGACCTCGAGAATGGGCATCGAGAGTCCTATTGTAACTTGCATTAAAATTTCATTTATTAGATGAGTGTCGTGTTTCATCAGCGACAGGCATTGGACGTCTATGCAATTTTAGTGGGTGGTTAATAAGGTTGTCAAGCCCTGAACTGACTCGCGGGAAGTCGTCATATGGAAGCCTCGGAGGCTTGGTCGGTATGACTAGGTGTTCCTCGCTGCAATAGTATGGGATTAGTCCTTGGACTTGACGAACCATGGCAGTTGCATGCATATGATGGTATCTTTGATCTAACAAAAGATAACCGTATCTTAGATGTGGTCATTACAAGTTTTGTTCAGTGCATCAGAATAGGTAGTGAGGACAGTGAGTTTCAAGATAGAATCTGTTACTTGTCAGTATATGACAATCGAGTCTCGTATGCGCTCTGAGATGGTTCGTGCTCTTAGAGTCTGTGGCCGCGGCGTTTGCTTGAGTAGAAAATGGTTTCCTACATTAATCAATAGAGCGAATGCATCTCGAGTTATTGAGCATAGTGCCAGACCAGGATGGGAACCCACGCCCAATTTTGTGCCCTAAACTTAGATCGGGAGATAGATGATGGAAGGTGCGCACCCGTATGGTACTCAGGAGCCTAAATGTTCACACCAACATTCACCTAGTCTCTAGTGCCATGGACCATTGCTAGACGGCCACCCATGGTGACGGAAATTTTCGATTAATGGTTAATTGAAAATAAATTAATTAAATCAGATTTAATTAATCATTGTATTGGACACAAGCCCAAGCCTAGCTAAAGGTAAACCTAAAGTGTCACACACAAATTACTATGGAATTCGTGGAATTAATTTGGAATTAATTCGAGAAGATATGAATTAGTTTAACTGGATTAAATTGATTCATGATGAATATATAAATGATTGAATCATTTATTTAATAATCTATTTATTGGATGGCTCAAGAATTAATTAACTGAATTAATTATTTTTTGGACTTAGCACCTTTTTATTAATTGAATTAATTTATTAGGTTAAGCTTAATTAATTTAATGGATCAATTAATTAGTGTGTGGGTTTAGATTTATTTAATTGGATTAAATGAATCCTTGGGTGTAGTTGAGTTAAAATTAATTTAATTATTTTTTGTCCAATGGACTTTGGTTGAGCTTGATTTAATCAAGTCCGACGCATATTTGAAGTCCAAGCCAATTTGAGGGTGATTGGAGCAAGTTAAGAAGGAGTTGAAACTCCTCACCATGATGAACATGATGGAGGAGTAATTTCACCATGGTTGGAGGTTATATGCATGTAGTTGTATAGGTTGCCTTCTAGGCAAATTTAGTCATTATTGAATTTTGAATTCAATTGTATGTGATATACAAAACTACACATATATCCAACATAACCACCACCAAAGCCACGAATTTGCTCTAAATTTTCTCTCAAAAATATTATCTTTTTTGCTCTATATTGTATTAGATTCAGGTTAGAACATAAAACAATCCAAAAGCACTAAACAATAGTATTGTGTTTGGAGTTGTTTTTCTTCTTATTCTTTGTTCTATCTAGCAATAGAAAAAGAACTATTGTTTTCTATTTTGTGATGTGGATAACTTAGAGGAATTCTTGTTTGAATTCTCAAGTGAACGGAATGGGAGAACATAAAGGGAACAACGCACATTGCAGTTTTTCTAAAGAAACAAATGAGGTAAAGTTTCATATTATGTTTCTATACTTTTTTTTTCATCCTCTAGCTACATATCTAGCATATTTATGTATTTATTATTATACTTTTGATAAACACTGAATGCTCGGGAATTTTAAAGGAAACACCCGTTTGAACCGGTTTTAAGTTTTTTATTTCACGCTTCCATCGCATTCCCGGGCCATACCAATTCTTTCAAACTTGGCGATGGTGGTGCTTCTTTGGTGGTAGGCGAAGGCATAGGCATCACCTCTCTCTTGGGGGGCGTGGGTGGGGGTTGGGGATATCGAAAGTGGATCAAGTTGTCCAATACTCAGTCTTTATGGACTGATGAGGAGCTTAGGAAGATGTTTGACATCCCTTATGTTTATTGCCGTTAATAACATGGGATATGTGGTCCGATGGACTAGGCCAAATGTTTTATGTGCTTTGAGCATAACAATAGATATCGAAAGTGTATCAAGAAGGCACTACATAGAAGTCAAGATTACTCTTTAGTATCTGAATAAGGATTAAAGAAGTATTCTTAATGCAAGTTAATGGAGAGCTGATTATGGAAGGCTGTAGCTATACTAGCTTCCAGTTATATGTGAATGGTGACTAGTCTCAATTTGAATGTACTTTCAGGCTTAATGGTCATGTGGTGGCTTGAAATGGTTTCAAGCAGGAAGTCACAATGGTTTTCACCATGGAAGTCAAATGTATAGTGACTTTAATAGTTGTTCACAAAGTGTTTTACATGAAAACCCACATCTATTGGTTAAATGTGGAGCTTAGCACGGCAAAGCCAGTAGTTACTTAGAGGATAACAACTAGGCAATGACTCAAGTAAAAGGACCGAGATCTCATCACAGATCCAATAAATATTCTTAGACTTCAACATCAGCTTGGAATGATAGTAGGAAGAGGTGACGTGCGGTTGGACCGCGTCATTTTGGCACAACATATAGTAGACCAGTGAGTCTGAGCTAGTATCATAGATTGCTCACTTGGATAGGTGTGAGGGATATAGGCGATCGGCTTTAGGCCAGGTGGAAGATTCTTATAATAGGTGACTAGAAAGCCAATTGGATTGGTAATTTTTAGAACAATTTAGCAATCTTTATGAATGTGATATTATCTTGATGAATGAAGTAAGCATTCATCTATGAAACCATGTGTTTGTTGTTCTTACTATTTACGTTGAATGGTGTTTCAACGTAACAACGAATGCCCACAGACCAATTGAATAATGCATATAGTTTGATTGTGCATTGGATGACAACTATGAAACCAACTTATGATGGTTGGTCGGAAACATTCCAAGTCGAAGACCTCGAGACTGGGCATCGAGAGTCCTATAGAGACTTGCATTAAGTATTGAATTCATTCGATGAGTGTCATGCAATTTTAGTGGAATGTCTATGCAATTTTAGTGGATTAGTTGACAAGGTTGTTAAATGATTAAACTGACTCGCGGGAATCGTCATATGAAAGTCTGGAGGCTTAGTCGGTATGACTTGAATTTCCGGTTCTGATAATGCAAGATTAGTCCTTGGACTTAAGAAATAATGACGGTCCCATGCACATGATGGCTATATCCTGGATCTTGTGAGAGATGATTGTGCCTTCGATGCGCTCGTTATAAGCCTTATCAAGTGTAGTCAGAGTATGTAGTGATGGCGGTGGATATCAAAATAGAATCCGTCCCCTATTAGTATATGATGGATATATCTCATATGTGCTATGAGATGGTTTAGACGCTCTAAGTCTATGGCCATAGCGATTGAATAAGAAATGGTTTCCTTGTTAGAATAGCTGACCTAAAAGCCAATTGGATTGCCATGCATGTAATCTATTCTGATGAAAACTCGATAATGTTTAATATTGTTCAGTGAATAAAAATATTCGCTATTGACATTTCATTTATTGTGCTCATTATGTTTATGTTTGCATTTCTTTCAAACATCAGAATAAAGCCCACAGACCACCTTGAACAACCGTGCAACAATTGGACTGTGCATTGGATGGCGGTCATGAAACCAAATGTTAGGGTTAGATCTAAAATTTTTCGAGTCGAGGACCTGGAGAATGGGCATCGAAGTGTCCTATGAATACTTGCATTAAAAGTTATATTCATTAGATGAGTGTCGTATTTCATCGTCCACAAACATGGGATGTCTATGCAATTTTAATGGGTTGATTGGCTCGGTGTCGAATTTACTCTACTGACTCACGGGGATTGTCATATGGAAATCTTGAATACTTGGTCGGTATGACTTGAGTGCTCGGCTCCGGTAGTACGGGATTAGTCCTCAAACTTAACTAATCATGACAGTCATATTCATGCGATGACTGTATCTTAGATTTGTCAAAGCATGTAGCAAGGACAGTGAGTTCCAAGAAGAGGATCTGTCCCTGTCAAAACATTACAGATATATCTCCTATGTACTTAGAGATGCATCTACGCTCTATATAGCTATGACCATAGTCATTGGTCGAATAAGAAGAAGAGGTTCCTATGTCGAGCAATTTGGCGCAATGCAATCTCAAGTATTAAGTGTGGACGCCTAGTCCAGGATGGGAACTGACGCTCAATTTCATGCCCTAGACAAAGGCCGAGAGACGGTAGACGAAAGGACCGTATCCATATGGACTGGGGAGCCTAAAAGTTCACATGAATTTTCGCCTAGTCTCTAATGTCATGGACCATTACTCGACGGCCACCTATAGAGACGGGCTTTCTTCATCAAGGGTTGATCAAGAATTATTAATTAAATTAGATTTAATTAATAATAGTGTAGGACACTTACCCAAGTCTAGTTGAAAGGTAAACCTAAAGAGTCACAAACAAATCATTGAGAAGGGATGAGGAATTAATCCAAAATTAATTTCCTAAGTAATTGGATTACTTATAAATGAGAGGGATCCATTGGATGGATAAGTCCAAGGATAAATTCATTGTATTAATTTATATTGGGCTTGTCCTATTATTTAATATGTTTGGACTTGTTATTTAATAAAAGGTTATTGGTGTGGCGCCCCAAAGATTATAATATATAATTGGGGAATTAATTGGTAAATTTTTATGAAACTTAGTTAATTAGTAAATAAATTATGCTCCATAATTAGAATATAATAAAACTTGAACGAGTTAAATTGGAGCTCGTTATAATATTTAAGAGCAAATTATATTAATTAAGAAATTAGGAAGGACGTAATTGGTATTTTGAGAAAAGTTTCGTTAAATAAATAAAATAATAATAATATTATATATATAAATAATATGTATATATTAAGTAAGTAATATATATATATATATATAAAAGTAGAGAGAGAGAGAGAATTGAGAGTGGAGGTGGGGCCACAACCCCCACCGCCTCGCTCTCTTCTTTTCTTTTGTTTCTTTTTCTTTTATACACACACACATTGCAGAAAACACACACACACACAATTTTTGGGTGAAAAGGAAAAAAGAGGAAAAAACAGAGGTACGAGAATTGCAATTTTAATTTTTATTATTTTATATAATTATATTATTTATTTTTTTTGTTTATTAAATGTTGTTTATGTTGAGCGATGTACTATTTAATCGAAATATTTTATGAGTTTGACTATTTAAAATAATATCGAATTAAATATGAAATCGGATATAAAAATGATATCGCTGGTCAATTAGATTATTAAATTTATTAGATTTGGATATTACTATAGCTAATTTATACAATTCCATCGGAATTACTAACCAAATACACAATTATATGTATTATTGTTCAATTAAAGTGCATAATAGCGAGAAATTGATAGAAAATTGATAGAAATATTTCAAAAATTATATTTAATAAATGGTATGTTAATAAAGAAGAAAAACGAAGATTTGTATTTCAATGAAAATGGAATATTAAATTTTTATTAGAAATTGTACGAATAATATTTAATATTATATTTAAAAGAAATTAAGATATTCTCGATATATTAACTGTATGTGGTATAACTAATTACAGGAATGGGGGTAGAGTGAAAACAGAATATATGTATATATTGTTTTACGTTACTAGTTGCTTATAAGAATGGTGATATGTGAAAATGAGGGAGTAGTGGAAATTGAATATAATTGTTGCGTGAATACCCCTTGATGGGTTGAAAAGCCTATAAGGCGAAATGGAATGAAAAGAGCTTTGATGCGATATGAGAAAGAAATAAAATGAAAAGAGCGATGTTGCGAGAAAAAGATGTGATATGAAAAGAGCGATGTTGCGATATGAAAAAGATGTGATTTGAAAAGACCAATCCTACGATATAAAAGAGTTGTGATGCGAAATAAAAGAGCTATGATGCGAAATGAGATTGATGAGCCGGCTGTCAAGGGGATTCACTTGAACTTATATAACAGTAAGATTGAGTTGAAGGGAAACACACAATATCACCTTCTGGCAAGCAAACTAGGAAAAAGAAAGTTTAATTGATTGTTTTATTGTGAGATAGCTGTGTGGTGTACTACAACTGATTATGTTGGAATTTAATTGACTGTATTCCATGCATGTTGCCTACTTATCTTATTTGGGTTGTGTTTGATATACATATATAGATAGGGCTGGTTATTTACTTACCGAGTGGCAGGGTCATCCCTCTGCTGACATTTTCTTTCAGGAGTAAACTTTGAGGTGTCTGACTATTGAAGAATAGTTCTACGCGCTATACTCAGGCAGGTCGGGCCAGTATGTTGTTTTCTCCTCTTTGTCAGTTAGAGTACAAAACACATTTTGTTTTACAGAGAGAACCTCAGCATGAAGATTACTGATGATGGACTACTTGTGGTGTTTGATGTGCATATATGATGTTGTAGGTTGATTATGCTTGTTATGACGTTGGGGTTACGTATTCATATGGATTAAATTATTATGTGCATTTATATTTATAAACACATGGATTAATATAAGTATGACATTTAGAGTAGATACAGCCCTTGTAGCGAAGGGGTGCTACAATTGAGCTCATATATTTAATTGGATTAAATATATGATGGACTTAATTAAGTCTCCTTAATTAAAATATATTTAATTAATTGTGTCTGGTGTTTTAATTAATTAAAATTGGCCCAAACCCATTAATTAAGTTGGTGAAAATTATTGGAAAAAAAAATTGTTAACTAGAAAATTCACTTTTGGAAAGTGCCATGTTAGTAATCCTTTATTTGGAATAAAGTATTTTATTACTTTATGCATGGTTAAATAAATCTAGACATGTTTTAATGCATCCATACATGATATATATATATGTATATTAGTTATTTGGAATAACTAATGAATACATAACAAAAGCAAGAAAATAATTTCTACTCTCCTAATTTTTGCCGACCCCACTCTTGAATACACACTTAGTGTGTATTCCTCTCATTAATTTTCTTCTAGCAAAGAGAATCGAGGGATCCCGATTCTGGTGTGGTGTGGGAGCAACTTTGGGGTTTCTACGTTGAAGCTTTGGGTGAACGAATCAAGCGAAGGAGGTGCGAAATAAATTAAAGAGGTAATTTTGATTTACAATTTTTGAACCTCTCGTTTTCATTTAACTATTAGCCCTGTTCAATTTTATTGTCGTTTATTTTCTTAACTAAATCGAACGTTGGGGAACTCCAAGGGTACACCCCTTGGAATTATGGTTTTATTGCGCTTTCATTTTAATTTACGCAATTTATTTTAACCGCTTCCACTTGCGTGTTCCTAGGCCGATCCACTCGCACCTCGGGGTGCCTTTCATTCCTTTGTCGATCAAATAGAGTAAACCCAACTCGAGTATTCAGTTTAGTTACCTGGTCCAAGATGGGAACCAACTCCCAATTCTATGCCCTAAACTAAGGTCGGGAGATGGTCAACGGAAGGATGATACCTGTATGGAACTCGAGAGCCTAAATGTTGATGCCCACATTCACCTAGTCTTTAGTGCAATAGACCGTTGCTAGACACCCACCCATGGTGACGGGCGTTTCTGATTAATGATTAATTGAAAATAATTAATTAAATTTTATTTTATTTTATTTGCTATTGGTGAACTTAAAGAAGTACACAGAAATGACTATAGAGTTGGTAGAATTAATATAGAATTAATTCTAGAATAAATGAATTAATTTAATTGGATTAAATTAATTTAAGGAGAATATAATTGATTGGATCAATTAATTAGTGATTGGACTTATGTTTATTTAATTGGATTAAATAAACTTTTGGATTTCAATAAAGTTTTAAACTAATTGGATTAATTTGAAATTCATGGATATTGGTTGGACTGTATTTAATTTGATTAAATAGTAGACTAGTCAAAATCAGTCCATGACTTGAAGTACAAGTCAAAGGTTGAATGCAAGTTGAAGCAAGTTGAAGCAAGTTGAGAAGGAGTTTCTGCTCCCCCACATAGGTAAGCCATGTCTTAGTGCTGCATATAGTCTGCATCTGTATGGATAGTGGTTATCTTAGAGATAACTTGTGGTCTTTTTCATACTACAGATAACTTGTTGCATATAGCACTATCCTCATAGCCATGAAAAATCCCTTATCTTTTCTCCATTTTCTGAGTTCTTCTTGAATTGGATTGAAGTTATGAACAAGAGAAATTCAACTAGATAGAATAAAAAACAAGAAGAAAAACAACTCCAAACTAAAACTATTGTTTATGCTTTTAGATTGTTTTATGTTCTAACTTGAATTGAATTCAATATAGAACATAAAGGACACTCTTTTTTTGAGAGAAATTCAGCAAATTCATGGCTCATTTTTTTTGGTTATGTTGGATATGTGTGTAGTTTTGTATATCACATACAATTAAATTCAAAATTCAATAACTACCAAGTTTGCTTCCAAGGCAACCTCTACACACACATGCATACAACCTCCAACCATGATAAAATAACCACTCCATCATTTTCATCATGGTAAGGAGTTTCAACTCCTTTTAAACTTGCTCCAACATCCCTCAAATGAGCTTGGACTTCAAGTATGGACTAGGCTTGATTTAATCAAATTAAATTAAACCCATCCAAAGTTCATTGAACAATAATTAATTAAATTAGTCTTAGCCCAACTTAGTCCAAAGATTCATTTTAATCCAATTAAATAAATCTAAGCCCAAACTCTAATTAATTGATCCAATCAATTAATTAAAGCAAATCGAATAAATTAATCTAATTAATTTAAAGGTGTTAAGCCCAAAATTATTTAATCCAATTAATTAATTCTTCAGTCATCCATCAAATGGATTATTAAATAAATGATCCAATCATTTATAAATTCTCCTTAATTCAATTAAATTAATTCGTTTCTTCTCGAATTAATTCTAAATTAATTCCACCAATTCCATAGTGATTTGTATATGACTTTTTAGGTTCACCCTTAGCTAGACTTGGGCATTGTGTCCACCACAAATAATTAATTAACTCTAATTTAATTAATTATTCTCAATTAACCATTAATCGAAAACACCCGTCACCATGGGTGTCCATCTAGCAGCGGTCCATGGTACTAGAGGGTAGGTGAATGTTGGCGTGAATATTTATGCTCTCGAGTTGCATACAGGTACCGTCCTTCCATCGACCATCTCCCGGCCTTAGTTTAGGGCATGGAATTGGGCTTCGATTCCCTTTCTGGACCAGGCAACTATGCTGAGTACTTGAAATGCGTTTACTTTGTTGATCGATAAAGAAAATTAATTTCTATTCGACCAATCGGTATGGCCATAGCCTTAAAAGTCTAAACCACCTCAGAGCGATAAGAGATATATCCATGATATACTGATAGGGGACGGATTCTATCTTGAAATCCACCTTCCTCAATACATAAACCGACTACACTTGACAAGGCTTATAATGACCACATTGAAGACATAGTCACGTCCCGCTAGATCCATGATATAGCTATTATATGCATGTAATTACCATGATTCCTCAAGTCTAAGGATTAATCCTATACTATCGGAGCTGGAAATTCAAGTCATACCGACCAAGCCTTCAAGACGTCCATATGACGATTCCGGCGAGTCAGTTCAATCAGCTAACAACCTTGTCAACTAATCTACTAAAATTGTAGGAACATCCCATGTCTGTCACTGATGAAACACGGCACTCCTCCAATGAATGCAATACTTAGTGAAAGTCTTTGTAGGACTCTCAATGCTCAGTCTCGAGGTCCTCGACTTGAAACGTTTTATACCAACCCTCAGAAGTTAGCTACACAAATGTCATCCAATGCGCAGTCCAACTACATAGGTTATTCAATTGGTCTGTGGGCATTTCTTTTGACGTTAAAACAACAAAGACGCAGGGGATATCAAACATCTAAGCTCCTCATCAGTGTACCATGACTAAATCTTGGATAGCTTATCCCTAAATAGGAATTCAATTTCTATTATGGAGAATTTTATGAACAATTTTCGTATTTTAGATTTCCAAGGCGTCTTTCTATCATTCCAAATGATCAATGACGTTTTTAGCATCTAAAACACTTGGAATACAATTGAGCTCCCACTGACCCTCTACCTTCTTCTTGACCAAGTCATGTACCTCAAACAAGTATGTAGTATGTTCAAACTTTGTTTGAACTCCACAAAGGATTTTATTTGTGACGCCCCAAAGATAATAATATACAATTGGGGATGAATTGGTAAATTTTTATGAAACTTAGTTATTAGTACATAAATTATGGGTCATAATTGGAATATAATAACACTTGAACGAATTAAATTGGAATTCGTTATAATATTTTGGGATAATTTTTATTAATTAAGAAAATTAGAAAGGACGTAAATGGTATTTTGAGAAAAAAAAATTAATTAAATAAATAATAATAATAATAATTTATATATATAATATATATTACTAATAATATATATATAAACATATGTATATATATATATATATATGAAAGCCAAAAAAAAAAAAGAAGAAAGGAAAGGGTTTGGGGGTGGGCCCTCACCCACCGCCCCACCCCCTATATATATATATATATGTGAGCCAAAACAATCACAATTGAATTTATCAAATTGCAATTCCTATGCCTGTTCGAATATTCGCAGCGAGGTAAGTTTCCATTTTAATTTTTATTAATTTATATAATTATGTTATTTAATTAATTCATTTATTAAATGTTGATTATAATAAGCGATGTACTATTTCATCGAAATATTTTACGAGTTTGGTTAATTAAAATAATGCCAAATTAAATACCAAATCGAATATAAAAATGATATCGTTGGTTAATTAGATTATTAAATTTATTAGATTTGAATGTTGCTATAGCCAGTTTATATAATACCATCGAAATTGTTAACCAAATATCCAATTATATGTATTATTGTTCAATTAAAGAGTATAATAGCGAAAAATTGATAGAAAATTCATAGAAATATTCTGAAAGTTATATTTAATAAATGGTATGTTAATAAAGAGGAAAAATGAAGATTTGTATTTTGATAGAAATAGAATATTAAAGAATTATTAGAAATTGTACAAATGATATTCAATATTATATTTAAAAGAAATTACAATATTCTCGATATGTTACTTGTGTGTAGTACAACTCATTATAGGACATGGGAGTAAAGTGAAAAGACCGCACCACTAACTATTGATTAGATAAAGGCATTGTAAGGTCGAAGTAAGTAAATAATTAATATTATCTATATATGTATCTTTATTTGTGATTTTACTGTTATCTGAATTTGTGGTTCATGTTAACATGGATTTATCTGAAAGTATATGAGTGATGGATGATTTGATTTAACTTATGGTATTGTGTACGTGGAATGAGAAAATATGTTAAAATGTTATGTTTGTTGTTTGATGTATTGTGGATGTCTGAAAATGAGAATATATGGATATACTGTTTTACGTTACTAGTTGCTTACGAGAATGGTGATATGTGAAAATGAGGGAGTGGTGGAAATTGAATATATATTGTCGCGTGAATACCCCTTGATGTGTTGAAAAGCCTATAAGGCGAAATGAAATGAAAAGAGCTTTGATGCGATATGAGAAAGAAATGAAATGAAAAGAGCTTTGATGCGATATGAAAAAGATGCGATATGAAAAGAGCGATGCTGCGATATAAAAGAGCTATGATGCGAAATGAGATTTATGAGCCGGCTGTCAAGGGGATTCACTTGAATTTATATAACGGTGAGATTGAGTTGATGGGAAAAACACAATATCACCTTCTGGTAAGCGAACTAGGAAAAAGAAGGGAGTTTGGTTAATTGTCTTATTATGAGATAGTCATGTGGTGTAATAGAGCTGATTATGTTGGAATTAAATTGATTGTATCCCATGCGTGTTGCCTGTTTATCTTGTTTGGGTTGTGTTTGATATGCATATATAGATAGGGCTGGTTATTTACTTACTGAGTGGCAGGCTCATCCCTCTGCTGACATTTTCTTTCAGGAGTAGAATTTGAGGTGTCTGACTGTTGAAGAATAGGTCTACGCGCTATGCCCAGGCAGGTCGGGCCAGTATGCTGTTTTCTCCTCTTTGTCAGTTAAAGTACAAATCACATTTTGTTGTATAGAGAGAACGTAAGTGTGGAGATTACTTATGATGGACTACTTGTGGTGTTTGATGTGCATATATGATATTGTAGGTTGATTACGCTTGTTATGACGTTGAGTTACGTATACATATGAATTAAATTATATTGTGCTTTTATATTTATAAACACAGGGATTACTATAAGTATGACGTTTAGGGTAGATATTGCCCTTGTAGCGAAGGGGGTGCTACATTAGGTGGTATCAAAGCAGGGATTTGATTTCCTTGGGATAGTAGATGAAATGTATTTTTATACGTAAGGTGTATATGCTAGGAATCCACTCACATGTGTGTATTTTATATAGGATGGAAGCGTCAAGAAAAAACGCTGCTGGCCCAACTGAGTCATTAGAGTCTGTGTAGGGTCATGATTCAGGATCAGAGCATCTGGGGATAGAATTCCAAAATAAAAATGCCCCACAACCAGAAATAAATCCCTTTGTGCAACAGTTCATAGAAATGATGTAGAGGATGGCTCCATCGCCACAATCACAACCACATGATACCGTTATTGATAAAAATTATGAAATAGTAAGGAAACAGGGGGCGAAGGTATTTGCCGGTACAACCGATCCTGCTGAAGCAAAGGAATAGCTGAGAAACACGGAAAGGGTGTTGGACAGAATCGAGTGCACTTCTGACCAAAAGTTGAGGTACGCAATGTCCTTACTGGAGAAAGACGCATTAGATTGGTGGGAATAGTTCCAGGGAGCAAGAACCGACCTGTTACTCTAACGTGGAATGACTTTTTGAAAGAATTTGCTGACAAATATACTCCACCGGTCTACAGAAATTGTAAGAAAGTTGAATTCCTTGAATTAAAGCAGGATGAGTTATCTGTTGCTGAATATGAACTGCAATTTGTGAGATTGTCAAAATATGCCCCAGAAGAAGTGAGTACCGATGAATTGAGAAGAAACAGATTTGAAAGGCGGTTGAGACTTGAGATTCGGGAGAAAATAGCAATCAAACCTCCAAGTTATGGTGCACTGCTGGAAGCGGCATTGAGGGCAGAAGAGACGTCAATTGAAAGGAGTTCTATTGAAGCTAAATGAAAGAAATTGACAGGTAACCTAAATCCTACAGCGGTACAAAGTGGTGCAGTTTCCTTAGGGGTTCTAGTTCGCAGAGGGGTTGGTTCAGAGGCCGAGGAGTAGGTCAGATTAGCAGGTCTTCTTCAGTATTTTTGAGTAGAGGCGGGCCTACTTCGGTTAGATCTGGAGCAAGACAAGGTCCAGCCAGATCGTTTAGTGGAAGATCTATTCCCTCTTGTGCTAACTGCGGTAGGAGACATATTGGTGAATGTTGGGGAGCTCAACCAATTGTATGTTATCGTTGCCATCAACCAGGACACATTTTGAGGGATTGTCCTACATGGAGGGATATTCCAGAGGATCTCAGACTTTAGAGTTTCGCAGTGTGGGGGAAAACTCACAACGGGCGAGTACAAGTAGAGGACGAGGTAGAGGTGGTCGAGGTAGCGGGAATCTTTCCATGACGTCAACAGGACAAAGTAGTCAGCCTCGACCACAAGCCAGGGTGTATGTAATCACAAAAGAACAAGCTCCTACTGCACCCGAGGTTATCACTGGTTCCTTCTCTATTTGTGATTCTAGTGCACATGTATTAATTGATCCAAGATCTACTTGTTCATTTATATCACGTGATTTTGCATCTCATGTACATGCTAAAATAGAACCATTTGGACATGATTTATATGTGTCTATGCCTGCTGGTGGGTTTGTATTAGTGAATACGGTGGTGAGATCTTGTCCAATAGTGGTGGAGGGTGTTACTTTATATGCAGATCTGGTTGTAATAGACCTTAGGGAATTTGATGTCATTCTGGGGATGGACTGGATAGCTAGTAATCATTCTTTAGTGGATTGTCAAACAAAAGAGGTGATGGTTGAAGTCAAGAGGCAGATGAAGACGGTTATAGTGGGGAAACAAAAGTGATACCTAACTGCTTAATTTCTGCTGTGACCGCTTTTAATCTAATTAAAGAAGGGTGTGAGGCGTATCTAGCCAGTGTGCACAATACCATGAAACTTAGCCCGGGTGTATTAGACGTTCTAGTGGTGAGGGAATTTCTAATGTTTTTCCTGATGAATTACCTGGACTACCACCTCATCGAGAAGTAGACTTTGAAATAGATACTATTCCTGGGGGGGCACCTATTTCAATTGCACCGTATAGAATGGCTCCGTCAGAATTGAAAGAATTGAAGAAGCAGTTAGAAGAGCTATTGGATAAAGGGTTCATCCGACCTAGTATGTCACCGTGGGGAGCACCAGTATTATTCGTAAAGAAGAAGGATGGGAGTATGAGATTATGTGTCGATTATAGACAGCTAAACCAAATCACAATCAAGAACAAGTATCCTTTACCACGGATTGACGATTTGTTTGATCAGCTAAAAGGTGCCACTGTGTTCTCTATAATTGATATGAAGTCAGGGTATTGGAAACTACGGATTGAGGAAGATTCAAACCCAAAAACAGCTTTCAAGACCAGGTATGGCCACTATGAATTTTTCGTTATGCTATTTAGATTGACGAATGCCCCTACAGCTTTCATGTCTCTGATGAACAAGATGCTACAACCATTCCTTGATCAATTTGTGATTGTGTTTATTGATGATATTTTGATATATTCGAGTAGTCCCGAGGAACATGAACAACATTTATGGACAATTTTACAAATCTTGAGAGAGAAACAGTTGTACGGTAAATTCAGCAGATGTGAGTTTTGGATGGAGAAAATTGCTTTTTTGGGGCACGTTGTTTCCAAAGAAGGGGTACAACCTGATCCAGCAAAAGTTAAGGCTATTTTAGAATAGAAACCACCTAAAAATGTGTCAGAGATCCGGAGTTTTCTGGGAGTGGCTGGTCATTATAGAAGATTTGTAAAGGACTTCTCTATAATCGCAAAACCTCTGACGAACTTCTTGAAGAAGTATGCACCATTTAATTGGAATGAAAAATGTGCTTAGAGTTTTGAGGAGTTGAAGAAGAGACTCACTTCAGCACCTATCCTTGCTTTGTCGTCTGGGGATGGAGGATATGTGGTATTTACTGACGCTTCACGACAAGGACTTGGGTGTGTTTTGATGCAGCATGGGAGAGTTATAGCTTATGCTTCGAGGCAGTTGAGGCCACATGAGATAAACTATCCGACCCATGATCTGGAGTTAGCAGCCATAGTACATGCACTGAAGATCTGGAGGCATTATTTATACAGGGAGACGTTTCAAATATTTACAGATCACAAAAGTCTAAAAGTATATCCCAACACAAAAAGAGTTGAATTTGAGACAAAGAAGGTGGATGGAGCTTTTGAAAGATGAGACGTTAAGGATAACGAACTTGAAACGCGGAGCCCGAGCGGCCAGCGACTCGATCTCGCTTGGTGGTACCACCACAAAACCTTGATCCCAGCTGCCTCGCTAGCGAAGGATCTTCCACGCCCTGAGTGAGTGGGTATGATCTGCTATAACATGGAGTATTTGACCGCCCTCAGAGCGATCGATGTACACTTTAGCATTGGTGGTAATAATCTACTGGCTAAGATACAAGTAAAGCCCTCCCTCAAGGATGAAATTAAAGATGCACAGGCTAAAGATCCATATCTACAGAGGATGAAAGCTAAGGTGCAAAAAGGAAAGAGCGATCAATTTATAATCCAAGAAGATGGTACATTGTTTAATGGAAAACGTATATGCGTGCCGAACGTAAAGGAGTTGAGAATGGAAATTATGCTCGAGGCGCATTACGCACCGAATGCTATGCATCCTGGCAGTACCAAGATGTATTGGGATTTGAGACCCTATTATTGGTGGCCAACAATGAAGAAAAATGTGGCAGAGTTTGTAGCGAAATGTTTAACTTAGGTAAAACCATAACACCAAGCACCAGCTGGTAAACTTCATCCTTTGACTATACTTGAATGGAAGTGGGAAAAGATTACTATGGATTTTGTCATTAGGTTACCACGTACGTTCAGAAGACATGATGCTATTTGGGTGATTGTTGACAGATTGACTAAATCTGCACATTTCCTGCCAATCCGTCAAAATGATTCTTTGGATAAGCTCGCTGAATTATATGTTTCAGAGATTGTGAGATTACATGGCATTCCTACCTCTATAGTTTCTGATACAGATCCTCGATTTACTTCTCATTTCTGGGGAAGCTTGCAAACGGCTCTAGGTACAAAATTGCATTTCAGTACAGCGTTTCACCCTAAGACCGGTGGACAGTCGAGAAAGAACGATTCAAACATTCGAAGATATGATGAGAGTCTGCGTAATTGAATTCAGAAGAAATTGGGATGATCATCTACCACTGATGGAATTTGCTTATAACAACAGTTTTCATTCCAGTATTGGTATGGCTCCATATGAAGCTTTGTATGGAAGAAAATGCCGAAGTCCAATCTATTGGGATATTGATGGATTGAGACAGCTTGAAGGGCCGGAGTTAGTTCAAGAGACAGTAGACAAGATAAAAACAGTTAAAAAGTGTTTGAAAGCAGCACAGGATCGATAGAAGAGTTACGTCGATAAGCATCACGGAGAGATGGAATACGAGGTAGGGGAAAAAGTTTTTCTAAAAGTATCACCATGGAGAGGAATCTTAAGATTCGGAAAATAGGAAAAGTTGAGTCCGCGATATATTGGGCCATATGAAATTCTAGAGCGAGTTGGACCACAAGCCTATCGGTTAGCATTATCGACAGAATTATCGCAGATACATGACGTGTTTCACGTTTTTATGCTACGGCGATACCCGATCCGATCCTAGTCATATTTTGCATGATCCAGAGATGAAGATATCAGAGGGATTGACATATGTGGAAGAGCCAATGGAAATTCCGGATCGGAGTATAAAGAAATTAAGATATAAAGAAATACCAATGGTGAAGGTCAAATGGAGTCACCACTCTCCAAGAGAAGCTACTTGGGAAGTTGAGGAGAAGATGAGAGAGAAATACCCATATCTACTCCCTAGTTAAATTTCGAGGACGAAATTTTTATTAGGAGGGGAGAATTGTGACGCCCCAAAGATAATAATATATAATTGGGGAATTAATTGGTAATTTTTTATGAAACTTAGTTAATTAGTACATAAATTATGGGCCATAATTGGAATATAATAACACTTGAACGAATTAAATTAGAATTCATTATAATATTTTAGGATAATTTTTATTAATTAAAAAAATTAGAAACGATGTAAATGGTATTTTGAGAAAAAAATTAATTATATAAATAATAATAATAATAATAATTTATATATATAATATATATTACTAATAATATATATATATAAGTAACATATGTATATATATATAAATATGAAAGCAAAAAAAAAAAAGTAGAAAGGAAAGGGTTTGGGGGTGGGCCCTCACCCACCGCACCACCCCCTACATATATATATATATATATATATATATATATATGTGAGCCAAAACAATCATAATTGGATTTATCAAATTGCAATTCCTGTGCCTATTCAAATATTCGCAACGAGGTACGTTTCTATTTTAATCTTTATTAATTTATATAATTATATTATTTAATTACTTCATTTATTAAAGGTTGATTATACTAAGTGATGTACTATTTCATCGGAATATTTTACGAGTTTGACTAATTAAAATAATGCCAAATTAAATACCAAATCGGATATAAAAATGATATCGTTGTTAATTAGATTATTAAATTTATTAGATTTGAATGTTGCTATAGCCAGTTTATATAATTCCATCGGAACTGTTAACCAAATACGCAATTATATTTATTATTGTTCAATTAAAGAGTATAAGAGCGAGAAATTGATAGAAAATTCATAGAAATATTCTGAAAATTATATTTAATAAATGGTATGTTAATAAAGAGAAAAAACAAAGATTTGTAGTTCGACAGAAATAGAATATTAAAGAATTATTAGAAATTATACAAATGATATTCAATATTATATTTAAAAGAAATTACGATATTCTCGATATATTAATTGTGTGTAGTACAACTCATTATAGGACATGGGAGTAAAGTGAAAAGACCGCACCACTACCTATTGAATAGATAAAGGCGTTGTAAGGTCGAAGTAAGTAAATAATTAGTATTATCTATATATGTATCTTTATTTGTGATTTTACTGTTATTTGAATTTGTGGTTCATGCTGACATGGATTTATCCGAAAGTATATGAGTGATCGATGATTTGATTTGACTGATGGTGTTGTGTACGTGGAATGAGAAAATACGTTGAAATATTATGTTTGTTGTTTGATGTATTGTGGATGTCTGAAAATGAGAATATATGGATATACTGTTTTACGTTACTAGTTGCTTACGAAAATGGTGATATGTGAAAATGAGGGAGTGGTGGAAATTGAATATATATTGTCGCGTGAATAACCCTTGATGTGTTGAAAAGCCTATAAGGCGAAATGAAATGAAAAGAGCTTTCATGCGATATGAGAAAGAAATGAAATGAAAAGAGCTTTGATGCGATATGAAAAAGATGTGATATGAAAAGAGCGATGTTGCGATATAAAAGAGCTATGATGCGAAATAAAAGAGCTATGATGCGAAATGAGATTGATGAGCCGGCTGTCAAGGGGATTCACTTGAATTTATATAACGGTGAAATTGAGTTGATGGGAAAACACAATATCACATTCTCGTAAGCAAACTAGGAAAAAAATGGAGTTTGGTTAATTGTCTTATTATGAGATAGTCATATGGTGTAATAGAACTGATTATGTTGGAATTAAATTGATTGTATCCCATGCGTGTTGCCTGTTTATCTTGTTTCGGCTGTGTTTGATATGCATATATAGATAGGGCTGGTTATTTACTTACTGAGTGGCAGGCTCATCCCTCTGCTGTCGTTTTCTTTCAGGAGTAGACTTTGAGGTGTCTGACTGTTGAAGAATAGGTCTACGCGCTATACCCAGACAGGTCGGGCCAGTATGCTGTTTTCTCCTCTTTGTCAGAGTACAAATCACATTTTATTGTATAGAGAGAACATAAGCGTGGAGATTACTTATAATGGAGTACTTGTGGTGTTTTATGTGCATATATGATATTGTAGGTTGATTACGCTTGTTATGACGTTGGGGTTACGTATACATATGGATTAAATTATATTGTGCATTTATATTTGTAAACACAGGGATTACTATAAGTATGACGTTTAGAGTAGATATAGCCCTTGTAGCGAAGGGGATGCTACATTATGTCTCCAAGCGATATATCCGGATCGGTGTCCTACATCACTTCTCCTTGTTTGGGTTTAGAATTTCATACCTATGGGGTAATTGGAGTTTTCTAATCGTCCTTTGGAGAATTTAGACATGGTCAGTTAAAATTTTGATTACAAGTGATATTTGCATTATTCCATAACAAACCTATATAAATCACACTCCGAGTATAATTTTCCTCCCACTAGTCCTTTAACATATGCAGGACCATTCCTCATACTTAAAACTGTTTGTATATCACAGGTTTGCCAATCCATATCAACTACGGTGTCTGGATAGCGACCTAAGAAAACGCCACGTTTTACAACTAGGCGATTTCTTGAAAGTCCACATCCAGACGGGCCAACTAATTCAGTGAAACACCAATGAGAACCATGTCCAATCAAAGTTCGATTTCTCCTCACCAGAGACTATTCAACATCGTCTCTTTCGGTGGAATTTCACAAAACGAGAATTCCATTCTCATTTTTGGATGCTCCAAGAACTCCCACTAAATACACACCACATCGATCCCATCGAGCAATTGGTCTCCATAACCAGTTTGGTTCTCCACCTCAAGCCTAATTTCTCTGAACTTTCCAGAAGTCTTTAGACTTGTGAACCCTCTACTAGTATTTATGTATTTAGTAATTTACAGATGTCTATTTTGGATCCAATCCAGTAGATCATTTTTTACAGGCATTCTTTATCCCACAAAGTGCTTTCATGACTTTCTTTCCTCTCAGAAAAGATTCATAAGTTAGAAAAACTCAAATTATTTATTACTAGATTCTTTGAATCTACCAACCTACTCATCCTAATGATAAGGATACGGCCCTAGCTCATGCATGCTCAAAAGAATCTTTTATTGATCAAGTTTGTATCTAATTTGTCCAACAATCGACTAACGACTTGACCACGCTGAGTTACATAATCGTATACTATTTCAACATGAATACTAATAGCTAAGTTTATTTAGTCTTATTGCATTCTTCAATCATTTCCTCGTATTGGCTCAACCATTTTATCAACTCATGAAATGGTCTTCTCAAGCCCATTTACAGTTTATGATAAATAGGTCAAACGAGGGATGAAGGGACCTGAAGGACTACATCAATGTACATCTTCTTCAAAGATTAACATTAGATTTTTAGTGTTTCTCCACAAGGGATTGCATCTTAGCCTAATGTTTGTGTACAGACGACCTTCAGTCAACTAAGCTTCAAAAATACTTTCGTCGCGACATATCAAATATGCCAGTTCGACGCCACATAAATGGATTTATGTGGAGCATTTATTGAACCAACAACGTCCAACCTATCATACCACTCATGAATGACATAAGCAGGTATGACGCTACAAACCTTGCAATTGTCCATCTGCCTTAATCCCAAACGTCAAACGTTCTCTAAATATGGACTCCTTTCGCAAGTTCGATGGAAAATGGCTTTTCCATGATATAAGCCTAGGTTCAGAAATCGAGGGCAATCCTCCAATTTTCGCAGTCCATTTTAATTTAGCCTGTTCCATTTAAATAAATTTCAAAATAAAATTGGAAAACGGCATCCCAAACATACATTCTAAACGCAAAGCAGAAATAGTAAGCAGATTATAGAAATGTTGAGTTTGAGTTAAGCCTCGGTCTTTAGTCGTTAACTTCTCCCACTATTTCTACAAAATTCCACTACTCTCCAGTGAGGTTTCGGAAAATCCTTTCCTAATGGGCTTCGGATCCACAAGAACCACTCACCACCCCCTGCTTTTACGATTCACATGAAAAAAGTCTTATAGGGAGGCAACCGATGTCATTCTCATTCCATCAGATTCCCAAGATATTTTGCCTCACCTCTTCACATGATCCCGAGGACTCCAAGCGAATCATGTGACTCGGTATTAAGCCCGACCCATCAACCAAATCATACCTTAATTTTTGCCCCCACGACTCGTGAGACAGGGAAACAACGAGCATATTTCTTTGTTTACAACAGTAATGTAGCTTTCCATCTATTTTCAAATGTGCCAGGACTTGTGAGACCCTATTTGGATAGCGATAGCTTCCTCATGGTATTGTTATGGATGGAATGCCTGGACAGATCGAAATGCCATTTCGATCCAAGTCCATTTGTGAGCTTAATAATTTATTAGTGTTGGCCTCAACCCATCAATCAAATCACACCTCAACTGTCACCTCGCACGACTCGTGAGACTAGAAAATAGTGAGTCTGTTCCTTTGCTCACAATAATGGTGCAGCTTGCCTCTAGTCATATGTGCCATGACTCGTGAGACTACACTTTGGTAGTAGGAGCTTCCTCACCACATTATTGTGGATGGAAACCTTGGAGAGATCAAACCATGTTGATCCAAGTCCATTTTGGGCCCTAACACTTCAACTTGGCCAACCAAGTGAGAGTTAATTATGAGTAGTTTGACCGAGATCTGATCGAATATATAAACATTGCATGCATAAATATCAAATATTTAAAGCAATAAATGAACGCATCGTATGCAATGAAACCTAGCATAACCTTGTTGGATAATCACAAGCCCAACATATGCAACTCACTGAGTCCGCAGTGAGTCTAAGGTCTGTCTACGGTGGTCCTATGCTATTACAAAATATTTTACCCATCAACATATAGATGGGCCTTGTGATATATCCATGGGTTGCCTTCTCTGTTGGCATCCTCCTCTGTCAACCTTCTTCTCCATGGGCTTGCTTAAAATAAAACCTCACCAAAAATGTCTTATACTATTCTCATTACATTTTAAAAAAAAAATCCCGATCAGAAATCGGGGGGAGTATATTAGGAGGGAGATAGCATGCTTATTATTCCAATGGTAAAAACGAGAATGAGGGAGAAAATAAAATCACAAGGGTACACGGGCCCACCCAACAAAAATTAAAAGACATACATCTGTTTAGGGCTCTGTGATCATCCATTCACATTCATTCTAGCACATAATAACAATTAATCATGCCAAACAAGAAAATGAACTTCTCAAAAAATATTGTGGTATCCAATATCACGACAAATAATTATGTACAGAAAATAACAAGTTTAAAATTTGCAATTTATAGGGATGATAAAACCCCGTGCATCCAATGCAGGCAAAATAACCAAATTAATAAGAGCAATTTAATTCCAGAAAAAATTCAATTTTCTCCAAACTTAAATCAATAAATATTAATATTTTTCAGAAAATGTGCAGAAATTAGAGAATCCAATTTTTCGAAAAAACGACGAAAAACGGCCTTGCCATCGGCTATGAACAGCAGCAATAGCCTAGTGACCGCACGATGTGCTCTGCTGGTCGGCAGTGCACTGCTACAGTACCATTTTTTTTTTGTTTCCACACATTAAACTAAAATTTAAAACAAGTATTTTACCAGAAAATTCAATTTTCATAAACATACTGAAATCATCCAAAATTCCAAAAGTTAAACAAGTTAAATTTTTCTCATATAATTATTCAAGAATAAGCAAAAACATGCTTCAAAAGAAATAAAAAATCATATTGTCATTCTTGTTCACACAAAATCATAGCCCCTACATCGACCCGGGCTCTGATACCACTTGAAAGCACCAAAAAGTGTGAGTGGATCAGCTCGGGAAACGCAAGCGGAAGTGGTAATATAACATTACGTAAATTAAAATGAAACATAATAAAATCATAGTTCCAAGGGTTCTACCCTTGGAGTTCCCGACGGTACGATGTAGTTATTCAAAATAATAATAAAATTAAACGGGCTAATGGTAAAAGGAAAAGAAACAAGAGGTGCATAAATCATAAATCAAAATTACCTCTTTCATTAGATTTACTTCGAACCTCCTTTATTTGGTCTATTCACGCAAGACTTCAATATAGAAGCCCTCTAAAGTTGCATCCACACCACACCGGATTTGGGATCCCTCAACTCAATTTGCTAGAAACGAATTGGGGAAAAAAACAAAAACCAAGTGTTTGAAAGAGGGGGGCGGCCGAATTTTAGGGATTCTAGGTATAGGAAATTATTTTGTGTTTTTTTTGTGTGTTATGTAATCATTAGTTATTCCAAATAACTAATATACCTATATATACCTTGAATGGATGTATTAGAATGTGTTTAGGTTCATTCTATCTTTCATAAGGTAATAAAATCCTTTATTCCAAATAAAGGATGACTAACATGACAATTTTCAAAAGTGAATTTGTTAATCAATAATGTTCTTTCGTAATTATGGGTTTGGCCGATTTTAATAATAAATAAAATACAAGGCCCAATTAATTTTAATTAAATTAAATTTAATTAAAGCTTACTTAATTAAGCCCATCATATATTTAATCCAATTAAGTATATGAGCCCAATAAGCCTTTATTCATTAGTAAGTCCAACTTATTGAATAATAAGGGAAAACCCAATATAAACTAATCTTATTAATTTATTCTTGGGCTCTTCTATCTAATGGATTCCTCTCATTTATAAGTAATCCCATGGAATTGGGTGTTGGTTCCATTCTTGGGCTAGGCATCTATACTTAATACTTGAGATCGCGTTATGCCAAATTGCTCGACATAGTAACCTTTTTGTTCTATTCGACCAATGACTGTGGCCACGGGTTTATAGAGCGTAAAAGCATCTCTAGGTGCATAAGAGATACCTCTATCACGTTTTGACAGAGGACGGATCCTCTTTTCGGAACTCACCGTCCTCGCTATATGCTTTGATTGCAATAGACAAGACTTATGATCACCATATCTGGGACACGATCAAACCTCGCATAAATCCAAGATATAGTCATCTCGAGGACTACTCCCATACTATCGGAGCTGGGGATTCGAGTCACAACGATCAAGTCTCCAAGGTTTCCATATGATGATCCGCGCAAGTCAATTCAAGCGATTCGACACCTAGCCAATGGACCCATTAAGATCACATACACATCCCACGTCTGTCACAGATGAAACACGACACTCATCAGATGAATGCGACTCTTAATGCAAGTCTCAGTAGGACTCTCGATGCCCAGTCTCGAGGTACTCGACTAGGAATATTTCAGATCCAACCTTTGGCAGTGATATCATGACCACCATCCAATGCCAGTCCAACTGTTCCATGATTGTTAAAGTGGTCTGTGGACATTTATTGTGACGTCAAACCAATGCTTCACGTAATTTGGTAAGCACAACAGATACGTGTGCCGAAGCTGAATACTTACCATATTCATCGGGATAATATTGCTTAAATAAAGATTGTTTGAATTGTTCTCAAAACCGCCAATCTAATTGGCTTTTGCTCACCTATTCCAACAACATCAGAGGGAACCTATTGTTATGTTGTTATGCCTTTCAAGCTAAAAAAATGTAGGTGCTACATACCAACGCTTAGCGGACCTCATGTTTCGAGAATAATTGGGACATAACATAGAGGTATACGTTGATGACATACTGGTGGAGAGTCGGCAGATGGACCAATACCTTACTGATCTAGCTGAGACATTCAACACATTAAGAAAGTATCACATGAATCTAAATCCAGTGAAATGTGCATTCGGAGTAAGAAGTGGCAGATTCTTAGGATACATGGTTACTGAATCAGAATGCGTGAAGAGGTTATACTAGCCATGGTATCTAAAACAACTTCTTTGGGACTCATCCCATAGTGGAAAAGGAGGGTTCGGTGTACTAGTTCTCGAGGATCATATTGGAAAGCATTCAAGCGCTCTAACAAAAGCTTAAAAGGAGCAACGTGAATTGCTAGCTAGTTGAGTACCTAGGAAGTCTGGAGCAGCAGAAATCCATGATGTGGGGAGACGCTAGGGATTAGGGCTGACACAAAGAAATAATGGCATTTTCACTCTTTAACTGAGGTGTTAGAAGAGAGAAACTGAGCATACCCTCAAGAAGTGAAAAAAATAGACTTGGGCTTGCTTTCTTCAACATAAAAAAGGAATGGAATTAGGCAGCAGTAGAGGTTTTTCCTAAGTTTCTTACCAAGTTGAAAAAACTAGAAATTATATTAAAGGCTTTGGGGCCAAACTGACCTAGTGGCAGAAGCAGGGATTCTGATAAAAAAGATCGTCAAGTATCCTTAAAAGAATCTGTATGGCCTGGGAATGCGGCAGAAATGTGAAATAAAAAAGAATTAAAACGATTCAAAGGGGTGTTCCCTTTGGAAATTCTGGGCATTCGGTATTTGTGAAAAGTATAGTAACAAGTATAAGCATGATAGACATGTGGTTAAAGGATAAAACAACAGCATAGAAATACAACATGAAACTTTACCTTTTGTTTTTATAGATGAGCAGCAACGTGCGTTGTTCCCTTTTCTTTCCTCTTTCGTTCACTTTAGGATGCAAATTAGAACCCCTAATTTGTACATACCACACTATGGGATAAATATAGTTCTTTTTCTATTGCTAGATAGAACAAAGAACAAGAAGAAAAAAACAACTCCAAACAAAACTATTGTTCAGTACTTTTGGATTGCTTTATGTTCTAATTTCAATCCAATTCAATATAGAACAAAAGGAGAATATTTTAAAGAGAGAAGTTGAGAAAAATTTCGTGGCTCATGTGTTGGTTATGTTGGATATGTGTGTAGTTTTATATATTACATACAATTGCGTTCAAAATTCAATAAATACCAAGTTTGCCTCAAAGGCAACCTATACACACACATGCGTAACACCTTCAACCTTGATGAAATAACCATTGCATTATGTTCATCATGGTGAGGAGTTTCAAATCCTTCTTAACTTGCTCCAACCTCCCTCAAATGGACTTCGACTTTAAGTATGCATCCAGCTCGATATAATCAAATTAAATCAAGCCCAAAAATCCATTGAACAATAATTAATTAAATTAATTTTAGTCCAACAAAGTCTAAAGACTCATTTAATCCAATTAAATAAATTTAAGCCCAAACACTAATTAATTGATCCAATAAATTATCTAAACTAGATCTAATAAATTAATCCAATTAATTTAAAGTTATTAAGCCCAAAAAATTAATTAATCCAGATAATTAATTCTTGAGCCATCCATTAAATGGATTATTAAATAAATGATCCCATCATTTATATATTATCCTTGAATTAATATAATCCAATTAAATTAATTTATTTCTTCTCGAATTAATTTCAAGTTAATTCCACCAATTCCATAGTGATTTGTTTGTAACTGTTTAGGTTCACCCCCAATTAGATTTGGGTATTGTGTCTAACACAAATAATTAGTTAAATGTAATTTAATTAATTATTTTTAATTAATCATTAATCGAATGGTGCGGTTCAGCAAACGTACACTGAGATGGCTGCTCGCCAGAGTCCGCCCTCTTTGCATCCAAATTATTAAGACAGCCACTATTACGGCTAAGCTCTGCAAAAGGGAGAGTACCAAGCAGTTCCATGACTCTTAGATGAAGTTCCCGCTTGTGCTCAGGAAGGTGAGGCCGCCAACAAGGAAGCTCAAGACCACATATAAGGCTTCAAGGCCCAACCTCTTTATGTAAAATGTTTTGTCATTAATTCTCTATTTCTGCAAGTTCCTTGCAAGAAAAGAAATAGTAGAAACTCTTATCAGTTTTACTGGATTCTTACCATGTTCTTTTTTGTTTACCAGGGATAATAGACTTTCTTTGAGGAAGGATTACTTTAAAAACTGCTTGTTTGTTAACTTTTTATCTATTTTGAGGATATCATTATCTCAAAAAAAAAAAACCATTAATCGAAATGCCCGTCACCATGGGTGGCCGTCTAGCAATGGTCCATGGGACTAGAGCCTAGGTGAATGTTGGTGTGAATATTTAAACTCTCAAGTTCCATACAGATACGGTCCTTTCATCGACCATCTCGCGGCCTTAGTCTAGGGTATGGAATTGGGCGTCGGTTCCCATCCTGGACCAAGCAACTATGCTGAATACTTGAGATTCGTTTACTCTATTGATTGACAAAGAAAACCATTTCTTATTCGACCAATCGCTATGGCCATAGACTTAGAGAGTTTAAACCATCTCAGAGCGCATAAGAGATATATCCATCATATACTGATAGGGGATGGATTCTATTTTGAAATCCACCGTCCTCACTACATTATGAGACTACAGTATACAAGGCTTATAACGAGCACATCGAAGATACAGTCATCACTCGCTAGATCCAAGATAGCCATCATATGCATGTTACTGTCATGATTTCCCAAGTTCAAGAACTAATCCTGTATTATTTGAGCTGAAAATTCAAGTCATACCGACCCAGCCTCTAAGGCTTTCATATGATGATTCCCACGAGTCAGTTCAATCAGTTAACAACCATGTCAACTAATCCACTAAAATTGCATAGACATCCCATGTCTGTCGTCGATGAAATACGACACTCATGATATAAATGTATTACTTACTGCAAGTCTCTATAGGACTCTCGATGCCCAGTCTTAAGGTTCTCAACTTGAAACGTTTCACACTAACCCTCAGAAGTTGGTTTCGTAGCTGCCATCCAATGTGTAGCCCAACTACATGGGTTATTCAATTGATTTGTGGGCATTTATTGTGATGTTAAGATATCGTTCAACATAAATAGTAAGCACAACAAACACATGGTGCCACAGATGAATGCTTACTACATTCATCAAGATAATATCACATTCATAATAATTCTAAATGGTTCCAAAAATCGCCAATCCAATTGGCTTTTTGGTCACCTATTCTAACACCAGAAGCTACCAATATATCTTCTGTCTTTCTCCTCTCAAACCGTTTCATAGAAATTCTCCTCTTGCTACTTACTTCCTCTTCATCCTTGCCCCCCTCAAAGGCTACTGTGAGAGGTATCAGAGAGAGCTGCTAAATCGATCATAAAATCCTCTATAGCTCACTCTTTTACACCCTCTTCAGACATGATTAAAGTTTCAAGGAAGAGGAGGAGACTTACCTAGAGACAAAGACGTGATGAGATTCTAATGGGAGGAAAAGATGGAAGCCTGCAGAATCAAGGGCTTAGAAATCGCCCTAGTCTCAAACGCGTGAAAAAAAAGGGGAAGGAAAGATTTTTACCACAAAAAGTGAGAATGGTAAAGTAGGAACAAAGGAAAGATTCCTTATATATACTCCATGATGAATAGTCTTTCTAGTCAGGGACTTAGCAGACAGTTATCTTTCCCGCCGGCTACACAATCTTCCAGGAAAAATTCAAAAAATAGGACTCTTCTCCTACTTTTTTTGATTTGCAATCATTATCATTAATGATTACCTTTTCTAAATATATATTCAAAATTCAAAAGTCATATCCTCATAGGAAAAGTAGGGAACCAACTCAACTCGACTTGAGAAGCTTAGTAGGATTAGTCTTGCTGACGAGCAGGAAAATTCTTTTTTTTTTGCAAGATAGTCACTACTCCAGCAATCCAGCTCTACAATCTGCACTCCTTGAATGGGGGGGCGGAGTAATGATACCCCCTAAAGTTATTGGACCAAGTCAAAAAGTTAAGCATACTAACCTAGTCGACTACGAGCCCAGCTGCTCATCACTAGGACAGATAAAGTGCACTAGTTGGAAGGATGAAGCCCATCAGCAGGGAAGGTTCATAGGCTGCTACTTTACTGAATTGGCAAGCCTAAGCAATAAGCCCTTTTGGTCAGATAAGTCATGATACAGCTATGAGAATACATCGTATAGCTTTTCTATGATATTTATCCACGTCACCCTAAAATATCTCCCGGTGGTTCCAAGTAAATTGGTAACAAACGAACTGAGAAATCCACAAAAAACCAATTCTTGGATTTTTAGGCAAATATGGCAGTGTTAGGTCTAGCTCACGTATCTCGTTCAGTATGTATCCATATCTCAAACTGTGTCCTTTGCATCACAGACAACTCAAAGAGCTTTCTAATGGCGTGTGAACCTCAGTAATTAACCCTGTATCCAGCTCTATTCTAACCTATAAATAGTAGTCTTGTGCAACCATTTGGTAATATCATTCTTCATATTCAAACTCTCACTTATCCTCACTAGTTTCTCTCAGTTTTTAAGTTATTCGAAGCTTGTAATTTGCGCTCCACACAAATATGTATTACTCACATATCATATTTCACCATTATTCTCACTTTAATTGAAGTTTTCCCCTTTATTTTTTCTTTATTTCGTTACTGACTTAAATATCGGATTGCTAACCTCCATTTTACAGGTTAGTCCCTGATAATCTTAGTATTTTCACAATGATCCTTCGATCCTTGTGTGGTGTGGCCAAATTTCTAATATGCATCAAATGTATTAATGCTTTAGAAGAAATACATGTTTAATATTTGTTATTTTAGTTGATGACTATTTTTTTCCATTCACTCTTTTGTTTGCACATTAAATTTCATTTTAAGATTCCTTTTATGCCCATGAAAGCTCTTCCTTTCTTTCAAGACTGATGATAATGTTTCTAACTTTCCATTTTGAATTAACTTTTTTTTTTGGAAAATAAATTGATATTTTTTAGTTTAAAAGTAGAGTAAATATCTATATTTGCAGGACTTGAACTGACAATTAAAAAATTATGAGATCTCAACCTCACCACGCAAGCAGGGGATCATTGGTTATTTTGAATGAACTTGATCACTTTATTTTTGTTTGTAATTATTTTCTCATTCATGATAATTACGTCCTTAATTACCTGTTTTTTCCTCAACTAAATGGAAGGATATGTACTGAGATTTTAAAATTATTTTAAATCAATTTTTTATTTTTTAGTTTTTTATCATTTTTTTCCTTTAGATGTCTTTCTTTTTACACCATTTTATTATAATATATTATTTATAAGTTATAATACTAAGATTTATATTGATTCTCTATCATTCTTTTGAATTTTCAAAAGATGAAGATATAATATCGACAATAACATCTTGGAAACAAATAATTTAATTATTAGTGAAGGTCTTTGATTCTTTTACACTTTGTGAAATGGATTGTAAGAATTATTTAGTGTCTAATTTAAAAAATTGTCATGATTGAAAGCTTTGCATAGATAACACATAATCCCTTTTTAATTTAAGAATAATTATATTTATACCCCTCGTCTATTATCGTTTTACATAAATCATTTCTATCTTTTAAAAAATTGTAAAACTACCCTTGGCAACCTTTAAAACTCAAAAATGCCTCTATTGACTAGGTCAATTTTTAAAATAATTTTTCAATGATAGAAATACCCTTAGGAGTGTTTCTGTAACTATCAAAAAATAAGAGGGGTGTCAAAGTAATATTTATGAAGATGAGTAATATGACCCCATATATTTTTTTATTATTTATATTAATTTTTAACTTAAATTCAAATTATTTAATGATTTTTTATTGAATCTATATAAAATTTCACCTTTTAATTATTAAAATATTCAATTAATATATAAATAATATTAGTTAATAGATTGTATATTTAAATAAAAGAACTATCACACTTGTAGACATTATTTAAAATTATTAAAATTAAAAGATTAGTTATCCTCTATCCTTATTTATAACTAAGTTTTACTAAAATAAAAATTAAAAATAATCTATGTATTTCATATAACTCTAATTAGAATTAATAAATAAATTAATTAATTTATTAAAAAGATATTTGAATAAAATGGTGGTTAACATCAATACAAAAAAATGCGGGATTTGGCACGGTCAGGGTACCCGTTCCAAAATCCGTTCCATCATGGAATGGGCATTGGAACACTTGTGGAAAGGATATTGAAAGATGACATGGTGGAATATTTTTGTTTGGGTTACAAATTTCTGAGTTTCAAAGGAACAGTTACTAAACTCGTTTCACATTTCGTGCCAAAATGATAATGAAAAATCGTTAGAGCTCAGTTTGGAACACTATTAGATTTAGGAACAATCACAATGTAACCATTCCTATATCCGGTGAAAAATATGTCCCAAAATTGACACTCGGAAAAAGTATTCCTAATTGAGGTACAATTTTGGAACGGTCACTATACATTATTAATAAAATATTCCAAAATATGAGTTTTGTTTAAGAAACAACGCGTGTCTAAAATCGTTCCAAAATGTGGTACATATTGGAATGGTTCTAAATGATCTTGAGCGGCTATATTTCAATGGTCGAAAAATCGTTCCTAAAACCATGTGAATGGTCGTTCCTGAAGTAGAAATTAACGACTACTTTTAAATGGCTATTTATATGTTCCTATGCCCGTTCCTAAGACCGTTTCAATTTTTTCTATATAAATATGTTCCTCTATTTTCATTTAATTTCAATATCTCCTTTAATTCTTCTTATTCTCTCTTTATTTTCTAAATTTCTCTCGAAACTTTTTATGCTCTCACTATTTTACTAATATTTTTGTACTCTTGTTCTTGAATTCTATCTCGAATTATTATTGATATTTGGATTTATTTTGATCAGGTAACAACTTTAACCCTTTATTTGTCAATTGATTAAATATTTATTGTAATTTTTTTATATTTAATTAAATTTAATATTATAATAATATATATATATATGTGTGTGTGTGTGTAGGACTAATTATCACGTTGAGATAGTTGAGAAGATAGATGTATGAGAAGAACCTTCCGAATAGGGCGGGTCTTACTCAGGAGTTTCAGAATGGTACATTTATAGAATGGGTGAAGTGTCAACATTCATATATGGATGGTGAGAAAATTGAGTGTCCTTGTCGGAAGTGCAAGAATAAAGTTTTCGAAACCATGAACGAGGTAAATTTTGACCTATTTATGAGAGGTTTTATGCCAAAATATTATAATTGGATTTCTCATGGCGAGGAGAGGTTGCAGGAGTATTTTGAGGCTGTAACGGCGGACCCGTTGCTGGAGGAGCAAACTCCCGTTTCTCATGTTATGCAGTACACGAGTACGCCTTGCGGTGATGCGGCGCAGATGGATTGGGTGTAGAGGATGGTTTTTTATGCTATCGGGCCGCCTGTCTGGTGTTCTAATTATAAGCAGGATGGTACGAGTCATGTCCTACTCATGCAGGGCTTAGCTCATATTACGGTGGGGGCCCCTACCAATGCTACCATTATGTATTTGGACTGGCAGATCAATTTCATAATGTAGTGCGTGCTACCGAGTAGCCGTTGTGGAACAGTAGCACCCAATCTCAATTGGGGGCTGCAACTGAGTAGGTGGATATCAAAACCAAGGGTCATATTTCTAAGCATATATATCATCGAATATCTTAGGGGGTTGATCATATATTGCCGCGTGACCACATCCTACCCCAAGATTACTATAGTACGAAAAAATTGATAAGAGACTTGGATTTACCTGTTGAGAAGATTGATGCGTGTAAGAACGGTTGCATGTTGCACTGGAAGGACGACATTGATCTGGACTACTACAAATTTTGTGGAGAAGCTAGTACAAGCCGACCAGGGAGCGAAATCCTAATCGTAAGAAGACACTGTATGCCATTCTTAGGTATCTGCCAATTACACCTCGCCTACAGAGATTGTATGCTTCAAAAGCGACTACCGAGCAAATGACGTGGCATGCCAACCATCAGACGGATGTTGGATTCATGTGTCATCCATCTGATACAGAGGCATGGATGCATTTTGACCAGACATATCCCAATAATTGGTGTAGATAATGTCTAGTGGTAAGTTGCCTCTACCGCGTGGTCAGGGGCATGGTCATGATCGTTGCCATGGTCGTGGCCCGGTATTGCCACCAGTACCGTCAGATGCTTCGTAGGTTGGGGAAGCATCCCTCGACCACCCACACCACCTGATACGCCCGCACCGTCCCCCCCTCCCCCCACAGACTCCAGATGATGCTGGTACATCTGAAGTTGTATGTACGGTTGTGGATGACATGTTACAGCAGCCTGCCACACCGGCAGCTCCTCCACCACCACCATCAATCCCCCCACCATCAGCGCCAGTACATTAGCCTCGATGATGCGAGGTAAGTTTGTTAAATAATTCTTTTATTATTAATTATTTTATCTTGAAAATATAATTAATTATTTAATATCAAATTAAATTAAGGTCTGACTAGCGGTTCTTCAAGCGCATCAATGCGATCCTACGCAGACATTTTCCCCACCCATGGCTGTGTTTAAGACAGGTGCATCCAGAGCACAAGTATTTTTTGTTCTTATTACTGCATATAACCTACTGGGGTGACTGTGACGATAAGTCCATATTTCGGATCTTCCACATATTAGCCGGGAAGTACATAAGGAAGACCTTCTCTATCACCCGGTCTAGCCTGGTCAGGCCACTATAGCAGGCCAACGAGGTTTGGCTCCAACACTGGGCCAATGAGGACTTCCAATAGGAGTCCTCCAAGAATAAGGCGAATCAAGCGACTATCCCCACGGCGTCCTCGACTGTGTACTGGGGGGTCTTCCTCAGTCGGCAAGCACAAGAAGAAGTTGGTTAGTAAACAAAATATTTGTGTGTTAAATCATTATTTTTAAAATATGATGCTAATTAATTATCTATTTTTTCCTTATATAGGAGATAGAGTTCGATCGCCCGCCCAAGTAGATCAAATTATTCGAGCGGTTCTACAAAATGAAAGAGGAAGACAGCTGGAGGGGGCCGAGGGTGGCGAGGGTGGCGGTAAGTAGCTAGTGTATTCATATTATTTTTTTTTAATAATTAATACATCATTTAATAAAATACAAATAATTTTATTTATTTTGTAGGAGACGTTCAAAAAGATGCTGGAGGATCATCAGCCATAGCCCATGGGCAATGACCTCGATGGCCCGCCGAACCCGAGGCTTCAATGGCGATGACGGAGCAACAGATGTGGCTAGCTAGATCG
Source organism: Sesamum indicum (assembly GCF_026168435.1). Taxonomy (NCBI): domain Eukaryota; kingdom Viridiplantae; phylum Streptophyta; class Magnoliopsida; order Lamiales; family Pedaliaceae; genus Sesamum; species Sesamum indicum. The sequence continues at coordinate 2,569,972 of NC_142669.1, forward strand.
GGGACAAGAACAAGGGCCGAGTATTCGGCCTTGGTTCTGAGGCCCACGTCTCTAGCCGCACATTATCATGGAGGACTACATTAGCCTTCTCGAGACGATGATGACCGACATGATGGACATGATGCCACTGAAGTACGGCCTTCGACGAGTCCCCCAATCGAGAATCAAGACGCCGCTGACGATGACCATTTAGATTAGGTTTTCCATTTTGTTTCCCATTTTTGTAATTAAATAATTTTTTGTATTAATATGATGTTTTTTTAATTATAAATTATTTCGTAACATTTATTAAATTCTATTATTTTATATTTATTTAATTAATTAAATTTATAAATAAAATTCATTCAAATTTTATTAAAGTAAATTTTATCTGAAAATTTATTTATTTATTCAAATTTATTAAATATATTAATAATTTATAAGAAAATATAAATATCAAAACTTACGAACGGGTTCAGTAATGCTAAAAAAAATGTTATAAATTTAATAAAAATCCGTTCCAACGACTGCGTCAAAATAGTGTTCCTAAACTAAATGAATCTCCAAATTATTATATAACCATTCCAAATAGAATTACTAATCAGTATCTAATATGTGTTCCAAATTATTTAAATCATTCCTAATTATATTACTAATAGAGTTCTACGAATGTGTTCCAAATTCATTAACCCATTGCAAAACAATGTTCCAAAGACAGTTTCTAAATTTTTCACAATAAAAAAAAAGCAGTTCCCAAATTAAATCACGAGTATTAAAAATATCGTTTCAAAATTTCACCTAAAAACACAAATAACCGTTCCAAAGACCATTCCCAACCATTTCAATTGCTAAATTAAACACATATTTGACTAAATCGATATTAGGAACGGTTTGCGTTGACTGGCACAATTACCGTCTCAAGTTCGAACAGTTTTCCGTAAATCATTCCTAAATTTTTGTAAAGCCGATTCTAAGGGCGGATTTCGATCTGTTCCAAAGTTCAGTTCAAATAGGTTCTGTGTTCTTGAAACCGTTCCAAAGTAAAAAAAAAAAAAGTTCCAAAACCTCCTAAAATCCCGTCTTTTTTTGTAGTGGGTGGGCATGACTGCGGAAGAAGGGATTTTGTTTTTTAAAATAAATAATTTAATAATTAAAAAAAAAAAATTTTGATAAATAAATTGTTTATTTTATTAATTCTAATATAATTTATATAAAGTACATAAATTATTTTTAATTTTAATTTCAGTAAAATTAAGTTATAAATAAAAATAGAGGACAAATAATCTTTTAGTTTTTATTAATTTTAATATGGGATAATTTATATATTAACTAAGTAATTTAATAATTTTAATTATTAAAAGGTGCAATTTTATATAGAGATTTAATAAAAGAATTAATAAAATAATTTAACTTTATATTAAAAATTTGTATAAATAATAAAAAAATATATGGGGTCACATTACTCATTTCATAAATATTACTTTGGCACCTCTTCTACCTTTTCATAATTACAGAAACACCCCTAAGGGCATTTCTATCCTTGAAAATTCATTTCAAAGATTGACCTAGTCAACAAAGATATTTTTGTGTTTTAAATACTGTCAGAGGTGGTTTTTGTAATTGTTCAAAAAGCAAAGATGATTTGTATAAAAAAGTAATAGGCGATGGGTGTAAATATAATTATCCCTTATTTTTATTATGAAAGTTGTGCATGAATTTAAAATTTTCATTTAATTTTTTTTTCTAAGTGTATCGCACCTTTGTACTTTACATAAGTTAATTTCTAACCACCTTTAGCATTACCTATATTTTTATATTTTATTCCCAAGTATTTTCCCTATTTAATTTTTTCTCGGGGTTCTAATGAATTCTATCTTCTTTTATACCTTTTTTTCTTTAAGTTTATCCATGTTTTATCAAAAAAAAAAAATACTTATTAATGTATATGTTGGCAGTATTCATTTATTTACAAAAGTTAGAGTCACAAAATAAGCACATACACCCAACTACACTCTAAAACTTTCAATACCATTATAAATACTCCAGATATCATTTTTTTAAACCAACTTCACCACTCATGATTTGACAACACATTACACAAAAATTCTCTCTTTAAAAAAAACCTAAACTTAAAAAGTATTAGTTTGGCGAGGATAATTTTCCCTTTCGCCCCCTAATTACTCCACATTCACATCACTGATTATTGGTGAATATTTTTCCACTAATGAATCATTAGCATATCTAAATTTAACAATAACTATATTATTATTTTTAGGCTATTAACTTCTTATTAGGTAAATGATCATACAAGAACACTTAGAGCCCGTTTGGTTGTCTTTTCATTTTCATTATTATTTTCAGTTTTCAACAATTATAAATGTGTAGAAATATTTTATTAGTTTTTGTACGAAAACTGAGAATAAGTTTGGATTAGTTGTTTTTAAATATAGGTATTTAGGTGTGAGAATGTTAAATATAGGTATATGTATTTTTGATGTGACAGAAAGACAACTATGACAAGCCCATGTGACCTATATAAATTTGAAATTCAGAATTAAAATAGGAATGCATTCTCACTAAAAATGACTTGACCAAACAAATTTTCACCTACCAAAACAGTGAAAAGTGGAAAAAATCTTATTAAAAACACAACCAAATAAGCTCTTAGTATTGATAGAAATCTATATTTTAGATAGTAACATTCTTAAGATTCATTCATTATACAATAATAATTTTTTCCCCATCTTTTGCATTTTCTCAAACTTCAAATTTTAGGAAATATTGATAAATACTTGGGCATTCACTATGATCGTCTTACTAAGGAATCTTTTTATGATATTATAAAAAATGTGCAATCAAAAACATATGCTCTTAGCACAATACCCCCAACATGTCATGGGATCACTTTATTCTTCCTATGGATTCAAATAATGCTATAAAAAATCTTTGCAAACAATTTCTATGGAATTCTGATCAAGAATCTAAAAAGAATTTTCATATGTTTGGATCTGTATTTTAAGTGTTTTGTTTTGTGTTTTAAAGATAGAGAGAGAAAATTAGAGATAAGTAAGTATGTGTTGAAAATAAATAGTATGTTTAGATTTGTGTTTTGAGGTAATTTAAAATAGTTTATAATAAGTAGTGTAGGTTTGATGTTGGAATTTGGGAGATAAAAATCACTATTCACTGTCAAATTATATCTCTTTTATATATTTTTATATATAAATATGTATATATAAATATTGTATGTTTAATGTTGTATTTTTTGGAGACAAAAATTATTATTTATTGACAAATCATGTTTTTTTAATATTATATATATTATATAAAAAGTTGATAAACAAAAAATACACAAATAAAATATAAAAATACAAAAACAAACATTAAATGTATTTTATCTTATTTCAAAAAATAGGAAAACATGAATTCAAACATTGACAAAAAGTCTTGTTAAGTGGGGCACCGCGTGTCTACCTAAAACGTTAGGTGGATTTGAAATAAAGGACTTAAAATTTTTGAATAAAGCTCTTATGTTGGATACAATGATCAAGTTTAGCTGAGAGTGAACCTAAACAGTCACACACAAATCACTATAGAATTGGTGGAATTAATTTAGAACTAATTCGAGAAGAAACAAATTAATTTAATTGGATTAAATTAATTCAAGGAGAATATATAAATGATTGAATTATTTATTTAATAATCCGTTTGATGGATGGCTCAAGAATTAATTAATTGGATTAATAAATTTTGGGCTTAAGACCTTTAAATTAATTGAATTAATTTATTTGATTTGGCTTAATTAATTGATTGGATCAGTTAATTAGAGTTTGAGTTTAGATTTATTTAATTGGATTAAATGAATCTTTGGACTTAGTTGGGCTAACACTAATTTAATTAATTATTGCCCAATGGACTTTAGTTGGGCTTAATTTAATTTGATTAAATCAAGTCCGATCCATGCTTGAAGTCCAAGCCCATTTAAGGAAAGTTGAAGTTAAGAAGGAGTTGAAACTCCATACCATAATGAACAAAATGGAGTTGTTATTTCATCATGGTTGGAGGTTATATGCATGTATGTGTATAGGTTGCTTTGAAGGCAAACTTGATAGTTATTGACTTTTGATGTGGTCGAGGTTTTTTTGCTAGGGAATAAATCGGGATTTTACCACGACGGAATTTTACGCCAGGTGAAATATAATTTCCGCAAAAATGTGTAATTCTCAAGAATGAGGGGTCTTGTCAATGAATAGTGACCTGGATTAAAAAATTAGTATTTTGGTATTTATAATGGTATGGAAAATTATATGGTGTGCTGGGTTGCATTTGCTTATGGTGTGTCTGCTACATATCAAATTACTTTTTTACCCTTGCAATTTAATATATTTTTTTATTAATGTACATCATATAGCCCCCCACTCTCGGATGGAATATGCCTACCCAGTGTAATATTTTGTCCGAGAGTATACACTCCTCCGAATTGAGTTAAACACATGGAAGTGGATGACAGTGCGAATGCTTGGTCAACAGTGTTAGGTGCCCAACTCGAACTGGGGGTGCACCTCGATTGGTTAGGTGCCCAAGCTCGGCGTGCACCACCTGGCGCACCCCGAGGCCAGCTCGAGGTAGGCGCGCTAGTTCTCGAGCTGCCAGCCTCGAGCTAGGGTAGCCGGCGGGGTGCACCACCTGGCGCACCCCGAGTCCAGCTCGAGGCATTGCCTCGAGCTGGCAAACTTCAGCTCGAGGCGTTGCCTCGAGCTGGCGGGCTGGTTTAATGCCTCGAGCTGGCCAGCCGCCGGGGTGCGCACCAGGAGGTGCACCCCGAGTCCAGCTCGAGGCATTGCAATCGAGCTGGCCAGCCACACCCCGAGTCCAGCTCGAGGTATTGCCTCGAGCTGGCGGGCCGACGGGGTCCAGCTCGAGGTATTCAGAATTTATTCATCTTTCACGCCAAACTCTTCCATTTATTTTGAAAAATTCGATGTCATCTTCAAGAGATGAGATTCCCCGTAAACGATTCTTACGTTTGGTAATGGAGCCCCCCAAGATTTCGGAGAGGGTGAAGCGGCGCAAAATTGTTACTCGATGGTACTTAAGGACGTAGCCTCTTGGGGTGATTTTTTCACCATCCATTAGGTTGAACTTTTGGTAGGTGACTCGATGGTACTCCATATTGCCTCTAGGGATGCTTTTGCTCAAGCCCCATAGTTAGGTTTTTACCAACTTCACAAGGGGGGGCAATATTTTTCGATTCCAAGGCAAAATTTTCCGATTCCAATATTTTTAAGAGGGGACGTTGCCTCAAGATTTCGATAATGGGACGTTGCCTCAAAGGATACTTCATATCTCGGAGTCGGTCTTTCACCAACTTCAAAGGAATGTAAAGTTTCCGGGGCGACATTATTAACGAGGATCTCAATGAAAGTTCCATTTAGGGGTCCCGGGGCAATAACGACTTTTGTCTATATGACAATGACGATTTTTGCCTCTAGGGTCCTCGTGAAACTTCAAGGATCTCTATGTCTAAGTTTGTTTTGTTTGTTGGGACTACGACAAGAAAACCAACTTCATTACTTAAACTCTGAAATACAAAGTGTTAGGGAAAATCAAAAGGGGAGAAGGATATGTCGAGCTATTACTCGAGTTTTCTCCTATTACAAGTGACTAGCCAAAAAAATAATTTTTCCGCTACGTGAACTTTGAGTTGCTCCTTCATGGCTTGTTGATCTTTTTGAGGTCACGAGATGACTCCTACGGTGGGATAGTTGTCGTCACGAGGAGTTTGCACATTCGGCCCACGGTCAAATTTGCGTCCTTGTGCATAGTGGTTGACATATTCCTTTAAGTGTCCCCGCTAAATCAATTTTTCTATCTCATTCTTCAGGTGATGGCATTCCTCCGTCGTGTGTCTGTCCCCTGTCTCGATGAAAATGACAATATTTGTCGGATTTGAGTCTCTTGGGGTTATCTTTCATCTTTGTCGGCCATTGACTGATTAGCTCTTGCTGTTCCGCCACCATTAATATCTCTTCGCCTAGGAGCATTCAAGGGGGTATAGTGAGCAAACCCCGCCGGAGGCACATGCTTGCGTTCCTCTTTCTTTTTCGGCTCTTTTTCCTCTTCTCGACCCTTTCTTTTTCCGCTAAGGGAAGGATCCAATGCATTAGACTCCTTAATCCGGATGTATTTCTGGGAGCGCACGAGTAAATCTTCCATAGCGCTAGGGGGCTTGCCGGCTATAGATTCTTTGAATCTTCCCGGTTGTAGATTCTGTTGGACAATACTAGCTAACAACTCTTGATTAACATGAGGAACCTCATGCACTGCATCTACGAATTTTTGCATGAAGTCTCTCAGAGTCTCGCCTTCCCTCTAACGAATAGTAAATATATATGCCGCCGTTTTGGGACCTTTTTGTTAATGGAGAAGTGATGCAAGAAACGTTGAACCAATTGCTCGAGGCTAGAAATAGTTCCAGCGGGCAGTTGGTTGAACCAAGCTAATGCGCATTTTGACAGTGTAGTGCGGAAGACCTTGCAGTAAGCGGCGTCACTTAGATCGTACCAATCAATTTCGGCGTAAAATTTGTCTAAGTGTTCTTGTGGGTCTCCCGTTCCATCATACTCTGACAGATTCGACACCTTGAGACCAACTGGGAGCGCCTCTGCCAGAATGTTGGAGGCAAATGGGCTCCGTTTTGGAGGTGCCACACCCAACGGCAAGTGGGAATCCTCAGCTCCCCAAGTTGGTGGGAGGGCGAAAGATTCTCGATTATGGAGATTTCGATCTTGAGTTTGTGCAACTTTGAGTCTGGAAATCCGACTGTTTACTTCCTCTCGCCTCTGCTCCTCCTCCTCGGGAGCCGATGATAGTTCTCGACTTCTGCGAGGGGAAGGAGGGGGCGGGTTTAGTGGTTGTTGCGCCACAAATTAGGCCACGGCTTGAGCCGCAGCCCGTGTGGACGCATCTCGAATCAAGGCTAGCAAAGCCTCCTGTGTTAGCTGAATCATCGGCTCTTGGGGGGGGACCTCCGGGGGGAGTACTCCGGTTGGGGGTACAGCCGGAGATTTCTGATGGGAGGAGGGGACTCCCCTATTGAAAGGTGTCTGCTAGTGCGTTAGGGGGGTTACCTCCTGAGGAATTGACTGTTCACCAGGGGGGTTCTGTTCCATTCCGTTTGCCTGGGCTTCTTGGATGGCGTCAAGATCGTGCACGTCACGAGCTCGGGACCTGGTCTGCATGCTCAACGTCGAGGTAAATGTTCCCACAAACGACGCCAATGATGTGGTCGAGGTTTTTTTGCTAGGGAATAAATCGGGATTTTACCACGACGGAATTTTACGCCAGGTGAAATATAATTTCCGAAAAAATGTGTAATTCTCAAGAATGAGGGGTCTTGTCAATGAATAGTGACCTGGATTAAAAAATTAGTATTTTGGTATTTATAATGGTATGGGAAATTATATGGTGTGGTGGGTTGCATTTGCTTATGGTGTGTCTGCTACATATCGAATTACTTTTTTACCCTTGCAATTTAATATATTTTTTTATTAATGTACATCAACTTTTGAATTCAATTATATGTAATATACAGAACTATACACATATCATATATAACCAACACCTAAGCCACAAAATTTGCACTCTTTTTCTCTCCAAAGATGTTCTCCTTTTTGTTCTACATTGAATTGGATTCAAGTTAGATAATAAAAATATTCCAAAAACACTTAACAATAGTATTAGTTTCGAGTTGTTTCTCTTCTTGTTATTTGTTCTATTTAACAATAGAAAAAGAACTATATCTCTTCCTTAGTGTAGTCTAAAAAATTAGAGGGGTTCTAATTTGTAACTTAAAGTGTACGGAATGGGAGAACGTAAATGGAACAATGCACGTTGCTGCTCAACTATAGAATACATCAGCCAGCAACGTGCTTAACGGAATTTTATTTATTTTGTAGGAGACGTTCAAAAAGATGCTGGAGGATCATTAGCCATAGCCCATGGGCAATGACCTCGATAGCCCGCCGAACCCGAGGCTTCAATGGCGATGACGGAGCAACAGATGTGGCTAGCTACAATCGGGGACAAGAACAAGGGCCGAGTATTCGGCCTTGGTTCTGAGGCCCATGTCTCTAGCCGCACATTCACATCGCCATCGCCACCGCCAAACCTAGTCATGGAGGAATGCATTGGCCATCTGAGAGACGATAATGACCGAGATGATGGACATGATGCCACTGAAGTACGGCCTTCGACGAGTCCCCCAATCGAGAATCAAGACGCCGCTGACGATGACCATTTAGATTAGGTTTTCCTTTTTGTTTCCCATTTTTGTAATTAAATAATTTTTTGTATTAATATGATGTTTTTTAATTATAAATTGTTTTCGTAACATTTATTAAATTCTATTATTTTCTATTTATTTAATTAATTAAATATATAAATAAAATTCATTCAAATTTTATTAAAGTAAATTAATTATATCTGAAAATTTATTTAAATGTATAAATTTTTATTTATTTATTCAAATTTATTAAATGTATTAATAATTAAGTAAATAAGGAGTGAGAAAGAAAAACTTGGTTACGGGAACCGAAGGTTAGGCCGACTACTTTAGTAGAGGTAGACCTAAAAAAGTTTATTCCTATCCTTCCCCTTTCTGTCAATGTTGCCAATTCCCAGAATACCTCGTGTATACAGTTGTCCAACTACTTTCTTCTTCCGACTTCTTTAGCCACTTCTGCATCTGTCGTATTCGGGAAAGCTTGCTTCGTGGCGGAGCATTTAGCAATGCCAGCAGCCTGGTGAGGGCTGGCTGTCTGAGGACAGGTTAAGGCAGGGCTTGCTGGGCTTGCTTCTCATGAGATTGGGTGAGGGAATCGGAAAGGGGCTCATAAACCTGGCTTGGTGCCCTTCGGAATGCTCGGCTCGGGCTTGCTATAAGAAAATATAAATATCAAAACTTAGGAACAGGTTCAGTAATGCTACAGAAAATGTTATAAATTTAATAAAAATCCGTTCCAACGACTACGTGAAAAAGTGTTCCTAAACTGAATGAATCTCCAAATTATTATATAACCGTTCCAAATAGAATAACTAATCAGTATCTAATATGTGTTCCAAGTTATTCAAATCGTTCCTAATTATATTACTAATAGAGTTCTACGAATGTATTCCAAATTCATTAACCCGTTGCAAAACAATGTTCCAAAGACAGTTTCTAAATTTTTCACAATAAAAAAAAAGCAGTTCCATAATTAAATCACGAGTATTAAAAATATTGTTTCAAAATTTCACCTAAAAACACAAGTAACCGTTCCAAAGACAGTCCCCAACTGTTTCAATTGCTAAATTAAACACATATTGGACTAAATCGATATTAGGAATGGTCTGCGTTGACTGGCACAATTACCGCCCCAAGTTCGAACAGTTTTCCTTAAATCATTCCTAAATTTTTGTAACACCAATTGTAGGGACGGATTACGATTCGTTCCAAAGTTCGGTCCAAATAGGTTCTGTGTTCTCGAAATCGTTCCAAAGTAAAAAAAAAAAAAAAAAAAAGGTTTCCAAACCTACTCAAATTCCGCCTTTTTTTGTAGTGGGTGGGCATGACGGTGTGGTTGCCGAAGAAGAGATAAATTTTTTTAAAATAAATAATTTAATAATTAAAAATATTTTTTTAATAAATAAATTATTTATTTTATTAATTCTAATATAATTTATATAAAATACATAAATATGTTTAATTTTAATTTTAGTAGAATTTAGTTATAAATAAAAATAGAGGGCAAATAATCTTTTTGTTTTATTAATTTTAATATGGGATATTTTATATATTAACTAAAAATTTAATAATTTTAATTATTAGGAGGTGTAATTTTATATAGGGATTCAATAAAAGAATTAATAAAATAATTTAACTTTAAATTAAAAATTTGTATGAATAATAAAAAAATATATGGGGTCACATTACTCATTTCATAAATATTACTTTGGCACCTCTTCTACCTTTTCATAATCACAGAGACACCCCTAAGGACATTTTCTATCCTTGAAAATTTATTTTAAAGGTTGACCTAGTCAATAAGAGTATTTTTGTGTTTTAAATGCTGTCAGATGTGGTTTTTGTAATTGTTCAAAAGCCAAAGGATAATTTGCATAAAAAGATAATAAGCAATGGGTGTAAATATAATTATCCCTTATTTTTATTATGAAAGTTGTGCATGAATTTAAAATTTTCATTTAATTTTTGTTTTCTAAGTGTATCAAACCTTTGTACTTTACATAAGTTAGTTTCTAACTACCATTAGCATTACCTATATTTTTGTATTTTATTCGCAAGTATTTTCCCTATTTTATTTTAATTTATTCCTGGGGTTGTAATGAATTCTATCTTCTTTTATTACCTTTCTTTTCTTTTACCAAAAAAATTATATATATTTATTGATGCATATATTGGTAGTATTCATTTATTTACAGAGGTAAGAGTCACATAATAAGCACATACACGCACCTACACTCTAAAATTTTCAATACCACTATAAATACCTGTATATCATTTTCTTAAACCAACTTCACCATTCATGATTTGACAAGACATTACACAAAAATTCTCTCTTTAAAAAAAACCTAAACTGAAAAAGTATTAGTTTGGCGAGGGTAATTTTCCCTTTCGCCCCCTAATTACTCCACATTCACATCACTGATTATTTGCGAATATTTTTCCACTAATGAATCATTAGCATATCTAAATTTTTTCCCCCTAAGATCTTAGTGAATATTTTTCCACTAATGAATCATTAGCGTATCTAAATTTAACAATAACTATATTATTACTTTTGAGCTATTAACTTCTTATTAGGTAAATGATCATACAAGAACACTTAGTATTGATAGAAATCTATAGGAAAAAGTATTATTTTAGTCTGCTAAATATGCCTAATTTTAATTTTAGTCGGATAACTATGCCCATTTTTGTTTAGATTCAGTAATTTACAAAATTGCTTACTTTTAGTCCTCTGACAGATTTTCGGATAATTTTATCCCTATGAATACATATGGACTAAAACTGCCTTTCAAAAATTGCATAGGGGTAAAATTGTCCGAAAATCTACCAGAGGACTAAAAATAAGCAATTTCGTAAGTTACTGGACCTAAACAAAAAATGAACATAGTTATCGGACTAAAATTAAAATTAGGCATATTTAACGGACTAAAATGATACTTTTACCGAAATCTATATTTTAGGTAGTAACATTCTTAAGATTCATTCATTATACAATAATAATTTTTCCCCATCTTTTGCATTTTCTCAAACTTCAAACTTTAGAAAATGATAAATACTTGGGCATACACTATGATCGTCTTACTAAGGAATCTTTTTATGATATTATCAAAAATGTCCAATCAAAAATCGTTACATGATACAATAATTATTTATATACTACACTAATTAAATATGTTCTTAGCACAGCTCCCCAACAGGTTATGGGATCATTTTATTCTTCCTATGGATTCAAATAATGCTATCAAAAAACTTTGCAAACAATTTCTATGGAATTCTAAATCGTATGTTTGGATTTGTGTTTTAAGTGTTCTGTTTTGTGTTTTGAAAATAGAAAGAGAAAAATAGAGATAAGTAAGTGTATGTTTAAAATAAATAGTATGTTTAGATTTGTGTTTTTATGCAATTTAAAATACTTTATAATAAGCGGTGTAGGTTTGATATAAAAATTATTGTTCATTCAAATCATATCTCTTTTATATATATTTTTATATATAAATATGTATATATATAAATATTATATTTTTTAAATATAAAAATTATTATTTATTGTCAAATCATATCTCTTTTATATTATATATAGAAAGTTGAAAAATAAAAAAACATACAAATAAAGTATATAAATAAAAAATAAATATTAAATATATTTTATTTTATTTCGAAAAATACAAAAACATGAACCCAAACATTGACAAAAAGTCGTTAAGTGGGGCTCCGTGTGTCTACCTAATACGTTAGGTGGATTTGAAATAAAGGACTTAAAATTTTTTAATAAAGCTCTTATGGCGAAGATTGCTTGGAATATTTTAACTAATCCAAATCTTTTGAGGGCTCAACTTTTTAAAGGTAATTATTTCTCCAATCATGAATTTCTTCAATCCCAAAGTAAAGCACATCATAGTTGAATTTGAAAAAATATTAATAGGAGTAACGTTTTTTTACTAAGGTTTCAATCATGTGGAGTATTGGGAATGGAAAGTCAATTAATTTTTTCAAAGACAAATGGATGCTTAACTTAAGACCTGAGGATATAACTTTTATTATACCAAATATGTCTAGAACTAATTCGGTTAACTTCTTCGGGTAAATTATATTTTTGGTTTTATAAGTGAACCTGTTTTTAATTTTGATCCCATACTCAAATTAATTCGCACATTGAGTTCCATACGTGGTTTTTTTTTTCTTCAATTTGAGGACCATTGAGGGATTTCCGTCGAATTAATAACGACAGTTGCTCTCTCTGTTAGTCAATACAATAAAAAAAAGGGTAAATTACATTTTTGGTCCCATAAGTGGACATGTTTCTAATTTTGGTCCCACGCGTAAATGTGCAAATTGGCCTGAGCGGGGACCAAAATTGAAAATAGGTCCACTTATGGGACAAAAAATATAATTTACCCTTATTTTGATTGTATTGACTAAAGGATAGAGCAACTGTCGTTATTAATTGGACGTGAATCCCAAAATGGATTGAGACAAAAAAAACACATGGGACTGAATGTGCGAATTGATTTGAATATGAGACCAAAATTGAAAACAAATCCACCTATAACACTAAAACTGTAATTTACCTTTAACTTCTTCCAAATTGAACAATGGCCGTCCTGGAAAATAGAAGTACTTGAAAAACTCCATCCCGTGGAAATGATTGAAAAAATTTGAGCTATCGCCTTAGCTAATCTGGAAAATAGGGATATGATGAAATGGGCTCTAGAAGAAAGAGGTAATTTTTCTGTTAAAAGTGGATACATGCACGGACTTGTCCATTACGGTCCTACTTTCCTTGGAGTCCACTCGGGAAAATCAAAATATATAAAACCTGCTTGTATTTAGTGTGTCGTAGTGCAATGCAAACATTCAATAATGACAAAATATATAAAACCTGCTTATATTTTAAAAAGTTCGCTAAATTTTTTTTTCTATTTTAAAAATAGATTAAAAATCCTCCTATATTTTGTAAAATTTAGTAACAAACACGCATCGCGTTAATAATTAACGGAAAATGCATTACACGTGCTCTTTGTGCGTGTGGGGGTATTTTTAACTGTTTTTGACCTTTTTCTTAGATATTTTTTTACTGAAATGCCATTTTTTATTTTGTTTTCATATTTTTTTATAATTTATATTAAAATATTGAATTATATTTAATTTATCTAATATTACTCAATTAAGAAGATTTTAAATAATTATAATACTTAAATATTTTAGCTAATTAAGAATAATTATAATAATAATTATGTAACTTAAATTATATTTAAATTCAACTAATTCTATAATTGTAAAATCTAAAATCACTTTTAATCAATTAAAATATATATTAAGTTACAATAATTATTATTATAATTATTCTTAATTAGCTAAAATATTTAATTATTATAATTATTTAAAATCTTCTTAATTGAGTAAAATATAGTTTAATTGATATAATTAAAATTAATTGAAAAATTAAAAAAAGAAAAAACTGAACGATTTTCGTCCCTTTTCTCGCTAGAAACTTGTTTCTAAATTTTCGGCACCGTTTGGACGAGTTTCCGACGGCCAATGGTACCATTCGAATCCTCTTTTCAAGACGAATATTTCTGTACCTTCAATTTGAGTTTTCGTCAATTGGAAAGACTGAGCTCAAGCCACAACCGCCGAACATATTTGCCGTCGATTCTGTTGAATTTGGATTTTCAAAAGCTGAAACCCACATATTTGTAACAGCAGCAGCAATTGAATTCACCTTGAATTTTCTTCATTTCATTTGCTATTGAATATGCTTGATTGAGAATCAAAAACCGCAAACCCATTTTCAATTGATGCTTTGAATTTACAGCTTGAAAAAGAAATTAAATTGCTGCTTTCAATTTGAAATTCAATATGAGATGAAACAGCAATTTTGTTCAAAATCAGCCTTCATTGTTACTGTTCCAAATTTTATTTGGATTGATTGCAATTCTTTATTCCCTCGGCCGTTCATGGATATTAGTGCTGTAACTCACAAATTGAAATTGAATGCCATAATGGCTGATTTCAATTTTTGCATTAATTGGGAAGAAATGGCCCCTCTATATAGCTGAAATTTGTCATTTGAGAAACCACACCAAAAACCAACAAGCTCTCTTTTTGAGTTTTCTCAAACTCTCTCTTTCGGCTTCTATATTTTGTTTAAAGATTTGAGTTTCGTGTTTCAATAAGCTTCTGAGTGTTGTTCGAGGTGTTCTTCGGTATAGTGCTAAAATCGAAGAACTGTAACCGTCTTATCCTGGGAGAAATTACGTTGCACCCGGTGCACTGCTGATACGGGGCGTATATTTTTTTCAAGGCAAGCAGCTATTCTGCGATTCGGTTAAGTTAACGACTTTAATTGGACTAAGAATTGTTACGATACAATTCTCGTTGTAAGATTTCGATTTAAATTTCTTTTCGTAAATTGCGTTTCTGATTGCTTTATGTTATCTGTTCCAACGTGGCTTTATTGCTTTTGATTTCTAAATCCGATTGAAATATTTCAAAACATTGTTTCGATTACTTGAAACCCAATATATTTCCAACAATCTTGAAGAAAATATACAGGTTTTGAAAAATCAGATTTTGTCGTTGGAACTGTTTTGGAAAACGCTATTTTCAAATTTTTTATTTGAAACGTTACTTTTAGTTTCCTAAAATACTAAAGATGGCCGAGCCGATTTCTATTGCAATTCCGATCACACAAAAGGTCGACTTGACCGGTTTACCGGATAAGTTTTCGGGCCAATTTTTCAAACGCTGGCAACAACGAATGAAAATTTGGTTGGCGATGAAAGGACTTTTGTCAGTGATTCAGGTGATCAGACCTGAACCTACTGATACCGATCCCAAAACTGTTGAGATAGCACAGTGGACAGAAAGGGATCAAATAGGCAGAGGAGCGATTTTGTCAGCCTTGTCAAATATGCTCTTCGATGTCTATTGTTCCGATTCTTACACTGCTAAGTTTCTATGGGATGAGTTGGACCGGAAATATAATACTAAAGAGAAAGGGCTCGAAAAGTATTCTGTTTCCAAGTTCATGAGGTATCAAATGGTTGAGAACCGGTCTGTAGCTGAACAGACTCATGAGATTATCAACCTTGAGCATGCTCTGGCTGATGCTGAGATGAAACTTCCCGAGAAGTTTCTGGTCATGTCCATAGTGGACAAATTTCCCAAATCTTGGAAAAATTTTGGCATGACACTCAAGCATCAGAAAGAGAGATTGTCTCTGGATGATCTTATGATTGCTATCAGCATTGAGGAAGAACATAGAAATCAAACGTACAAGATGCCTCTTGAACATCAACCAAGGGCCAATCTTATAGTGGGGAAACCGAAAGTGAATAAGATTAACACGAACTCGAAAGCCATCAATAAAAGCAAGACCTCCAAAAATAAAAAACCAAAAGCAAACAAACCATGCTGGAACTGTGGGCAGGTTGGACACTGGGCCAAGCTTTGTCCTAATAAAAAGGCCAAGACTGGGCAGGCAGTTGTCAACATGGTTGTGGGAGGTTCTAGCGGTGCTAGCACCTCAGGAGCAACTGATGGGTATGTATCTGTACAACCCGAACTCTTGACTAATTACGAACCGTATGATTGGTTGATTAACACTGGAGCGAATGTGCACATTTGTGCTGATAAATCTCTCTTTGTGTCTTATCAGGCCATTAGTGGGAGGACAGTAAGCATGGGGAACTCCAGTACAGCTGAAGTACTTGGGATAGGAAGCGTGGACTTGAAATTTCCTTCAGGGCGCATTCTGTCACTAAAAGGAGTTCATCATGTACCCACTGTTAGAAGAAACATTATTAGTGGTTCTGTAATAGTTAGGGAATGATATGAATTGGTTTTCAAGTTTAATAAAGTTATTATTCAGCAATTTGGTATTTTTGTTGGTAAAGGCTACTTAGACGATGGCTTGTTCAAAGTTCGAGTTGATAATAAAATTGATGTTTCTGATTCTATTATATTGAATGTTGAATCTTCTACTCTGTGGCATAGTAGGTTAGGTCATTTAAATTTCAATTCAATCAAAAGAATGATGAATCTGAATTTAATTCCTAGTCAAAATATTGAATGAAATCACAAATGCCAAGTTTGTGTAGAAGCTAAACAAGTTAGGAAACCCTATCAATCAATTGAAAGGGATTCAGAAATACTTGATTTAGTTCGCACTGATATTTGTGAGTTCAATGGAGTTTTGACCAGGGACCACAAACGATATTTTATCACATTTATAGATGATTGCAGTAGATACTGTTATGTGTTTCTCATGAAAAATAAGGATGAAGCCTTAAACAAATTTATTTTGTTTAAAAATGAAGCAGAAACCCAAACTGGTAAGAAACTTAAAAGACTAAGGTCCGATAGAGGAGGAGAGTATGAGTCGAGTAAGTTCAATGAATATTGTCAAACTTTTGCATTATTCATGAAGAGACTCCTCCTTATTCCCCTTCTTCTAATGGAATGGCTGAACGAAAGAATAGAACATTCAAAGACATGATTAACAGTCTCCTACTAACCTCCGGGTTACCAAAGTATTTGTGGGGAGAGGCTTTGAGTACGGCTTGTCATATTCTGAATAGAGTCCCTCTGAAACACAATACGAGTACTCCTTTCGAGTTGTGGAAAGGTAGGAAACCAAGCCTGAAATACTTTCAAGTGTGGGGGTGCCTAGCAAAAGTGCTAGTCCCAGAACACAAACGAAAGAAATTGGGTCCTAAGACTGTCGATGCTGTGTTCTTGGGCTATGTGGAGACAAGTTATGCCTTAAGATTTCTGGTTATTAAATCAGAAATTCCAGGCATTGAGGTCAACACAATAGTCGAATTTCGTGATGCTGTATTCCTAGAATATGTATTTCCTTTAAAAATAGGAATACCTTCTAATGTTTTGCTTGATGATTCACTTGCCTCCACATCTATTCCTGAACATGTGGAAAAGATGTCAAATGTGGGGGTTGGTCCTAGTAGTTCTAATCAGACTCATGAGAAGTCAGATGAACCTAGACGGAGTAAGAGAGCTAGGATCGTCAAGGATTTTGGAAGTGACTTTGTCACTTACAACATCGAGGATGATCCAGTAACTTTCAAAGATGCTATGGCTTCTTCAGAAGCCAAGCAGTGGAAAGAAGCTGTCAAAAGTGAGATGGACTCCATTGTTTCCAATGGAACATGGGTGCTAGTCGATCTCCCTCCGGGGTGTACTACTATTGGATGTAAGTAGATTTTTAAAAGGAAACTGAAACCTGATGGGACCATAGATAAGTTTAAAGCCAGATTGGTGGCTAAAGGGTTTAAACAAAAGGAGGGAATAGACTATTTCAATACCTATTCTCCGATAGCTCGATTGACTACAATCCGGGTGCTTATAGCACTTGCTTCGGTGTATAATCTCCCGATTCATCAGATGGATGTGAAAACAGCCTTCTTGTATGGTGAACTCGAGGAAGAGATTTATATGGATCAGCCTGAGGGGTTTGTAGTTCATGGTAACGAGCATAAAGTTTGTAAACTTGTTAAGTC
Source organism: Sesamum indicum (assembly GCF_026168435.1). Classification (NCBI taxonomy): domain Eukaryota; kingdom Viridiplantae; phylum Streptophyta; class Magnoliopsida; order Lamiales; family Pedaliaceae; genus Sesamum; species Sesamum indicum. The sequence goes on from NC_142669.1 coordinate 2,587,759, forward strand.
TCTATATGGACTTAAACAAGCACCTAAACAGTGGCATGAAAAGTTTGATAAAACTATTCTTACATTTGGCTTCACTGTAAATGAGAATGATAAGTGTATATACTGCAAGGTTAAAGGAGATAAAATGATAATTCTATGCCTGTATGTGGATGATATTCTATTATTAGGATCATGTCTAGATATTATTACCGAAACCAAGTCATTTTTGAAAAATAAGTTTGAAATGAAGGATATGGGTGAGGCTAATGTGATTCTTGGCATCAAGTTGGCTCGGTCAACTGATGGGATAGCCATTTCTCAATCTCATTATGTTGAGAAGATAATTGAGAAATTTGGTTATCAAAATAGTAGAATTGCTAAAACACCATATGATCCTTCTATAGCTTTATTCAAAAATGAAAGTGATGTTCCGATTGCACAGCTAAGGTATTCCCAACTTATTGGGAGCTTACAGTATCTGGCAAATGGTACGAGACCAGATATATCATTTTCTGTCTCTAAGCTGGCTAGATACACTAGTTGTCCTGACAAAACTCATTGGGGTGCTTTGGATAGAGTACTAAGGTACTTAAAGGGCTCGGTGTCACTGGCCATACATTATGGCAGATTCCTTGCTGTTCTTGAGGGATATAGTGATGCTAGCTGGATAGCCAAAAACTTCGGGAGTAATGGGTGCTCAGGATATGTTTTTACCTTAGGTGGGGGCGCAGTCTCCTGGAAGTCTGCAAAACAGACTTTGATAACCCGGTCTACGTTTGAAACTCTGTTATGTGCGTTAGATACGACTGGTACCGAGGCAGAATGGCTATTTGGATTGTTATCACAATTCCCATTGTAAGTCAGCCTCTTTCACTGATTGTTGTATATTGTGATAGCCAAACCACAATAGCAAAGGTGAGGAGTCATAAATACAATCAAAAGACCAAACGACACATCCAAGTTAGACTGAAGTCTATAAGGGCATTAGTGTCAGACAGAGTAATGGACATTGACTTTGTGGGAACAAAGGACAATGTGGCTGATCCTTTAACGAAAGGATTGAATCTGTCACAAGTTCATAAGTCCAGATTGGGGATGGGACTGAAAACCCATCAGTGATATATCTACGACGGCAATCCAACCTTTTGAGTGGAGATCCCACAAAGAAGGTTCAATGTGGTATCAACAAGTCGTAAGGGTATGTCAGAGCACCAAATAGACTGATACTTTGTATCTGGAGTCTGTCCCCTGAAATTCTGGAAGGTGCTGCTACTGCAAGTGTAGTAAGAGTTTATCTCTGAATGGGGTCAAGTCTTATAAGACGGGATGCTAGCAGTGCATCCCTAGAGACACCCAACTAAGTGAATGTCGTTGTTTCGCCGCAACTAAGGAATTGAGTTATTCCTGAAAGCATTCATGAACAGGATCAGGACACATGGCCTAAGTGTCAACCCTAAAGATCAACACAAAGCTGGTGGCTTTGTTGTTACTGACAGACGTTGTCACACTTACAGGCTTAAATTCAAGGCTTAGTTCCATTTAACCTGGTGACAACTGACGTTAGATAACTTAGACAGTGGTTCAAACCGGAAGGTACCATTGTTGAAAGCAAGTCATGGAAACTTGAGTTCAAATCTATGAGTTTATGGGGGATTGTTGAATTTGGATTTTCAAAAGCTGAAACCCACAGATTTGTAACAGCAGCATCAATTGAATTCACCTTCAATTTTCTTCATTTCATTTGCTATTGAATATGCTTGATTGAGAATCAAAAACCGCAAACCCATTTTCAATTGATGCTTTGAATTTACACCTTGAAAAAGAAATTGAATTGCTGCTTTCAATTTGAAATTCAATATGAGATGAAACAGCAATTTTGTTCAAAATCAGCCTTCATTATTACTGTTCCAAATTTTATTTGGATTGATTGCAATTCTTTATTCCCTCGGCCATTCATGGATATTAGTGCTGTAACTCACAAATTGAAATTGAATGCACAAATTGAAATTGAATGCCATAATGGCTTATTTCAATTTTTCCATTAATTGGGAAGAAATGGCCCCTCTATATATAGCTGAAATTTGTCATTTGAGAAACCACACCAAAAAACAACAAGCTCTCATTTTGAGTTTTCTCAAACTCTCTCTTTCGGCTTCTATATTTTGTATAAAAATTTGAGTCTCGTGTTTCAATAAGCTTCTGAGTGTTGTTCGAGGTGTTTTTCGGTATAGTGCTAAAACCGAAGAACTGTAACCGTCTTATCATGGGAGAAATTACGTTGCCCCGGTGCATTGCTGATACGGGGCATATATTTTTTTCAAGGCAAGCAGCTATTCTACGATTCGGTTAAGTTAACGACTTTAATTGGACTGAGAATTGTTACGATACAATTCTCGTTGTAAGTTTTCGATTTAAATTTCTTGTCGTAAATTGCGTTTCTGATTGCTTTATGTTATCTGTTCTAACGTGAGCTTTTGATTTCTAAATCCGATTGAAATATTTCAAAACATTGTTTCGATTACTTGAAACCCAATAATTCATTGTCGTCCGGTCGAATCTCGATCCCAGACAGACTATCAGACTCATCTTTTCAAAACGATTCTAACAAGATCGACCTCACCAACCTGATACTAAGAACAGACTCTTCACCACCCAAATGGAACCCCCCAAACAATGAGCACTTTAGACTTAATATTATGCGGGACCATCTGGGGGTAGGAATATTATTAGGGTTCACTACAAATAACAAGGCTGAATTATGGGCACTATGGATTGGTGTTCAACTTGCACAGGATTTAGGAATCTATCAACTTCTCTTTAGGTTATCTTTCGATGTATATAGAGATACGTGGATAATAGATAAATAAAAATAAATATGTGTAGGTCAAAAAGATAAAAAAATATAATTTTTATTTTTATTTATCAATTGTCCACATATATCTATATAATATAAAATAAACATGATTTGACAATAAATAATAATTTTTGTCTCTTAAAAATAGAACATCAAATATATAATATTTATGTATACATATTTATATACAGAAATATATATAAAAAGGATATGATTTGACAAGTAATAGTGTTTTTTGTCTTTCAAATACCAGACCTACATCACTTATGTCAAAATATTTAAAATTATCTCAAAATACAAATTTAAATATATCATATGTTTTCAACACACACTTATTTATTTTTTTTATTTTTTTTTATTAATATGAAATAAAACACTCAAAATATAAATTTAAATAGTATGAAAAGGTTTGAAGATGAAGATAAAACTTCGTGAAATTTGTGGCGGTGGCCCTGTTATAGAAAAGCAGTAGGCACCCACACAGCCTCGAATTTTCCAACGGGAATATGCCTGCCTTCATGGTTTTCATTACTCATTGTATATGTATATATATATAATATTTTAACACGTAATTTCTCTTGATATGCTGCCCCAGAAGGTCCCCATCACGTCGCCGTAGTAAGACGGATAACTGTCAGTCACAACTTTCAAGAACAACAGGACAAATTCTGAGCCCCTACCTGATAACTATATATCTATATTATATATAACTAAAAAGCATTTTATTAATGTTTTCAATTTATTAATATATTTATTTTTTATTTTTTAAATTAAATATTTTTTTTTTTAACTTCTTCATTTGTTATGATTTTTCGTAACCACTCCCCATAGTTTTTTCTTCTCATTCATTTTAATCTTATATATATTATTATATCTATATTAGGTAATTTTAATTCTATAAAAAGTAAATAATATAATTAAAAAATATTTTATTTTAAATATTTTATAAAAATTATACACCATAGATGCCAGTATGTTGATTTTCATGTATTCAATACAAGAAGAAACACAAGAACAAGCCATTGTAGAGAAATCCTTTCTAATTTTCTGTATTAATTCTCATCAATCAATAATGAAGGCATACAAGGTGTTAAATATACAATGGGCGTAACCGCCCCAACTAACTAACAAAGTTAGTTTCTGAAAAGAACAAACAAAAAATAGTTAGAGAATGTTTATCCAGTATCCAATAAATTTGCAGACGTGGCATACGCGACCTGACATGCGACCTCAGTAGTAGCGACCTCGTGAAGTACACTTGGAACAACGTTTTGAAGACATGAGAGATCGTGAGCGATCTGGCGATGATTGGTGTGGACCACGACCTCAACGTATGTGACCTGATGTTCAACTTCAAGATCATAGGATTGGGAGATCAAATTCTCAACAGCCCCCCCCCCCCCACAAGTTGGACGTGGCTCGAACAAGAACATGCCCAACTTGGAAATCATGGTGGCAAAGGTCGAAACGGGCAAGATCTTAGTAAATAGATCAGCGAGCTGCAGTGAACTTCTGACAAATGAAGGTCAAATGAAGCCTTCTTTGTAGGCGTTGCGAAATTCTCCAAATGATCGGATGGATCCTAGGGGCAATGATTGAACCATTATTGGGCCGACCGTGTATGAACACACGATACTTGACCCCAGTGGTGTAACAGTAGAGAAGGGCAACATTCTTAAAGCATGAGAGGTGCTCCTATGGATACGTGGTTCTGTCGTACTCTGGCAGGTTGGGCTCCTTCTAGTTGAGAGGAGTTTGTCTTCTAGGATTTCTTCACTGAAAGGGATGCCCTACTGCTCTTCCGAGAGTGCTCCCGCGATTTGGTACTGGACGTCTTGGAGGCTTTTCTGCAGGCACTCCAAACGTGCAAGCTACTGAGTTGGGACGTCCTGCTAGGTTTGAAAGGGGGGTCCTCTGGCCTCGTGCGACCTTCAATGAAGAGGCAGGGGGTACCCTTCTAACTTTCTCTTTAGAGATGTCCATGTCGAATGGGGTGGCTGCGCCAGTTGGGAGTAGTGTGGCCATTTCTTCTCGTATGGCCGCAACAATCATCTACTGTATAGTGCCTAGGATCCTTTGGGGAACCCCCCCAAAGGAGGAGTCTGAAGAGGTATTGTGGCATGGACGCTCAGCTAGCGGGTCAGGGAGCCTGAGAGGTCCTAGGACTGTCGTCCCACTGGCAGGAGACAGGGGTGTTCCTGCTATGACCTTCAAAGTCGGGCGTTACCAGCTGTCTCCATGGCCTTCTCCTTGTTTAGTGTATTGTTGGGTGTTTCCGTTGCTACTCACTTCTTTAACTCTATGTTCCCACAGACGACGCCAATGCATGCTTGTAAAAAGAGTACGATCTAATAAATTTGGACAATAGTTCAAGGCTCGGGTCGAAGCGAATACAAATATTGAAGGGGGGCCTGCAAAAAAAGTTGTTAGCACACCAACGCCCAAGTTAGTATTAGATTTGAGATTAAATAAAGTGAAAAAGTGAGTGAATTTAATTAAAGTCGAGATGTTATGAATAAAGTTAATAAAAAGTGTAAGAACACATGATAATAAGCTTATAGAGAGCTTAAAAGATAGTTTAGAGAGTGGGAGAGGAGTTTCAAGAGTAAGAGGGGTGTAAGAAAGGTGTCTCGCCTAGAGGGGCTAAGGCTGTATTTATAGGGAGTGCCCCATCATTTGGGGGTCTATTCCACTCCCTAAATATTTGTGGAGATTGTTAGGATGGTTAGGATAAGGAGTAGTTCATCCTTATCCACAGCTGGATGTGCGTTAATAAGAGTCCTCTTTGTCTAGGGAGACCCCTCGTCTACAAGAAGTCCTAGCCGCCAAGGAGGTTCTCCTTGCTAGGGTTGATGTGATCCAAGTGGCTGATGACATGTCATGTGAGAGAGTGGGCTGCCACATGTGTGGGCCTTTTGGGCCTAATACTTTCTCGGGCTTTAGTCATGGTCCCAGTCGGGGATATCCCTGGTCTCCTCCATTCTTTTTGGATTTGTTAGGCTGTTTAGGCTGTTTGGGCCTGCCTAATTAAACTGTGGGCTGGTACATCCTTGGCCTCTTGGGGACGTTATGAGCATGGGGTATCTTGGGCATCCTAGAGGGTGCCATGGGCTTTCTCTTTCTTTCTTTTTTATGGGCCACTTTTAGCCAGCTTATTATATGCACATCACTATATATTAAGAGAGAGCACCTCTTTGGTGTCTCCCTTATCTTTGGCATACTATTTTTCTTTTTCTTTTTTTTTTCCCACTTACTATCTTCCACTATTTCCCCACTATTAAAACATATTTTTTTAAATAGATATTTACTTTAAATTAATATTCTCTTTCTCCTACTCCAAATATTCTCTTTCAAAATTATTTATTTTTTTATTATAATTATTTTTATATTATCATTTTTCTACAATAAAAAAATAATAATCGATGAGTTAAAAAAATACACCGCTCCAATGAATATGGACTATACTCAAAACTTGGTTCGAATCAAATACAAATCCTAAAGTGGCAACCTGCAAAAAAGGCATTAGCACTCTGACGTCAAGTTAGTATTGGATTTGAAAATTGAATAAATCTAAAAAGTACGTAAATGTAATTGAAATCAAGATATGCTGGGTAAAGTCAATAAAAAGTGTATGAACACGTGATAATATTCTTGTAGAGGGCTTAGAAAGCAGTTAGAGAGTAAGAGAAGTGTGAGGGATGTGAGGGAGATGTCTAGAACGCGAGAAAGGTCTCAAAAAGTGCCCCCAGTATGGAAGAGTAAACCTCTATTTATAGCTGGTGTCATCTTAAGATAAGGCTATGCACGTTTCCATCATTTGGAGGAAAAGCGGATAAAGGCCATTTGGATAAGCCATACTTTGTTCTTATCTTCTATTAATATTGTTGTTGAATGCTGATCTTGGAGTTGTGAAGACCCTTCATCAATGAGGACTCCTAACCGTTAGGGAGTCCTAGCCGCCAAGGAGTCTAGAGCTTTGGGGGACCTCCCTCATCTGCAAGGAGTCTCAGCCGTTAAGGAGTCCTAATTTTCGGGGAGTCATTCCTTATTGGGGCTGATGTGGTTCTAAGGTGGCTACTTACACCTAAGCCAATTGGATGACACAGTGGAGTGTGGGCTGCCATGCGGGCCTTTTGGGCCGAATATTTTATTGAGCTCTGATCATTGTCGTAGTAGGGGGATATCCTGAGCCTCCTTCCTTTGCCAATATGTTCTCTTGGAGACACCCCTAAGGCCGCCTTCCAAGTCCGCTTGGGCCTCCTAGGATATTATGGGCCTGTAGGTCCTCTATTCTTTATGGATCCGCTTGGGCCTTTTTGGGTCAACTTATTTTTATGCACATCAATGGCCCCCCATTCTAATAAGTGGAGATTTCGACACCTATTAGAGTAGAAGTCTTTAGAAGTTAGTCTGAAGAATGAACTTTTCTTTTCTCTTGTTTTTTTTCGAATTCCTGCAAAAAATGTTAGTAACATATGCATGCTTAGAATAAAAAGAGAGCTTGCTTGGTGCCTGTATGGAACAAGACTTTTTATGAAGGTGCCTCCATGGAGGAGGGCTTAACGAGTGCCTTTTGTGCCTACGCCGGTATAGGTCTTTATTTAAATAGCAAGAGAATAAATGATATTTAATTATTTTAATTTTTTTCTGCACATGCATCGGATGTCTTTAATTAATTAGTATGCTATTTTTTTTCAATTGAATAATTATTTTAACTTTCCCACTCATCGTGATTTTAATTTCATACTTATATTTTTGTGGCTTTCCCGCTCCTCCCGCCACTAGGGAGGTATTCCCCTTATCCAGATCAAGCAGGTGGCGGCTGGGGAGGTAGACAGAAGATGCGCAAGAAGACTTGGAAGGGTATCTGTTTGTTCCTTGGAAGGAGGAGCTGGAGGAGGCATGGAGGAAGTGTGCGAAGGAGGGCCCCCCATGGAGCTCGTGCGAGGCTTCTTTGAGGAACTCCCAACCACTGGATCAGGAGAGAAAGAGGAGGAAGGGGCGGGAACCCCCTTGGAAGATTTTGGATTTTGGGTTCCACGGCCCCTCATCAGGTGATCTCTCATAAGTTTGTTGAATATTATGTTCTCTGCACACAAACAAGGAGGATCATCACTTCAAGAAAGCATAAAGAATGGAAGGCAATGATAGAAAAACACTAAAAAAAATTAAAATATCCAAGGAATTCCCCAAGAGCTCTGTTTTAGGGGTTAGCCTGAAGTGCCACAACAACCTCTCATCAATTAAGGACAGCAATCAAAAGGGCACGTATTCAACTTTTTCAACAAGGAGTACAAGGCTGCTTTGGTCCTGCATATGCAAGGGGAGGGGGCTCGAAGATCCATCATTTTGGGATGGACCAAGTATGAGGAGGGAGGCCAAAAAAATAACTATTCTTCCAATGTTTGGAAGGATGAGGAGGATGCAAGAAGGATACCCCTGACGGGGAATGAAGCAGAAAAACCCTTTTTCGGCCTTTCTTAAGGCAATAATATTTAGCATAGAGATGAGCAGTTATAGGATGACCATGAAAACAAAGAACTATAAAAAAATCTAGCTAAAATGTTGAAAGAATTTGGAGCCAACTTATTTAGAAGGACTTGAAAAATCTTTGCAACCTAAGAATAAAAAAGAGGGATAGAAAAACGCAGCCCTGACCGGAGTTGTGCAGCAAAAAAATATAAATAATTAGGAGGGGGATGGAAAGGGCAACTTATCGGGGAAGCAGTATATACAACGAAAGTAGGAGGAACATGGCACTCTTGAAGGAGCTGGTTTATGGAACAGGTTCGTAGGGTGGAAGGCCCCCGGTCTGTTGGTGACAAAGGAACCCTTTCTTCCTCTCCCTCCTCTCCTTGAGGGACCACTCCCTCTTCTTCTCCCGAAGGAGATCTAGACACTTTATCCTGAAAGGAGGACTCAAGCCTCCCTGCCTCCTCGGACGGGGACCTTACCGTCTCTTCGTTCTCCCCTTCCTCCTCGTCTGTGTCCTCATCTATCAAATGACGGGCAGCAGCGTAGCTTGCCTCAGGCTCCTCCTCTGGCCCCTTCCAAAACAAGGCAGAATACGGTCCACCCTCTCGAAAGTCGCCTCGGAGGGATCATTGCTCAAGAAGGTCTCTTAGTGAAAGCGTACAGATTCGCTGGAAGAAAACATTTTTTGAAGAAAAGATGAAACTCTAAGAAGATGGAAAGAAAATACTTACAAAGGAAGACGAAGGTTGGAGGGAGATCCTAGTGCTTCAAAGAAAACCTTTTGAAAGAAGAAGAAGGAGGAAACTAAAAGGCTGCTAACGGAGGGGTTTTTAACCCACGTTCCTGGTAACCACTGAAGTGAGAGTGGTTACCACGCACGTGGGAGAGTGGCCACCAGACGTGGCTACTGCATACCAAAGGAACACTACCCTCCAAGGGCCAAGTTAGGCGCGCTATCTCTCTCCCAGTCCATCCAAGGGCGCTGGGCTTAGCCCAAGATGGAAGCACCCTGCAGCGTGGATCGGCCCAAGAGGAAGCCCACCACACCAGAACTTGTCCAATAAAGAAGTCTACTTCATCAAGTTTGGACTAAGAAGGAGGCCTAGTACAAAGGCCTACTGCACCTTTCCAAGGCCAGCCTGAGGGAAGGAAGGTGCTCTCAAGAAATTGAACTTCTCAGCCTAGGAGGACTCCTTGTGGGGCAAGAGTAAGGACTCCTTTCTTATCCCAAGGCGTGTTGCTCAAGAAGGGGATAAGATACGACCTTATCCAACAGAATCCTTCCTTCCTTCTCGGATACGGAGCTCTCACCTGAGTCCCTGCGAAGAGGGGCTCCTCCTCTATAAATATGGGAGGCACCCCTCAATAGACTCTTCCTTTCACATTTTATAAGCTCTCTTGCTACGACTCTGCCATTCTAAAATTCGTGCTTTTTCTTACAAACTCCTTATTTCTCTCACAATTTTTCGTTATACTTTATCTTTTCATTTATTCACTTCTAAATCTTGGACTAACTTAAGCATCAGAGTGCTAACGTGCCGTTTTGCAGGTCCTCTTTCTCAAGTGCTTTCACAACTAGTTCAAATCTAACATCAAGATCAAATGACATTGGACCCGTGCTAAAATCGCACGCATCAAATATATTATCTTATATATATTTTAAGTAAATTTTATCTCTATAAAAAGTAAATAAATATAATTTAAAATTTTTTTTATTTTAAATGTTTTATAAACGTAATGGACATGTATAGAATGTGCAACACTTACTAGTAATTAAATTAAATTTGAGGGACAATTACCATTTTGCACCTTGGAATTATAGTATTATTACACAATGTAACCTTAAATTATAAAGTTGGCATATTTGCATGCTTTACTTATATATGTATTGGCAGCATGCACCCTTTGTTTGTTTCTGTAAAAGTATCACAACGAAAGAATTAAGAATAAGAAAGAAATTTCTTGGAAAGTATGCGAATTTGCAGAGCTTTGAATTGCAATTTTGAGTTTCTGTATTTCTCTGGTTCTGCTTCACTTGAACAAGAAGGCTACATATTTCCCTCTTTGTACTACGTTCCCAAGTAACTGTTAATAACTAACTCGCATTTACACTTATAGAAACGTGAAATGGAGAAGCAACAATAGTACACAAAACGCGACTACAAGTAAGCGAAGACAATAAACTCGTGCTCAGTAATAGAAACGCGAGAAACTTGAATACGACTTATAGCTTCTTCTTCATCTGTGCCTTCATCTACTTTAGTCAGTTGCTGCAACTATAATCATCATCTTTTACACACCCTCCTCAAGTTGAGCTCCTTAAAACATTCACTAAGGTCAACTTGGAGATCAAGGACATGAATCTGGGACCTGGCAATAATCTTGTGAAAATGTTGGCTGTTCTTTAGAAGCTATATGCTTAGGGGCAATGAAACCTTCCTTGTACTTGTTACGTACTAAGTGGCAATCTATTTCAATATGTTTTGTTCTTTCATGGATAACTGAATTTGCCGCTATATAAAGGGCAGCTTGATTGTCACAAGAGAACGAAATAGGAGTAGGGGCTTTGATTCTCAAATCCTTGAGAAGATTGTAAATCCACATTAGCTCACAAAGAAGTTGATCCCATGGTCCTATATTCTGCCTCTGCTTTAGACCTAGACATTGTCGTTTGCTTCTTGATTTTCCAAGATATTAAGCTCTTCCCTAGAAATATACAGTATCCAGTTAAAACCTTCGTCTTTCCTTGCAAGTAGCCCAATCTGCATCACAGAAGGCTTCCAAATCAAAGCTGTTTTTAGAGTTAAAATGCAGTCCTCTGTATACTGTTCCTTTTAAGTATTTCACCAAGTGTAGGGTAGCATTCCAGTGATCTGTGCAAGGGTATTGCATATATTGACTATGTTGTTGGGTACATGACATATATCAGCCCTAGTGAAGCCTAGATATAGTAATCTACCCAACAATTTTCTGTAAGGCTCTGGATTTGCTAACTGTTGCCCTATTGATGCTCTGAGTTGTAATCCAGCTGGTAATGGAGTATTGACAGCCTTGGCTTGAGCGAGTCCTGTATCAACTATGATTTCTTTCATATATTTGCTTTGTGTTATGATCATGCCTGCATCAGATCTGCCAATTTCTAAGCCAAGAAAAAATCTGGCCTTTCCCAGATTCTTTATAGTGAACAGGTTATGTAATTTTTCTTTGAAGGCAGCAATAGTTTTCTCATATGGACCTGCAAGAAGTACATCGTCTACATATATAAGAAGACAGAAGAAACCAGCATTAGTCATTATAGTAAACAAACAATGATCAACCTTGGATTCTACAAAACCAATTCTTCCAATTGTTTTGTAAATTTCAAGTTCCATTGCCTAGAGGCTTATTTGAGCCCATAAAGAGACCTTTTTAACTTGCTAACATGTCCATTTGGAACCTAATATCCTTCAGGTTGAGACATGTATATCTCTTCATCTATAAAACCATGCGAGAAGGCATTATTTATGATCCAATTGGTGCAAGTACCAGTGTTTTTTACAAACAATAACCAAAAAGACTCTAATTGTGACAGCTTTTGCTACTGGGGAAAAACTCTCCATATAATCTACCCCTTCAATTTGATTATATCCCTTGGCTACAAGTCTAGCCTTATGCCTGCCTATACTACCATCTGATTTTAGTTTATAAATCCATTTACTACCTATGGCTCTTTTCCCTTTTGGTAGCTCAGTAATGTCCCATGTTTAATTGTCCTTTAATGCCTTTATTTCATCTTGCATAGCATCTATCCACTCTTTTTCTTTGATAGCTTCACTATAGGTTCTAGGTTCCTGAGGCAAGTTGGTTGTAGCACACATACAACTGTCCATATCATTCCGTAAAGTGACAATAAGGATATCATTAACTTCCTTGTTAGACGAACATACATAATCTTGAAATTTAGTAGGTTTGACAATCTATCTATTAGATCCTCTCAGGCCTATGCCTTCAGTTTTTTGCTCTTGTTCTTGAACATTGTTATCAGATGAATTGTTATCAACAGACTCAAGATTTGGTTCCAAGTGATCATTTTCATTCTCCAAATTTTCAATGTCAGGTTCAGTGCTTATTGGTGGTGTATAACAGGTGATAGGATCAGTAATTTTATCAGCATAAGGAAAAATATCTTCCTTAAAAACCCCATCTCTTGAAACAAGAACTACTTTCTTATCAATGTCATAGACTTTATAACTTTTTGGTTAGGAGCATACCCCAGAAAAACACACTTAACAGCTCTTGAATCAAATTTAGACTTATGAGGCAAGTTGTTGGATGCAAAAACACAAGCAACCAAAGGTTCTGAAGAGGGAAAAATCAACAGGTTTGTTAAACAATATCTCATAGGGAGTTATCATTTTCAATACAGGAGTTGGAATTCTTTATCATGTAAGTGGATGTTAATATAGCCTCAATCCAAAACATTTTTGGTAAGTTGGATTGGAACATCAATGATCTAGCTACTTGTAGCAAGTGTTTGTGTTTTCTTTCTACAATGTCATTTTGTTGAGGTGTGTATGTGCAAGTAGTTTGATGAATAATACCTTCTTCTTTAAAGAATTTTTGACATTGTTCACTTAAAACTCCCAATCCATTATCAGTCCTTATTCTCTTAATTCTCTTATCAAATTTTGTCCAAATCATTTTGTGGAATTCCTTTAACAAATAGAAAGTTTGTGATTTTTGTTGCATAAGATAGGTTCAAGTGCATCTACCGTGGTCATCTACCGTGCATGTAAATGCAATTGTTTATAGAGTAGTCATAGTAAGGACCCCACAAATCGATATGCATAAGATCAAAACAATCATTAGAATGAGAATTGCCTGAAGTAAAAGGCAGCCTTTGCTGCTTTGCCTTTGGGCAAATTTCACAAGAAGAGTTATAATTCTTGATGTTCTCAATAGTCCTGTGTTAATCAAAACATCATGTGACAAATGTCCTAATCTTCTATGCCAGGATTTAGGACATATGAAGGATGCAGCAAGTCCAACATTAGTGCAATTTACACAAAGTTTCTTGTATGAATTTCTTGTCAAAGGATTCAGCCTTGAGTGTATATAAATTTCCTACTAGGCATGCTATGGCAATGACATCCTTAATCTTGTGGTCCTGCACAATACAGTAAGATTTAAAGAATTTAAATCTTATTGAGGAGATACTACATAATTTACTGACAGACAAAAGATTGAACTTTAAATCTGGAACAAGCACGGCATTTTCTAATAACAGTTTACTGTTTAATCTTACATTTCCAGTACATTTAACTACATGCTTTGTACTATCAGCCAAATGTATACAGGTGTTTTGATTATTGTTTTTAGCATGATCAAATAATGAATTATTATTACACATGTGGGCTGTGGAACTACAATCAATAATCCGTGCATTTGAATTCCCAGTTTCAGATTTGATATGTTCAAGGCACTTACCTGAGAATTCATAATTCTCACCATCTTGGAAATATTTGTGATTTCAGCCCTTCAACAAGCCTCTGAAACTCTTATCTCACCAAGTCTGTCATAGTTCTTTCATCCACTGCACTGTTGGTTTTTTCACTTTCAGTTTTCACCACAGCAACAATTTTGTTTGTGATCATGGTATTTCCTTTCTTTTGATCCAAGAATGCTTTACACCTGATGGGTGTCGAATCCACCAAAAATAATTCCTACGAATACTTTTGTAGATGTGTGAGTAGGGTCGAATCCACAGAGATTGGTTTTAAATTAATTCCTTCAAAAATGAAAATAATTAGGGGGAGTTTTGATTGTGAAGAAGAATAAAACTAAAAAACTAATAAAATTAGAAGAGATAAATATAAGAGAAGAGTATTCCAATTAAAGATAGGATCACGCTTAATTCCACGGTTGATCATAGATGTAAAGATAACAATTATTTATGATAGATAAATTGGTTATGGCCATTGGTACGACCTAACGACCTCACCTTTCCTTACCTTGTAGATAGTCAAGAAACGTCCGTTGACTAATTCCCTAATCAGTAAACAACCTTGGGAACGTCCTCAAGATTTAATTTACCGACAGCATTAAGAATTAGAAAGGCCCAATTCTAATCAATAAATTCCTACGAGGATTTATTTAAATTAGATTGTGCATTCCCCACAACATAATCGAAAACTTCTACATAATCAATTATGCTATGTTACCACTAGTTATTGAATTAAACAAACAATTACGGATTTGCAAGTTCAATTGGCTAGGCAAATATTCTTGACAATAAATCAGATTATTTGTAATAAAAGTACAGAGAACAACACAAATACCAATATGAATAAAAGTAGAAAGCACAAATTAGATCTCACAACCCGTTGGATTTAAGCATTCACCAAGTCTTCAACCGGAATGAGAGATTTAGCTAGACATGCTCATGGAAGAACGCATGAAAAGCAAAATAATATAAAAACGTAGAGAAATAGAAGAGTTCAAAAGTTGTCTCTTAAAGTGAATTACATCACCCATTTATAATAGCAAGATGCTTAGTTCTACTAGGATTAGAAGTAGATTCCTAGTTGAACTAAAAGACTTATAGAGATAAAATTATCATCCTAGTTAAACTCTTTCTTCATCAGAGGTAGTCCAAGCAGCTCCAAACTCTTGCCAAAAATTGAGTTTGAGTCTTGTTTGAATTTCCATTTTGGTGCTTTTCTTCATTTTCCATTTCTTTTGTCCTAATGCTGCAAAATAATATTTAATTAGGAGCATTTGGTCACAAAATAGGCTAAAATATTATATGAAATAAGCACAAAATGCGATCCTATCAATACCATTATGGATATCCAAGGATTTCAAAACATCCTTCCTTTAAGTGTCCAGTTTTTCCACAATGTTTACAAACATGTGATTTCTTGTCTACATGATTCTTCTTTCTTTGGAAATTTCTTGAGATTTCAGGTTTCTTGAAGGCCTGCATTGCCACATTTTCTGCCGTATATGTATGTCCTGAATTCACCTCCCTTTGCTTTTGCACTCTACATGGAATATGCTTGTTGTCTGGCAAGGGCTCCATCATCAAATCTGGCTTCTTACATGATCATATACCTCATTCAATCCCATAAGGAATTGCACGAGTGATCATTGATTTCTGCCGTTTCCTTTGCTGCTCCACAGGTACAATTAGGCATACGAGTGATGCATGTTAGTTCATCCCAAAGTTTCTTCAACCTTGAGAAATAACCAGACACTGTCATGGAGCCTTGAGAAGTGGAAGCCAATTCTTTCTTTAATGGACCGTTGCTTTGTCCAAACCTGTTTTCCAATTCCACCCACAATTCTTTTGAGGTATTGGTATACATAAAGCTCTCAGCAACTCCTCTGGATATGGAATTCAGAATCCATGAAGCAACCATGGAGTCTGTTCTGATCCATTGTTCAAATTCCTTTGCAATTTTATCCGTTTTTGTCCATCTCCATTGATGAAGCTAAGCTTCATCTTTGCCTTCAGTGCTAGTTTAATAGATCGACTCCAAGATAGGAAATTAGATCCGTCAAGAAGTGTAGTGACCGGACTTAAGCCTGGGTTATCTCCTGGCTACAACTTCAACATCTCTGGGTCTTCAGCCATTTTTGGTTTTGTATATGATTCTTGATTTCAAGAATTTGTTGTATTGGCAATTTTTCTCAAATAAATCAAAGACCATCAAAAGATGACTTTGATACCATGTAAAAGTATCACAGCGAAAGCATTAAAAATAAGAAAGAAATTTCTTGAAAAGTATGCGAATTTGCAGAGCTTTGAATTACAATTTTGAGTTTCTGTTTTTCTCTCATTCTGCTTCACTTAAACAAGAAGGCTACAGATTTCCCTCTTTATACAACGTTCCCAAATAACTGTTAATAACTAACTTGCATTTACACTTATAGAAACGTGAAATGGTGAAGCAATAACAGTATACAAGCCGCGACTACAAGTAAGCAAAACAATAAACTCGTGCTTAGTAATAAAAATGCAAGAAACTTGAATATGACTTATAGCTTCTTCCTCATCCAAGCCTTCATCTGCTTCAGTCAACTGCTGCAACTATAATCATCATCTTTTACAGTTTCCGACCAACTTTGTTCTTAAACAATTGTCGCAACCTGAATGGAAGGATTTTCTTGGTCATTTTCAATAGATTGCACACCAAATTTGACTATGTCGTAATCATTTCCCTCATGTTTGCCTTTTTGCCTTTTTGCCTTTCTCCAACAGGCTCTATTTTTCTCTTCCTTCATTCTTTTCCTATTTTCATTTAGTATTTTTGCTAATTATGTTCTCCCTACTCCTACGAAGCCGAATATTGATAAGCATTTGTTAAGTAAATAGTTGAAAATAAAGGAAATTAAGAGAGGAAAGGTAATAAAGAAATTAAAGGAAAAATAGAATAAAAAAAAAGAAAAGAAAACTCTCCTTTCTTCGGATGATAATTGGATATTTAAATCATAAATATTCTTTGAAAATACAAAGTGGTATGGGAGTTTTTTTTGGCACATAATTGAAGGAAAGACTAATAAATTGAAAAAGAAAACCCTTCATATTCAAATTGACACAGTTTTCCAACAAGAACATTTATTGGTAAAGAACAGAGGGCGCGTGCTGCCAACATCTGTAAATTGAAAGGTACAAAATAATTTTTTTTCAATTTAAAGTTGCATTATGCAAAAACACCAGAAATTTTGGGGCGCAAAATACAATTTTTCATATTTTAGGGAAGCACAATGTAATTTACCAAAAAATAATATGGTAACGGATAGGAGTGAGAGGGTATTAAATAAGCTTTTACAATGAAACGTACGATAACCAACGACCTTATATCCTCTGAAATAGACTGCCATCTTACGGCTTCAAGCTCCATGACCAGCCTCCTCGAAAGCTGCCAAATTTCACCGGCGCCCGGCGGGGCGGCCGAGCTTTCCTTGCCGATGACTTTCATCGACATCTTTTGGTTGCATTTTCATCCTATTCGCCGCCTTCTCTTCTACGAGTTCCCTTGTTCTAAGTCTTATTTCTTGGAGACCCTCGTTCCAAAACTCAAAGAATCGCTTTCCCAAACACTCAAACACTACCTTCCCCTTGCAGGCAATTTAGTCTACCCTTCAAACACCGAGAGGAAACCCATAATCCGTTATGTGGCGGGTGAGTCTGTTTCTGTATCGATCGCCGAGTCTGCTAATGATTTTGACAATCTTGTAGGAAATCATGCTCGAGATGCTGATCAATTCTACGATTTCATGCCTCAGCTGCAGCTGATAACTGATGAATCTGGTGACAAACTGTTACGATTGCTAGCCGTCCAGGTAACACTGTTTCCTGACCGTGGCATATGTATTGGCCTCACCAACCATCACTCCGCTGGCGATGCCAATTCGATTGTGGGGTTTATAAGGTCTTGGGCTACAATAAGTAAACATGGAGGTGATGAGGAGCTCTTGATCACACAAGGTGAATCTTTGCCGCTCTTTGATAGATCCCTGATGAAAGTCCCCCCTGGATTGGACACTATTTTCTGGAACCATGCCAAAGAAATTCCTTTGCAGCCCCCATCTTTCCCCTTACCGACCAATAGGGTCCGCGCTACATATGTTCTAAACCAATCTGCAATCAAGAAACTGAAGGATGCCGTTCTGTCAAGAAATCGAGGTTCAGTTCACACATCATCTTTTGTGGTCATGGCTGCTCATATCTGGACGTGTTTGGTAAGATCACTTACAGCTGGTGAGGAAGAGAGAGCTGCTGCTGCTGCTGCTCCTGCTGATGAGCTTGAAACCTTCCTGTTTGCAGTGGATACCCGGGCACGTTCGAATCCACCTTTACCTGGAAATTACTTTGGAAACTGCTTATCATATGGGCTGGTAAGAATTCGGCATCAGGATATGGTAGGGAATGAAGGGTTCTTTCTGGCGGCTGAGGCTATAGCAGATGTGATTAAAAACAGGGTAAACGATGTGGAGAAAACCTATGCAGATGCTGAGAATTGGTTTACGGAAGTCGGTTCAGTAGTACAGAGCCGCATTTTAGCAGTGTCTGGATCCGCCAGAGTTGATCTTTACAGCACGGATTTTGGATGGGGCAAGGTGAGAAAGCTGGAAACACTGTCGATCGATGGAGAGAATTATTCAATGTCGTTGTGTAAGGCGGGAGCCTCCGAGGGAGGATTAGAGGTTGGTTTGTCTTTGCCAAAGGTGATTATGGCTGCTTTTGCTGCTGCTTTTGCTGATGGAATAAAGGGTTCATAAGTCATCTGTTGCTGCTGCTGCTTTAACTGGATTCCTACAATTATGCAACAGCATAATGATTGCACCATAGTTTAAGAGGTTGAGTTCCTTCTTTTTCCATGTAATGATGGGGGTAGAACATTGCTTTCTCTATTGTGATTGTTTATGCAGCTTGGAAGATATTGTTACTGGTTGCTGGAAACATGTTTTTGTTTCATTCAAGATAATAAACCCTCTTTTGTCTTAGTGTTTAATTACATGAAAGTTGGATTTAGCTCTGGTTTGCGACTGGACTGGGACAAAATTTGGTAACTTGGGTGGCTAGAATACTTAAATTGCCCCAAATGAAATAAATATTAGGGTAAATTTTATTGATAATTCTTGATATTAGGTTTAAAAACACAAAATTCATTATATTTGATTTTATTTTCAAGTTATCTCCAAAATAGGTTAAAACATACCGAATGCTTGTCTTCATAGAGAAACACCATATCTTGGTGTTTTTATTTCGTTTGGCATGAATGCATACGTGTGTATATATATATTCACATACACATATGTAAATGTCTATATTATTATAGAAAAGAATTCTTTGATCGTAACATTTTTTGATTGTCTCATTTTCCCCTTTCATTAATTTTATTATTTAAAAACAAATTGCCATAATAGTAATTGATGCGTATGACTCAAGTACGATTGGTCCGAGAAGAAACGTTAAGCCCAGGAGAGAGAGCCCGCGTTTAGCCTAAGAGGAGGGCTCACTAGGCTCAGCCTAAGGAGGAGTCCCCCACCCCAGAATATGTCCAAGGGTGAAATTTAAGCATGGCCCAAGAAGAAGGCCCAGCACGAAGACCTGTTGCTCCTTTCCAAGCCTAGCCCGAGGGAGGAAGGTGCCTCCAGAAGTCGGACTCCTCACCCTAAGAGAACCCCTTGCGAAGCAGCAGTCCTCACAAAGTAGGACTCCCCTTTCACCCTAAGACTAGCTGCTTAAGAAACGGATGAAGATGCAACCTTATCCCCCGTTCCTCGCCATATGCATCTCAAGGACTCTTGCCGTAAAGGGACTCCTCCTTTATAAATACAAGGGGCTCCTCTCAGCGGACCCCCTGGCCAACTTAAAGAAGAATTCTTCTACTGCTATATTGCTATTCACATTCTCGCTTACGAAATTCTTATTTCTTTCACGATTTCTCTTTATAATTTATCCTTATATTTATTTTTTCTTAAATACGGGACTAACTGAAGTATCAGAGTGCTAACCTTTCATTTTGCAAGTCCTCTTTCTTAAGAGCTTTCACTTAATTGACCCAAATCCAACATCAAGATCTAAGAACTTTGGACCCATCCTAAAATTGCACGTATCAATTGGCGTCGTTTGTGGAAAATTGAGTTAAAGGCATGAGATACCTTGGAAAACCCCAACAATCGCTCTAACAAGCAGAAGACGGTGGAAACACCCAACAACAACAGGCTTTGCAGGTTGTTGCGGAAATCTCTCTATCACCGGTAGGAGGGTCCATCCCATCCTTTCCAGCTCCAATCTGCTCTCCGAAGTGACGGAACCGTTGGTCGACCCTCCAAGGCGAAGCATCTCCTTAGATACTACATTAGGTGTTGGGCGCAATCCAACAAGTAGTTACAACGCTGTTCGGAAGCAGATGATGATACTAGTCCCTACTCGCTCTGTCCCTACGATGGTAGCAGGCACCCTTTAAGGAAAAAGGGAAGGAAGGCCACCAGAAGAAGGCATCATTGTGACGGGGCCCCCGCCTACCTTGGTAAAAGGGCTCCCCTCTAGCCATTTCTCAGCAGGTTCCCCAACAATGGCTGGCTCGATTAGAGTGCCTTCAAAAGGGCCAAGAATTTCAGCACCAAGTAGCAGGAGTTCCGAGGAAAAACAATAGGGTGTCCCCTTCACAGATGCCATGATGGAGGACGAGCTCCTTGCAAACTATCACACCGCTGCCATTGCTGAGTATTATGGGTCAACTGACCCTTAAGAACACCTTTTGCATTGCGAGAACGCAGTCCTGCTGTACAGATATACGGACAGGATCAAGTGTCGAGTTTTCGTCACCACTTTTGCCAGGGCCACGCAACAATGATTTAACAAGTTGCCCCTAGATCAATAGGAATCTTTTAGGAGTTTAGGTCTCTTTTGCTGCACCAATCTGCCAGCAGCTGGAAGCTTCGAAAGACGGAGCTCAATCTCTTTGTCATACGCTAGAGGGATAATGAGCTGCTAAGGGAGTACCTGCAAAGGTTCAACACCATGGCCTTGGAAGTACCTTCTGCCAAACAAGAGGTGAAGGCTAGTGCCTTCTCGCAAGGACTCTTTGACGGGGACTTCTTCAAATCCCTTGCCAAGAACCCTATTTCAAAATTCGATGCCCTTTTGGCTAGTGCGTCCAAGTAGATTAACATGAAAGATGCACAGGCCGCCAAGAAGGAAAGTCGGGGAGAAAAGAGAAAAAAGGCTGGGAAGAGGCCCCCTTTAAGAACAACACGACGAATTTAAGGACAAGAAGGCACACTTCCATAGGATCCATGTCATTTATACCCCTCTTATGGTGCCTATTACCCAGGCCCTCATGGCAGTCGAAAGAATAGGCCTGCTCCCCCACCCTCGATCGTGGAGAGAACAACCCCAACGTCCCAAGTCGGAAAAGTTTTGCAGCTTCCACAATAATTATGGTCATACTTTTGAAGAATGTCGGCACTTAAAAATGAGATAGAAATGCTCATCCAAAATTGGTACTTCTTGGAGTACATTTGTCAGAAGAAAATTCGAGGAACGAGACCCTATATCAAGCAAGAAGCGAACAAAAGGAAAAGAAGTGAAGATCTCCACTCTGAAATCTTTGCTCAACGAAGAGCGTACAAATATCTTTGAAGGAAAAGCTGAAGGCAACGACCCTCCTAGATAGGGGGTTATACGAATGATTGTTGGAGGGCTGGAGGCAAATCCCACCATGCTAGAAAAGCACAAGTCAGAGAGACGCACAACACAATCATCAAGGAAGTTTGGGATGTCGGAGCCATAAAGGATGCCACCCTCATCCAGTTTGGGAGGGCGGAACATTCGAGTCCCAAAAGCCCACACAATGATGCTATGATCGTCACTGCGTTATTAGCCAATTATGAAGTGGGATGCATCTTCATAGATTCCGAAAGCTCTGCGGACATGCTATTTGCAAAGGCGTGCGACCAAATGCAGCTAGGAGACACCCTTGTGGAAACAGTGAACACATCCTTTTACAGATTTACAGGGGAGGTAGTTTACCCAGGGGCATGGTCTCACTCCCTCTAACTTTAGGCACCGGCGCTACTTGAAAAACATGCCTGCTAAATTCCTAGTGGTGGATACCCCTTCGGCCTACAATGTCATTTTAGGAAGGCTTACCCTCAACGCCTTCGAAGCTGTAATATCCACCTACCACATGAAAATCAAATTCCCTACATCGGGAAGTGTAGGAGAAGTGGGAATCCCCTTCAATCTCGTAAATGCTATGTGAAAGCTATGCGTAAGGAACGAAAGAGAAGTAGGGATGGAGATCCCAAAGGGACACCCTCCAACAAACATGACAAGGAGGCACCCTCCAACCAATGCGATAAGGATGCACCTCCAACAAACGCGAAAAAGACCATGTCAAAAATAGTGAAAATGAGAAGATACCCTCAAAGGTTTAGCCAATGAAAGAACTAATGAATATCGTGATTATACCTAGAGATCCAAAAAATTTCACATGCATTGGTTCTCAACTGGAAGATGTAACCCGTGAAAAAATAATAGAACGCCTACGCCATAATGCAGACATTTTTGCATGGACTCCCCAAAACTCAGAGGGGATCAATCCAAACGTCATAAATCACCACCTGAATATCCATCCCCACATGAAGCCAATGAAGCAAAAGAACAGGTACTTTAGGCCTAAAAAGGACAAGATAATCCAGGTGGATGTAAACAAACTACTAACAGCTAGCCATATTGAGGAAATACAATTATTCGATTGGCTATCTAACGTGGTGTTAGTGCCTAAGCCAGAAGCAAAATGGAGAATGCCCTTTGACTTTAAAGATCTCAACAATGCATGCCCTAAGAATTTTTATCCTATTCCTCGAATTGACCAACTGGTAGACTTCATGTCTGGATGTGGAATCTTAAGCATGATGGACGCCTTGCAAGGGTACTATCAAATAATGCTAGCTCCCTAAGACCGTAAAAGAGTCAGTTTAATTACATCGCTAGAACCTTTTGGTACGTGGTCATACCATTTGGCCTAAAGAACATCGGAGCCTCCTACCAACGCTTAGTGGACAACTATGCAGATGACATGCTTGTAAAAAACAAGAAAACCCAGGATCATGTGGCAGACCTTGAGGAGACATTTGCAGTTTTAAGAAAACATCGATTGAAGCTCAAGCCTGGAAAGTGCACATTTGGAGTGAATGGAGGGAGCTTCTTGAGGTTCGTGGTTACCTAAAGAGGGATTGAAGCCAACCCCTTTAAGATCAAAGCCATCCTAGACATGAAGGCTCCATCCAACAAAAACGAAATGCAAAGCCTAATTGGGAGGGTGGTTGCACTGAGCCAGTTCATCTCTAAATCGACATAAAAAAGCCTGCCCCTTCTTCAAAGTTCCCCGGGAGGCAAATGATTTCAATTTGGACAACTGCCAACAAGCTTTTGAGAACCTCAAGCAATACCTAATTGGGAAACTCTCTATATCTACCTATCATCCACTCTTCAAGCCTCAGCTTCTTCTTGATTCACGAAGAGGAAGGAAAATAAATGCCGATCTATTGCATCAGCAAGGTCCTTAATAGGGCAGAAGGATGATACACTCTAATAGAAAAGATGCCCTCGCATTTGTCACACTGCTAGGAGGCTGCGTCCATGCTTCCTCTCACATCCTATCAGTGTGAAGACCAATCTACCATTAAAGCAAACACTGGACAGATCAGATACCTCAGCATGATTAGTAAAATGGGCAATGGAAAGAATACGATATCTCCTATCTACCTCGTCTCTGAGATGGCAGGAACACCTAAAGAAGCCACCCCCAAGTCGAGAAATGGTTGTTGCATGTAGACGGATCGTCCACTTTCCATGGTAATGGTGAGGCATAGTCCTCACCTCACCACAAGGAGAAGACTTGGAGTTTGCTGTTAAGTTCAGATTCAAAGCCTCCAACAATGAGGCTGAATATGAAGCACTTGTAACAGGATGGAGCATGATGTGGGAGCCAGACATGTGATAGCTTATTCCGACTCCCAATTAGTTGTGAAGCAAGTGGATAGTTCCTACAAAGCTAATGAAGAAAATATGATTTAGTATCTAAAGTAGATAGCGGAACTCAAAGTAGGATTTTCGAGCTTTCAAATCGTTCAAATTCCAAGGGAAGAAAACATAAAAGCCGACTGCATCTCTAAATTACCCAGTGCTTTAGAAGATTGCAGAACGAGGCGCATCACCATATAATACCTCCCTCAACCAAAAGCTCCCAATTGTATTCAAGCTATATCCTCTTCAAAATACTGGAGGATCCTGTTATCCAATGGTTAGAATAAGGACGCCTTCTAGACAATAGGTGGGAGGCTGCCCGGCTAAAGGCCCGAGCTATTCGTTTTCTACTATAAGGAGGGATCCTATATAAAAAGTCTTTTACACATCCTTTACTTCGATCTGTATTCCAGTCAAAAGGGATGCATATCTTCTAAGAAATACACTTGGGTGCTCACCAATAAGGCATTGTGGATGGGTTACTTCTGGCCTTCCATGAAACAAGATGCAAAGCAGTTGGTGATCAAATGTGAGAAGTTTCAAAAGCATTCCTCCCTCGTACATCAACCTGCAGAGCCCTTTACAACCATGTTGTCACCTTGTCTTTTTGCATAATAGGGGATAGACATCGTAGGACCATTTTCTTAGCACCTGGCCAAAGAAAATTTCTGCTAGTGGCTATTGATTACTTCACCAAGTGGGTGGAAGCTGAGCCACTTGCCTGCATTACAAAAATAGAGATAATGAGGTTCATATGGAAAAACATCATTTTTCGCTTTGGGCTACCTTGTGAAATAATCTCAGACAATGGCCGGCAATTCGAAGACTAGTATAAGGTCCTGCGCATCAAGCAGCGATTTACATCAATGTTAGAACCCCAAGCCAACTAGCAAGTGGAGGTCACGAACTGAATACTCGTCCAAGGAATCAAAAGACAACTAGAACGAGTTGACAGAAGTTGAACAGAAGAATTAATCAGTGTCTTTTGGGCATATCGTATAACCCCTCGAGGGTCCACAGGAGAAAGCCCCTTCACCATGGTGTGTGGAACCGAGGCAATCATCCCAGCAAAGTTGGGGGTACCCTCCCACAGAATACTACATTTTACCGAAGAAGATAACACGAAGTTGTTGAAAGAAAAACCTGGATCTCATCGAAGAACTAAGGACAAAGGCCTTCATTCGTATCAAAAGATATGAAAGCACCTTGACCAACGCCCAGAACAGAAGGGTGAAGACACAAAGTCTTCAAGTAGGTGACCTTGTGTTACGAATGGTGGATACACCAAAATCGATGGAAAAACTAGATCTCACTTGGGAAGGGCCCTTCAAGGTCACAACTACAGTAGGAAAAATGGCCTATGAGCTCGGAGACCTTGAAGGACATCCGCTATCACGATCTTGGAATATTCATAACCTCAAGTGGTATTACGCGTAGGGTGTCCCATCCTACAAAAGGCATCTTCAACCTAAGTCCTCCTGAAGAACCCCTTCCTAAAATGTCCTCCCGCAAGGCGTCCCATAATAAATCCTCTGAGGGGCTCTCTCTGTAAATTTTCTCCCCCAAGGCATCTCATAATAAGTCCTCCGAAAGGACTCTCCCTAGAAATATCCTCCCATAGGGCATCCTACAATAAGTCCCCCTGAAGACCCCTTCTTAAAATGTCCTCCCGCAGGGCGGCTCCCAACAGGTCCTCCAGAAGGACCTCGTCTAAAAATTATCCTCCCGAAGACATCCCAAAATGAGTCATCTTGTAAGGCTCCCTTTACCAAGTCTACCTCTACAGACATCCTTCTGAAAAAAGGTATGATGTATTACATTTATTGAGATGAGGCATAAAAATTATTTAGGAGTAAGTCCTGCCAAAGCTCATACAGGCTTCATCATTAAAGGGACCCCCTGGGGCTCCCATCCTAAGCCCTCATTTGCTTTATATTTCAATACTTCTTATGAAAACATGTATTTCTTGATATACTACCCTATGAGAAAAGTTAAGGAGGCATCCCACGAGAAGAGAAAAGGTTGCCTGTCTACTTAGAAAGTTCCAGAAGATGTCTCTCAAAAAAGGAGTCAAAGGCGACCCTCCTATCTAGAAATCCTAGAAGGTACCCTTCATGAAGGATGAAAGGAACCACCAGCCAAGCAGCGTTATAGAGGTACCTTTCATGAAAGAAAAGGCAAAAGGAACCTTCTCTCCAAAGAAGTTTGAGGGCCTCTCTTCAAAAACTTGGGAGGGGACCCCTAATCATAACAAGAATTGTTGGTACCAACATATCAAAAAAGTAGCCTCATTCCACAAGATAAGCAGCAAGTATGGAAGAAGGAACTAACCGAATCGCATTCCCAAGCCCCTAGCCTTAAAGCGTGGCCAGGGCGAATTAGAAATATCTTAGCAGGCAAAGCAAGGAAAGTAAATTATTTCGTCCAAACCAGCAGTCACATTACATTATTAATTTTTTTCCCCACAGGCAGGGTCTTCTGTTGTTACTTTCCAAAAATATTGCTGAAAATCAAAGAAAGAAGGTCCATTTTCCCACGTAGTTCGTCGGTCAAACCAACGATTATTTTCTCAAAGTAATAAAGAGATCTTTTTCTAGTTCTTCTTCGATCAATGCAATGTCTCTTTTTAGGAAGAGCATCAACAGCAGGCAATAGGGAGGTAAGAGGAGCTGCATCATTGACCTGAGGAGGCCCTTTTCCCTTCCCTTCGGAGGCACTTTCTCCTTGGAGATCCTCCGTTGTGGCATCAATGCATCTTCATCTAGGGGACTCCTTACTCCTGCCTCAACCTCCCCCAAGAGATTGTCCAAATCTCCTTCTGCAAGATAGTGCAAGAGATCAACACAAAGGTAGAAAGAAGTATGAAGAGAAGGTAGAAAAGAAAACTAACCTAAGTCTAGGGGGAGAACTCCCTCCCCTTAGATGGAGGGTTCCACAAAGGGATTAGGTGCATTGTATAAGGCGGTGGCGAGATTAAGGAAAGACTACCCTTGAGCTTGGAACAGTTCTTTGTAGGCAATGAAACCGTACTCAAAGAAGGGCCCGCTATCGTGGCTACCTCATGCCGATACTCCATGGGCCCCTTGAACTCCTTCAAACGACTCTCCCAACAGGCCTCTAGGTAGTTCTTGCCCTCCTCGAAGTAGGGGAAGTACATCACGCCTTCTCCACCGCTTTCTTCAAGATGGTCTCGTGGCTGGCCACCACCTTCTTCAGTTGCCTCACCTCCCTCTCTAACTGTTAACGGCGGTCTGCCTACTTCTTGGTCTCCCTCAGCTTAGCATTCTCATTTGATAGGTGCTCTAGCCTATTCTCCAATTTGCGATTCTGAGCGTCATTCGAGGAAATAGGAGGAGTTCCTTGAGATCTAGAGGAGAGTTCTTCATAAGCTAAGGCGGCCTATGAAAAGCAAAAACTGTCACAAGAAGGTACAAAGGCAAAGACACAAAACATAGGCAGGAAGGTACTTTGAAGATATAGAGGGTTCCCATCTCCTCTACTTCTGCCCTTGAGAGAGGGGACAACAATTGCTTGTCCCTAGGAGGCAAAGCCCCTCTCCTCAAGTCCGCCACCAGGGAGGATTTTCCCTTGTCCGATCAAGCAGGTGGTGGCTATGAGGCAGGTACAAGGCACAGGGGAACACCACGGAGGAGCATCCGTTTCTTCCTTGGAAGGAGGAGCAGGAGGAGGCATTGAGGTGGTACGAGAAGGAGGTGCCCTCGTATAGCCTATGCGAGGTTTCTTGGAGGAGCTCCTTGCCACAGGACTGGAAGAAAAGGAAGAAGAAGGGCGCTTGCCTCTTGAGTCATTGGAAGTGGGGCCCCCTTTGGAAGACTTCGGAGTAGGGGTCCCATCAGAACGGCCCCCCATCACATGATCCCACATCAACTTGGTAAACATTATGTTTTCTAAGCATAAACAAACATGAAGGATCAACATTCCAAGAAACATAAAAAATGGAAAGCATTGATAGAAAAAGAATAAAAAGAAATAAAATATCTAAGGAATCCCTCAAGGGTTTTGGTACAGGAGCTAGGTCGAAATGCCCCATCAATCTCTCGTCAATTAAAGAACGACAACCATAGGGGGTGGGATTCAACTTTTCCAGCAAGGAGGACAAAGTTGTCGTCCTTAGCCTTATATGCGCGAGAGGAGGGGCCTCGAAGATCTATTGCCTTGGGAAAGACAAAGCATGGGTAGTGAGAACAATGAAATAACTGATTTTCCAGTGTTTTGGAGCGTGGGCGGGGGGGGGGGGGGGGGGAGGGAGGGGTGCAAGAAAGATATCCCCAGATGAGAAATGAAGCAAAAAGAACCCCTTCTCGACCTTCTTAAGGCGATAACACTTAGCAAAAATATAGACCGTCATAGGATGACCATGAAAATGAAGGACCATAAAGAACCCAGCCAAAATTTTAAAAGAACTCGGGACCAACTGATTAAAAAAAACTTGGAAAGTACGGGCGACCTTCGAATGAAAAAGGGGAACAGGGAAGCGGAGACCTGACCTCAGTTCTGCGGCAAAAAAGCATAAGTAGTTAGGGGGAGGGAAGAAACGATGACTTGTAGGGGAAGGGGTATTTATACCTCATAAGATCGTATTTTGTGCTTATTTCCTGTGATATTTCAACCTCTTCTGTAACCAAAATCCTTCGAATTAAATATTATTTTGCAGCATTAGTCTACTAAGAAAAAATCGAATGGGAAATGAAGAAAAGATCCAAAATGAAAATTTGGACAAGACTCAAACTCGATTTTTGGCAAGAATTTGGAGCTGCTTAGACTACCTTTTGATGAATGAGTAGTTCAACTAGGATAATAATTTTATTTCCACTAGTCCTTTAGTTCAATTTGGAATCTAACTTTTAATCCTAATAGAATTAGGTATTTAGTTAGTATATATGTGATGCAATTTACAATAAGATTAACTTTTTAACTCTTGAGAAATCAGACCTTGAATTCTCGTCTCTTTATTTCTCTACGTTTGTATGATATTGTTTTACTTTGGTTTTCATGCGTTCTTTCATTAGCATGTCTAGTTAGTTCTCTCATTCCGGTTGAAGACTTGGTGAATGCTTAAATCCAACAAGTTGTGAGATCTAATTTATGCTTTCTACTTTTACTCATATTGGTATTTGTGTTGTTCTCTGTGCTTTTATTACAAATAATCTGATTTATGAATGATAGGTACCGTTATTCATTATCAAGAATATTTGTCTAGCCAATTGAACTTGCAAATCCGTAATTATTTATTTAGTTCAATAACTAGTAGTAACATAGCATAATTGATTATGTCGAAGTTTTCGATTATGTTGTGAGGTATGCACAATCTAACTTAAATAAATCCTCGTAGGAATTTATTGATTAGAATTGGGCCTTTCTAGTTCTTAATGCTGTCAGTAAATTAAATCTTGAGGACATTCCCAAGGTTGTTTACTGATTAGGTATTTAGTCAACGGACGTTCCTTGACTATCCACAAGGTAAGGAAAGGGGAGGTCGTTAGGTCGTAGCAATGGTCATAACCAATTTATCTATCATGAATAATTGTTATCTTTGCATCTATGATCGACCGTGGAATTAAGCATGATCTTGTCTTTAACAGCAATACTTTTCTCTTATATTTACCTCTTCTAATTTTATTCACTCTTTAGTTTAATTTAGTTTTTAGTTTTATTCTTGTTCACGATCATAAAAACCCCCTAATTATTTTTATTTTTAAAGGAATTAATTTAAAACCACTCCTTGTGGATTCGATTCTACTCACACTTATACAAAAGTGTTCGTAGGAATTATTTTTGGTGGATTCGACACCCATCAAATTTTGGAGGCGTTGCCAGGGATTGGTGTTTTTAAATTATTTTTTTCTAAATTACTTTATTTTATGCCACGTTCTTCTCGTACTGCTGAACTTGAATTTGACCTGAGATCGAGAAGACCGCTCGTAGACTCTGAAAAGAAATCAAGCAACATAAGGAAGAGGCTTCTACTTTTTTCAAACCAGGAGAAAATTTTGAGTTAGACGTGTCCACATCTAGTGACTCTAAAGACGAAGTCATGGCCCAAAATCCGAAATGAGCGATTAAAGAGATGACTTCCCTTGACTTAAATCAACAACCGCTCTGCATTGAATATCCTACTTTAAATGTTGATTTTGAACTTAAATCCGGCCTCATTCATTTACTTCCTACTTTCGTGGCTTAGCAGGTGAAGACCCCCACATACACCTCAAAGAATTACATGTGGTGTGTTCCGGCATGAGACCTCAAGGAGTCATCGAAGAATAAGTTAAGATAAGAGTTTTTCCATACTCATTGGGCGACAAAGAAAAAGATTGGCTATACTCCTTACCTTCGGGATCTATTTTTAGCTGTAACGAGCACAAGAAACAATTTCTTGAGAACTATTTCCCCACTTCAAGGACTACAAACATCCAGAAGGAAATAAGTGGAATACGCTAATTCTCTGGAGAAAGTTGCCCTTATCACCGAATTCCCGACCATCTTCAAATTCCATATTTTTATGAAGGATTGACTGAGGTAATAGAAGCTTGGTGGATGCAGCTAGTGGAGGCACTTTGTATGATAAAACTCTTACCCAAGCACACAAACTAATCACAACCATGGTGGCTAATAATCGGCAATTCGGTAGCAGAAATGACAACCCCCTAAGGGTAAACGAGGTAAGTACTTTTATTGATTAACGTTTAGATAAGCTTACCTCTCTTATTGAAAAGTTTATAGTGGGAAGCATTTAACAAGTCAAGGCTTGTGGGATACGTACATCTTCGGGATATTGTACCGACGTTTGTCCTACACTTCACGAAGAATCAATCGAACATGTTGATGTCGTTGGTTGATTTTCTGGGCAACAACAAAGGAGATATGACCCTTTTCCAATACTCCTGGATGGAGTGATCACCCATATTTGAGGTATGACAATCAACCTCAAAACTTTCAAAGGGTTCCACACTAACAACCACCACTACAACTTCAAACCAATCCCAATAGTGGTATGCCCTTAGAGAATATTGTGAAAACACTCTCCTTTGAGCACCCAACAACTCCAACAAGAAACCCACTTGAGCATGCAAAATTAGAATTCCAAATGAGTTAGTTGGCATTATCTGTCAGTCGTTTGGAGTCTCAAGGAAAGTTTTCCTCCCAAACTATTATTAATCCTAAATAAAATGTTAGCGGTATTACCTTGTGCACTGGAAAAGAGCTACAACTCGAAAATAGCACGACGACATGGGCACACACAGTAGGGCAAAACAGAGGATGCATTCGAAATTCCTCCAAAACAAGCTGAAAAATCCAACCAATTCAGCGATGATAGTCCCAAGGCATTCCCCGAGAGATTCGCCAAGTCCAAAGAGGAGGAAGAGGAAAAGGAGATTCTTGAAACTTTACTCAAAATTGAGGTAAATATTCCCTTGCTTGATGCAATTAAACAAATACCTCGCAATGCAAAGTTTCTCAAGGAATTGTGCACAAACAAATCTAAATTGAGAGTTAATGAAAGGGTAAGTATGGGAGAAAATATATCCGCCATTTTTTAAAGAAAACTACCTCCTAAATTCAATGATCCAGGTACCTTTTCTATCCCTTGCAAAATTGGAAAGATTGGAATAGAAAAGGCCTAGTGTGATTTGGGTGCTTCAATTAATATTATGTCTCTTACTATTTATGAACTTTTGAATGTCGGCCCATTAAAAAAAGAAATGGGAGATCGTTCCGTAGTTTACCCCGAAGGAGTTCTTGAGGATGTACTTGTGCAAGTTAATGAATTGATTTTTTCTGCTGATTTTTATGTGCTTGATATGACGGGTGATTCCCAATTCTACATCCATCTTGCTATGAAGACTATTCCTTAAAACCAAAAACAAAAATTGAAGTTGATGCTGGAATTCTCTGTATGGAATTTAATAATGAGGTTATGAGTTTTAGCATTAATGGTGCCATGCAATATTCTAATGATGAGCATTCTGTCTTTAACAAAAGTGTCACCTCGAGTCCAAGAACTTACAAAAATATAGTTTTCATGACAAAATAAGTTCGAGGAAAAAGTTATCCATGAATCGCCTAGTTTTCCTAAATCCACACTATCACCTGGTGCATTACATAGAAGAAGTGGATTTTAGAGTGTCAAACTCATTTAAGTTGAGGCACAACAACGTCTAGCTAAAGACGCTAAAGAAAGGTGCTTCTTGTGAGGCAACCCATATCCTTTTCTTTTTCTCAATTGTTTTTCTCCTATTTCATCTAACTTCTTGTGAATGTTGTGATATCACTACAATCGAATTTTCCAGGTCAAGGTGAACATGCATCAACCCTACAGTTGGGCGTGCCCACGCCTAACTCGGCCAACTAATCTATCAAAATGTATGAGCATCCACAAGGGACTCTCTCTCTCATTTTTTGTCTCACAATTCTCGAGCTCCCGCAATTCCACCACTTACCCCCGTATCACTAAGGCACGTTCTCTTTCTCCTTTTCTCTTATTTCATCGTCCTATATATGCATGCTTGCCACATTGAGGACAATGTGGAATTAAGTGGGGGAGGGTGTTTTGATGATTGCTTTGATAGAAAAATGAGTCTTGGTAATTAATTATTTTGATTAATTCTTGTTGCCCCTTCCATATTTGTTGAACCAAATATTTTTTCTTGTCCTCATGTTACCTCTATGACCAAAGACTTAGGCTAAATAAATAATAATTTGGTAATTTGTGATAAGGGTGTGCATCTAATGACTTTTTAAAACTTATGGTTAAGAACTTATTTTTGCAAATGGTGATTTGATTTAAAAATTGAATGTGGAAAATTGGTGGATATAACCTACCTAGAGAGGCGTTTTGAGCCTATACACTCATGAAATCTATAATTTTTCTTGTCTTGAGAGACAATGCTTCATGATTTTGTCTTCCTAGAACTTACTTTGAACCATATCGAGACCACCCTCTACGCATACACTAGAAAATGATAAAGGCATTAGGATAAAAACCGTTTTAGCTTAAAAGACCACCCACATGCAATTCTCCTTAGTAAGCCCATTTGAGCCTTATACGCCTTAATTCCTTGTTATGAAAACTCAAATATAAACAAACTATACCGTGTTTTTATTACCCTTGTTTGGCCCTTCCAAGGACTAGTAGAATATCGAGGAAACAAAGATGTATTCTAAGAATGTGTCTTGACATTAAGTGTGGGATATCTCAATTATTGTAAAGGAGGTTTATGAGATAGCATGTCATGTGACAATCTTGTTCTATGCCTTAATGGACAATCAAAGAAAAAAAAAAAGAAGGGGAAAAAAATGCCTTCGGAAAAAAAAAAGAGAAAAAAAGGAAAAAAAAAATGAACTCTCTCTCTTTGAAAGAAAGGCATAGCTCAAATCGAGGAAAATGGGACATGAAATTAGAGTATGAGATAAATCAATTTTGAGAAGTTTAGATTCTTACATCTATTACTTGGTGCTCTAATTTAGTTCCTTGGATTTTCATCTCATTTTCTCTAATTCTTCCTACCCCTAAACCAAAGCCCCATTACAACCAAAATATAAGACCTCTTGATTCAAGTATGTGCATATTTATAAGTGGTGGAGATTTTGGTCTATAGTCAAGCCTGTGGTGACGCATTTTCATAGCAAGCAATTAAGGGAAACACTCAACCAAAAACACTTGAGAGATTGGAAGATATGAGAGCATAGTCCACTTATTTTTCATGCTTAGTTTTTTATGAAAATCATCTTATGAAAATTTGTTTGAAACTTGTTGAGTTGTCTTTTATCATATGGTGTACCATTCTTTGAGTACTTAGATAGATTTTTGCTTGGGTACCTTCGTCTGCGATCAATAAAGTTTGAAATAAAATTCTTGAACCTATTTTTCATCTCTATTTCTTTGAATCGAGGACAAGCAAAGGGTTAAGTGCGGGGATATTTAATAGAAGTGGATTTTTTGCTTATTTAATGTGATATTTCGACCTCTTTTGTAACCAAAATGCTCATAATTAAATATTATTTTGCAGCATTAGTCTACTAAGGAAAAATGGAATAGGAAATGAAGAAAAGAACCAAAATAAAAATTTGGACAATACTCAAACTCGATTTCTGGCAAGAATTTGGAGCTGCTTGGACTACCCTTTGATGAATGAGGAGTTTAACTAGGATAATAATTTTATTTCCATTAGTCTTTTGATTCAATTAGAAATCTACCTTTTAATCCTAGTAGAATTAGGAATCTAGTTTGTATATATATGTGATGTAATTTACTTTAAGATTAACTTTTGAACTCTTGAGAATTTCAGACATTGAATCGTTTCTCTATTTTTTTACGTTTTATGATATTTTCTTACTTTGCTTTTCATGCGTTCTTTCATGAGCATGTCTAGCTAGTTCTCTCATTCCGGTTGAAGACTTGGTGAATGCTTAAATTCAACAAGTTGTGAGATCTAATTTATACTTTCTACTTTTACTCATATTGGTATTTGTGTTTCTCTGTGCTTTTATTACAAATAATCTGATTTATGAATGATAGGCACCGTTATTCATTGTCAAGAATATTTGCCTAGACAATTAAACTTGCAAATCCGTAATTGTTTGTTTAGTTCAATAACTAGTGGTCACATAGCATAATTGATTATGCAGAATTTTTCGATTATGTTGTGGGCAATGTATAATCTAACTTAAATAAATCCTCGTAGGAATTTATAAGTTAGAATTGGGCCTTTCTAGTTCTTTATGCTGTCGGTAAATTAAATCTTGAGTACGTTCTCAAGGTTGTTTAGTGATTAGGGATTTAGTTACTGGACGTTCCTGACTATCCATAAGCTAAGGAATGGTGAGGTCATTAGATCGTACCAATGACCATAACCAATTTATCTATCATGAATAATTGTTATCTTTGCATCTTTGATCGATCGTGGAATTAAGCATGATCCTTTGTTTAACAACAATACTTTTCTCTTATATTTATCTCTTCTAATTTTATTAGCTCTTTAGTTTAATTTAATTTTTATTTTTATTCTTCTTCACAATCAAAAAACCCCCTAATTATTTTTATTTTTGAAGGAATTAATTTAAAACCAATTCCTGTGGATTCAACCCTATTCACACTTCTATAAAAATGTTCGTAGGAATTATTTTTTATGGATTCAACACCCATCAACAACATACTCGGATAGAGCATGACACTCCTCGTGAAGTTGGTCTATGGAGGAGGTCCGTAGGATAGAGGTCCCCCAGTCCGATAGCGACTGAAGAACCCTCTCCTCTTCTCCCTCCTCCACTAGAGGGACTGCCCCTAGAAGGGACCGAGATGGCTCAGCCATGCAAGAGGAATCCAGCGTCCCGACCTACTTAGGCCTACACCTTACCCTCTCCTAGAACCCTCCTCTTCATTCTCTCCTTCCTCGTCCTCGTTTGTATCATCTTCTATTAAGTGGCAGGCAGCGGCGGTGGCCTGCCTTAAGCTTCTCCTCAAGCCTCTTCCAAAACGGGGCAAGACAGGGTCCGCCCTCTTGAAAGTGGCCTCTGAGAGATCATCACTTAAAAACGTCTCCGTAAGAAGACGCACAGACTCGCTAGAAGAAGACATGTTTCAGAAGGAATGAAGAAACTTTGAAAAAGAGAAGAGGAAATACTTACAGAGAAGAATGAAGGCTGGAGGGAAAGCCTAGTGTGTTAAAGAGGAACTCTATTGAGGGAGAAGGAGAGGAGAACTCAAGAGGTTGCTGAAGAAAGGGTTTTTAACCCATGACCCTAATAATTGCTGCAGTAAGAGTAGTTACCCCCCGCGTGGGAGGAAGGCTACCGAACGTGCGTGTTCTGGTTACCTAAGGGATGTGCCTCTCTTGCCATCATTCCAACCATCAGATTAGCCTACCAAAAAGCTGATACCCCGTTTCCTTATAAGATGAAGGCTACAGCATCTAGTCAGAAGGGAGGACGCTAGACTAATCTAGGCAGGTCCTTCCTTCCCTAAGATACAGGGATCTCCTATCCAGATAGTTAGGAGACACGCTCCTTCCTTATAATGGCAGGCGAGTTCCTCCTTCCAATGAGAGAAAGACTCCTACTCTAAGGATTTAGGAGGTGTCCTTCCTCCTTAGAGTGGGCGAGACTGAATGATGGGTATGGCCCAAGTACGATTGGCCCAAGAAGAAACGTTAAGCCTAGGTCAAGCCCAAGAGAGAGGCAGTTTGCCCAAAGATGTTGCATTTACCCCAAGAAGGAGGCTTGCCTCCTCAAGGTCGACCCAAGATGGGGGCTCACTAGGCTCAGCCCAAGGAGGAGCCCCCATCAAGAATCTACCAAGGGCGAAACATACAAGCATGGCCCAAGAAGAAGGCCTAGCACGAAGAGTTGTTGCTCTTTTCCAAGCCCAGCCCGAGGGAGGAAGGTGCCCTCCAATACTCGGCCTCCTCACCCTAAGAGCACCCATTGCAAAGCAGCATTCTCACAAAGTAGGAGTCCCCTTTTACTTTAAGACTTGCTGCTTAAAAAATGGATGAAGAGGCATCCTTATCCCGCCTTCCTCTCCATAAGCATCTCCTAGGACTCTTGCCGTAAAGGGACTCGTCCTCTATAAATACAAGGGGCTCCTCTCAGCGGACCCCCCCCCCCCGGGCATCTTAAAGAAGAATTCTATATTTCTATTCACGTTCTTGCTTACGAAATTCTTATTTCTTTCACGATTTCACTTTATAATCCTTTCTTAAATCCGAGACTAACTTAAGTATCGGAGTGCTAACCTTTAATTTTGTATGTCCCCTTTCTCGAGAGGTTTCATTCAATTGGGCCAAATCTAACATCAAGATCCAAGAATTTTGAACCCGTGCTAGGATCGCACGCATCAGTAATTTTAATATTTTTTAATTATTTTATAATTATAATTCTTTTTTCTTTCAATCCACTACTCCATTTTCTCACTCATGTTCTCTATATTTTACTACCCTCACAAACTTCATTAATTTTAATGAATCCAATTACATTTAATTTTCTGTATTTCACATTTTCTAAATATATTTTTTTTTACAATCTTCATATTTTATAAACCCATAATTATGATTTATTTTTTCTTCCTTTACTATACAATTTTTTCCACATACTTCTTTCATGTTCATCACCTCACTATGTTTTGTGTTCTTTTGTAATTATTTTTATCTTTATCTAATATTTTTATCTTTTATAGGCTCGCGAGAATCGTGTGCAACAACAACTAGTATATAAAAGATACATGATCTAACAATGAATTGAATATGAATAATGATTTTTGTCTTTCAAAGTCAGCATTAAATATACAATACTTATACAAATATATAAATATATATATAAAAGAGATATAATTTGATAATAAACAGTAATTTTTGTTTCCAAAATACAATATAAAAAATATACAACACTTATTTTAAAGGGAAAAAGATTCGAATAGTCCTCTATTTATGCCGTAAAATTATTTTGATCCTTTAATTTTGACAATATTAGTTTAGTCCTGTATCTTTCCATTTTGCTTAGATTCGGTCCTTCAGCCAATTTTATGACTATTTTACCCTTCTTTGGTAATAAAGCCTAATAGTCCATTTTAATGCTCTAAAAATGGCCCAACATGCTTCCACAATAACTTAATACCCCCTAAAATCGTACTTTGCTTTGACTGCTCGTTTTTCTGGTTCTCCAAGTTCTCGATTTTACAAACTTCCTCCAACCACACTACCGCAGCAAATGGTTCGCATGCATCTGGCTCCTTCAGTAACAAAACAGCACAACCCTATTTCGTTTCCTATCTTAGGGCGTAAAAGGGACTCCAATACAAGGACTTAATAGAATTTTTGGATGAACAAGTTGAACAGAAGCCTTACTTTTATTGAAAAAATATAGAAAATATTACATACATATTATTTCTTCGCAGGAGGAGATAACTGTTTAGCCTCTCATATGATAGAGGGCTTGACTTGTTGGGGAAACCTCCACAAACTGAAGAATTAAAATACTACAAAAGATTGAACAGACTCAAAATTCTAATGCTTTGAAGAATAGGAGATGTTTTTCTGATGATCCCCTTCTACTTCATTGCATCTTTATATAAAGGCGTCCGCGGACTTCAAATTTGGACTCCAAACTTGTTTTGTGATGATGTCACTGCATTCTTCATCATCATGTCTTTTTTGAATGACATTACTATGTTCGTTATTGCTTCGTCCTTTCTAACTGTTGGTCATAATGGCTTGTCGGTCACGTGATCTCCAACTGGCTTTCCTGCTTTGCTAATTGTTGGCCTTTGTCGTTTTCTACCGGCAGTCTTATCCTTGTTTCTTTACATATTTTAATTTTTACTTCTTTTTGTAAAAATATTTTTCTTTCCCTTGTCCTAATTTGGTTCGGGTTTATTTTGTGTGACCCGAATTTTTGTCCCAAACAGGGGCTTCTCTTATTTTTCACAACAAGGGCATAAATGGTTATGCCATTGCCCAACATGCAATATGTTGCACGTCTTCATTCTTGTTCCTTCGATCGTCGTTAGCTTATTTTTCCAGATTAACATCCTCTTCTTTTCAAATAAGCTTTCTGCAAACTCAGAATTTTTTCCTATCATGGAGTTTAACAGGAACGATCCATTCACTTTGTTTGAGAAAATCTTGAACGGATACTTGACTTTGTCCATCTTCGTGAGACAGACCTTTAATCCCCAAACCACTCTGGTAGAAATACTGTCTTCATTAATAACCGATACTAGGGGGATTCTGTTGAGGCAGCTTTGATTTTGTTGAAAGCTATCATGTCTGGCCTCTGCAGCTTCACAAAATGAAATGCTGGATGAGACCTTTTTCCTGCAGTTTCTGGAGCAACTGATACAAATTTTATCTCCGAAACATCGCCTCTCTTTAAGTGGGGGTTATTTTTCCACGAATCAAAGACCGCCCCACTAATCCACTCCGGAAGTTTAGAAATCTCCGAAAAACTCGGTGACATAGTATGAACTGAAGGAAGAGCTCCAAAATCATACCATTCACGGACATCTTCTGGTCTCAACCCTTCTAACATCCAGACCCTGTTATATTTTTCGAATGTTTCGATGATGGTCTTACCTCAGTTCACTCTGGGGAAATTAATTTTTTCCACATGCATTGATATTCTTGTCAAGCAGAAGAAGATATCAATTCATTAGTATTAGCCTTAGAGCTGCCTGTTATTGGCCTAAGGCTAATCTCAGACTCTTTAAACCTAGAGGTGCTGGGTTGACTTGAAGCTATAGGAGTTTGCACTTCCTGTGACTCAATTGTTGCCATTTCACCAAAGTCTGATGATGGCCTTGTGCAATCGGTACTTGAATCCGACGCTACAGGTTTAGAGCCCTACACTCTAAAGGCATATTTTGGGTCATGCTCCCTCAACTCGTGAGTCATTCCTGAAGGTGATGCTTTCCGAATTAGTTCGTAAGTCATTCTATAGCGATGTAGATGATAATAAGAAACTCTTTATTGTGATTTGGACTCTGTCTAGATCAACTCTTTGAATCTGTTCGATAACTTGGGCATTCACCGCAAGCTGTCCGAACTTCCTGTCAAGCTCCTCGAGGTTCTCCCGAAAGTACCTGAGTCTCAACATAATGGAGTTTGCTTCAGATGCCTCCATCTCTCGTTAGGAAATCAGCAAGAACATTTTCATGAGATTTTATAACGACAATATTATAACAGTAATATTGCCATTCAACTTACCATTTGATAATACGAGCTTTCTTTATTTATGTCTGGAAAATTGCCATTTATGTCTGGAAAATTGCAGATTTTCTCCACAATATGGTCCTGTAACTCAATCCATGTTTCGTCAATGAGAATTCCTAAAACATTTGATTTTATTGACAACAATAGTAGCTTTCTTTCTAGGAAGTACTAATCCTTCTTTATGGCATGCATCAGAAAATATTTCAAGATATTGAATATGTTCTTTCATATTTTTATATGCAATCAATATGCTGTCAATATAAATAAACATGAATTCAAAATAATCTTTAAAAAGATTAACCATTTTTCTTTGAAATATCTGGGGTGCATTGGCTAAATCAATTGGAAACACATTTCAGATATATTGTCCCTGTGGTGTGGAAAATGCAGTAAATTTTTTTGATTCATTCTCCATCTTAATCTGATAAAATTCAGATTTGCAATCAAATTAGAAAATACTTTTGCCCCTTTAATGCAATCAATTAAGTGTTCTCTACTAGGAATGTAATAACCATCAAACTCTATTATTTTATTAATGCCTTGATAGTTAATTACCAACCTGAGTTTACCTCTCTTAATATCACCATGGTTTCTTACCAGAAATCCAGGGTTGCTGTAGGTAGAGATTCCAGGCTCGATGAGTCCAAGACTGATATGCTCTTTGATAATCATCTACATATCTTTTTTGTCGTCCATGTTCATCTGGATAAGTATGTATCGAACATACTCGTACTTGCATTCTTCCTTGAGCTTCAGAATAGTTTCCATCTTTTTTCTATCCCACCATGCTAGAGGGTTTTCACTGAAGTTCCTCTGGATGAGCCTCTTGACATTCTCAAGAGAAAGCCTGCTTTCCTCGCTGATGTCTAGCAATTTCATTACCAGTAATGCTTCTTTAAGGTTCATGTATCCTCCTCGAATTCCTTATAGAAGCTATCGCTATCAATGAGTCCCTATTGCTTGAAAGACAAAAGGACCTTACCAAATTTCCTCTTATCCTACATTTTTAGATGAGTTAATCAGGCATCAAAATCACCACGTTTGCTGCGAAAATGTATTGGCATTATCCTGTTGAATGTCTTTTCTCTTTGCAGCACCTGTATCTCACTACCACAGTTAGTGATAAAGATTAACAGATTTCTTTGATTATCTTGCACATATCTTGCAAATGTTTGAATGAAATTATTACCTAGCAAGATATCGGCACCTGTATACATGAAAGTAAATAGGAGGCATTTTTAACCTAAACCGGGGTGATCTGGATGCTCCTCCGATCATGAACTTGGTTTCTCGTATTTCCTTATTGAGTATCAGGATTTTATGTGAGAAATCCCTTCCTGCAATAATGGGTAAGATTTCCCTTTCTTCTTTATGAAAAATTCCAGGCTTTGCCGTGCAAATTCTTGATCCTCAATCAATATAAGCTGCAATATATTCTGTCTTATATTGACATACAACATACCAACAGATATGTATATAGAAAATGGATTTGTCATTGAATCTTTGTGGTAACACCATTAAGACTGAATTTCAATCTGTTACCTTCGTTCACCATGGTTTATGATTTTCGAGGAAACTTAACCCCAAAGTCATACTCCCGTTTTCTCGTCCTGCAACCCCCGCATTAAAATTTCATAGCCTGCTATTTCTAACATGCCTTCATATTTTCCAACAACAGGTCGCTGCAAATGATATAAGTGATCACAAGGGAAAAAATTTTCTTTCTTAGTGATGTCAAATATAACTTGTATTTCTTTCCATCCTTCAGTGCATCTAAGTTTTACGTTATCTATCCTAATCTGTTGAGGAGTTAAAGCTTTTAATAATTCTTTGTCCTTTCTTTTGTAGCATGTAATCCTATCTTTCGGAAAGAACATTCGACTACTAAACTTAGTTCTAAAACTAAGTGTTCTGTCTAAAACAGGATGATCTTTTATGATGATATCAACACCACCTATTCTAGATATCCTAATAGGATCTAGTGTCATTACTTTGGCGAATTCCTTGAAAATTCTAGGAATCTCAATATACTCTTTCCTAAGAAATAAATCTGAATGATGCGTATTGGAAAGGGCATAAGCTATTCTATAAGTTATAGAATATGATCTGTTCCCTTCTTTCATTAGATCTTTTCTCTTAAAATCTTGATGAAGGGTTAGGACTCTACTGAAATCTTGGTCTGCTAGGTTGTATGCAATCCTAGGATGAATGTCAAACATTAATTTTCCTGCATAAAAATTACCTATCATTGTTTCAAGACAACCATCTCTTAAGTTATTGATTCTTCTATCCATTATAAATGTATTTCTGAATCAATTCCTTCTTTAAAAGTTACTTTTATTTCTACTTCAATAGTTCCTATGTGGATCTGTTTCATAGTAACAGATACCTCTTCTCTAAGGTTCCTTAATTTTTCAAGAATTTCTTCTTTAGGAATTAGTTGCATCTCCATCACATTACCAGTAAGCTCCATAGGTATAGCAAACTCACCTGAACTTACTTTGTAGATTATATGATGCTTTCTTCGGTTCAATCCTATCTGGTTCAGGACGTTCTCAATTCCTCCAATTCTAAATCCATCGTATGAGCTGAGGTTGGAATCTTGTCGCATGATTCTTTCCATAGTTTTGTTGGGTAGCGTCATTCTGGAAAAGAATCCTGACAGGCTTTCGGAAGTTTGAAGCCTATCTCCCTCGTTGTAATTATTCTTACTCGGTTGAAGATCCATTCGAATCCGTCTCTACTTCTTCCTCGTAAGCACTTTCTTCTGACAAAAGGTCTTCGAATTGGTAAATGGGTACCAAATCGCCATAGTAGACTGCATCCAAGATGTCATCCGTGGCTTCAAATTTTCGTAAATGACCACGTTTCTGCGGACAGTCAGGACATATATGTCCTTTCTCTCTGCAGGTCCAGCAATTGCAGTTTTTGAAATTTTCATAAGCTTTTGTATGGGCTCTTCTGAAAGTTCTTCTTGTAGGGGTTCTTCCTATGGATATTGCATCTGTTCATCTAGATCCTTGAGATGAAATCTTGTTGGTCCCGTTCTCTATCCAGATTTATATGTTCTGGCATTGGACTTGGACCACCATGATCTCGGTCGGGAAAAGGTTCTTCTGAAACTCCTGGGTAGGAGTCACTACTTTGCTTCCTCTTTTTCCTTGGCTCGCTTGATTCTCCTATAATAGTTGAAAAATCATTGTTATAACAACAGAGAGGAGTTTGTTTGATTATACTTCTCAGTACTTTCATGTTCTTCTGGATGGATACTTGATAACACCAATCCTTTAGTTTGTCTTTAAGGAAAGACATTCTTAGCGCCACTAAATCTAGTTGTCCTTCAGGTGCTTTGTATGAGTGAATAAACATTTCCCTCCATGGATTGCACATCTTTGCGAAGAACATTGGAGCTGCTACTTCGGTTGCTAATCCACTCTGAAAGAAATACTTGTGAAACCAATAGTATATTCATCTACTACGTAAATATTTCTTAGTGTAAGGCTGAAGAGAGCTTGTACATATACTTTAGCCTTTTCTACTCTACTTCATTCGAAGTATCCATCTCCGATGAAGTGTATCTTGACAAGCCTTCCAAGCAGGTCTGTTATCGTGCCTTTCGAATCTCCAGCAAGGATGCTGGCTTTGGTATCTTTTGTGGTATTATCCCATCTGATCATTATAGATCCCTCCAAGCTTAACTCAACAAGTTTTATGAAGTTTTCCTTTTCGAGCTCTAGGGTAGTTCCTGCTATCTTGATGGCTGCAACCTATTCATCTATCAACTTCTCGGTATTTCAAAAATCGATAATATTTAGGTTAAGTATAGTGTCGTACGGATGTAAGGGCTAGAGCATGGTCCTTACCCAAGGTGTATTTTCAGGCACTCTCTTTGGATATCTTCCTAGATTCTCCTTTAGCCTAATTCTCACAAACGTTCGAGTGGCAATAGTATTGAAATCCGCACTTCTCTCATCGGTTGATCTTGTGGAGGATAATTAGAACCATGTACTTCCCTCCGGCGTGGTAGAGCTGGAATGATTTCATTTATTTGGATATTGACTAAATCCACAATCCCGGGTTGGGAAAAGATTTCCGCTAGTTCTTGTAGATCTGATAGATCTTCTCTCGTTACCTTCATTATTTTATAGACTTGATAGATATGATACTCATATCTTCTCTGGACTTCGGCTTCGAAATCTCTTTGGCCTTCCCCTTCTGATGTAGAAGAGGTACTATTCCCAAGGCATCCCTGATTCGCTCTTGTCTGGATTTTGATGTCTCAGGGTTTTCTCTTTGGTTTCTTTTTAGATTTGTAACTTCTGTCTTCAGATCTGTAAGGCCTTTGTGTAGATAGGGAAGAATCTTAAAGACCTCGTCCACCTTTCGACTCAAGGATTCTATTTTCATAGGTATACAAATTAACCTATGTCCATAGTTTTGAACCGTCTTTTGGATCTCCCTCAGATCTTGAGAGATCTTCGATGTATCTGGCTCGAGCTATTTCCAGTCAGTTTCTTTAGTCATAATTTTTTAAACTAAAATTATATAGGAATTTACCCGTTCCGCTTCTCCTAGCTGGGATTCTATCATGGACTTCAGTGGAGTGCAGACGCCTCATTGCATTCCCTGGTAGTACTTGTCGAACTTCAAAATTTCTCAGCCATTCTTGTTCTTCGTCTGGCTTGAGAAGTTTTGGATCAATCCTCTTGGGACCGTTGT
The DNA here is from genome assembly GCF_026168435.1 of Sesamum indicum. Taxonomy (NCBI): domain Eukaryota; kingdom Viridiplantae; phylum Streptophyta; class Magnoliopsida; order Lamiales; family Pedaliaceae; genus Sesamum; species Sesamum indicum. The sequence goes on from NC_142669.1 coordinate 2,632,037, forward strand.
AACACTTGTCAAGAATTTCCATAAGAAATTCCCTCCACTGTATTTCCAGAATCTGAAATATTCCCTATTATTATTGTAACTCGAACTTTCGTTCAGTTCCATTTTCTTTCAAAGAGTCTCCTCCATTAGTGGATAAATAATATCGAAATGTAATAATATATTTCTTAAATAAACCTGGCTATGATACCATTTTCTCAAGCATTACCGAAAAAATGTAAAATGAGTGCATATGCACTAAATCTGCCTTTTAAAAGTTGCATAGGGTTAAAATTGTCAAAAAAAATCTGCCAGAGGACTAAAAGTAAGCAATATCGTAAGTTACTGGACCTAAACAAATATGGACATAGTTATCGGACTAAAATTAAAATTAGTCATGCTTAGCGGACTAAAATAATACTTTTTTCTATTTTAAATTATCGCCAAAAATAAATACAGATATACACAATCTCCGACACATGCTTATTTATCTCTATTCTTCGCTCTCTATTTCCATAAAACACAACAAAACAATAAATCCAAACATAGTTAAATCCATGCCTCCAGCAAAATTTCAAGTACACACTTTTAGGGAGTGTTGTTGTAATATACCTTAAAGGGTGTTTGTATAAACTTTTGAGGCATAACAAATAGTGTACTTTTAATTACAACTACAACTTCAAAATGTGTAACTATAATTTTGCAGAATCTATAAAATATTTGTATATTTAAATCTAATTTCAAAAAATGCCAATACAATTTACTCTAAATAGTATCATTAAATTCCAATCTCATATATAAATGTATGTCCTTAAAATGTCGACAACTCTTAACATGATATATGATGTAATTTACTTCATAGGAAACCATAGTAAAATTAGATTTAAATGTACAAACACGTCATATTTATTACAAAGTCCGTAGATTCATTAAAGTTATAGTTATACATACTTTCCTATGTAATAGAAAAAATTAACATAATTCCTAAAATCCCCAATCTAATAGCAAAAACTAACATAATTCCTAAAATGCATTGCAGTAACACATTTCAAAGGCTACTGTACCGCGTACGGCCATCCGCTACTTGAAATTATGTAATTCTGTTAGTAATTAGCAATGAATTAAGCAAGAAATGAGAAATTTAAGTTTTTGTAATTTCACAATAACATTAGAAACAAAATATTTTAATTCTATAATTAGAAAAGAATTTTAGTATTGTAAAATGTCGTAGCTGGCCTTGACAAAAAGTTTGAAAAATTCCCACCAAAATTTTACAAACAAATAAACAACAAAAAAAATGGATGCTAAAACTAGCGAAAAACTAGTTACCAAATAAATATTCTTTTATTAAATTTATTACTAATATTGATCCAGGTCGTTTATACTAATCGGGCCGTGCTCCTCGTTGTCTGAGTGCGATCGTTCTTAAACCAACTGAAATGTGGATCTTGAAACAGAAAAGCCCGTTAGGCTTGCTGGGAAGCCCTCAGTTAAGGCTCTCCGATACCTAAGTTAGAACAAGTAAGGTCGATAATAATCTAGAGAGCTTAATGTAATCGAATAAGTAATAAATGCATCATACCACCAATGCTTCTGGACAATGGTATTTATAAGTCCAGATGTGCGTACTTAGTAGGCACACATGGCACTATCTTATAGAGTGCCTATTAAAAGATCCAACAGCTGAGAATTCGAAACCTAATTTTGAGTCGGACAGAACGGGTCGGATAAAAACCCAATCCAACAAAAACTACACGGGTCCTATATTATTTTTGTTATTTTTCTTCTTTGAAAAAGGTATTTCCATCCTGTTTCCTTATGAGGTGGTTAGCATAACAACGAATTTTATCATTTTGTAAAAAATTTACTATTAATGATATTATTTCTTCTACTGATACTTATAATATTACATCTATCCTTTCTAATAAATTCTCCATGTCGCATCAAAGTCAGAATTCTTCCCTAGCATGTCAGGATGATTTATACTTCTATGTTATCTATAAAAAAAAGTTTGAATTGTGTCAAAAATGAAATTATTTATGTATTTTCATAAAATTTGTCTTTTGCTTCTTTTGTTTTTATATAATTATCATTTTTTTATGAAATAAAATTAATTGTTTATAGAGGACAAACTATCAAATATATCCTCTTGCCATAACCACCCACGTTTTCACAGTAGCATTTTTTTTCCTCTGCAAAACCCCAATTTAAAGTCTAAAACCTCTCTCACAAACTAATATGTTAAAAGGGAAAAATGCATATCACCCCCTATGATGTATGGAATGTATAAATATCTTTTTGTATTAAAAAAATATTAAATTATTCTCTTGTATTTTTAAAAATAAAGTATTTTACCCCCTGATCGTGAAAGTAACCTACACGTACTTTAAGTGCGACTTTAATTGATTTTTAAAAATAAATATTGTTTTATATTTATATATAATATATAATAATATTTATAATAATATATTTTTTATTTAAAATAATAAAAAAAATCCCTCCCCCACCCTTTCTTCCACATTGCCCCCCCCCCCATCCACCATCCGCGTCGCCCAACCCCACGTTCCCCCCACTAATATATTAGAGTGCTTAAGGTGGGACTGGATCGATTTGCAAAATGGTCGGGCTTCCGGTTGAATATTCAAAAGAGTCTCATTATTATATCCCGGTCTGCACAAGAAAGGAAAGATCAGTTGCTATCGATCTTGGGATTTCAGGAGGGACATCTCCCGATGAGGTACTTGGGTCTTCCTTTAATTTCATCTAGATTGACTATATTTGACTGTCAGCCACTTCTGTCCAAAATTGATGCACGTATTGCGGGATGGGAGGGTATGTCGTTATCATATGCTGGGAGGGTATGTCGTTATCATATGCTGGGCGGGTACAAATCATTAAATCTGTACTTTCAGCATTGAGCATTTATTGGGCTTCTGCATTCATACTACCGAAGGCGATCATTAAGGAAGTAGAGAAACGCCTTAGAAGGTTCCTATGGAAAGGCACCTCAATGACGGGTTATGCCAAAGTTGCGTGGAATGATGTATGCAAACCAGTTGGGGAAGGAGGCCAAGGAATAAAAGATATTGATGCACTTAACCGAGCACTAATGACTAAGAAGTTGTGTGATATCATTAGATGTGACCGAACGTCTATCTGGGTTGAGTGGCTACAGCGCGGACGACTACAAAATAATTCCATTTGAACTGTTGACGAGAAGGGTGGATCGTGGGGTTGGAGAAAGCTGCTTCATCTACGCAGCCTTATCCAACTAATGGTGGAGTGTCGTATTGGAGATGGGAGGACCTTCTATCTTTGGAAGGATCCATGGCATCACCTTGGCCCCCTGATTTATCGATTTCCACAAGGACCGAGTTTACTTGGGCTTGATGAATCTACCAAACTCAATACGGTTATTGATGAGGGCCAATGGCACTGGCCCCTCATCACGGATTTGGAATGCCTTCAAATTATTTATACACTACCCCAAATTCATGATGGAGATGATAGAATCATTTGGCGTTTCCCGGATGGCCGACCCACAGCCCAAGCCCTGTACAGACTTATCTGCCTGCCTGGACCGAAAGTAGATTGGACTTCACTACTTTCGTGTTCGCTAAAGATCCCACGACATTGTTTTATCCTATGGATGGCTATTCAGGAAAAACTACCAACAACAGACAAACCTTGGCTCACACACATTGGAGGGTGTACTCTATGTGATGAAGAAGCAACCGAGATGCATAATCACTTATTCTTCCAATGCCGATTTAGCAGAAGATGCCTTATAGTCATACGGGAAATCATTCGATTCGCTTGGCCCAATCGCACATGGGCAATGGATGTGGAATGGGCAGTGAGGAAATGGAGAGGGAAGCATATCATTAATGCAGCATACCGAGCATTACTTGGGTCATTCGTTTACCATTTGTGGCGAGAAAGAAATTCCAGACGGTTCCAGCAGATTGAGCACCCGCCTAATGTATTGGCTTCTCTTATTATTGACGATGTTAGGCAGAGGATATTGAGTCTTAATCTTTTTAGTTTGATTAGTACATGTGCTCTATATAGACTATGGTGTATCCCTTGGCCTGTCGAGGGAATACCCAATTAATTATTGTACTGTACCATATTTTTCATTTATGAAATTTACCATTACCGAAAAGAAAATAGAGAGTGGAAAGATGACATTACATGGGCATCACGGAGATGGAGGGGTAAACACATCATCAACATGTCTTATAGAGCACTACTTGCATCATGTGTACACCACATTTGGAAGGAAAGAAACCTGAGACGATTCGATCACACCGAGAGGACGCCTACTACCAAAGCATTACTGATCATTGAGGACATTAGACAGCGAATCCATAGCATCACAATATCTAGATCAGTCAGTACACGTGCTTTATTTCGATTATGGCGAATCCCTTGGCCTGTCGAGGGATAAACCATTTGGGGACCACATTGTTGTACTGTACCAACTTTACTTAATGAAACTTACTTTTACCAAAAAAAAAAAAAAAAGGTAATTAATATATTTTTTATTTTCTTTTTTCCTTCTGCTATCTTTTATATGGTTATACTATTTATATAAGAGAAACTTGAATCATGTTTAAAATCACAGCTATTATGTCTTCTAACAAAATTTACCCTTTTTTCTAATACATTTGTTGATTTCCTTTTATAAAATAAAACTAATTATTTATGGAGGACAAAAAAAATTACTATCTTATTGAAGGATCGCGTGTACAGCTCGAGAACGCGCTAGCGAAAGTGATAAAATAAAAAATGCATAAACAAATAAAATTAGACGCAAAAATTAAACGAATTCAAGGGGTGTATCCTTGAAATTTTCGAACGTTCGGTGTACCATAAAATAAACAAACTTGGGGCTGATGGAAAATCATAAAATCAAACATAAAGATAGTAAAAAATGATACGTTCGTTTTTCAGAATCGCTTGAAATGCTCTTCACTTGAGGCTCCAACATAGCAGCCTTTAATTCATCCACAACCACACCGGAGTTGAGATTACTACATCCTCTTTGCTAGAAGAGAAGAAGAGAAAAAAATGCACCAAGTGCATTGAGAGAGTGGAGCACCCGAGAGCAATGGTGGAAGAGAGGCCGATTTTTTTGTTTTTTTTTTTTGTAATGATCATAATTATTTTTCAAATAATTATATTTCATATATATATATATATATATATATGTATATTGTGTTGATAATTAAGAATACTTTTAAATACATTCTATTATCTACAAGGTATATAATTCACTTTGTTCCAAATAAAGAGATCCCCTAAAATGGCTAGAATTGCACTTTCCAAAATTGTAATTTGCTAGTCATTTATTTCCTTCCATGGAATTTTTCATGGGCTCACAAATAATGGGCTTGGCCGATTTTATCATTAAAAATACAAGCCCAATTAATTTTTATTTAAATCTAATTTAATAAAATCCATTTAATTGAGCCAATTTGTATTTAATCTAATTAAATACATAAGGCCAAATTATTCTTATTAATTAATAAGATCCAACTTATTAAATAATAAGGACAAACTCAATATAAATTAATGCAACTAATTTATTCTTGGGCATTTTCCATTCAATGGATCTTTCTTTGTAAGTAATCTAATTCATTGTGGAATTAATTCCAAATTAGTTCCTTGTTCCTTTCAGTGATTTGTGTGTGACTTTTAGGTTCATCTTTCTGCTAGACTTGGGCTAATGTCTAACACTATTATTAATTAAATCTAATTTAATTAATAATTCTTGATTAACCTTTAATCAAGAAAGCCCATCACCATTGGTGGTTGTCTAGCAACGGCCGACAGCACTAGAGACTAGTAGAATTACCGTGTGAACATTTAGGCTCTCGAATCCATATGGGTACAGTCCTTCTGTCTACCGTCTCGAGGCCTTAGTCTAAGGCATGGAATTAGGTGTTGGTTCTCATCCTGACCAAGCTTCCAAGGCTTCCATATGACAACACCTGTGACTCAGCTCAGTTGGTTGACCACCTAGTCAACTAACCTACTGAAATTGTATGGACGTCCAACATCTGTTGCTGATGAAACGCGACACTCATCCAATGAATGCAATACTTAGTGCAATCTCAATAGGACTCTTGATGCCCAATCTCGAGGCCCTCGATTTGAAACGTTGCAGTTCAACCCTTAGAAGTTGGTTTCATAGCTGTTATCCAATGTGTAGCCCAACTACATGGGTTATTAAATTGTACGTGGACATCTATTGTGACGTCAAAGCAATGCTTAACATAATTTGGCAAGCACAACAGACGCATGCGCTAAAGGTGAATACTTACCATATTCATCGGGACAATATTGCTTAAATAAAAATTACTTGAATGGTTTTCAAAACCGCCAATCTAATTGACTTTTGGTCACCTATACTAACAATCTCCCACTTGACCTTAAATCCAATTACTCATGTTTTCAGATTAATCTGATTATAAGGAATCTGCAATACCGGCTAGGTCTTATGGGTCTATTATAGTTTCTACCGATGTCATGTTGTCCAACCACACGTCATATCTTCCTGTCGCTCCAAGCAGATGATGGTGTCTATGATTTTTTTTGGATCTGTAATCAGATCTTGGGCCTTTTATCTTGTGCCATAGCCTAGTTGTCATCCTCCAAAGTGACAACTAACGTGGCTATGCTAGGTAGCATACCCAACGATCGTGTCTCATTTTTCAATCCTACCCATTTTCTAATATAACTTTTAAAGTTGACATATATTCAATTTTTCCTGATGAAGTTCCTTATAGTATTCCTCTTTGTAGCTTTCAAATATTACCATATCATCATTAATGCTTGAATGTATGCTTCCTTTGAGATTAAATATTATTCATATAATGTTGGAAGCTACTATCGCTATAGCCTTCTAGATAATGTGCGTCAGGAGCTCTTCTTTAATCCTTATTCAAGTATTGAAGATAGCCCTTCAACAGCTTTCTGTTGCCTCGTCGGTGCACAATTGATATCCGTTGTTATGCTTAAAAAGCATAAGAAACATCGAGTTCAGTGCATCGAAGAACGTTCCCATGCTCCTTACAACAAAGACGTAGGGGATGTCTAACATCTAAGCTCTTGATGAGTCTACCATGACTGAATCTTGGATAGCTTATCCCTAGATAGGAATCCAATTCCTATTATAGAGAACTTTATGAACAATATTCGTGTTTTAGAGTTGCAACACGTCTTTCTATCATTCCAAATTATCGAGACATTTTTAACATCTAAAATACTTGGAACACAATTGAGCTCCCACTAACCTTCCATCTTGTTTTTGACCAAGTCATGTACCTCATGAGCTTGTCAAAACAAGTATTCTAGATGCAGGACGTTCAAATCTAGTTAGGACTCCATCAGTTCTCTTTGTCCAATTTCAGAAACTCATACCTTTCAGGTAACTGGAACTGTTTGATCGTCTGGAGAACTTAGACATGGTCAGTGAACCCATATAAATCAGACTCTGAGTCTAATTTGCCTCCCACTAGTCCTTTGACGTATGCAGGACCATTCCTCATACTCAAGACTTTTGTAGGACACAGGTTTGCCAACTCGTATCAAATATGGTGTCTGGATTACGACCTTAAGAAAATACCATTTTTTCTCAACTTGATGATTTTCGAAAGTCCACATCTAGATGAGCTAGCTAATTCAGTAAAACACCGATAAAATCATGTCCAATCAAGGTTCGATTTCTTCCTTACCAGAGACAGATATGAAAGCACCGAAAAGTGTGAGTGGATCGGTCTGGGAACGCGCAAGCGGAAGCGCTAATATAAAATTACGTGAATTAAAACAAAACGCAATAAAATTATAATTCCAAAGGGCGTACTCTTGGAGGTTCGGACATTTGATGTAGTTAATAATAACAACAATAAATGGGTCTAATGGTAGAATAAAAATGAGAGTTACAAAATTGTAAATCAAGAATTACCTCTTTGCTTGATTTACATCGAACCTTCTTTGTTTGATCCGTTCACATCATATTTCAATGTACAAGCCTTCTAAAATTGCGTCCAACCATATTGGAATTTGGAATCTCTCAATTCAATTTGTTAGAAAAGAATGGTGAAAAACACACCAAGTGTTTGAAAATGAGGGGTGGCTAAATTTTTTGAGGTTCTAGAGGTAGGAAATTATTTTTGTATGTTATGTATTCATTAGTCATTTCAAATAACTAATATACATATATATACCTTATATGGATGCATTAGAATGTGTCTAGGTTCATTCTACAATCCATAAGGTAATAAATTCTTTAATCCAAATAAAGGATGACTAACATGGCACTTTCCAAAAGTGAAGTTGTTAGTCAATAATTTCCTTCTCCTAGAATTTCCATCAACTTAATTATGGCTTGGCTGATTTTATTTTAAACTAAAATATAAGGGCCAAATAATTTTGATTAAATTGAATTTAATTAAATCTCATATAATTAAGCCCATCATATATTTAATCCAATTAATATATGACCTCAATAAGCCTTTATTAACTAATAAGTTCAATTTATTAAATAATAAAGATAAGCCCAAATATAAATTAATCCTATTAATTTATTCTTGGTCTCCTCTATCCAATGGATTGCTCTCATTTATAAGTAATCCAATTACTTATGGACTTAATTCTCAATTAATTCCTCGTCCCTTCTTGGAGATTTGTGTGTGACTCTTTAGGTTCACCTTTCAGCTAGACTTGGGCTAGTGTCGAATATTATTATTAATTAAATCTAATTTAATCAATAATTTTCGATCAACCGTTGATCAAGAAAGCCCATCAACATGGGTGACCGTCTAACAACAGTCCATGGCACTAGAGACTAGGAAAATATTCATGTGAACTTTAAGGCTCTCGAGTCCATACGGGTACGGTCCTTCCTTGTACCATTTCCCATCCTTAGTCTAGGGCATGAAATTGGGTATCGGTTCCCATCCTGGACTAGACGTCTATGCTTAGTACTTGACATCTCGTCACGCCAAATTGCTAGACAAGGAGCCTCTTTTTCCTATTCGATCAACGACTGTGGCCACAAGTTTTATAGAGCGTTAACACATCTTCAAGTTCATAGGAGATATGGTGACCAAAAAGCCAATTCGACTGGCGGTTTTGGGAACCATTTAGCAAACTTTATAAATATGATATTATTTTGATAATGTAGTAAGCATTCATCTGTCGCACCATGTGTTTGTTGTGCTTACTATTTACGTTGAACGGTATTTTAACGTCACAATAAATGCCCACAAATCAATTGAATAACCCATGTAGTTAGGTTGCACATCGGATGGCAACTATGAAACCAACTTCTGAGGGTTGGTCTAAAACGTTCCAAGTCGAAGACCTCCAGACTTGGCATTGAGATTCCTATAGAGACTTGCACTAAGTATGGCATTCATTGGATGAGCGTCGTGTTTCATCGGCGAAGGACTTGGGATGTTTTTGCAATTTTAATGAATTGATTTACAAGGTTGTTAATTGATTGAATTGACTCACGAAAATTGTCATATGGAGGCCTTGGAGGCTTGGTCGGACTAGTATTCTCGGCTCCGATAGTATGGGATTAGTCCTTGGACTTGAGGAATCATGGGAGTCACATGCATATGATGGCTATATCTTGGATCTGATGGATGACTTTGTCTTTAATGTGGTCATTATAAGCCTTATCCAGTGTAGTCGGATTATGTATGGAGGATGGTGGACTTCAAGATAGAATCCATCCCCTATCAGTATATGATGGATATATCCCCTATCCACTCTGAGATGGTTCAGACTCTCTAAGTTTATTGTCATAACAACTGGTTGAGTAGAAAATGGTTTTCTTTGTCGATCAATAGAGTAAACGCATCTCAAATATTCAGCATAGTTGCCTGGTCCAGAATGGGAACCAACTTCCAATTTCATGCCCTAAAATAAGACTGGGAGATGGTAGATGGAAGGAACGTACCTTGTATGGAACTCGAGAGCCTAAATATTCACGCCAATATTCACTTAGCCTGTAATGCCATGGACCGTTGTTAGACGACCACCCATCGTGATGGGTATTTCTGATTAAAGATTAATTGAAAATTAATTAAATTAGATTTAATTAATTATTTGTGTTGGACACGATTCTCAAGTTTAGTTGAGGGTGAACCTAAAGAGTCATGTAGAAATCACTATGGAATTGGTGGAATTAATTTGAAATTAATTCGAGAAGAAACGAATTAATTTAATTGGATTAAATTAATTCAAGAAAAATATATAAATGATTGGATCATTTATTTAATAATCTATTTGATTGATGGATCAAGAATTAATTAATTGAATTAATTAATTTTGGGCTTAACACCTTTAAATTAATTGGATTAATTTATTTGGTTTGGCTTAATTAATTGATTGGATCAATTAATTACAGTTTGGGGTTAGATTAATTTAATTGGATTAAATAAATCTTTGGACTTAATTGGAGTAAAAATAATTTAATTAATTATTGTGCAATGGACTTTGGTTGGACTTAATTTAATTTGATTAAATCAAGCCCGGTCCATACTTGAAGTCCAAACCCATTTGAGGGAGGTTCGAGCAAGTTAATGAGTTGAAACTCCTCACCATGATGAAGATAATGGAGTGGTTATTTCATCATAGTTGAAGGTTATATGCATATGTGTGTATCGGTTGCCCCAACGGCAAACTTGGTAGTTATTTGAATTTTGAATTCAATTGCATATAATATACAAACCTGCAAACATATCATGTATAACCAAGGTAAGCCACGAAAATTTGCTCTCTTTTCTCTCCAAAAATGTTCTCCTTTTTGTTCTATATTGAATTGGATTCAATTAAACACATAAAATATTCCAAAAGCACTAATCAATAGTATTAGTTTGGAGTTGTTTTTCTTCTTGTTCTTCGTTCTATCTAGCAATAGAAAAAGAATTATATCTCTTCCTGAACTGTCCAAAAGCCTTCTCTTCGAGACTAGGTCGCAATATGTGACTGTGATCCCCGATTCGAGCTTCGAGACAACTCCTGAGAACACAAAAGACGGGTTAAGCCAGTCGGGAGGTTTCCCGACGAAGGCTCTCCGACGCTCAAGTCAGTATAATTTGCCTGAGAAGGATATGATGAATAATTTAGTTCTTAAGAAAAATGAACGTTACCCGGTTAAGAGCCTTTTGCCTACTTTATGTATGATCCCCGTCCATGCGTAGAACTGGGTAAGTGCGGATATATGGCATTCTTGCTTTATTTTCGCACCCCAATTTATAGCTTAATTGGATAATCCCATGATCGTAGCATCCATAAATTTCTCCTAGGGAATAATTAGTGGGATTTTACCCCCTTTCATGTGGGAGAGTAATTTACCCCAATCATCAGTCCCCGGAGTTCTGGACGCGATATTAAGTTGCGTGTAGAACTCGAACAATTTCGTGGGCATTAATGACCTCGGATATGGTGAGCCACGTGTCAGGGATGTTGTGCCTCTTCGGGTACCTGATGCCACATGTCGCTCAATGTGTGGCTAGTTTTGAATTTGAAACTCACTTTTCCCCATATATATCGATACATATTTCAAATGGGGTTTTTACCGGCATCTTCTTCCTCAAGTCATTGCTCCTGCTTACCCTCGATTATTCAGACATCGACCTCCTGCTTCTCCAGGTACAATGCCTTCCTCAAGTTTTGATTCTGGTTCTCATTCTTCTCCTCCCCCCATTTCCCGTAGGATCGAGTCCGATACGCCCAATGAGGGTCCGTCTAGGGTTAGGTTAAGGCGTGTATCGCGTAACCCCCCTCGCGCTGTGTCGGGCTCTGATGGTACCCCCGATGCTGCTTCTGAGTTTAAACCTTGGGAGAATATAGTCAGTACGGTTAGACAGCAGGTTCATCTGATACGTGAAAAATATCATATTCCTCCGAGTTTCGAGATCGTTATCCCTGCCCCTACCGATCGTATGCATCGCCCGCCTCGGGGTTTTTGTTCTCTGTCTCTAAACCATTTTGATGCAGGTTTGAGGTTGCCTCGTGCCCCTTATGTTTCCCAAATCCTTAGGCGTCTAGAATTGTGCCCTATGCAACTTTCGCCAAATTCGATCCGCCATATAATCATTTTCATCATCATAATGAGGGTTCACCGTTACGAGCCCAGTTTCGACAATTTCTGGTCTTTGTATTCCTTCACTGCATCAGCGAGATCAGCAGATAGTGGTTTTTTCTATTTGTCCGCTCGTAAAGAATGTAGGTTTCTAGCCCCCCTTACCTCCAATGTAGGTCCTTGGAAAAAAAGGTTCATTTTTGTTCGACCTCCACCTGGTCGAGGGTGGCCCTTTTGCTGTGATTGGGTGTTAGAGAAGCCCAAGCCCGTGGTCGAAGGGGGAGGGTTAGAAGATGATCTAATTAGGAGTCTCTCCTCTTACCGATACGACCCGAAGAAAATCTTGATGGAGGAAGTCCTCCGACTCGCGCATCTTTCTCCTGCTCCTATTCCGGTTGAGGGCTCTTTAGGTGAAAGATTTCTCTTTTGCTTCAAATTTTTGAAGGTCGTAGAATTTACTAACCCTCCTCCTTCTTTGAACTGTAGACGACATGGTTGGCCAGGCTCGCCTCACTAAACGGATTCGAGCTATCCGAGCTCAATCGAATGCAGCAGTGGTTACACCGGCTGCGCCTTCATCCGCGACATCTCGTCCGGTCGAGGATCCTATGATACCGGAGAGTTCGAGACCTAGGAGCCCTCCGATCGAGGTAGGAAGTGAAGATATCCGATCGCGCACACGCCTTCGAGCTGCTCAACCGGGGTCTGGGTCGCCCGACCGCTCTCGCACGGACGAATCCGAACCGGGTGGTCTGATTACTCGCCGACGGCGAAGGGACAAGAGCCCCATGGGATCCAACACAAGGGCTCGTACTCAACCTCTGGTCGCGAGTTCGTCAGTATCCGCTGCTCCTGGTGATCGTAGAGGCTTAGAAATGCTAAGCGATATTTCGGAATGCTGGCGTAAGGCCCGCGAGGATCTCAGGGCTCCCAATCATCCTATGGCCGCGCGTGTTGGGGAGAAATTTGTCCCTGACTGGAATGTATCACCTAATAGCTCGGTGCTGGGGTCCCACTCTGGTCAAGAATCATGGGAACTATATAACGCGACCTGCCTGCCTTTCGATCAAGCAGCTTTGATTCAGAGCCCTTTTACCCGATTGGAGGAACATGCTGCTCATTCTCTCATTCAGGTATTATTTCGTTATTGCCCGTCTTCCTACTGGCTTTCCCCTAATTCGTATTTTTCTTTTTCAGACTGCCAACTTTGTCCGTAGCATCTCTTTAAAGTGTGCTGGGTTCCGACGAAACCAGCTTGCGTCTGAACGTGCGAACGCTGATATGCGGACTAAACTCGGTGAAGTTACAGCTCGGGCGGAGAGCTCGGAAACTCAACGTGCGATCTTGGAATCCCGAGTTAAGGAGTTAGAGGAGAAGATGGCTTCTGAAATATCGAAAGCTACTGAGCTAGGTCGAGAGGCAGGTTTTGCGGCTGGTCGATCGGCTGGCAAGGTAGAAGGTCGCGAAGACTTTTTGAACTCGGATGATTTTGCGACTCGCCTTCGTGAGGCCCGTATTCAGGGCGCTCGCGATTTCCTCAAAGCTCCTGCCTTCGACACTGCTTTAGAGATCAGAGCAGCAGACTATCTTGTACAAGATTTTGAGCGATGTAAGGCTCAGGTATCAACTTTACATGGATATGTCCCTAATTTTGATTTGTCCAAGCTAGATCCGGGTGTAGATGGAAATATGCAACCCTTCCCTGAGGAAGATGATCCCCCTGTCGGTGAGGACGAATTTGCTGTTTTATTGAATGAAATCGAGAACATGTAAAATTTCAGACTCGTTTTGCATATTCGAGCTTCATTTGTAATTGTGGAACCCATGGCCTTTCAGGTCTTAATACATGTTGCTTTCGATAATTGCGCTTTGTTATTCGACTTGTTTTGGAAGTAAACATGATCGTATTCCTACGATCCTAAGTTTTATTTAACCTTTTTCAGGTAACCGGTGCGATCGAAAATAGACGATCATTTAAGTAAACACGATTATATGCCTACAATCATAGGTTTTATTTAACCTTTTTCAGGTAACCGACGCGATCGCACTAAGCTATTACATTATTTAGCCTTTTTCAGGCATCCATAATTTATTCTGCTGCATCTTTGCACGGCTTTTCTCTGGCTCCTGCAACTTGGCCTTTTTCAGGCGTAAAATTTCCTCAAATTTCGAATATTCCAAGGTCGAGGAAGATTCCGACCATTGGTGTCTTGTAGAACATATGACCCCTTTCTTCGGATTTCGATTACCTTGAACGGTCCTTCCCATTCAGGATCGAGCTTTCCTACATGTTTTGAGACTTCCACTTTCTTAAGGACCAAATCACCTATTTGGAGTTCTCTCGGTCGCAACCTTTTGTTGTACTGCCTCATCATCAAGGTTTTGTGGTGGAGTATTTTAGCGTATGCTGCGTCTCTTTTTTCTTCTACTATGGTTAAGTCGAAAGCCCTCGCCTGGTCGTTCTCACCCGGGTCGTATTGCGCGATCCTTTGAGTCTCCTCGCCGATTTCTGCAGGAATGATAGCTTCAGAACCGTAAACCAAACAAAAAGGGGTCTCACCTGTAGACGACCTCGGGGTCGTCCTATATGCCCACAGGACACCTGGAAGTTCTTCGTCCCATGATCCCTTCGACTTGATCCTGGTTTTTAAGTATTGCATGACAGTTCTGTTGGTCACCTCCGTTTGCACGTTCGACTGAGGATGACCGACCGATGTGAAATTCTGCTGGATTTTTAACTCTTTCAACCAATTCGTGATTTCCTTACCCTGAAATTGTGTGCCGTTATCCGAAATTAGTATCCTAGGAATTCCAAACCGACAGATAATATTTTTTCAAATGAAGTTAATCATCTCTTTCTCTGATATCCTAGCCACCGCTTCGGCTTCGACCCATTTCGAGAAATACTCGACCGCGAGTATTATAAATTTTTTCTGTGCCTTGGTGGGAGGTAGGGGTCCTAATATATCGATCCCCCACTGATCGAATGGACATGAGATCTGCACTGGTTCTAGGGGCGTGGCAGGGACGAGTATACGGGAAGAAAACTTTTGGCAGCTCTCACATTTCCGCACTAGTGCCTTCGCATCTTTCATCAAGGTGGGCCAGAAGTACCCTTGCCTGGTGACCTTCAGTGCCAGCGACCTTGCCCCCGAATGGTTTCCGCAACTGCCTTCGTGAATTTCTCTCAAGACATATTCTGCCTGCTCATGGTTTAAACATTTGAGAAGTGGTCCCTCGTGCGTTCTTTTATACAGTTCTGACTCGATCATAGTGAACCTTGTTGCTTTCAGCTTTATACTTCTCGCACGCGCTGGGCTCTCCGGCAAGATTCCTTTGCTAAGAAACGTCATCAGTTCATCCTTCCACGTACAGGGTTGTTTTACGGCCTTTATATCTATCGTCTCGAAGATAGCCGGTTTCTCCTTTATCATTATTGTGATACTGCGACTTTTTACACCGGACAATAACGCTCCAAATTTGGATAGAGAGTCCGCTCTGTCATTTTCTTCTCTTGGTATCTGCTGGACAGTACATTTCTCGAATCTTTCCATCCATGATTTAGTTTTCTTGAGGTACAAGGTCATGGTTCGCTCTTTTGCTTCATAACGCCCTTCGACCTGCATTGCCACCAATTGGGAATCCGTGTATACTTCTAAGTTTCTTGCTCCCACCTCGTGGGCTAGTTCTAACCCCAGGATCAACGCTTCATACTCCGCCTCATTGTTAGTTGCTTGGAACGACAATCTCGCAGCTACCTCTATCTCTATCCCTTTGGGTCCTTGTATCAGAATTTCGGCACCGCCATTACTAGCGTTCGACGATCCATCCACGTGTAGCATCCATGATTCATTCTTCGGTGCGTTCTCGTTTGACATTTCGATCACAAAATCTGCCAGGATCTGGCCTTTTTCAGAAGTCCTAGCCTGGTAATCAATGTCATGTTCCCCCAACTCTATCGCCCACTTCACCAAGCGACCCGAAACCTCTGGTCGAGATAGAATGTTCTTGAGTGGTTGGTTCGTCAATACTACGATTTTATGCGACTGAAAATATGGCCTCAATCTTCGTGCTGTAACAACTAACGCGAGGACCAATTTTTCGATCATGCTGTATCTTAATTCGGCCCCTTGCAACATCTTGCTGACGTAGTAGACTGGATTCTGGATCTTGTTCTCTTCCCTTACCAGGGCCGAACTTACTGCGTGCTCGGATACAGCCAGATATAAAAACAAAGTATCCTCCACTCGAGGATTCACCAACAATGGCGGTTTTCTCAGGTAATCCTTGAGTTGGTTGAACGCTTGCTCGCATTCATCCGTCCATTCAAAGTTTTTTGGTTTTCTCAATACTTTAAAGAAAGGTAAATTCCTATCTGCGGATTTAGAAATAAATCTACTGAGGGATGCGATCTTACCAGTTAACTTCTGGACGTCTTTTATCGAGCTTGGCGACTTTAGCCCGAGGATCGCTGCAATCTTTTCAGGATCGCTTCAATTCCTCGACTACTCACCATGTAGCCTAAGAACTTCCCTCCTCCAACTCCAAAGGTGCATTTTGTGGGGTTGAGTTTCATTCCATACGCCCTCATTATAGCAAAAGCTGTACCGAGATCGCGCATGTGCATTTCCGGTCGCTGACTTTTGACCATCATGTCGTCGACATAGACCTCCATTGTTGACCCAATTTGTTTTTCGAACATTTTATTCACGAGCCTTTGGTATGTCGCACCTGCATTTTTTAGACCAAACGGCATTACGTTATAACAGAATATACCTTGCTCAGTTACGAACGACGTTTTGATGCGATCCTCTTTTGCCATATGGATTTGGTGGTAGCCCTGATACGCGTCCATCATCGAAAACAATTCAAATCCTGCTGTTGCGTCAACTAATTGGTCTATCCTGGGCAACGGGTATGGGTCTTTTGGGCATGTTTTATTCAAGTCCGTGAAGTCGGTGCACATCCTCCATTTCCCAGATGCCTTCGGTACGACTACTACGTTCGATAACCATTCCGTATAATGGACTTCAGATATGTACCCAGCTCCCAGTAGTTTATCTACCTCTGCTTGGATGATACGGTTCTTTTCGATCCCAAATGCTCTCTTCTTCTGCTGAACCGGTCGGGCGCTGGGGTTTATGTTCAGCCGATGTACGATGATTTCTGGGTTGATTCCTTTGAAATCTGACGGGCTCCATGCGAACATGTCAAGGTTGCTGCGCAAAAAGGTAATCATCATTGTTTCGAGTCCTCTTTCCAACTTTGAACCTATTTTCGTAGTTTTCGACGCATCCCCTGGAACTAGCTCGATCTCTTTGTGTTCATTGATAGGTGTTATTCTCTCCTCACTCTTGTTCACTAGTGATTCTTCAAATTTCCTTTTCCTATCCACAGTCTCTTTCTTCATGGAAAGATTATAGCATCGTCGAGCCTCCTTCTGGTCGCAGGCAACCTCTCCTATTCCGGCAGGGGTGGGAAACTTCATCCTCAGGTGGTAGGTAGATACGATGGCCCATTAGTGTTTAAACCTGGTCTACCCAAGATAACATTATAAGCGAAAGGAGTTTCAACCACGAGAAATTTTACCATTAGTGTTCTCCTCCTCGGTTCGTCACCAATGGAAACGGGTAACTCGATTGTTCCCAATGAATCCACTTCGCCTCCTCCGAAGCCGACCAGTGGTGACCTCACGGGGCCTAGTCTGGTATCACCTAGGCCCATTTTGGTCAATACTTCTCGGAGGATAATATCTGCTGAGCTCCCATTGTCCACCAGAACTTTATGGACCGTGAAGTTGGCGATGTCCATTTTGATTACCATTGGGTCGTTGTCGTCTCCCATCTTTTCTTTCAAGTCTTGAGCCCCGAAGGTAATGTCCACTTCTGGTGATACGTTCATGATCTGTCGATCGGTGATCATAGCCATCCTTCGTTCGATCTTCTTCCTTGCTCGCTTTGAGTATCCTTCGTCAGGTCCTCCAGCTATCGAGTGAATAACCCCTTTCACAGGGGCGTCTTCGCGAGCATTATGCCCTGCACCCATACCGTTTCCTGCTCGCCTTTCTCGGCTCCGCGATCTGCTTTTGCGACTTTCATCCTGATAATTTCTTGCTATCAGATCCTTGAAGTATCCCTGGCGGATGAGATGCTCTATTTCGTCTTTAAGTTGGTAACATTCGTCAGTATCGTGGCCTCGTTCCCGGTGGAATCTGCAATACTTATGTGAATTTTTTCTAGCTGGGGTTGCCCTTGTGGGTTTTGGCCATCTGAGCACGTCTTTTCTTTCTAGCATAAGCAGTGCCTTCGCCCTCGTTGTGTTGAGGGGTGTATATTTTTGGTATTTACGCTGGTATTGTTCTCTGTTCCGTTCGTGCCTCGATCGTCGATCCTCCTTATCATAAATCCTGCGACCTCTTCCCTCATCGGATCTCCATTCGCCATCCTTCAAGGCATTCATTTCTTCTTCGTCTATGTACTTCTGGGCCATGTTCATGAGTTGCTCGATATCCGACGGGGGGTCGCGCGCTAATGCAGATGCAAATGCTCCCTTTTTCAGCCCATGGATCAGGATGCTTACCATCATGTCGATTCTTAAATTCGGCACTTCCAGCGTCCCATTGTTGAAACGTCCCATGAAACTTTTTAGTGCTTCATTGTCTTGTTGTCTGATGGTGAATAGGTGGGTAGCAGACCTTTTCTGCTTCCGTTTGCTGGCAAAGTGGAAAGCAAATTTTTGCGTGAGCTGCTCGTGTGACTCGATGCTCCCCGGCGGTAGAGTGACGAACCATTCCTGGGCTTTACCTGTCAGAGTGGTAACAAATAATTTAGCATTAATTGGGCCTGGTTGTCCATAAAGGTTCATCACCATATCAAATGCCGCTAAATGTTCTAATGGATCTTTTGTTCCATCATATTTAGTGAGATCTGGCATCCTGAAGTTCGGTGGTACGGTCTCTGTTAGAATTTGGTTGCAGAATGGCGAGTTTCTATGTTGAGACACGATCTCTCCCCTTTTTTTTAGTTCGTCAATTTGCCTCCCCAGATTGACGATCTGCCTCGATACACTTTCGACCTCCGCACGCGAGATCGCAGGTCCCCTAGCTTGGCTCTTCTCTCTACTACTCGAACCCACCTCCGAGGGTAGGCGTTTGTTCTGATCCTTTCTGCCTGTTCCCAGTGTCTTTTCTGGCTCTCTTTCCTCGAATAGTTTCCTCCGCGTACCACCTCTTTCAACGGGTGTGGTGGTCCTTCGTTTGTATGCCACGATAGCTTTCCTTCCTGCTTCTTCCATCAATTGCTGTAGCTCCAGCTTCGTCAACTGAATGATGGGGTCTGTAGTCCCCATTGTTGTATCCAATCCCAGGATATTTCTGCCTGATTCGCCTTCCATGTTCTCCAAAACCATTGTTTCCCACAGACGGCGCCAAATGAACTGTCCAAAAGCCTTCTCTTCAAGACTAGGTCGCAATATGTGACTTCGATCCCCGATTCGAGCTTCGAGACAACTCCTGAGAACACAAAAGACGGGTTAAGCCAGTCGGGAGGTTTCCCGACGAAGGCTCTCCGACGCTCAAGTCAGTATAATTTGCCTGAGAAGGATATGATGAATAATTTAGTTCTTAAGAAAAATGAACGTTACCCAGTTAAGAGCCTTTTGCCTACTTTATGTATGATCCCCGTCCATGCGTAGAACTGGGTAAGTGCGGATATATGGCATTCTTGCTTTATTTTCGCACCCCAATTTATAGCTTAATTGGATAATCCCATGATCGTAGCATCCATAAATTTCTCCTAGGGAATAATTAGTGGGATTTTACCCCCTTTCATGTGGGAGAGTAATTTACCCCAATCACTTCCTTAGTGTCATGTGGTCAAATTAAAGGGGTTCTAATTTAAATTCTAAAGTGAACGGGAGAACATAAAGGGAACAATGCACGTTGTTGTTTAACGATAGAAACAAAAGGTAAAGTTTCATGTTTTGTTTCTATGCTTTTTGTTTCATCCTCTAACCACTTGTCTAGTATGTTTATTTATTTATTATTATGCTTTCGGGAATTTCAAAGGGAACACCCCTTTGATTCGTTTTAAATAATTCTTTATTTCACACTTTCGCCCTGTTACCGGCCATACCGATTCTTTCAATAACTCTGTCATATTCTGACAGGGGACGGATCATCTTGTTGGAACTCACCGTCCTCACTACATACTCCGATCGTATTGGATAAGGCTTATGATGATCGTGTCTGTGATATAGTCACCTCTCGCATAAACCAAAGATACAATCATCGTATGCATGCGACTGCCATGATTCCTCAAATCTAAGGACTACTCCCGTACTATTGGAGCCGGGAATTTGAGTTATAACAATCAAGCCTCTAGGGCTTCCATATGATGATTCTCGTGAGTCAATTCAATCGATTCGACACCTAGCCAATCAACCCACAAAGATCGCAGAGGCATCTAACATCCGCCGCGGATGAAATACGATACTTATCAAATGAATGTGACTCTTAATACAAGTCTTCATAGGGCACTCAATGTCCATTCTCGAGATCCTCGACTTGGAGTATTTCAAACCAACTCTGGGCAGTTGATTTCATAATCCCCATCTAATGCACGACCCAACTGTTACACGGTTGTTATAGTGGTCTATGGGCATCTGTTATGAAGTCAAAGCGTGCTTGACGTAATTTGGTAAGCACAATGAAAATGTGTGCCAAAGATGAATACTTACCATATTCGTCGGGACAACATTGTTTAAATAAATTTGCTTGAATGGTTCTCATGTTCCCCAATCTAATTGGCTTTGGTCACCTATTCCAACAATCTCCCACTTGGTTTTAAACCCAATTACTCATATTTTCAGATTAAACTGATTATGAGCAATCAGTGATACCTGCTAGGTCTTATAGGTCTAGTTTTGAATCTGCCGATGTCCCGCGGTCCAACCGCACGTAATATCTTTGTATGATCGCTCCAAGCAGATGAAGGTGTCTAAGATTTTTTTTTAGACCTATGATGAGATCTCGAGCCTTTTACCTTGTGCCATAGCCCAATTGTCATCCTCCAAGGTGACTACAGGTGTGGCTATGCTAGGTAGCACATCCAACAATGGGGTATTGTTTTTCGGTCCTAACCGTTTTCTAATATAACTTTTAAAGGTTGCCATATATTTAATTTTCCATGATATGGTTCCTTGTGGTATTCACTTGGAACCTTTTTAATATTACCATATTATCATAAATCTCGATGTACGTTTCTTTCGAGATTAAATATTATTCATATGATCACGGAAGCTAATATCTCTATACCAATCTAGAATCAACACTCCATTAATGTGGTTCAAGGGCTCCTCTTCAATCCTTATTCAGGTATTAAAGATAAACCTTCAACAACAGTTTGTTGCCTCGTCGGTGCACACTTGACATCTGTTGTTATGCTAAAAAAGCATAAACAACATCGGGTTTAGTGCACCGAAAAGCATTCCTTGCTGCTTACAGCAAAGACGTAGGGGATTCCAAATGTTGTTACCAATTTACGCGCTACTTTCTTTCTTTATACATTTCTCCTTTCTTTTCTGATAGAAATTGTTTTATCTGGATCTGGATTATGTTTCATTTCCAATAGAAAACCTTAAAAAATGCTGAGAAAGTGCATACATGCAATCAGTTTAGTAACTCAACATTTAACTATGGTTATATTTACGTTAGCTTATACTTTTCTTGATTGAATCATAAGCTAGTTATGTTAACAATATCATGCAAAAATGTTGAGTAAGGCACAACGTGAGTTTGGGGAATAGATACCACTTCAAACGCATTAATGGTGTGAAAGTTTGATTTTCCCTAAGTGAAGCTAATATACCACGATACCCTTAAACAAAACAGGGATTTCTTTGACATTGACCAATATCTTCTTAAATTATATATTACTGTGCAATTTCCAGTTTCAAAATCTGTCTATACACGCCGGCGGATGCACCAAGTTTAATTATTACTTTTTATCTTCTTTTGCAAGCAGTAAGCAATTTGTACAATACAGACCACTATTGGATGTGGTTTGTTTGATCTGAAATATTCAATGGTTCGTGTTATTAAGTATGTTAGAGTTTTTCAGTCTGGCCACATGCATTTTGTACTTTGCTAGTAACCAAGAAACAAAACCATCAAAATTATTCTGTATCCCCATTAAAATATTAGTGGGTAATAAAGGAAATTTTGCACAAGGTCTTAACTGTCATATACTTTTTCATTCATACAAGTAGGGAAAAGTATTATTTTAGTTCGCTAAGTATGCCTAATTTTAATTTTAGTCTGATAACTATATCTATTTTTTTTAGGTTCAGTAATTTCGAAATTGGTTACTTTTAGTCCTCTGACAGATTTTTAAACAATTTTACCCCTATTCAACTTTTGAAAGGCAGTTTAGTCCATATGCACTCATAGGGGTAAAATTTTCGGAAAATCTGCTAGAGGACAAAAAGTAAGCAATTTCGTAAGTTACTGGACCTAAACAAAAATGAACATAGTTATCGGACTAAAATTAAAATTAGACATATTTAACGAACTAAAATAATACTTTTTCCATACAAGTATATGGGAATAGAAATGATACACCATTTTTCCAAAGCTAGCCTTCCATGTGCTGTGCTACATGCCGCCTCTCTCCAGCCCCTCTCTTTGTAAGATTTTTGTCATGTCTACACTTCAAAACATGCATGCATAGGCAAATTTGACTTCATACAAAGATGGGTTCGATTCTATTTTTACATTATTGTGGTTACGTGTATAATGATGATCCGGGTCGAAATTAGCGATCTCCTGAGACGATCTCACTATAGATGGACTAACTCTTCCGAACCAGATTTTGGGATCCCTGAGAATAAAACACGAACCGTGAGCTCGTCGGGCACGTCCCCGACAATGACCCTCCAACGCTCAAGTTAGGTTGATCGAGTGAAATGTATGCGATCTCAAAGTTCGAGCTCAATTAATGCGTAACAGTTACCTCATTTATGGCGTATCGGGGTCTATTTATAGAACACAGTTGTACGTCGAGTACTGGGCCACAGGGCCTTATCCTATCGGTGTGTGTTCTGATCGTATGGCTGTCATTGTCCAGGTCTTCGGTCAGTCTGTGCGATCCGGGTCGGGTCCTCCGCGACCCGCCCGCTAAAAAACACGCGGATCCTAATCGCGTAACGACTGTAATACCCTTAATGAAGGGCAAATCGGTCTTTTTGCAGGGTGACATGTGTATACCCATCAAATGACTTATATGTTTACACTAAAAAATTAAGTGACCATTAGAGAGGTAATTCTTCTTCTTGATATAACTTTTTTGTGATTAAAAAGGCTGTGAGAGTGGTTCATGCTAAACATTGACTGGGTCTCATCTGCAATTAAGGAAACTGATACATATTCCATGATATTGGTGAAATCTTTGGTTGACTTGTGCCTCATGAATTGTTTAGAAGCTTATTTTTGCATACACTAAGTGCTGACGTATAGACAGGTGGAGCTGTATTTGGATCCATTGTAGGAGGCTCTAAGATTGAGGAGCGGAAACGCTGTGCACAGGAAGTTGCGAAGCGAAATGTGTTTATAGCTATTACTTTTTGGGTCTTCTGACAAATTGAATATGATGCCAATTTGTGAATTAGTTTCTCGCGTAATTCGAGGTTCAAATGTTTTAAGCTAAGTTCAGTTTAATTTCCATAGTTAAGAGAATTTGTCAACTGAATTGCAAATAGGATGTGCTAGCAAATGTGAGGAAATCAAAGTATTTGGTCAGTTAATGTGAAAGTGAACCTATTTCTGGGATTGTTGATGTGATAGTTTTTGGTTTACACACTCCCAAAGCTTGGAAGAAACGCATTTTGAAAATGGACTTTTTAAAATGAAAATGGGGGTCAGGGTAGAATAACTTTCTGTGTATTTGAAATCTGTCATGTGTATTTCAAAAGATTTTCAGGATAAGCCACTTGAGATTAACTTAATATAAAACTATTTCACCTTTTGGTTTCTGAAGATATCAAAATTAGGTAAGTATTGAAAATTGGGATCAATGTTGCTTTATGATTTTAGTTTAAATTCTTTTTGGGGGGCGGGGGCGGGGGTGGGGTGGGGTGGGGGCATATGTCACATTTGGATTCTACATAGCGCAATAAATATATAATATGTATCTTAATGGATTCTAAGTACCATTTCGTTTCTAAAAACAGCATTTTCTTTATCCATCCTCAGACTGATTGTATTATGCAGGTGTAGAAAAAGCTCAAGAAATCCATAGAATAACAATCAGTAGTATGAAGGAGAACAACTCTCTTTTCATAGATTGAAAAAGAAAAATCAATCCTTTACAGTTGCAAACTCCCAGTTTAAATAGCAGTAAAAAACAGAGGAAGAAGAAGAAAGAAGAACTGACTAACGACTAAAACTAACTTAACAGCTAACCAACTACTCAAGTGACACGTCAATGTGTTTAAGTAGAAATGCGACAAGGAGAAAACATAAAACTCAAAACATGTTACTGAGAACAGGCTTCTTGTTCTTCATCATCTGTAACATGGTGATCTTCATTACTGCAGCAGCACACATCTTCAACTTTCTTCATCCCCCCTCAAGATGGACCTTGGGAAAAGAAAGCAAACCCATCTTGGTAGGAGATTGGAAAACTGATGGCCAGAGAGAGACTTCGTAAAAATATCGGCAAGTTGATTGGAGCTCGAAATATGTAGAGGGAGGACAAAACCAGCTTTATACTTCTCACGAACGATGTGACAGTCGATCTCAAGGTGCTTCGTGCGCTCGTGGAAGACGGGATTGGCGACAATGTGCAGTGCAGCCTGATTGTCGCAATACAGAGAGATGGGAAGAGGGACTGAAACCTACAGATCATGTAATAAGTAAGAAATCCATAACAATTCACAGACTGTGGAGCCAAGGCTACGATACTCCGCTTCTGCAGTCGAACGAGCAACCGTGGTCTGCTTCTTGGACTTCCAAGAGATTAAAGACTTCCCCAAAAATACACAGTAACCAGTAAGAGAATGACGTCAATCCACACAACCAGCCCAATCCGCATCGCAATAGGCAGTAAGGGATAGGGAATTGGAGACAGGAAAGAAAAGGCCACGCTCTGGACAACTCTTCAGGTAGCGCACGAGGTGAAGTGCAGCATTCATGTGAACAGAACATGGAGCTTGGACAAACTGACTGAGTTGCTGTGCTCCAAAGGCAATATCAGGGCATGTGAAGGACAGATAAAGAAGACGTCCCACCAATCTTCTGTAAGGCTCAGGATCAGCAAGAACCGGAGAATCATGAGCAGAGAGTTTCAGACCTGTGGGCAATGGAGAGAGTGCAGGGCGAGCAGAGGAAAGTCCGGAGTCAAGAATGATGTCTCGAATAAATTTGTGCTGAGTAATTTTTGGTACCCGCAGATGAACAGGCAATTTCGAGGCCGAGAAAATATTTGGCAGGGCCAAGATCCTTGATTGTGAACATCTTGTGCAAATATTGTTTAACCTCTGTAATCTTTGAAACTAAAGAACAAGTAATCAAAACATCGTCGACATAAACAATCAAAGCAATCAAACCTGCTGTAGTCTGTTTTGTGAATAGGCAGTGGTCATGTGGAGACTGAGTAAATCCAAAAGCAATCAGTTTAGTGGTGAACTCCAAATTCCATTGCCGAGAGGCTTGTTTCAAGCCATAGAGAGAACGTTTCAGCTTGCAAACTTTATTAAGGGCAATAGAATAACCATCAGGAGCATGCATGTATATAACTTCATCAAGATAACCGTGAAGAAACGCATTGTTAATGTCAACTTGATGGATAGGCCAATTAAAACTGGAAGCAACAGCAAGAAAAGTACGAACCGTGACTGCTTTGGCCACAAGAGAGAACCTGTCAATGTAGTCGACCCCTTCCACTTGGTTGTATCCTTTAGCAACCAAGCGTGCCTTATAACGATCCACACTGCCATCAGCTTTGAGTTTCACCTTATAGACCCATTTGCAGCCTATAGCCTTCTTCCCCTTCGGTAAATCAACAACCTCCCATGTGTCATTGTCCTCAAGAGCCTGAAGCTCTTGTCTCATGGCATCCTCCCACTCCTTGCAGCCCTGCGCATGTTTATAGCAACTAGGTTCCTGAACAGTGGATAATGCAGCTAAAAAATCAATGTGTGAGGCTGCAACATTAGAAGGGTGAAGGATAGAAGTGGAGGAGGAGTTGCAGTGGAAATCATTAAGCCAAGCAGGAGGTCTAGTAGGTCTTTGTGATCTGCGAGGAGCTGGGACAGAAATAGGACTTGTTGTTAATATCAGGAATATAGGAAGAAGAACTAAGAGGGAGGTCTGAGTTGTCTGAGGGAATTGAATCAGAATGATGGTAAGGATTGTCAAGCAATTGTACAGGCATGAGAACAGGGCCAATTTCAGAAGTGGCATTGGAATTTTGGTATGGAAATATATCCTCATGGAATGTAACGTCCCTGGAAATTATGACTTTCTTATTATCTAAGTCATATAGTTTAAAAGCCTTTTGGCCCTGGATATAACCAATGAATACGCACTTGAATGCTCTAGGAGTGAACTTTGATTTATGTGGGAGGGTATTGGAAGCAAAACACAAACAACCAAAAGTTTTGAGATGGGCATATGATGGACTAGTTTTGAGTAGGAGTTCATGGGGTGATCTCCAACTAAGAACGGCTGAAGGAAGTTTGTTAATGATGTGTGTGGCAGTGAGGATAGCTTCAGCCCAAAAATAATCGGGTAAATGAGACTGAAACATGAGGGCTCTAGCAACTTCTAAAAGATGACGATGTTTTCTTTCCACAACCCCGTTTTGTTGTGGTGTATAAACACAACTTTTCTCATGAATAATACCATTTTTCTGTAACAATTCTTGGAAGGATGAACTGAGAAATTCGGTCCCATTATCAGTTCGAATACATTTTATTTGGGTGCCAAATGCGTGACTATTTGTGAAAGAAAGGTGGATAAGATGACTGTGGTTTGAGATTTATGATGCATGATGTATGTCCAGGCAGTTCTTGAAAAATCATCAACAATGGTTAGTATATAATAACCCCCAGAAATTGAAGATTGTTTATATGGCCCCCATACATCCATATGAATAAGATCGAAGGACTTGACAACATGATGAGTGCTAGAAGGGAAAGGTTTTCTGGTTTGTTTAGCTTTAGGACAGATGGAGCATATACAATCTTTATTCATATCAGTAATGTTCAAATCACTAATGTGGGAAAGTACAAGAGAGTTTGCATGACCTAAGCGTTTATGCCAAATTGCATAATTGCTCGAAGTGTTAGAGGTGTATACAGCAGAAAAAATGGAATGAGGATGAGAGTCAACTGAAGCAAATGAGCTATAGTCCAGAAAGTATAACTTGCCAATTTGTTTTCCTACAGCCATGATTCTTTTACTCATCTGGTCCTGCAAGATACATGAAGATGTGAGGAAAGTGAAGGTGACAGGAAGTTGCTTGCACAACTGTGATACTAATAACAGGTTATATTGGAATTCAGGAATCAAAAGCACATTCATTAAGGTTAGTCCAGGGAAAAATGTGATATTGCCATTATGAGTTGCAAGGGATGTGCTATTGTCAGGAAGATGTATTTCTATGGGTTTATAAGTTTTGAAAGAGAATGAAAAAGTGTTGCATCACCACTCATATGATTAGTAGCCCCACTATCCACAATCCATTCTTTAGTCCTACCATAATCTGATTTATTATTCTGTACCAATGTACCTGCCATTTCGGTGTCTTGAGCAAAATGAACTTTCATAGGATTCTAAGGAGCTTTATTTTGAACCATCTGTAAAGCCTCCAACAAGTCTGACAATAGCTCATTCCTCTGTGATTTTTCCATGGAAATTGGACCATCATTCACTGCAAAAGCTCTGCTGCTACCTCTCTTCCTTTGTTCATTTAAGTCTTTGTACCAGTCCGGAAATCCATGTAACTTGAAACATGAGTCTTTGTTATGTCCTTGTTTGTTGCAGTAATCACAAACCAAGCTTCTTTTATCAGTTATCCCCTTTTTCTTCATGTAGTTCTTATTCCCAGAGTTGAATCGGAATTCCGTTCCTTTCACCTGCATGTTGAGTTCTCATGAATGCCCGCATATTCCAAATTTACGATTCTCTGTCTTTCTACTCGCAACACCATTGAGTAGGCCTTGTTAACATTTGGTAGAGGATCGAGTACTAGAATTTGACTTCTAATACTATCATGTGGCTCTCCTAATCCCATCAAAAATTGCATCAACTGATTGGCCTCATTCTGTTCTATTTTCATGTTGTTGCAGCCACAAGTGCAGTTCCCACATGAACACATAGCAGGCGGCATCAAACAAATCAATTCATCCCACAGCTGCTTCAATTTCGTGAAGTATGCAGTAACACTTAGATTACCCTGTGTTACTGAACTGATTTCCCTCTGAATTTTGTACAATAGGGGACCATCACATTCCCCATATCTCGTTTCTAGTTCTATCCAAAGTGTTCTAGCTGTGGAGGCATAGAGAAAAGCATTGACCATATCTTTTGTCATGGTACTTAGTATCCAGGTTCGCAGAACTGAATCTGCAATCTTCTACTGCTTCAAATCTACCGAACCTTCATTCGGCCTCTCAAAGGATCCATCAATGAATCCTAACTTATCCTTCCTTTCCAAGGCTATGCGAATGGATCTGCTCCACGTCAGCCAATTCGCACCATTGAAAGGTGCAGAAACCATCACTAAGTTGGAATGATCTGCCAGTTGATTTCTCACAATTGATGATTCAGTTCCATAGTTCATCCCAGCGACCGGGATATCAGGGGTTGTATTGGAGGAGCTCGCCATGAGCAATGCTCTGTTTTATGCACGAATCAGCTCAGAAAATAGACAGGATGAAAACATCCTGTAATCAATACAATTATCCGCCTCAGTATGCAGAGACCATCATTACGATGGCTCTGATACCATGTAGAAAAAGCTCAAGGAATCCATAGAATAACAATCAGTAGTATGAGGGAGAACAACTCTCATTTCATAGATTGAAAAAGAAAAATCAATCCTTTAGTTGTAGACTCCCAGTTTAAATAGCAGTAAAAAACAGAGGAAGAAGAAGAAAGAAGAACTGACTAACGACTAAAACTAACTTAACAGCTAACCAACTACTCAAGTGACACATCAGCGTGATTAAGTAGAAATGCGACAAGGAGAAAACGTAAAACTCAAAACACGTTACTGAGAACAGGCTTCTTCTTCTTCATCATCTGTAACATGGTGATCTTCATTACTGCAGCAGCACACATCTTCAACTTTCTTCAGCAGGTTTCTGTATTGGTGGCTTTGGCCTTGGAGAGAGTATGGACGAACGCCCTGCTCTTCTCAATGCTATTACTGTAAGACTTTATAAATTTTCAGTAGAAAGTCATTCCCATGGTGATATCTTCTTTGCATTACTGTTGTACGATTTGAACCTCCGAGATTATGTATAGGATAAAAAGTCCATGTCATCAATAAATTCCCTCAAAGTCACGTATCATGTAAAAAATTAGGTGTTGCAGATTTTTTAGATGGAGAATTTCAAGAGAAAAATGGTGTAATCTGTAAAGGAAACATTAAATTGGCAACTTCCATATTTAAGGCGTAGTGTAGATTCAATTTTGCTCATGCTTATATTTGTTCTTTTGGTCTTTAGTTTCATTACTATCTCTTACTTCACTCTTATAATTTGATGCAATCTGCTTAAACTACTTCAAAAATCTATATGCATCGCCTTTCTCATCTTTGGTTTGTGTCTTGGGGTTTCAAAAAGATATTAATGTTTGTGAAACTTCCTTGTTAAGCCTATTCTATTGATGATGTTGTGCATTAGTACATTGAAAGTTACATGTATTACAGCAGGGAACCATAACGACTCTCTCTTCAACTGAATATGTTAACTAGAGTTGCAAAGTTACACTTGGCTAAAAACATGGCTGTATCAGTAAACATTTGTTCTTTGGGTTTAATAAGTTCCTACGGCAAATTTCCATGCCATAAATCTTGAGGAATTGATGAATTGCATCCTTAGGTGGTTTACATATTAGATTTTAAATATATGTCTAGAAGGCAAAACCAAGAAACTGTTCATACATTGTTTCTGATATTAAAAGTGAAGTTAACTAGCAGTAAGACTGCATGAAAAGCAATTCCAAGCCCGGAAGCATTGTGTTTTAAGTGGTAGACAGAGTAGCTGTTAAAGATGATATCATTTGATGAAGATTTGTAGAGGAACAGCCCTTGAAGAAAGTAAGGTTCTCTGGTTGCCCATATTGCTTTGATGCAGGGTAGTATGACAGCCTAGTGATAAAGGGAAAAATCAAATCTGCTAAGATATTCATATTGATGCTAATTGATAATTGATTTACTTCAAATGGTGCTATTGTTATTTTAGTGACGTTCTACTCTTATTAATGCATTTGTTTATCTGTATAAGTTGGCATATTCTTATGTGCTTAGTCATTTCTTTTCTTGTACCGGAGGAAAAGCCACGCCAAGTATGTGGTCTTGGACTTGCAGGTATTCACTAATCTTATATTTACCATTTGTTTGCCTCTTTCCTTGAATCTCTCCATCTCAAAGTTTTGCAGCTTGAGTAGGTCCACAGGTTTGTATTTGATCCACCATATCGACTCTTAGGCACCTGCGCTTTTGGTTATGATGGAATAATTTTTTTGCATGGACCCTCTTTTTTCTAGTTTTTAGACCTTGACTGTCATTGATCTTCATCTGCTTAGCTATTCTGCAGAGGAAGTCTTGCAAGGTGTTGCTGCCGGCGTTGACCTATTTGACTCCACGTATGTATCGGAGCTTGCCAACACTATTTCCTCTCTCCTTTGCGTACGGTGCGTTGCCTCTTAATATACTATGAGATGTGTACAATTATGGAACTTTATACGAGTGCTCAGCTGTGGTGTAGGAAACAAGAACCTAACCAAGAAAAATCAAGAAGATAAAAAATGTAATTGAATAATAATTATTTGATTTCTTGCTCTTTCGTGGTTGTTCTTGCTAGCACGAAAAAATCATATCCTACTACTGGAAGCGTGGACATCTTGGAGAATATCTACATTGGAATCTCGATTGCGACATCCATTGAAGGAAGGAATCAAGGCTAGTAGCCAATTCAAGAAATCAACAGGGGCATGGTTCCGTTTACTCTCTTGTTCCTTTCTTGTTTTTTCTTGGTCTATATTTGTTTCTGTTCACTGGACTCCTAGAAAAGATCAGGGATACACCCCTTGATCGAGAATTGTATGCCTGTACTTTGATTTATTTCAATTTTGCGCTTTCGCTGTGCTGCTCGGGCCGATCCACTTCCTTCCATCACGTAGGATCTTTGGTGGCACACCTCACAAAATCAAATAAGGACCAGCAGCCCCCACGGGCACATGTGGCGCCTCCAGAGAGAAGTAACCTATAAACCCTAAAAGTTTGGACTCCGAATGGGAGAATCCACAACGAACTCGTACGAACCCTCGAGAATCGTAGATCTCCAACCGCCAAGAGATAATCCTCCACCGAATTCGGGGGGGATCCTCTAACTACTGGGGACTCTCCACCGAATCTTAGGGAGATTCAGCTTCATCTAACAATTTTGACATCATGCTTCCCCAAATTTGTGTTATTCTTCAACCAACTTAGGGTTACGTATAAATAGAGATCTCTCCCTTTGGGGAGAAGATATATTTCTATACTTTGAGCTTACACCTACAACTTTCACCTTTATGCTACAACTTTAGTTGAAAAAAGCATTGTTCATATTTAGAGCTTTATTTCAGTTTCAATATCTCATTTGTACACAAGAATGAGGAATATTACTCTCCTTTTGACTTATTTTCGCTCACTTATTCCTAGCATTCTACTTCACTATTTTTCATTTCAAGTGGACCCGAGAACCTAATTTTTTGATTGCATCAAACGGGGCCCATCTATGGGACCACAAAATTAAGACATGAGAGGAAGCTACCAACACCGGAACTAATATCTCCTCTGGGAGAATGGTCCCCCCCCTCCTCCGATAGAAGACCTCCAACAAATGCTTACTACTTCCATTCAGGGCCCAACTTCAACGACCTCACCATTATCATTATCTACTGTTAATGTCCCTACTAACCAAACTTTTAATGTGCAAGGAATCTTGCGATAGGACATCCCCTCTTGAGCATGACAGGAGCACCTTCCCTTATGAAAAGGTGGCCCCAGGGACTAAAAGGCACATTGATAAGCTTAAGCAGGAACTCTTAGACCTGTAGAGGTGTGTCATTGGGGTCCCCTTGGGGGAGGAAGAGGGCAGCCCATTTAGCAAAGAGATCCTAGCAGATGAACTCCCCCTCAACTGTAAGGAGCCCAATCTACTAGAGTATGTTAGAACTATTGTGCCTCAAGAGCACCTGTCCTACATCGAGAATGTTGCCCTTCTCCATCGTTATACTGTTAGGATAAAATATCTTATATTCATAACCACATTCACACGATTGACCCAAAAGTAATTCAACCAATTACACACGTGGTCATCTAACCATTTGGAGAATTTTGCTCTATCTTTCTGCACCAATTTGTCAGCAGTAGACGGCATCGATGGACAATCATGAGCCTTTTTCCCTATAGCAAAAAGAAGGACAATCGCTGAGGGAGTATCTTCAATGATTTAACTTAGCGGTCTTATAGGTTTCTTAAGCTACCTCTAATATACTAAATTGTGTTTTTACCAGCGTTTGAAATATGGGGGCTTCTTCAAGTTCTTAGCAAAGAAGCCCCTTCTCAATTTTGACATTCTCCCAGCCCGAACAAAAACATGCATTATCTTGGGGAGACAAAGAAGTACAAGCATGAAGTCTTTGGTCAAAAATGTGACGAGCAGGAGGCCCCACTCCACACAGACCTCGAGGCATAAGTCCTGCCTTTGAGCAGGCACCCTAAACCCTGATGCTAGCAGGCACTTAGGTCCTTTATTAGGGAGACGCATAAGATTTGTTCAGTGTAGGCACAGAAAGCCCTGTCTTCCACACATGAACATAATTGCCCTGTGTCAAATGGACACCTTATCCTCCCTTCGGTGAGGCCCCTAAGTCTTGCTCCAAGGAAACACCCTCAAATAAGCTCTCCTTTGTGGAGGCGCACAAGCCTTGCTCCCTGTAGGCATGAAGTAAGCTATTCTTTCTCTAAGCGTGCTTATGCTACTCATATTTCTTTGTAGGAATGCAAAAAAAACAAAAAAATGACTCTTTCTTTGAGCCAGTCTCTTGCCTCTAAGACGCCTACTCTAATAAGTGTCAAAACCTCCACTTATTAGGGACGGGCTAAATTATGCTCATAAAAATAGGTTAGCCTAAAGAGGCCCAAACAGCCCAAAAAGAATAAAGGAATACAAGGCCCACAGTGCCTCCAAAGAGGCGCAATTTGAGAGAGGGCCCATGAAAATAAATTGACCGAACAAAATCCACTCGACCCAAATCCAAGAGGCCCCCTATCCAAGAAAGGGTTAAATTTATTTTGACAAACCTGTGAAAATTTAAATATTAAATATTACCACTCTGTTAGGAACAAAGACTCATATTGTTTTAGGAACAATGATTAGAATGCCCCTCCATATATATGAGGAAAAATTATATATTTATATAATATATTATATAAATTCTAATAAAATGTACCTATAATATATCTATAATGTATAAAATTAAAATTTTATATAGGAAAAGTTATTTTTTAGTCTGTTAAAATATACTCAATATTAGTTTTATTTTGATAATTATTCCCAATTATTTTACGGCCATTAAGTTTCAAAATTGATGAAATCTAGACCTTTAGTGGTCGGAATTTCGATTTTGATCGAAAAATGACATGGCATGGGAAATTGGACATTTTTTGGGAGTTTTATTCCTACGTGGCTTTAGAAAATGAGTTGGATGAGATGTTGGATATAATTATATTACATATATTATTATAATTTATAAAAATAAAATTATTATTTCAAAAAAATAATAAACAAGAACCGCCCCGCCCCCCCCAAGACCAACTCCCCCTTTCCCAACCAGTTTACCCTCACCCCCCATCCGTCTAGGCGGCCCCTCATCGTTTCAATGAGTTGTCAGTCATTGCTCCTACCATTCAACTCCCAGCTCATTGCGATCATTCCCCCCAATCAATTCTCAGTTTCATCAACCATAGCGATTGCGCTCTCATCTTGACCAGCGCAACCTCTTGCTGTTGATTAGTGGTCCCCGACGTAACCTATGGTTGAGAACCACCACCATTCGAACCGCCACCTTCTTGCAAGTTGAACGAACCCCTTCCCATCCAATTTCATCAACTCTTCACAAAGATCTTAGGATCGTCAATGTTAGAATAAATGACATGGAAGCAATTAGATTGGCATGTAATCCATTCTAACAATAACTCGATTTCATGTAATATTATTTAGTGAGTAAAATAGTATTCGCTACTGGCATTTTCTTTGTTCTGCTCATTATATATGTTTGTATTTCTTAAACAGAACAACAAAGCCCACAGGCCACTTTAACAACCATGCAACATTTAGATTGCACATTGAATGGCGGTCATTAAATCCGACCAGCACTATTTCACGAAGGGAAATAGAATAGCTGGTCTACTGATCTATCCCCAATACACCATGGACTATGAGCTAACAAACCAGTGGACCTTGTTTGATACTAGAATCGACATCAGGTTCTGCCTATGAAAACCGCAGGAAAATGACCCCCATGATAGATTGTTCATCACAATTGTTTAATAAAT
Organism: Sesamum indicum; assembly: GCF_026168435.1. Lineage (NCBI taxonomy): Eukaryota > Viridiplantae > Streptophyta > Magnoliopsida > Lamiales > Pedaliaceae > Sesamum > Sesamum indicum. The sequence continues at coordinate 2,666,951 of NC_142669.1, forward strand.
TCACAGTGAAATTAACTATATCCTTTCCAGCAAAGTTTTAAATTAAAATGAAATCAATTAAACAAGATTGGACCACAGAGGGACCTTATGTAAAGAGGAATAAGTTGAGGACCTGAATTAAGTGTCGCATTCATTTGATCAGTACCGTGTTTCATTGGCGACAAACGTGGATATCTATGTGATCTTAGTGGGTCGATTGGCTAGGTGTCGAATCGACTGAACTTATTCACGAAAATCGTCATATAGAAGCCTTGGAGGCTTGATTGGTATGACTCAAATCCCAGGGTCTGATAGTACGGGAGTAGTCCAGAAACTTGAGGAATGACGGTAGTCATATGTGTACGATGACTGCATCTTAGATTTGTGAGAGAGGTGATCGTGTCTCAGACATGGTCATCATAAGCTTTGTCTAGTGTAGTCAAAGCATATAGCGAGCACAGTGAGATTTAAGAAGAGGATCAGTCTCCTGTCAATACGTGACAGAGATATCTCCTATGCGCTTGAAGATGTGTTAACGCTCTATAAATCTGTGGTCATAGTCATTGGTCGATTAGGAAAAGAAGTTCTTATGTCGAGCAATTTGGCATAACGCGATCTCAAGTATTAAGCATATAAGCCTAGTCCAGGATGGGAGCTGACACCTAATTCCATGCCCTAGACTAAAGTCGGGAGACGGTAGATGGAAGGACCCGACCTATATGGACTAAAGAGCCTAAAAGTTCACAAGGATATTTGCCTAGTCTCTAGTGCCATGGACCGTTGCTAGACGACCACCCATGGTGACGGGCTTTTTCTATCAAGGGTTGATCGAGATTATTAACTAAATTAGATTTAATTATTAATATTGGTTAACACTAGCCCCAAATCTAGCTGAAAGGTGAACCTAAAGAGTCACACTCAAATCACCGAGAAGGGACGAGGAATTAATTAGGAATTTATTCCATAAGCAATTCGATTACTTACAAATGAGAGAGATCCATTGGATGGAGGAGCCTAAGGATAAATTTATATTGGACTTGCCCTTATTATTTAATAAGTCGGACTTATTAATTAATAAATACTTATTGGTCTCATGTATTTAATTGGATTAAATATATGATGGGTTTAATTAGGTAAATTTTGATTACATTAGATTTAATTAAAATTAATTGGGTCTTGTATTTTATTTTATTAAAATTGGCCAAGCACCCCTAGTTAAACTCGTCTAATTCTAGGAAAGGAAATAATTGACTAGCAATTCTTACTTTTGAAAAGTGCTATGTTGGTCATTCTTTATTTGGAATAAAGAATATATTACCTTATGGATTGTGGAATGAACCTAAACACATTCTAGTACATCCATATAAGGTATATACATTAGTTATTTGGAATAACCAATAACATTACACAACACAAAAATTAATTCCTAACCTAGAAACCCCCCAATTGGCCGCCCCCTCTGTTTAAACACACTTGCTGTGTTTTTCTCCCTTATTCTCTTCTAGAAAAGAGAATTAAGGGATCTCAATATTCCAGTGTGGTGTGGATGTGTCTCTAGAGGACTTCTACGTTAGAGTCTCGTGTGAGCGAATCAATAGAAGAAGGTTCGAAGTAAATCAAACAAAAGGGTAATTCTTTATTTACGATCCTTGCACTTCTCATTTTTTTCATTTCACCATAAGCCCTGGTTCAGTATTTATTGCTTATTTTATTAACTACATCAAATGCCCAGGAACTCTAACAGTACACCCCTTGGAATCACGGTTTTATTATATTTGATTTTTCATTTATGAATTTTTAATTAACCCATTCACTTGTGTGTTCCCAGGCCGATCCGCTCGCCTTTTGCTTTCACTCCCCAAGTGGGAGAAGACATGTTTCTATACCTATAATACACGAACACTTTAAAAAATTACCCGATGCATTGTCAGGCAAGTGTCAAATCCGCGTGTCCTAGAAAATTAAAAACAAAAATAGAAATAAGGACATGACACCCCATGCCTTTTGGCATGTCCGACACGTTTTGAATTTTTTTATAATTTTAAAAAATTTGCGCTATTTTTTCTAAAATAGAATTTTGGGCTAATAAAAAATAAAAAGAATTAACTCACTCATCTCAAACTAAAAGTTTTGAGAAGAAATTGCTAAAAATTTTAGAGATGGTCATGATAATTTAATTAATTTGAATATTAAAAATTTTCATTGCATACTTTTAAGATAAACTGATTATGTATATTTTTTAAGCCATATTTGGTTAAAAAATATAGATGTAAGACATGCTTATTTGATATTTTATCTTGATATTATTCATATTTCATATTTTAATTTATGAGAAATTGAGAATATATATATAATAAAAATATATATTATATGTAGTCGTGTCAGTACCATGTAGTGTCCTAACTTCTTTACATTTTTCATGTCACCATGTCCATGTCCCTGTATTATAGTTTTACACTTTGAGATAAGAACGTTGGTTAGTGTTTTGACCTAGTCACGACACACTAGAAAAGACCTAGCTTATTTCAACTCTTCTTACTCGCTTCCTGTAAAATCCTAGCTGTTTTTCTAAACATTCTATAGTACATTCTCTAAAATCAACCAATTTCATTTTTGACCTAGATAAGGCCGGTTCGTGTCATGGACTTGGTCTGTGGACTAGGCTCTAATAGATCAAACCCATGCACAATGGACCTAAGTTGAATTCAATTTAAATCTTAAGTCCATCTTAAAGTCCTTTAACCAAATTCAAAGACACAAGCCTACTATCGCACTAAATTTATAAATTAAATCAAGCCTAACTAAATTAGTCCAATTAATTTAAAAGATCTAAGCCCAAAATTGACTAATTCAATTAATTAATTTTTAAAAAAATCCAACCCATGAATTTTTATATAAATGATCCAATTATTTGTTCAGATAAATGACCAAAAAACTAATTAGATTGCTCTGGATGTATTTTATTCTGACAATTAATTGATAATATGTAATATTAAGTAAATAAAAGAGTATTCACTTATTTGGCATTTACTTTACTGTGCTCATTCTGTATATTTGTATTTGCTTAAACATCACAACAAAGCCCACAGACCGATTGGCAGCCGTGCATTTGGTCGCACATTGGATGGTGGTCATGAAACCACCTGCCAATAGGTTGGTCAGAAACGTTTCGAGTCGAGGACCTCGAGATTGGGCATCGAGAGTCCTATAGAGACTTGCACTAAGAGTCGCATTCAATTAGTGAGTATCGTGTTTCATAGGTGACAGATGCGGTGTGTCTATGCAATCTTGGTGAGTTGATTGACTAGGTGTCAAATCAACTGAATTGACTTGTGGGGATTTTCATATGGAAGCCTTGGAGGCTTGGTTGGTTTGACTTGAAACCTCGAATCCTATAGTGTGGGAGTAGTCCTCAGAGTTGAAGAATCACGGCAGTATGTGAATACGATAATTGTATCTTGGGTCTATGCAAGAGGTGACTGTATCACAGACACGATCATCATAAGCCTTATCTAGTGCAATCAGAGTATGTAACGAGAATGGTGAGTTTCAAGAAGTGGATCTATCCCCTGTCAGAATATGACAGAAGTATCTCCTATTCACTAGAAGATGCGTTAACGCTCTATAAAAATGTGTCCACAGTCATTGATCGAATAGGAAAAAAAGGTTACTATGTCGAGCAATCTGGCATGACGCGATCTTAAGTACTAAGCATAGATGCCTTGTCTAAGATGGGAACCGACACCCAATTCCATGCCCTAGACTAAGACCGAGAGACCGTAGACTGAAGGACCTTACCTGTATGGACTCGAGAACTTAAAAGTTCACATGAATATTCGCCTAGTCTCTAGTGTCATGAACCGTTGTTAGACGGTCACCCATGGGGACGGGCTTTCTTGATCAATGATTGATCGAGAATTATTACTTAAATTAGATTTAATTAATAATAGTGTTTGACACTAGCCCAAATCTAGCTGAAAGGTGTACGATTATGTAACCTAGCATGATCGAGTAGTTAGTCAATTGTTTGACAAATTAGACTACAAACTTGATTAATAAAAGATTTTTTTTAGTCTGTTGAGTTATTAAATTATCGTATTACATAATTGGATTATGCATGCTCAAAACAAATTACTGAATGGATGGTCAAGAACATAACTTACAGAGAATGACATGCATGAACTAGGCATATCCCTCTAGTTAAGATGAGTAGGTTAGTAAATTCAGAGTCTAGCAATATATGATTTGAGTTTACTAACTTGTTGAATCTTTTCTGAGAAGGAAGAAAGCCAAGAAAACAATTTGTGGGACAAAGAATGCTTGTAAAAAATGATCTATTGGATTGGATCCAAAATAGACATCTGTAAGTCATTAAACACACAAATATCAGCAGAAAGTTCACACTAAAGACTTGTGGAAAGTTTAGAGAAATTAAACTTGAGGTGGAGAACAAAGCTGGTTATGGAGACAAACCAGTTGATAGGGTCAAGGTGGTGCGTAGTTAGTTCGAAGTTCTTAAAACATCCAAAAATGATAATGAAATTCTCATTCAGTGAAATTCCTCCGGAAGAGAAGATGTTGAACTAGAGTAAGGAAGAAATCGAACCTTATTTGGACATGGTTCGATCGGTGCTTCGCTAAATTAGTTGGCCCTTCTGGATGTGGATTTTTGAAAAACCGTCAAGTTGTAAAACACGGTGTTTTCTTAAAGTCGTAATCCAGACACCATATTTGAAATGGATTGGCAAACTATGTCCTACAAAAGTCTTGAGTATGAGGAATGGTCCTGCATACATCAAAGGAGTAATGGGAGGAAAATTAGACTTGGAGTCTAATTTATACATGTTTGTTACTGAATAATACAAACATCTCTTGTAATCGAAATTTTAAACTGACCATGTCTAACTTCTCCAAAGGACGATCAGAAAAATACCGATTACTTAAATGGTTCGAGTTTCGGAAACCAAATAAGGAAAAGCGATGTAGGACATCGATCTGAATAAATGATTTGGAGCCATAAAATCCACTATGGAATTCAAACTAGGTTTGGATTATAATTTAGTATGGTAAATGATTATTTTTAATTTTATTAATGATTTTCTATTATTCTTTTTTTTATTAGTTTTCATAATTATAAATATTTGCCCATAAGCTTTACAAAGCCATCATACAAAGGTTTGATATTTTCATTTTGAAGAAAAATGCAAATTGTAGATTCCAAATTTATTACCGTTAGTTATGAGTTTTTTCTAGAAAAGACATTTACATTATGTTTGGATTAATGTTTTGAATGCTTTTGTTTTGGTATTTTTGGAGATAGAGAGAGAAAAATAGAGATAAGTAAGTATGTGTTTTGAGATAGATGGTATGTTTGGATTTGTGTTTTGATATAATATAAAATAGTATAAAATAAGTGGTGTAGGTTTGATGTTGGGATTTGGGGGCTATTTATATTAATGTTCAATTAAACATCACATTTGATATAAAAATGATATAGTTGGTTAATTAAATTATTAAATTGTTATATTTAACCAAATACATAATTCTATGTATTGTTGTTTAATTAAATTATATAGTAACGATAAACTGATAGAAAATTCATAAAAATATTTCGGAAATTCTTCTACACAATAAGATGTGCTGGAATCGGATTGTCAAGAATAATTGTATACTTCATTGTATTTTTTACAACTGTACAAAAAAATATACATTATTACATTTGTACTCTTAATTATAATTTTTTAAAGTAATATAATTTTAATTAATTATATATAATTAAATAAAATTATAATTTTAATATGTTAATTAATACAACTGTAACTTTAATATATTAATTATATATATTTAAATAAAATTATATAATTAATTATTCAAAATTTAATTAAATAAAAAAAAGAAAAACAAGCCCAAGTCGTGATTATGAATAATTATTCAAAATTTTGCCCAAGTCGTGATTATGAATCACGACTTGTGATTATGAATCACGACTTGGGCTTGTTTTTAAAAAAAATAATTTTTTAATCGAGCCGTGATTTTAAATCGCTACTCATTATATTATTATTAATATATTTAAAAAATTATATTAATATAATTTTTTTATGATAAAAAAATAAATAACTCGAAAAGAAAGAAGATAGAGAGAAAAGAAGCGACAAAAACAAGAAAACAGAGAAGAATAAAAAATAATAAAAAAAATTTAAATTACAATTGTACACCTAATGAAGGTGTGCAAATCACAAAACCAAACATAAGATAGGCTTTTTGACCCACCAAAAAAGGAAAATGGACCATTAATATTTGCAAACATAAATTTTAAGGCCCATAAATTTATTCAATCTTGATTGAAAAAGAATTAGCAAGTTTGGATAAATTTATTTAAAAAATCTTATAAATTCGTACAATTTATAAGATATATTTAAAATTTATAAAATATTATGTCTTATTTTAAGAATAAATTCATAAAGTATTTGGGTAAAATATTAATATCGAATTCGTAGTTAGTTTGAAGGATTTTGTTAAGATCTTACATATAAGTTAGCAACTCTTAATGTTTCGTAAAGAGCTTATAAGTTCCCAATATTTTAGTTTTAAAGGATATTTACACCGTCGTTTTATAAGATTTAGTGTAATTACATGTAAATCTTCTTGATTAAAATAGTACATCAGTACCCCTCACATTTGTTTCCATCTAACAAATAAATTTATTTATTAATCAGTATTCACTGAATTTGTTGATATTTGCAAAAAATAAAAAAAATTGAATGAAAATTGATATTTACCCCTGGATTGACTTTATTAATATATTGCAGGATAAATAAATATTTTATGATCAAACTGCCCTTAAAAAGGTGATTATACATGCATTAGCACATGAAATATATAAGGGTAATTTGATCAGAAAAAATATATTGATTTGGCCTGAAATAAGTCAGTAACAAGTCAAACGATGATAGATATATATTATCATTTCTTTTTTTGCCAACATCAGTAAAATTAGTGATTTTACTAATAGAGAGATTTATTTGTAAGAAGTAAATAAATGTTAGAGGTACCAGATATAATTTTTTAAATCATAAAAGGTTTGAATGTAATTACACCAAATCATTTTAAAATTTATAAGTCTTTTTCCTAAAAAGTTACTAAACACACTTTGTAACATTTTAGAAGTTTTTAAATATCTTATAAAATGTTCTAAAAATTTTATATGGTGACCCAAATACTCTATAAATAAATAATTTTCCCAGTAAAAGAATATCAATTTCATGAAAGTTGTCTTGACAACGAGATCTTGGTTTGAAGCTTTCATGGTCCATTAATACTTGTATTATTTTTTGTATTTTTCAAAATAAAAAAATTAGTATTTATAAAAATCAACTTTCAAAATTAACAATTTGTGTAAAAAGAAATTTTTTAGAAGTTATAGTAAAATAAATGATAGATAGTATTTTATAAAAAAAAATAAGAATTGAATAGAAGATAAACTGGTTTATATTTGAAGGAAAAAGCACTTCTAAAAGAAAGTTTCCTACTAAAGTAATATAATTTATATGATTGCCAGAAAATAAATTTCTTTTATTAAATAATTATAGTAATTTAATTTATATACTTTTTATGATATATGAATAACATTAGATAATGTAGCAAGTAAATATAAAAAAGTTAAAATATTAGATGTGTGAAAGCATATTATTAGGGTTAAATTATAAAATTATTTAAAAATGTATTTGTAATTTACCAAATTATAAAAGGGTGGTTGTAATCACCCTAAATTTTACTAATAAAAGATCTATTTATTGGATTGTAAAAAAAATAAAACACAATCTGTTTATTGAACGAATTAAAATTAAAAATTTTAAATTTAATTTTTTAAATTATAAAAAATTTATATATAATTACACTAACTATCCATCATGTTATTATAATAACACCACAAAGCCCGTTTTCCTACCTCAATATATATAGACATATATATACATACTAAACGAAAGAAACACATCGCTCAACAGGTTAAGGTTTGTTATGGAGGCGGAGGAGGGAAAGGCCGAATTGGAGGCATCGGAGATAGACTATGTGAGTTACGGCGGGGAGCATCATCTCCCTCTGATTATGAAGCTGGTGGATCAGGAGCTCAGCGAACCCTATTCCATTTTCACCTACAGATACTTCGTCTACCTCTGGCCCCACCTCTCCTTCCTCGCCTTTCATAAAGGGAAATGCGTAGGGACGGTGGTGTGTAAGATGGGAGATCATCGTCATACTTTCAGAGGATATATAGCTATGCTCGTTGTTCTCCACCCATATAGAGGAAGAGGCATCGGTGAGTCCGCACCCTCTACCTCCTTTTTCTTGCTGAAAATGAATTAGTAATACCAGATTTGTGGTAGATCCAACAATTCGATGTGAAATGGGTTGTTGAAGTTTTTATTTTTTGTGGTGGATGTTGATCAATTACTACTCCCACGCCATCAGAATGAAATAGTAATACTCTATCTTTTAGCGATTGCAGCAACCGAACTTGTTAGTAGGTCAATTCAAGTGATGATGGAATCAGGTTGTGAGGAGGTGACTCTCGAAGCAGAAGTGACGAATAAAGGAGCACTTGCATTATATGGTCGTCTGGGGTTTATTAGGGCCAAGAGGCTTTTCCGCTACTACTTGAATGGAGTTGATGCCTTCAGGCTGAAACTGTTGTTTCCTCACCCAGAACCAAACTACTCTGGGTCCGCGCTAGCCACGGGGGATGAGGCCCAGGGGCTTGATGAGGGAAAACATTCTGTGGTGACATGATAAACAACTCGGGATCAGGGAGATAAAATACTGCTCAACATCATCGCTGCATATGTGCGATAATAATATCCATGTTAGGGATTTGTTTTGATGAAGCTGAACTGCACTGATGCTGAATTTAGATCATCACCCTCGATTTTCTTGAATTGGAGTTTGTATTATTGGTGCTACTGTACTGCCTCCATATATAGCTCAAAAGAATTGCTTGAGCTCCTTGTATTGCCACCTTGTAGCCAAGCATAGCAAGACTTCCTGGAAAAAAAAAAAAAAAAGGCACATCACCCAACCACACTCCCTTCTGTACCCTGCAGCCTCCGCCACCGTTGTGTCGCTGCGTTCTCCGGCCCACTGTTGTTCGTTGAAGTCGGCTTCTCCTTGATTTTCTCTGAATAGCGTGTAGTTGCTTTGTGAGAGTGAAATTGCAAAGAAAAGATGAAGTTGGATGTGGACGCGCTGATATACCTCTCCAAAGATGATTTCAGTGTTCTTACCGCCATCGAGATGGGCATGCGGAATGTTTGTGTCTTTTCTCCTACAAATGTTCTTTTTTCCCAGTTTTTCCTATAGAATATCTACTACCATGATTTTGTGTACTGCTTAGATAATAAAATATGTTTTATTTTCTAATGTGATTGGTGGGTTTAGCATGAAATTGTACTGTCGGAGTTGATTGACAGAATCGCGTCCCTCAAGTGAGTTATTGGCTGGTTCATGTTTGATTTCTCATTTATTAACTTCGTTAGTTTCTGATTAAGTTTTAGTCTTGTGTTAAATATGCTGAGCTTCTGAATGCGTTCACATGTAGGCATGGTGGCACCTATAAAGTTTTGAAGAATTTGCTTAAGCACAAGCTCTTGCATCATGATTCTTCCAAATGTTAGTTCTCAACTCTTACTCTGTTGTGTGTAGTTTGTAAGCAACTGTTGGAGGTTACTTTTGCTGCTATCTTTGTTGAGAATAGTACCATATATGTTATTGCTTAATGAGCACTTTTTCTTGTTAATTTGGTGGAAGTCCTTTGTTTCTAAATGTGATTTCTTGATCACATAATTAATTCATTTCCTAAAGATGTATGAATAAATTTCCTTTGATAATTCCCAGATTTTGAGTTGAGCTTTTCTTTCGGTCGCTGTTTATATACTTCGAATAAATCTGAATGTAGCATACACTTGGTGTAGATGATGGTTTCCGGCTGACATACTTGGGCTATGACTTTCTTGCAATTAAGTCATTGGTTAACCGTGGAGTTTTTGCTGCGGTTGGTCGTCAAATTGGTGTGGGAAAGGAATCTGGTATCACTGCCTTGCATCCTTTTGATGTTTTCTTATATATTTTTTTCAGTCTGGAAATCATTCTTGATTTGTGATCCTGTTTTCAAGATATTTTCGAGGTCGCTACGGAGGATGGCACAGTTCTTGCCATGAAGCTGCATAGGCTTGGTAGGGTATCTTTCATGGCAGTCAAGTCTAAACGTGATTATTTGAGGCACCATAGTAGCTATAATTGGCTGTACTTGTCACGGCAGGCTTCTCTCAAGGAGTTTGCATTTATGAAGGTTTGATTACTCTAGATATTCTTTTAGTTGAAACTTATTTGCATTGTTGGAAGTAAGGAAAAAAGTGCTATTGCTTGCATCAAATTAGTCTTATTTGGGTTGGCTTCTCCTGGGCAGGCTTTGGATGAACACGGTTTTCCTGTTCCACATGCTGTGGATTGCAATCGGCATTGTGTCATCATGTCACTCATCCAAGGTCATCCGCTGTAAGTGTTAAGCACTGAATGCCTTGTGTATGCTACCATATAATGAAGGTTTTTGTTGACATGTATATAGTAACTCGATCGCGATCTAAGTAAAAAGTGACCACATAGATGTATGGCGAGTGAATTATTGTGATAGATGCTACTAAATTACCATTTCAAAGAACAAATACCTCATTTATATTTGCTAATCGTGGTCTATAAGCTAGGAGAATGAGAATCTTGGGAGGGTGATTCTGATTTTGAAATAATATTCATGAGCGCTGGTTTGTACTTTGTAAATTACCTTAAAGGAGTATATGATCTTGTACCAAGTTTGTGGATGTTGACTGATAAAGGACTAGCATACTGAAGTTTATTCTGCAAAGATGTGGATGATAGAGCTAATATAGATACTCTAGATCTGTAATGATGTTCACAGTAGCTTTCTGGAGTAGTGGTCTCCGAAACTGGAACTAGTGATTGCATGAGCATATTCTGAAACAATCCTGAAACCAAAATATAGTGGGGCTGAAATTGACGCTTGAATGAGGACAGGCAACTGCAGCGATGTGAATTAATATTATTTTAGGACCTAATCACTTGCATAGGGACTGTTTGATGCATTCAGATGGCTAAGTGTGGACGGCAGTAGGGATGATACAGAACTGGTGAAGATGTCATCCCATGAATCACAAAATATCATTATTGTTTCTTGCTTTTGCTGGTTATCCAAGTAGAATTGACTGTGTCCTATGTGAACTTGATGTGTGGAGCATTTATTCTTAATTTGCTTAGGTGCTTGATGTGTCTCTCCGTGATTTCTCCTTCCAAACCAACCCCTTCTCCAAGGGAGAAATAAAATGAATGACAACTACTTGTTTTCTCTTGTCCAATAATTTCTACTGAGGTCTTCATGATGCTTGGATTCACACAGCATGTAAGATCCTGCTTCATACAGTGTGCAGGTTAAGCAATTGCAAAACCCAGACACGGTCTTTGAAACAATCCTTGGTCTTATTGTTGGCCTGGCAGAGCATGGACTTATTCACTGCGATTCCAATGAATACAATATCATGGTACACTACTGAAGCACTTTCATAGCACATTCATTTGTTCTTTTGAATTTTATTATACTCGATTCATAAGACCCAGTCTGCCTGGCTTTTTGGAACTGTTATAGTATCTTAATACATGCTCCTCTCTGTTGGCTAAGACTTTTTCTGTTGTTCTCAAGGCATCAGTTTTACACAATTTTTCATGCATTATGGAATCTAATTTCCTTTTTCTAGATTGATGACGATGAGAGGTTACAATGATTGATTTTCCGCAAATGGTTTCAGTTTCTCATCGAAACGCCAAGATGTATGATGTGCTCACCATCCACACTACCCTTTTATGCTAGTTGTTTATGCTAAGATTGGGGTGCTTTCGTATGGGCATTTTATCTATATCTGGAACTAATTTCCCCATTTTCAGGTACTTTGATCGTGATGTTGAGTGCATATTTAAGTTCTTTAGAAAGAGGTTAGTGGATTATTTCAAAACCAATGCTTGAGTGGTAACATGGAAAAATGAGTAAATGAGTATTTTCTCTTTTCTTTTTGTTCAGATAGTGCAATTTTTATCTCATGTTATTTGGCAACTTTTTAGAAGCATGACCAGTTAAATGTGTTGTATTGCTCAATGGCATTGTGACCCACCAACATTTAAAGTGTGTTTGGCTAAAATTATTTAAAAGATCTTACAAGCTTATACATCTTAAAAGATGTTTTTATAAGATGTCAAATTTTATTTTGAAAGCAAGTTCTTGAAGTGTTTGGGTAAGATAAGATACCAACTTATAAACTCTTTTTATAAAAAAATTTACCAAACACTTTGTAATATCTTATAAGCTTCAAATATGTTATAAGATAATTTAAAAAGCTTATAAGCTGACCCCAAACACCATCTTAGTTGTGCATTGATTGATAGATGTTACCTCTTCGAGTCCTTCCTCCATATAGATATCGCTCTATCGAGCTCTTCCCTCTCTAGATGTCAATAAACCATCAACGCAGTCCTTTCAGGAGCTGATTGTTGATATATCTCCTCTAGAGAGTATGATCGTTCGCTCCCTTTGGTCTCTCACTTGGTATCGCTAGTTCCTCATGGAAGCTAGCTTGATAGTTTGAAAAGCTTACAAGCTGACCCAAACACCATCATAGTTGTGCATTCTAATTTGATGGAATCCAGTAATGCATGTAAGCATCCAATGATGACTGAAATGCAAAGATTTTGGTCTACCTTATTAGTCAAGCTTGTCTTTGTGGTCTTTCCATCTTCTCAGGCGAAAGGCAATGACTTGTTTGATTTTTGTTGCTATGCTGTGAATCATATTTCTTAGTGCAACCAATATGGTTGACAAATTAATTTGGTTTAAAAGAAACATTTTTGGGAAAATTATTATTGTAGTACGCTAAGTATGCCGAATTTTAATTTTAATCCGATAACTATGTCCATTTTTGTTTAGGTCCAGTAACTTATGAAATTGCTTACTTTTAGTCATCTGGCAGATTTTCGGACAATTTTACCCCTATGCAACTTTTGAAAGGCAGTTTTAGTTCATATGCACTCATAGGGGTAAAATTGTTCGAAAATCTGCCAGAGGATTAAAAGTAAGCAATTTCGTAAGTTACTGGACCTAAACAAAAATGGACATAATTATCGGACTAAAATTAAAATTAGGTATACTTAGAGGACTAAAATAATACATTCCCAAACATTTTTAATTCCTAATAAGTTGGTAATTATGTTGAATATATTGTTGCAAGTGGTTGCACCTTGTGAACCCTGAGTTTAGTACTCGGTGAAGAAGGATATTAAATATTCTCTCTGATCTTGTACAATGTTTCTTGCTTACAGATAGGAGTAGAAAGGAGAAGCAAGAATAATATTGTATTCAAACAATTGGAGTTAAGTTCGTCTTAGAATCCAAACATGGGCTTTATATATTCCTGATTATGAAATGCAAGTTCCATCCCTGTACATAATGTGATTATGGTCCTTACTTTTTCTTCATTTTGGTATTTCAATTAGGTTCAACATCAACTCTGATGAAAATGAAGTTGAACATGACGATTCAGAAGTCCAATCTGATGAAGATTGCAGGCCTCAGTTCTCGGACATACAGAAAGCTTCTGGTTTCCTGGACAAGGAACTTGAAGCAAGTGGTTTCACTAGAAAGGATCAAGATGATATGGAGAAGGTACAACTTCAGTCTTTCAGTGTCTCTTAAGAGGATGTTTTTTGCTATAAAGTAGCAACATAAGTACATGATTATCCTATACAATTTAAATTTCAATGCTTCGGACGACAGCATCCATTAGAGTCATTGCATAAGTTAAAGCTTAAAGGCTTGCTTGTCCTATAACTATCTTGTTTGATGCAATAGAGTTGCCCTTCTTCCTGAGATTTATCAATAACAAATGGTGCTTCAGTAGACCTTTATGGAAGATGTGCAGTCCATTGCTATGAATATACTGTTGAAATCAGCCAACTTACCTATATCATTGCTTACTGTATCTTTTTGTCCTTTTAGTACATTTGTTTGATTTCTTAATCTAAATTACAATGTGAATGTTTCCCCCTAAATAGCTCAACATATAAGGCTCGAAGAACGTAGCTAGTCTAATAGTTGTCCTATGGGTTTCGGTTCTAAGTTCAAGGTCAATGCTGGAACTCTGCATGCTCTTTTCTGCTTCATTCAACCAGCTTTGGTCCTTCAAGCCACTTCTGAGACAACCCATATTATGATGGGGATAATTGAAAATTATGTTCTTCTGGGTATTTCTGACCTATATACTTCACATGGCATTTCTTCAGTAATCATATGATTAGAACTAGAATCACCCTATATTTACTGAGTCTTATCTCAGCTAATTTCAGATTTTCATTTCTACTGTCATCATTGGTATTGGATTTCTACTTGTAGTTTTTTGTTAAGACAATAGGTTGAATTTTCTGTCAAAAAATCCTGAGGTATGATATTTGAAATTTAAGGTTTTCACCTTTTCATATAAATGATATATTTCTGTAGCCAATTATGGTTGTTTGCACCTTTTCTAGTAGTAGTGATTCTATGTCATAAATCATATTTGGTCTTTGGTGACTACGCAAACTCTACCATTTTCAATTGGAGTCATATAATTGTCACTGGTAGTATTGGCATGCTTCATGGAATTTGGTGCTAAAGCATGACGTTTTTGGCTGCTGAAATGGCTTCTAATTTGATCTTTATCATGCAGTTTGTTGATGGGGATGCCGAGGAAGATCCGGGATCTGATTCTGAAGAAACTGAAGATGAACAAGCAATTGTTGATCAGACAAATGATGACATTATAAAAAATTTTGAGTCCTTGAGTTTGGTTAGAGAGGTAAACATTCATACATTTTTCCTTAAAGACTGTCATTTTACGTTTCCTATGAAGGCTTCGGGAGCAGTTGAAATTCGTAGATTGTAGACATCTCTTTATATTGTTTTCTGCTTGACGCCTGACAGGATTGAAATGATGCTTCAGAAATAATAAACTTTATAATTTAGAAAACTGTAACTAAGCGCCACCCATAATCATCCTCTTATAGAGCTCAAGCTCATGATGACAACTATTGTACCTTTCAACTATACGAGGTTCTGGTCCTAATGAGAAGGTGAGAAAGGGAAGGAAATCAGCCGTGAATATGATACTTGAGGATGATGATCATAATAAAGTTCGACTTAACAATATCTACAAGGAAAAGGAAAAGAGAGTACAGAAGCATGCATTATGTCCTGGTATCCTAGGTTTTGTGGGTTGGGCAAATGGCTTCCCTCCTTGTGTTCTTTAACAGTTAGTCATCTGCAGCTGGCATCTACTTATGTCTTATGGTCACCTGTATGCTAAGCTATTTGGTTTGGTTATGTGTTAGACATTCTACCTACACCACAAAAGAATGCATGAATAGCACCCGAGCTGCCACAAAATTTGGCAGTGGTGTCATTCAGAACAAGGCTGGATGAGTTTATTGATAGGGCCAAATTTCATTTTATATTAAAAAAATTCAAACCCCAAAGGTGTAATTCAGAAATTTATTACAGATTCATGACAGAAGTGGTAACTTACTCTTACAGACTTGATTCTGTCGTTATCAATTACTTTACAATGTTTTCCACGGGTTTGTTTCTTATTTTCTATGTTTAGAATTGTTTCTTATGATCTAGAAGACTAAGAAAAATAAGGAGAGAGAGGAAGAGAGAAACGAGATTGATGAGAAGAGAGTTGTAGTGGTCAGTTAGGATTTTGTGTGGTATATATATAACCCAGTCATATACACAGATAGAGATAACCTAGTTATCTCAACCAACAACCAAAACCCCCTCCCAAATCCGGCTCATGGCCGGCCACCTATCCTCCCAAGGAGGAGGTGGACTCCTCCTTGACGTAGCCTAGGTCATCCAAGGCATTGGGCTTCTATTTAATGGACCAGACTCGATTTTATTAAAATTAAATCAAGCCAATGTCTTATAAACTTTAATTAAATAAAATTCAATTACAAGCCCAACATAAAACCCATATCTTTTAATCCAATTAAAAGATCTAACCATTTTTCTCTCTTTCAGTTTATAAGTCCAATTTATAAATTGATCAAATTAATTTAAAGGCTAACTTAAAATTTCAGTTAATCTAATTAATTAAATTTCAAGTCACCCACTCAATGGATTGGTCTAAATAAATGATCCAATCATTTATTCCTCTCAAGATTTAATTTAATCCAATTAAATTAATTCGACTATTCTGGAATGAATTCCATGCCATTCTAATGGTAAGTGTGTGATTCTTTAAGTTCACCCTTAGATAGACTCGGGCGTGTTCCTAACAAAATTAATTAAATTTATTATTTTTTATTATCTCATAACCAAAAATAGCACGTTATCATGGATAGTCATCTAGCAATAATCCATGGCACTAGAGACTAAGTGAATCAAGATGAACATTCAGGCAACGGAATTCATACGAGTAAGGTTGTTCCTATCGACCATCTCCTTACCTTAGTCTAGAGCATTAAATTGGGTGTCGAATCCTGGCCAAGACATCTATACGCAATAACTCGAGATCTCTCGTTTACCCTACTGAATTGTCAGAGGGGAAACTTATCCCATTGACTCAGTCGTCACTATGGCCATAGATTCTCAGGGAAACGTATCTCAGAGCTTATAGGAGATACTACTGTAATTATACTGATAGGGGATGGATTCTCACTTGGAGTGCATCTCCCTCACCACAAATTCTGATTGCACGAGATAAAACTTATCATGACTGTATGTCGTGACACAAACATTACTTGTTAGATACAAGCTACAACTATCATGTGCATGTGACTGCCATGATTCCTGAAGTTTGAGGACTAACCTCGTATTATCGGAGCCGAAAATCGTAGTCATCCCGATCAAGGTTTAAGAGGCTTCCATATGACAATTCCCGCGAGTCAGCTTAGTTAGTCGACTGCCTTGCCAATCAATCCAATAAGTATTGCATAGACAACCTACATCTCCTACCGATGAGATAGGACTCCAGCACATAATGCAAGTGTTTGTAGGACCCTTGATGCCTTGTCTTGAGATCCTTGACTTGGAACGTATCATATCAATCCACAGAAGTTGATTTCATGGCTGCCAATCAATACGCAATCCAACTTCTTTGACTTAACCGTTTGGTTTCTGGGCTTTGTTGTGCTGTTAAAAAGCA
Source organism: Sesamum indicum (assembly GCF_026168435.1). Lineage (NCBI taxonomy): Eukaryota > Viridiplantae > Streptophyta > Magnoliopsida > Lamiales > Pedaliaceae > Sesamum > Sesamum indicum. Next base: position 2,684,218 of record NC_142669.1, read on the forward strand.
TTAACATAATATAGTAAGCACAACAAAGAAACATGCCATTGATTGGATATTATTCTTATTCAAAATATAAATACTGTATTACATCTATTGTCAGAAATAGACTACAAAAGCTTAATCTAATTAGCTTTCTGATCACCTATTTTAACAGTGAATGCCACATGATCACTAGTGGACGCCATGTGAGACGACCTTTGACTTTGGCTAGGGGATTCAAGTCCCTAAGCTTCCTTCTGGGCGTATAAGGCGTTCTTGGGTCAGGGGCCTATTGGATTTGGAATATTTGGGCTTGTTTTGGCCAATTTATTTTATTGGAGCACCTACCGGATTTTCTGGGGCTCAACATGAATTGGGCTTTCTGAGGGATTTTTGAGCCCTATCTGAAACTGGGCCTCTTAAAAGGCCACCGTAGACCTTGCATTCCTCTATTCTTTTTGGACAGCTTGGACTATCTATATCTATACTTTTATAAAACGAAAAATTGATTTTCTCTAATAAATGGCATTTATCTCATCATTTTTTAACCTTTTCCAAACTTTATCATTCCAAGAAATTGAATTTGAAGTTGAAGAAATTTATTTATTAGAATTATGAACTTTTTAGAATTATTAAGAGTAAAAATGAATAATTTCAAAATAAAGTAGTTCTCATACCAACATTTGTTAATTCAATTTTGCCATCACTATATATGTGATGCACCACATCTCGCACAAATTAATGCTACGTACCATGGCCTTAAATTTTATGTCCAAAGCCTGACGTAAAAACCCTCATTTATAATTCTCTCTCCCTCAAAATATCATCCATACGAGAGTTACTTCTCTGCCAAATAGTTCTTTTTCTTGTTGTAAATTTTTGAAAATAGAATTATAAAAAAAAATTACATCTTTGTGAAGTAAAATATTTTGTCAACTAGTTCAATATATTACATTTGTAATAAAATATAAAAAAAAAAAGGTAAGAAGAGAGAAGAAAAAATGATGAAAAACTAACCTAATATTATCTTTTCGAATCGATTCTTTTTGGTCACATTAGTTTTTACACATTTTTAAGATGCCCTTAATTTATTAATAGTGTCGAAAATAGATTTTCTGAGGTATTAATTTTTTTTTAGTTATTGAAACTTTTTAATATTAACAAGTTACTTATTAATTTCATATCATAGTACTTAAATGATAATATGTAGATTTAATTTGAAGGAGAAATTTGGGGATATTTCTTTAAAATTAAATAAAGTTATACTACATTAACTGCAAACTAAATATGAGTTACAAAAACAACATAGTATGCAGAATTTTTTGTGCATGCCTTAATTTATACTTAAATGATATTATGCGTGCGAATACCGCGTACAAATGTAGCTAGTATTTATACTATTATAAAAAAAAATTATCGTACTAATTTTTTAATACTTAAATTTATTATTAAATTTATTGCTTCCCTTGAAATTTTTTTTATCAAAATAGTAATTTAATTTTTTTTAATAATCTCACATTTTACAAAGTTTTTTGTGTTTTCTTTTGTTTTACCTACTACATGTTTGTCTCTTCGCAAACTTCTCCATATTTGGTTTTCTAACAAACTTCTATATTTTTAATAAATTTATAATTACAATATATTTTTTCTCCGTTAACTCACCTCATATTTCTTTGTTCGACTTTTTTTTCTTTCTTATCATAAATTTCTTTTTTTTCATAATTTTTTTATATGCTCGTTGAGATCAGAGTGCAACGATAACTAGTTTTATATCTATACTCTTTCAGGAATCAAAATGAACCAATTTTGATAATTTTTAAATTATTATTTTATTAAACTAATTTATTAAATTTATTTTTCTTTCCCTTCTTGATTTCACATTTTTTCTATTCTCTCATTCTTCTTTCTTTATTTTTTCAATTATTTAACGAATGTTTATTTTTTTTTTCTCTTCCCAACTTCTACAATATTCTATTGATATCTATTTTTTTCAAAAAAAACTTCTCAAAGTTTTTCAATTTTTTATTTATTAATTAAAAACTTTTTTTTAAGTATTAAGTTTTTCTTCTATTAGTGCAATTATGTTAGTTTGAATGAAAACTTGATGGTTGTGTGCAAACTTAATAATTTTAGGGAACAAATTTATAAAAATAAATTTAAATCCATGTAATAAACACTCACAAGAACTAGCAACTTGTTTCTCGATCGTTTCTATAATATTATGTAAAACAAAATATTTATTATTTGATAAAAGATATATAAAATAATAAGTTAATGTTAAGTTTATTAAAACACGGTAACAAAAAAAATGACTGAAAATTATAAGAAAAATAACTATAAAAGATAGTGCAAGAGTGGAAAATTAGATGGATAAATAAAGAAAGTTAAATTGTATCTATTTATACTAATAAAAAGAAAATCCTAATTCTACTTACAAATAGCGATTACTTACATCGCGACTCCACTTTTTCAAATTACCAAAAATATCTCATATGTATTTCTCAACTACCCCTACTCAAATTCTTCTTCCAAATTATATATAGCTATATAAATATATATAAAAAAACATTTTTTTCACTCACATACAACGGTTTGTGACACCGCGACACTAAATCTTTTTTATATAGATAATATTCCTAAGTTAATTTTTTTTTTTTATTTATTTACTGAATTGTGATATGTTTGTTTTATACATTTTTATTATTATGCATAATATCTTTTAAAGTGTAAAATTTTATTTATTATATGCACGTCAGGACAGCTACCATAATGGGTAGTACTAATATAAAAGAAAACGCTCTTCACACTCATAAATGACAGTTAATGACACCACCGCACCAATTTTTTGTGAAGCCAAAAAAATACCCTTCAACTAATAAAATAACTAACTTATTCAACTTTTCAAAGTTTACGTTAATCGATACATTAGTTTTTGTTCTTTTTTACTTTTAATATAATATATTGATTTATATATGTCTCTCTACTTTATCTACACTGCTATAAGAAGAACAAGCCATCTACATTTACAAACGACGGTTAGTAACACCTCCACCTTTTTTTCTTGTGAAGTCGAAAATGCCCTTTTACTGATATGATAACTAATATATTAAAGTTTTCAAACTTTATATTAGCTGATAAATTAGTTTTCTTTTCTTTCTTTCCTTTTTTTTCTTTCTCTCTTTCTTTTGTTTTATGTAATATATGTATTAATTTATATATTTTATTTTTATTTATAATTTATTTTAAAATATAAAAAATTATTTATTATATGCACGTCAGGACAGCTACCATAATGGGTAGTACTAATATAAAAGAAAACGCTCTTCACACTCATAAATGACAGTTAATGACACCACCGCACCAATTTTTTGTGAAGCCAAAAAAATACCCTTCAACTAATAAAATAACTAACTTATTCAACTTTTCAAAGTTTACGTTAATCGATACATTAGTTTTTGTTCTTTTTTACTTTTAATATAATATATTGATTTATATATGTCTCTCTACTTTATCTACACTGCTATAAGAAGAACAAGCCATCTACATTTACAAACGACGGTTAGTAACACCTCCACCTTTTTTTCTTGTGAAGTCGAAAATGCCCTTTTACTGATATGATAACTAATATATTAAAGTTTTCAAACTTTATATTAGCTGATAAATTAGTTTTCTTTTCTTTCTTTCCTTTTTTTTCTTTCTCTCTTTCTTTTGTTTTATGTAATATATGTATTAATTTATATATTTTATTTTTATTTATAATTTATTTTAAAATATAAAAAATTATTTATTATATGCACGTCAGGACAGCTACCATAATGGGTAGTACTAATATAAAAGAAAACGCTCTTCACACTCATAAATGACAGTTAATGACACCACCGCACCAATTTTTTGTGAAGCCAAAAAAATACCCTTCAACTAATAAAATAACTAACTTATTCAACTTTTCAAAGTTTACGTTAATCGATACATTAGTTTCTGTTCTTTTTTACTTTTAATATAATATATTGATTTATATATGTCTCTCTACTTTATCTACACTGCTATAAGAAGAACAAGCCATCTACATTTACAAACGACGGTTAGTAACACCTCCACCTTTTTTTCTTGTGAAGTCGAAAATGCCCTTTTACTGATATGATAACTAATATATTAAAGTTTTCAAACTTTATATTAGCTGATAAATTAGTTTTCTTTTCTTTCTTTCCTTTTTTTTCTTTCTCTCTTTCTTTTGTTTTATGTAATATATGTATTAATTTATATATTTTATTTTTATTTATAATTTATTTTAAAATATAAAAAATTATTTATTATATGCACGTCAGGACAGCTACCATAATGGGTAGTACTAATATAAAAGAAAACGCTCTTCACACTCATAAATGACAGTTAATGACACCACCGCACCAATTTTTTGTGAAGCCAAAAAAATACCCTTCAACTAATAAAATAACTAACTTATTCAACTTTTCAAAGTTTACGTTAATCGATACATTAGTTTCTGTTCTTTTTTACTTTTAATATAATATATTGATTTATATATGTCTCTCTACTTTATCTACACTGCTATAAGAAGAACAAGCCATCTACATTTACAAACGACGGTTAGTAACACCTCCACCTTTTTTTCTTGTGAAGTCGAAAATGCCCTTTTACTGATATGATAACTAATATATTAAAGTTTTCAAACTTTATATTAGCTGATAAATTAGTTTTCTTTTCTTTCTTTCCTTTTTTTTCTTTCTCTCTTTCTTTTGTTTTATGTAATATATGTATTAATTTATATATTTTATTTTTATTTATAATTTATTTTAAAATATAAAAAATTATTTATTATATGCACGTCAGGACAGCTACCATAATGGGTAGTACTAATATAAAAGAAAACGCTCTTCACACTCATAAATGACAGTTAATGACACCACCGCACCAATTTTTTGTGAAGCCAAAAAAATACCCTTCAACTAATAAAATAACTAACTTATTCAACTTTTCAAAGTTTACGTTAATCGATACATTAGTTTTTGTTCTTTTTTACTTTTAATATAATATATTGATTTATATATGTCTCTCTACTTTATCTACACTGCTATAAGAAGAACAAGCCATCTACATTTACAAACGACGGTTAGTAACACCTCCACCTTTTTTTCTTGTGAAGTCGAAAATGCCCTTTTACTGATATGATAACTAATATATTAAAGTTTTCAAACTTTATATTAGCTGATAAATTAGTTTTCTTTTCTTTCTTTCCTTTTTTTTCTTTCTCTCTTTCTTTTGTTTTATGTAATATATGTATTAATTTATATATTTTATTTTTATTTATAATTTATTTTAAAATATAAAAAATTATTTATTATATGCACATAAAAAATAGCATACCACAACAACTAATATTAAAAATATAAACAAAAAAAGAGATGCATAAAAAATTTGATATCCCTTAACATATAATATAAATATTACACGCAGGACATAGCGAGTTACTTGAACTACAACCAGAAGACTGTCTTCTTTTCTAATCACTCATAATTTGTGACATATTTTACCACCACTTTGCATATCACCCGAAAATATATTGTCAAAAAGTACCTCAGACAGAAACAAATTATGGGAAAGGTAAATTCCAATTTCAAGATTCATGGCAACTTAAGAACTAAACTTTCCAAAATGGAAAAAGAAAACATGTCTGGTTAGGCTGTTGACTTCGTTGGATGTGGTTCCCTCATTGTTGATATGCTCTTTGGTTATCTTTTGTCAAAGATACCGTACAGAGAAGGAAGAATGTGCGAGTATTATTTTAGTGGGAGAAGAAAAAAAAGAAAGAGACAAAGAAAACCAATGGAGGTAATCATTGGCAGGAGGCTCCTCTAGTGTGAGGGGACCATCCTTCCGGGGTGGTATCGAGGAGGTGTTGTCTTTTTGCAGTGTTCTCATGTCTTAGTTCTGTATTTTCTACAGATGTTGTCAATTGATGCGTGCAAAAAATACACGTAGTGAATAAATGACGCGAGGTGCTTGGCCCATTTGAAATGGAAGTGATGAAACAAGTGCTAGAAGATAAAAACGGTAAAATGAGTAAAGAAGGTAATGGTATTGCTAGATTTGTGTGTATAAGAGAGGTTGATACGAAATCAAAACTCTAAGTATGAATTACAATTCTCCTATATGCTAATATGGGGGCAAAAAAGCGAGAAGGACAGTAGTCATGTCCTTCTGGTCGTGGCTGTCCTTCTCCCCTAGGGAGCTCTCTATTTATAGGAAACAAGAAGTTTGTTGGAGAAGGTCACGAATTTGGGGGTATGATGGCCTCAAAGGTGTTGGATAATGTTGATCCTCCCTCAAATTTGGTGTAGAGTCCTCTAGAGGCTGGTTGGTCCTCTTCGGATTTGAAGAGGTGGTTTGTGGAGCCTTCTCTCAACTGGACTCCAAGTTTATTAGAATTTATAGTCCTTCTCTCTTGGGGGGGCTACGTGCCCCTGAGGGCCTACTGGTCCTCTATTTTTAGGGGACGTCTGCCTTGACCTCCTTGTGGGCCTGTGAGGCATCTTAGATCAAGGCCCTCTCGAATTAGGGAGGTTAGACTTCTATTTCCTGGGGAACGTCTGCCTGGGCCTCTTGGGCCTTCTCCCGAATTGAGCCCTCTGGGGGCATCATGGCCTTTGCATTTTTCTTTTCTTTTGGACTACTGGGATCTCTTTTGGCCAGCCTACCTTTTGTACATTAGTCGCCCACTTAATAAATGGAGATTTTGTCACTTGTTAGAGTAGGCATCTTAAAGATAAGAGTCTGGCCCAAAGAGGGAGCTATTTTTTTTTTTTTCCAAGCTCCTGCATAGAATATTAGTAGCATAAGCATGCTTTGAAAATGAAAAGCTTACCTCGTGTTGATACGAAGGAGGGCTTAATGAATGGCCTTGTGTTCCTACTCTAGTGTATGACTTTATTTTTCTACAAGAAAATATTAATAATAAATGTCTATATATTAAGAATAGGCCTTTCACGGAGCAAGATTATGGTGCCACCTCGGAGGAAGGCTCATTTGAGGTTTCCAACTTAAAGCAGGACGTAAGGACCTCGTTGAAGGAAGAATAAGGTGTCTGTCGGAAGCAGGGCTTAGATACCTCCGAGGAGGAGAGCTTAGGTGTTTGCACAGAACACATCTTACAAGTCTTCTAGAGAAGGACCTAAGTGTCTATCAGAAAGAGGACTTGAGTGCCTCCACGGAGGAGTGCTTCTATGCCTATGTGGAAGACAAGTCTTTTTATGAGAAGGTGTCTGCCTGGGGTAAGGCTTTATTCTTAGAAGGTCGAGAAGGATAACTGCCTGGGGATCGGACTTTATTCTGAGGAGGCTGAGAAGGATGCCTGCCTAGGGCTGTTGGATTAGGTGACCAAAAGCCAATCAAATTGGCGGTTTTGAGAATCATTCAAGCAATCTTTATTTAAAAATTATTGTCCCAATGAATATGGTAAGTATTTATTTTTGGCGCATGTGTCTGATGTGCTTATCAAATTACGTTAAGCACTGGTTTGATGTCACAATAGATGCCCACAGACCACTTAATAACTCATGTAATTGGGATGCACATTGGATGGGGACTATGAAACCAACTTTGAGGGTTAGACTGACACGTTTCAAATCGAGAACCTCGAGACTGGGCATCGAGAGTGCTATAGAGACTTGCACTGAATATTGCATTCATTGGATGAGGTTCGCATTCATCGGCGACAGACGTTGGACGTCTATACAATTTCAATGGGTTAGTTGACAAGGTAGTCAACCGGCTGAACTGATTCGTGGAGATCATTATAGTGAAGCCTTAGAGGCTTGGTCAGCAAAATTTGAGTCCCTGGCTCGGATAGTACGGGAGTAGTCCTCAAACTTGAGGAATTACGACATTCATGTACACACGATGACTGTATCTTGGATCTGTGCCAGAGGTGATTATGTCACAGACATGATCATCATAAGCCTTGTCCAGTGCAGTCGGAGTATGTCATGAGAACGGTAAGTTCCAAGAAGAGGATTCATTCCCTATTAGTATGTGACAGACGTATTTCCTATGCACTTTAAGATGTGTCCACATTTTATGAATCTGTGGCCACAGTCGTTGATCGAACAGGAAAAGGAGGTTCCTATGTCTAGAAACTTGGAGTAAGGTGATACCTAAATCTATGCCCTAGACTAAGGCCAAGAGACGGTAGACGGTAGACGGAAGGATCATACCTGTATGGACTCGGGAGCCTAAATATTCTCATGAAAATTCATCTAGTCTCTAGTGTCATGGACCGTTGCTAGACGGCCACCTATGGAGATGGGCTTTCTTGACTAAAGGCTAATCAAGAAATATTAATTAAATTAGATAAATAATAGTGTTAGAACTAGCTGAATTTTAGCTAAATGGTAAACATAAAGAGTCACACACAAATCAGCGAGAAAGAACAAAGAATTAATTTTGAATTAGTTTCATATGATATAAGTAATTTGATTACTCACACATGGGGGTCCATTGGATGGATGACCCAAGTTTAAATTAATTGAATTAATTTAAATTGGGCTTATCTTTATTTAATTAATAAATGGGATTTCATTAATTATAAGAGACAATTTGGGCTTGAGTATTTAATTGGATTAAATACCTAATGGGCTCAATTAAATAAATTTTATTAAATTGGATTTAATTAAAATTCATTGGGTTTTGAATTTATTTAACATAAAATCTGCCCATAAGTAAGGCTCACTAGCAATATTGATAGAGGGAAAATTGACCGAAGAATTGCATTTTTTAAAAGTGCTAGCTTGGTCATAATTAGACTCTTCTCTATTTGGAATGGATTGAAGAGTTACATTGTGGATAATAGAATGTATCTAAACACATTCTTGTTTTTCTATTCAAGGTATATAAATATATCTTGTGTATAATTATTAGGGTAATAATTGATTATACAATACAACACAAAAACCTTCCTCCTCCATCACCTAATTTGGCCACTCCTCCATTATTCTTAAAGGATGAGTTTTTCTTTGATCTTGATTCCTTCTAGCAAAGGGATCAAGGTCTCATTTTTCAGTGTAGCGTGGATCATCTTTAGAGGATTCCTATGTTGGAATCTCGGGTGAACGTTCAACGAAACTAACCGGTTGAAAGCTCGAAATTTAAGAGATAAATTTCGAATTTAATTTTCGCTTCTACTTTTATCTTCCAAACTATAGCCTCATATGATTATATTTTGTTGTTGCATATTTTTTATACTACATCAAACGCTCGAGAATTCCAAGGGTACACCTCCTTAGATTCGTTTGCTTTTATGCTTCAAATTTTACTATTATACGTTTTTATTTATCGCTTCCGCTAGCGCGTTCCCGTGCCGTACCATGCGACCCCTTCAAGTGGTATCAGAGCCCACTTCGATATAGAGGCTATCAGTTTTAAGTGAATAAGCATGCCAACGTATTTTAACGACTTTTGAAGCATGTTTTAATTGCTTGTTTTATTGATAATTATGTGTAGAAATTAACTTGTTTTATTTTGTGATTAATTGGATTATTTTAGTATTTAAGAAAAATTGGATTTTTCGGTAAATACTAGATTTTCATTTTTCAATTTAATGTGTGGAATAATAAAAAATTAAGCACTGTTGTAGTGCACTGCCGGTTGACGCTGCACAGTGTGCACGCCTAGGCAGGCAGCCTTGCGCACGCGGGCCGTTTGCGCGCTGTTGCATGCTGGCGATAGTTGGCTGGGCCGTTTTTCACCATTTCTCCGAAAAATTAGATTTTTTGATTTTCTGCAAATTTTATGAAAATCATTAATTTGATGATTTAATTTTGGATTAAAATGGATTTTTTTTGTAATTAAGTTGCTTTATTAATATGGTTTATTTTTGTGCATTGGATGCACATATTTTGATCATCCTTTGGATTACAATTTTAAATTTGTGTTTTCTGTATATAATTACTTTTTATGATATTGGATATCCTATTTTTTATCCATGTATTATTTTATGTCTAGCATGTTTAATTGAATTATTATGCTAGTTGATAAAAATGGATGATCACAGAGCCTTTGACCGTTTGAATGTGTTTAATTATTTTATTTATGTTGGGTGGGCTCGTGTACCCTTTTAATTATCCCTCTCCTTCTCTCTTTTTTGCCTTGGAATAATAAGGTATGCTTTCCTCCCCACTTTGTGCTCCCCCAGACTACTGATCGGGCTTTTGAAATTGTAATAACAGAATAATAGATTTTCCAGTGAGGATTTTAATTTTTTTAAGCAAGCCCATGGAGAAGGAGGCCCATGGAGGACTTACAAGGCCCATTTGTATGTAGATGGGTAAATTACATTATTAATAACAGAGGGCTACCCTAGACAGACCTTAGATTCACTGGGGGCTTAGTGGGTCGTAGGTTAGACTCGTGATCATCCAACAGGGGTATGCTTAATTTTTTTGCATGCGATACTTTTAATGCATTTAAATATTTGATATTTATGCATGCAAACTTTATATGATGAGGTCTCGGTCAAATACTAAAAAATTTAACTCTCACTTGGTTGGACCAAGTTAAAGTGTTAGGGCCCAAAATTGACTTAGATCAAAATGATTTGATCTGTCCAAGGTTTTCATCCACGATAATATGGTGAGGAAGCTTTCACTACCCAAGTGTGGTCTCACGAGACGTGGCACATTCGGACTAGAGGCAAACTACACCATTATTGTGAACCAAGGAACATGCTCACTGTTGCCATGTCTCACGAGTCATGGGGTGCGACAATTGTGGTGTGATTTGATTTATGAGATAAGCCCAACACTAATTAAATATTAAGCCCGTAAATGGACTTGGATCGAAATGGCATTTCGATCTGTCCAGACCTTCCATCCATAATAGTATCATGAGGAATCTACCGTTATACAAATATGGTCTCACGAGTGGTGACACATTTGGATAGAAGGCAAGCTACATTACTGTTATGAACAAAGAAATACGCTTGTTGTTTTTCTGTGTCACATGGGGGGGGGGGAGACAACTGAGGTATAATTTAATTGATGGGTCGGGCTTACTACCCGAGTAGCATGATTCGCTTGGAGTCCTCGGGATCATGTAAAGAGGTGAGACAAAATATGTTGAGAATCTCATGGAATGAGAATGGCGTCGATTGCCTCCCACAAGACTTTTTTCATGTGAATCGTAAAAGTGGGGCATGGTAAATTGTTCTTGTGGATCCCAAGCCCACTACGAAAGGATTTTTCGAAACCCCACTTGAGAGCGGTGGAATTTTGTAGAAATAGTGGGAGAAGTTAATGACTAAAAGACCAAGTCTTAACTCCAAACAATATTGCAATAATCTACTTATTTTCTTCTTTGCATTTAGAATGTATGTAGTAGATACCGTTTTTTACTTTTTCTTTATTTTTGAGATTTATTTAATAGGACACAATTATTAAAATTGACTGCAAAAATTGGAGGATTGTTCTCGATTTTCGAACCTAGGCTTATGTCATGGAAAAGCCACTTCCATCGGACTTGCAAAACGTGTCTTTGCTTAAGGAACATTTGATCGAGATTAAGGCATAAGGACAATGGTAAGGTCCGCAACATCATACCTGCTTCTGTCATCCATGAAAGGTATGATAGATTGGACGTTGTTGGTTCAATAAATGCTCCACATAAATCAAATTTATACTGCACCTAACCGGCATATTGGATATGCCGTAACAAAAGCATTTCTTGAAGCCAAGATGACTGAGGGTCATCTGTACACAAACATGTGGTTGGGATGCTATCCCTTGTGGAAGAGCTCGATAACCTCTATGTTGATCATAAAAGGAAATGTACATTAATGTAATCCTTTAGTTCCCTTCATCCCTCCTTCGGTCAATTTATTATAAATTCTAAATGGGCTTGAGAAGATCATTCATGAGTTGATAAAAATGGTTGGACCAATATGAGGTAACCATTGAAGAATCTGCACCGTCGGTATTAGATTTGGAGGCTACGACCTCAAGAGCGAAAGGCAATGGTGCTGGATGCTGAATGAGAAAGAAAGATGAAGCAAAGTCAGCCGCTACAAGCACTTTGAACGCTATTGTCACCTTGGGCGTGGGTAAAAGGAAAATAAAAAAATAGTTCGAAAGTCAAAATTTACATATAATGTTTGAATAAAATTGCCAAAGAGCATTACAAGAGGGAGTATTGTAAACTTTCCTTCACCCAAGCTACGATATTCGTTGAGCAAAAATGATTATTATTTCCAAGTCTTGGACACATGTTTTGGAAGCGCATTTCAACAAATAGCTTGCAGAAACAAAAAGAAATAGAACACTAAGACATATAGTCTTAAAGCTAGAGGATGGCTAGGCCATTACTGCAGAAGCAATAAGACTAAATAAACTTAGCTATTAATATTCATGTTAAAAATAGTATACAATCATGTAACCTAGCGTGATCAAGTTGTTAGTCAATTTTGGACAAATTAGACTGCAAACTTGATCAACAAAAGATTTTTTCTGAATTTGCTGAGTTATTGAATTGTAGAACTACATAATTGGATTCTACATGCTCAAAACAAATGACTAAATGGATAGACAAGAATAAAATTTACAGAGAATGGCATGCATCCCTCTAGTTAGTTGGTTGGTAGATTCAAAGAGTCTAGCAATAGATGATTTCAGGTTACTAACTTATGAATCCTTTTGAGAAGGAAGAAAACCATGAAAGCACTTTGTGGGAGAAAGAATGCTTGTAAAAAATGATCTATTGGATTGGATCCAAACAGACATCTATAGGTCACTAAATACACAAAAAAAATAGTAGAGGGTTCACAAGTCTTAGGACTTCTAGAAAGTTTGGAAAAATTAGACTTGAGGAGGAGAACCAAATAGGTTATGGAGATAAACCCTTTGATGAGATCGACGGGTATGTATTTAGTGGGAGTTATTGAATATCCAAACGAGAATGGAATTCTCATTCAGTAAAATTCCTCCAAAAGAGACGATGTTGAACTGTCTCTGGTAAAGAAGAAATTAAACCTTGATTGGACATGGTTCGATCGGTACTTTACTGAATTAGTTCACCCATTTGGATGTGGACTTTCGAAAAGTGTCAAATTGAAAAACATTGTATTTTTTTAAACTCGAAATCCAGACACCATATTTGATATGAATTGGCAAACATGTATCCTACAAAAGTCTAAAGTATGAGGAATGGTCCTGCATACGTCAAAGGACTAGTAGGAGGCAAGTTTGACTTGGAGTCTGATTTATACAGGTTCAGTATCAATTAATGCAAATATCATTTATAATCAAAACTTAACTGACCATATCTAGGTTCTCCAAAGGACGATCAAGAAGCTCCAGTTACCTGTAAGGTACAAGTTTCTGAATCGGACTGGACAAGGAGAAGCGATGTAAGACATCGATATTAATAAATGGCTTGGAGCTATAAAATTCACTATGGAGTTCAAATTATGTTTGAACGTCCTATATCTAGGATACTTATTTTGACAAATTCGTGAGGTACATGACTCGGTCAAGAACAAGGTGGACGGTCAGTGGAAGCTCAATTGTGTTCCTAGTGTTTTAGATGTTAAAAACATCTTTGATCATTTGGAATGATAGAAAGATGTTTTGGAACTCTAAAACACGAATATTGTTCATAAAATTGTCCATATAGGAATTGGATTCCTATCTAGAATAAGCTATCCAAGATTCAATCGTGGTAGACTGATAAGGAGCTTAGATGGTTGACATCCCCTACATCTTTGCTGTAAGAAGAAAGAGAATGTTGTTCGGTGCACTAAGCCCGATGTTGCTTATGCTTTTTAAGCACAATAATAGATATTGAGTATGCACTAATGAGGCAACAAAAAACTATTCAAGGGCTATCTTTAATACTTGAATAAAGATTAAAAAAGAGCCCTGACACATCTTAATGGAGAGTTGATTCTAAAAGGCCATAGCCATAGTAGCTTCCAACATAATAGAATAATGTTTAATCTCAAAACAAGCTTAGATGCAAGATTTAATGATGATGTGGTAATTAGGAAAGATTCCAAGTGGAATACCACATGGAACATCATCATGAAAATTCCAATTGTTGAGTGTGCTACCTAGCATAGCCGCACCAGTAGTCACTTTGGAGGATGACAACTTGGCTATGGCAAACGTAAAAGGCTCGAGATCTCATCACAGGTCCAAGAAAAAATCTTAGACACCATCATCTGCTTGGAGCGATGATAGGAAGATGTAACGTGCGGTTGGACCGCAAGGCAACGATAGAAACTATAGGAGACCCATAATATCTAGCTGGTTTCACATATTGATCATGATCAAAATAATTTGAAAACATGAGTAATTGAGTTTAAGGTCAAGTAAGAGATTGTTAGAATAGGTCACCAAAAGTCAATTACATTGGCGGTTTTGAGAACTATTCAAGCAATATTTATTTAATAAATATTGTCCCGATGAATATGGTAAGTATTCGTCTTTGGCACATGTGTCTGTTGTGCTTACCAAATTACGTTAACCACTGCTTTGACGTCACAACAGATTCTCACAGACCACTTAATAGCCCATGTAGTTGGGCTGCACGTTGGATGACGGCTATGAAACCAACTTCTGAGGGTTGGTCTGAGACGTTCCAAATTGAGTACCTTGAGACTTGAAATCGAGAGTCCTACAGAGACTTGCACTGAATATTGCATTCATTGGATGAGTGCCGCATTTCATCGGCGATAGACGTTGGACGTCTATGCAATTTCAGTGGGTTAGTTGACAAGGTGGTCAACTGACTGAATTGACTCGTGGGGATCATCTTGTGGAAGACTTAAAGGTTTGGTCGACATGACTTGAGTCCCTAACTTCATAGTACGGGAGTAGTTCTTAGACTTGAGGAATCACAATTGTCATGTATCTACGACGAATGTATCTTGGATCTGCACGAGAGGTGATTGTGTCCCAAACATGATCATCATAAGCCTAGTGTAGTATATTATAGTATGTTGCGAGGACGGTGAGTTCAAAGAAGAGAATCCATTCCCTTTCAGTATGTGACTGAGGTGTCTCCTATGCCTTTGGAGATGCGATCACACGTTATGAATCTGTTACCTTAGTTGTTGATCGAAAAGGAAAATGAGGTTCCTATGTAAAGAAACTTGGCGTAATAGGATCTCGAGTATTAAGCATAGATGCTTAGTCCAGGATGGGAAACGGTACTTAATTTCATGTCTCAGACTAAGGCACAAAGATGGTAGACGGAAGGACCATACCCTTATGGACTTGGGAGCCTGAATGTTCACAAATTCACCTAGTCTCTAGTGCTATGGACCGTTGCTAGACGATCATCCATGGTGATGGTCTTTCTTGATTAAGGGTTAATCAAATAAATCTTAATTAAATTAGATTTAATTAATAATAGTGTTGGACACAAGCCCACGTCTAGCTAAAAGGTAAACATAAAGAGTCACACACAAATCAACAAGAAAGAACATGTAATTATTTGAAATTAATTCTAGAAGATATAAGTAATTGGATTACTCACACATGGGGGTCCATTGGATGGATAGCCTAAGTTTAAATTAATTGGATTATTTAAGTTGGGTTTTTCTTTATTTAATTAATGAATTGGATTTCATTAATTAATAATGGATAATTTGGGATTGAGTATTTAATTGGATTAAATATCTAGTTTGCGCTATTAAATAAATTTTATTAAATTGAATTTAATTAAAATTCATTAAGCCTTGAATGTATTTTACAGAAAACCGGCGAATAATTAAGGCCCACTAGCAAATTAGATGGAGGGAAAATTGATTAAAGAATTACATTTTTGGAAAGTGCTAGTTTGGTGATAATTAGACTCTTCTCTATTTGGAATGGATTGAAGAGTTACTTTATAGATAATAGAATGTATCTAGACACATTCTTGTTTATCTATTCAAGATATATAAATATATTTCAGGTATGATTATTAGGGTATTAATTCATTACATAATACAACACAAAAACATTCTTCCTCCATCACCAAATTCGGCCGCCCCTCCATTATTCTCAAAGGATGGGTTTTTCTTTGATCTTGATTCCTTCTAGCAAAGCGAGAAATGTCTCTTTTTTTGGTGTGGTGTTGATCATCTTTGTAGGATTCCTATGTTGGAATCTCAGGTGAACGCTCAACTAAACTAACCGGTTGGAAGCTTGAAATTTAAGAGGCAAATTTCGACTTTAATTTTCACTTCTACTTTTATCTTTAAAACCATAGCCTTGTATGAGTATATTTTGTTGTTGCGTATTTTTCATACTACATTGAATGCCAGGGAACTACGAGGGTACACCCCTTGAATTCATTTGTTTTTACGCTTCAAATTTTATTATAATACGTGTTTATTTATCACTCCGCTAGTGCGTTCCCCGATCGTACCACACGATCCCTTCAGCAACAGGACTTATTTTCTGAGGAGGATGCCTGATTGGAGGGCAAGACTTATTCTCTAAGGAAGATGCCGGCTTGGGGTAGGGCTTTTGGCTAGAGTCTTGGAGAACTATCCATCATGGAATAGTTGAATATAAATAGAATTGAGTCTAAGCATTCAAATTGAACCTACAAAATGTATGATCCGAATCATTATTCATCTGATATTTTTACTTTTATTTTATGAAACCCAAATTATCAAAATTTATTGTGTTACAAAAACTATATTATATGACAAAAGAACGTGTAATTTGTACTGTTGTATTTGCAAAAAAGTAGTTCCTAGAAGGTTGATTTTAAGTAATTTGAATAAAATAATATTAATAGTAAAATTTGTGAGTATTTGAGAATTCATAAAAAATAGATAAAACGAAAAAATAGTGTTCGAAAAATAACTTATGCTTGCGATTATTTAAAAAGAATCTCCACCAATTTTCTCTTCTCACTTCTCTTTCATTTCCACTCTCTCTCCTTTCCCCCTTCTTTTCTATCTCGTTTTTTCCTTCCTTTCTCTTACTTTTGCCTTCTCCCCCTTTTCCCATTCACTTTTGTTTCTTTTTTTTTTTTTACCTGTTTGCTAAAAACTAACACTGAAAGTATCTCATTTTTAAACAAGCAATCTTGAAGGATGTAGAAATGGATTATCAAGAAACAAGAGGATAACTCTTTATTGATTCAGGAAAAACTCACTTGCAGAACAAAAGGGTCTGCAATCCCTTTTATAATAAGAAAAGAGTACAACTACCTTTCTAACTAACAAGAAGGAGTAAAAAAAAAAACGGATAGTAAAATGCGTGCTTCTAAAGACACGTTTTTATAAGTAAAAGCCACTTCTTCCTGTGCCTGCTCTTTCTTCCTCTGTTCTGGTTTTTTGCAACTTTTTGCAGCTTCATTGTAATATGAAGCTTAATTCTCCTCTTGAATACGAACTCCAGCAGCCCCCTTGCAAGCTGGAATTGCTTCCTTAGTGATCAAATCAAGCTTGGAGTATAAATGGGAGAAAGTCTTCCATATTAGAACCTTGGTAAACAGGTCTGCTATTTGTTCCTTTGAAGCTAAATAAGTAGGTGAAATGAGCCCTTCCTTGTACTTATCCCGCACAACATGACAATCTATCTCCACATGCTTTGTGCGTTCATGGAAAAATGGGTTCTCAGTTATATGCAGCGCAACCTTATTGTCACAAGAAAAGGGTATGGGAGTTTGAACTTGTATCTGTAAGTATTTAAGCAGATTGTTCGCCCAGATTATCTCACATACAGTGGCTGCCATGCTCCTGTATTCTGCTTCAATTGAGGATCTGGAAACTGTGGTCTGCTTCTTGGATCTCCATGAGATTGGGCATGCTTCCATAAAAATGCAATAGCCAGTAGTTGACCTCCTAATTCTTTTACATGTTGCCCAGTCTGCATCAGAAAAGGATGTAAGATTAGTTTCATTATTAGCTGGGAAAAACAAACCTGGTGTGGTGTTTCCTTTTAAGTATCTGATCAAATGGACAGCAGCATGCCAGTGTTCTTCATAGGGTTCTTGCACAAACTGGCTTAGCTGCTGTGTAGCAAAGCAAATGTCCGGCCTCGTGAATCCAAGGTATAGCAACTTTCCTATAAGCCTCCTGTACCTACTGACATCTTTCAAAGTCCTTGTAGGTCGTGAGGAAAACTTCAAACCTAGAGGCAAAGGTGTCATCACAGATTTTCCTTCACTCAGACCAACATCTCTAACAATATCTTGAGTGTACTTGTTTTGTGATACAATTAATCCCTTTTGTGACCTGAATAGCTCAAGTTCAAGGAAGTATTGTGCTTCCCCAAGGTCCTTTATAGTAAAGAGGTTGTCCAAATACCTCTTTACTTCTCCTATCAAAGATTTTGTTGCTGCAGCAATAAGAACATCATCAACATAAATGAGCAAAGCAATGAAATCACTATTAGTGGCTTATATAAATAAGCAGTAATCATATTTTGATTGAGTGAACCCCAATCCCTTTATTTTCTCTGTAAACTCACTGTTCCACTGCCTTGAGGCTTCTTTCAAGCCATACAAGGACTTCTTAAGCTTGCACACCATTCCCTTTCCTACTTCATACCCTTTAGGAGGTGTCATGTATATTGTTTCTTCTAAGTTGCCATGAAGGAAGGCATTATTCACATCTAAATGATGTAAATGCCATCCCTTTGCAGCAGCAGCACCAAGGAAAGTTCTCACAGTCACTGTTTTGGCAACAGGAGCCAAACAATCACTATAGTCCTCACCTTCAACTTGGTGAACCCTTTTGCTACTAACTTTGCTTGGTACCTTTCCACACTCCCATCTGGTTTGAGTTTGATCTTGAATACCCACTTACATCGTATTGGATTCTTTCCATTTGGTAAAGCTGATAGTTCCCAGGTTTTGTTTTTCTCTAGTGCATCAATTTCTTGCTTCATAGCATCTTTCCACTCCAAGTATTGCTGAGCTTCTGAAAAACATTTAGGTTCCTGCAGTGGACAAGTTTTCTTTACAAAGCATCCTTGAACTTGGTAAACATGGTTATTAGAAAAACAATCAGAGTAGCAACAACAAGAATAATCTTTCATCCACACAGGTATATGAGATGTTCTAGTGGACCTTCTAAGGCCTATGGCATTTTCTTGAGGTTCTAGAGTCTGTTCTTCCTCTTGAAAGTCTTTGTTATCATCTTCTTCATTAATGGTGGGCAAGGGACAAGAATTGTCAATAGGTTCAATATCATTAAAGGGAAAGGTATCTTCATGGAAGACCACATCTCTTGCAATATGTATTAAGTTAGTGTTTAAATCCATAATTTTATATCCCTTCATGCCTTGAGCATATCCCAAGAAGACACATCTCATGGCCCTTGGTTCAAACTTCTTCTTGTGGGGTGTGACATTAGTTGCAAAACACAAACAGCCACAAGTTTTAAGGTGAGTGTATTTAGGAGTCTTGTTATGCAGTACCTCATAGGGACTTTTCCATTTTTAAATAGCTGTAGGCATTCTATTAATCAAGTATGTGGCTGTTAATAAGGATTCTACCCAAAAACATTGAGGCATGTTAGCAAAAAACATAAGGGATCTAGCAACTTGCAACAAATGTTGATGTTTTCTTTCTACAATGCCATTTTGTTGAGGGCTATATACACAAGTTCTTTGATGGATGATTCCTTTATCTTGAAATAGAGTTTGCCATTGTTTGTTAGTGAATTCAGTACCATTGTCACTTCTAATCCTTTTAACCCTTTTATTGAACTGAGTTTCAACCATATTCAAGACACATTCCAATTTTTGTTGAACTTGTGATTTATGCGTCATCATATAAATACATGTAGCTCTACTGCAATCATCAACTATGGTCAATATATATGTGCAATGTGTGATGGAATATTGATTGTAAGGCCCCCAAACATCAATGTGTATGATATCAAAAACATTGTCAGAATGATTTTCATTGAGCTGAAAGGGATGTCTATTTTGCTTAGCAAGTGGACATGTTTCACAAGTTTTGATAGAGTCTATAGTATCTACTTTAAAAGGTAAATGTGAAACCACATCTTTGCTAGGGTGTCCTAGCCTATTATGCCACAGGCTAGCATGTTTGGTTTTGAGATAATTCTGATCCTCAGCACAGTTTTGAAAGTGAGCCACATGCTTTGGAAGGTCTTGTTCCTTGCAATATTGGGAATGTTTCAGTAGGTACAGCCTTCCTCTTTTATATCCTATGGCAATGACCTTTTTAGTCACAAGGTCCTGCACAAAGCAATGAGAATTTGTAAAAAGCACACTAATATTCCCTGCTTCACATAATGCATTGACAGATAAGAGATTATACTGGAGATCAAGAGTATAAAGCACATTTCTTAGAATAAGTTTATCAGAAATCCGTATGTCTCCTATCTGTCTAACTTTATAAACATTACCATCAGGTAATTTGACAGAACTTATGATATCAAGATTCCTCAAGTTATGAAATAAATCTGCATTCATGGACATGTGAGCTGAGGCGCCACTGTCCATGATCCAATTTTCATTTAAATCAAAGCATTCTTTATGGAGGAGTGTACCTGCAAGTTCACAGAGTTGTCTGCGTACACGGTATTGGAATAGTTCTGTGAAATGTCTGAATTGTGCAGTGCTCTTCTAACCTCAGCCTTGATAAGTTCTGACAAGTCACTTTCATTGTGGGAAGTGCCTTGGATGATCCTTCTTCTGTCTTCAACGCAGGCATTAAAAGATTTTTTTGTGACTGGTTTGTTCAGTCCTCTTCTTTGCTTCATCAAGTCCTCATACCAGTCAGGATAGCTATTTAACTCGAAGCAATTTTCCATTAGGTGGCCTGTTTTCTTACAGTGTGTGCAGTACATCTGTTTCTTTTCAATGACATTTATTTTCTTGACAGGATTCTTGGGCACAACCTGTTTTCTTGCATCTGCAAATTGAACAACCATGACTTCTTCATTGTCAAGTTCTATGCTTCTTGCATTAACCTCTCTTTGCTTTTCGACCTGCAAAATCATATAATATGCCTTTCCTATCGATGGTTATAGGTCCATCAATAAAATTTGGTTGCGAACATGATCGTAAGCATCATTTAATCCCATCAAGAATTGGATTCATTGAGTGAAGTTGGCCTTTTCTACAAATTTTGTTCCAGCTCCACAGGAACACACCGGTAATGGGTCTAGATTCAATTGCTCGTCCCATAATTTCTTGAGCTTAATGTAGTAAGCAGCTAGTGTTTTATTTCCTTGGAAAACAGAACAAACCTCTCTTTGTATTTGATACAGGAGTGGCCCGTTAGTTTCATCGAATCTTGATTCTAAATCAAGCCAAAGATTTCTCGCAGAGGAGGTGTAAAGAAACGCTTCAGCTATATCTTTTGTAATGGAGTTGAGTATCCAAGACACCACCATACAGTCTGCTTTTCTCCACTATTCCATCTCAATGGGGTCTTGTTTAGGTTTGGGGCATGTCCCATCTATAAAGCCTTCTTTACCTCTAGTACCGAGGGCAAATCTAATGGATCTCACCCAGGTAAAGTAGTTGCTTCCATCAAATGGTGCTGTTACTAGATTGACGCCTCGATTGTCTCCTCCCTGTAGTTTCATATTTTTTGAAACAAGTTGGGTTTCGTGTCATCTTGTTTCCTTGCTTCCATTGCCCTTTTGTCAGTCATGGTCTGCATTTCTTTTCTTTTGTTTCTGGTTTAAAGAAGGTTATGGATCTTTTCTGCTCTTGATACCATGCTAAAAACTAACATTGAAAGTATCTCATTTGTAAACAAGCAATCTTGAAGGATGTAGAAACGGATTATCAAGAAACAAGATGATAACTCTTTATTGATTTAGGAAAAACTCACTTGCAGAACACAAGGGTCTGCAATCCCTTTTATAAGAAGAAAATAGTACAACTACCTTTCTAACTAACAAGAAGGAGTAAAAAGAAACGGATAGTATAAAGCGTGCTTCTAAAGACACGTTTTTATAAGTAAAAGCCACTTCTTCCTGCGCCTGCTCTTTCTTCCTCTGTTCTGGTTTTCTGCAACTTTCTGCAGCTTCATAGTAATATGAAGCTTAATTCTCCTCTTGAATACGAACTCCAACACTGTTTTTTCCCTTATATTTTTTTGTTTATTGTTTTTATTCTTATTCTTGATTTGTCCAACATCCATAATGCATGGACACTTTGAAAATTACTCGGTAAAAATATTTTTATTTTCTACTTTAAAAATTAAAACACAATAAAATTGTAACACAATATATGAGTTCGAGAGATAAAAGTGGTTATAATTCTTATTCAATTCTTCTATTTTTCTTTTTAAAAATGACAAAATATATATTTTTGACAATTTGAAGATTCAATCTCCTTGTAGATGTCCTTTAGAATTTAATTGGACTTTTGATAATATTAATTTTATGGCCCACACCTGTAATTTTGAATTAATCACTATAATCTTAAGTTTGGAA
Source organism: Sesamum indicum (assembly GCF_026168435.1). Taxonomy (NCBI): domain Eukaryota; kingdom Viridiplantae; phylum Streptophyta; class Magnoliopsida; order Lamiales; family Pedaliaceae; genus Sesamum; species Sesamum indicum. The sequence goes on from NC_142669.1 coordinate 2,706,623, forward strand.
TTGAGAACTTGAAAGCGGAATCAGTTGTGACCTTCCATCTTTTCAAGGTTGGTTTTAAATACTTATAAGTTAATTTGAGAATTTAACTCCTGCAGTTACAAATTAAACTCTATATATAATTTGATGCGTTTGTTTTTTTAATGATTTGATCTCCACCTTGAACGCCTTGAATATTCCTAAGTTATGTGAACTTGTTAGAGAAAATTCCTTGAGGCCTTTCTTCTCTAACTCTATTCTTCAATCTTTGTTGCCAATATAAGTTTCAGGGACCTCTTTATACAGTTGTTTGCTCTATAGTGTACTTGAACAAGTTTGATATTATTCCTTAGTAATTTATTTTAAAAAGATAGATATATATCAAATATTTGCCATTGATGTTTATTGGAGTCCAGTAGCACCATACAGTAGAGGTCAATACTCCGATGCTGAAATTAGTAAAGTGTTTTAAGAAATAAAATAAGATACTCAAAGTAAAAACAGAAGATCTAGCAAGTTTGATGTAACAAAATAGTGTCGGGGATGCTCAAAATATAAAAAAGAATGCTAAGGACTTGTGTGTGGAGAGTGAAAATCGAGTGAACTTGGTAAATGAATGTGCTACCTCTTTGACTGACTTGAACCCGTATTTATATGAGCAGGTTTCGAGAGAATGGGTGGTTGAAGAAGGTTAAATATTCTTGAATTTTTTTTTTATGTCTATTTTGTTGGGATAATGCTTATCCACTTTTTTGCCACATATATAGGCCCTATGCCAACAAAAAGAGGATTCCCAAATCACTAGGAAAATAGGATAAAATCAAGGAGGTTGTTATGTGTCAGTTTTATCTCGCAGTATACAACTGGCATGTATATTCCTACTGGCGTGCTTTGGTGTGACGTATTGTCCAACATGTACAATATTGTCGATGCAATGAGGTGGAAGTGCCTTAGACTTGCTGTAATTGTGCATGAGCTGGATGTTGCCTCGCTGGTAGGTCAACAAAATTTAGGTTGATTGGGCTGTAGTGTTTCAACTTGTTGGTCATTAAAAGACTAGACTCTAAAAGATCAAGCGCATGTTCAATGAACCTACATTAAATCCATTTAATTATAAGTCCATCAATTTAAGGTCCTTGTCTTTTAATCCAATTAAAAGACACAAGCCCACTCTCTCTTTTAATTTATAAATTAAATCAAGCCTAATTAAATTAATCCAATTAATTTAAAAGACCTAAACCCAAAATTAACGAAGGAATGAAAAGATGGAATGTCAATAACTTTTTGAAAAAAATTAGCTTCCTTTTCTCTTCCTTCACCATCTATACTTCAATATCTGAACTTGAACAGATTCCTCTCCCCTTATTCAAGATGGTTTTCCTCTTCTCCCATGGCACCCTTTTTAATTTTTAAATTTTTTAGTGCTAATGCCGTTCAAGTAGTTTATTAATCTACAAAATGTCGTCTGAGTTTCTTATTCTTTCTTTTTCACTTTTTGTGCAAGACAATAACAATATTTCCCACATTTCAAGTGAGTTGCAAGAGTACCATATTTGGATAAATTGCGCCAGGCTACATTGAATTGTTGGTTGTCAATGGTCTTCCTAAAGAAACCTCGATTTCAATTAATTTTGCTTTAAGGTATGGGAAATTATTTATCCTTGATTGACTATAAAGTTTTTTCATGGTGCAACCAACTTTAGTCCTTCTAAGGTACTTAAGTGTGGTCTTGACTGTAGTGCTGTCAGCTCATCGGCACATGCCTGATATCTGCTCGTTATGCTCAAAGAAAAAGCGACATCTGGCATTGTGCACTGCACAGCATACTGTATGCTAGCTACGACTGAAGCATAGGGTACGCCAAACATTTTTCTAAACTCCTCATCAGTCTTAGGAGACTGTTTTTGGACAGCTTAACCTCATGCCTCATAGGAAGGCATCCTCATTTGGAGTTTTTATCTTGAATCTCTTCAAGACTTTCTCAACATACAAGATTTGGGTCATTCGTAACATCTTTTTAGATCTATTCCGAATAATCTTGATGCCTAGGATGTAGGAAGCTTCACCCATATCCTTCATGGAGAATTGTGTGGACAACCATGCTTTAGTGTCACCTAACATCTTGACATCATTACCAATGAGCAAGATGTCGTCCACATAAAGCACTAGGAATGCAACTGGGCTCCCACTGACCTTCTTCTATATGAAAGGGTAAAATTCATTTTTGATGAAATCATAACTCTGTATGACCCAATCAAAGCGGATATTCCAGCTTCGGGAAACTTGTTTGAGACCATAGATGGACTTCTGGAGGTGCAGACCTTCTGCTGTTCTTCAACAGATGTGAAACCCTTCGGCTGATCCATATAGATGTCTTCCTCAACGAACCCATTAAGAAAAACCGTTTCTACGTCCATCTGCCATATTTCATAGTCATACCATGCAGCTAGGCGAGCATAATCTGAATGGACTTGGCCATGACTACAGGCGAATAGGTTTCCAAAATCGACCCCAGGTCATTGAGTATATCCTTTCGCTACAAGCCTGGCCTTAAAGGTAGTAACCTCTCCATAAGCTCCAAGCTTACGCTTGTAGACCCATTTACACCCAACAGGTTTAACACCCTTGGATAGGTCTACTAACGTCTAAACCTTATTTGAACTTAATATCATTCTCAATGAGCAAGATGTCATCCACGTAAAGCACTAGGAACGCAATTGAGCTCCCACTGACGTTTTGTATAGACAAGGATCAAAGCCGTTCTTGATGAAATCATAACCCCGTATGACCACATCCAAATGTATATTCCAACTTCGGAAGCTTGTCTGAGACCATAGATGGAGCTTTGGAGGTGGCAGACCTCTGCTATTCAGTAACAGATGCGAAACCGTTCGGTTGATCCATATAGATGCCTTCCTCAACGAACCCATTAAGGAAAGCCGTTTTCACTTCCGTTTGCCATATTTCATAGTCATACCATGCAGCTATTGCCAAATGGACTTGGCTATGGCTACGGGCGAATAGGTTTACTCAAAATCCATCCTAGGTCGTTGAGTAAACCTTTTTGCCACAAGCGTGGCCTTAAAGGTAGTAACCTCCCCGTCAGCTCCAAGCTTACATTTGTAGACCCATTTACACCCAACAGGTTTAACACCCTTAGGCGGTCTATCAAGGTCCAAACCTTATTTGAACTCATAGGGTCCATTTCAGATTTCATCGCCTCAACCCATTTTCCCAAATCGATATCCAACATCGCTTCTCCATAGGTCTTTGGATCATTATCCAATTGACTAGTCAAACCCAGAAATCCATACCTCTCAGGTTGTTGAGACAATCTGGTTGACCTTTAGAGGGCAGGAACATCGTTAGTGTGAACTATAGCGTAGATGATGTCACTACATCTGTTTGAGGTGTTGCCTCACTGGATTCCTCAAGAAGCAAATCCTCACGTTGGGTATTCGCTGGTAAACTATTTTCCAAGAACATTACGTTTCACGAGATAAAAATCTTTTGTTTAGAGGGATCATAGAAATAAAACCCCGCAGTTTCCTTAGGATAACCCACAAACCTTCACAAACTAGACCTTGAGTCCAGTTTGTCTCCCACTAGTCTTTTGACATATGCAAGGTTATCCCACACTCTTAAGTACTTGTAAGACGCAAGCTTGCCGTACCATATCTGATATGGCGTTTGGGTCATGATCTTAGAAGGCCCCATGTTCAACAACTTGGCTGTCGTCTTAAGAGCATATCTCCAGAACGATAAAGAGGCAGTTCGGTAAAACTCATCATGGATCGAACCATGTCCAATAAAGTTCGGTTACTCCTTTCACAGATACTGTTAAGTTATGGCGTTTTAGGAGGAGTCCACTGAGAGACAATTTCATTCTCTTTTAGGTAATCTAAAAATTCCCTACTTAAATACTCACCACCTAGATCCGATCGAAGGGTTTTAATTTTGCGACCAATTTGGTTTTCGACTTCAAGTCTGAACTCTTTAAACCTTTCGAAGGCCTCAGACTTGTACCTCATAAGGTAAACATAACCATACCTTGAGTGATCATTAGTAAAGGTTATGAAGCAGAAAAATCCACCTCTGGCTTGTGTATTCAGTGGCCCACACACGTATCGATGGATCAAATCCAACAGACCACTGGCAAGCGTACTTGGTCCTACAAAGGCTTCTTGGTCATCTTCCCTTTTAGACAAGACTCGCAGGCTGGTAAGTGATCCAAATCATCTATCTATAGATATTTTGAGTCTACTAACCTTTTAATCCTATCTTGAGAGATATGATCTAGCCTTGCATGCCAGATCTGTGTGTTTTCTTAATTTTTCATTTTACGTTTGTTTTGAGAAGTCATGACGAAATCATGTTGTTGGAGAATATAAAGACCATTATGAAGTTTGCCTAGCAAATGTGAAGAACCATTATTCATCAAATAAAAATAATTTTTACTAATCATAAACTCAAAACCAAAATTGTCCAATAATGAAATGAAAATGATATTCTTGATCATACTAGGTACATAATAGCAATCTTTCAATTCTATCATAACTTGATCACTAACAACTAACTGGACTATCCCTACAGCTTCAGCAGCAATAGCCTTGCCATCGCCAAGCTTCAGGACCACCTCGTCTTTACTTAGCTTTCTGCTTCTTTCCAGCACCTGCAAATCATTAAAGATGTAAGATCCACAACCGGTATCCAATACGCAAAAAGCAGACTTAGTTGTGATGTTAACCTCAGTAACAAATGTACCTACACTGGAGAGGAGCTTAGGGCACTCCGTCTTCCAATGGCCCTTTTCCTAGCAATGCATACAGACATCATTTGTCCTTATTGACTTGGAACCCACCTTTTTTTTTACATTTGCCCTTCCCCACCGGGGCAACAGGAGCGCTCAAAGCGGTTGCAGGGACGTTTGCCTTACCTTTCTTCCTCTTTCAGCGTCTGGCCCCCTTGCCTTTCGCTTTAGAGGTTGAAGCCTCCCCGACCAACACCTACGGTGCAAACTTTTTGGTTGTTGCCTCATATTAGACCAACATGTTAATTAACTCGTGTATGATCTTCTCAAGCCCATTCATGTTGTAGTTTATGAGAAACGAGTCGTAAAATGGAGGAAGTGACTAGAGAATCACGTCAATGTACGTGTCATTATCAAGCCCAGCTCGAAGATACTCGAGCATTTCCACGAGGAAAAGCATCTTGATCCCATACTCTTGCACGAAGGATCCCTTAGTCATCTTGGTGCCGAAAAATATTTTTTTGGCAATATATCTAATATGTCTATCCAGAACCGCATAAACATCTTTCATGTGGAGCATTATTGACACGACGTCATCATGCCTATCATCCTGTGTCTGGATATTATTTGTCATTGATGCCAATACAATGCTACGGACCTTCCTATTGTCCTCATGCCACCTTTCAAACATCACACATTCTTCAGATGTGGAACCCTCCGGTAAGGTCCTAGGAAGAGACTTATCCAGAATGTAAGTCTGGTTCTCGAAATTGAGACAATTCTCAAATTTCTAAGCCAATAATTATAGTTCGTTCTATTAATTTTGTTTGTCTCCAAAATCATGGTTAATGGATTCTTAGACATCTACATTCAAAATGTAAAGCAGAAAGTAACAAATTGATTATAATATTAAAATCATGGTTAATGGATTCTTAGACTTGGTCTTAAGTCATTAACTGCTCCCACTATTTCTTCAAAAGCCCATCACTCTTAAGTGGTGTTTCGGGAAATCATTTCCTAGTGGGCTCGGGTTCCACAAGCACAATTCTCCATGTCCCGCTTTTACGGGGAGGTAACCATTTCCATTCTCATCCAATGAGATCCCCAATATATTTTACCTCACCTCTTCACGTGCTTGCGAGGACTCCAAGAGAATCACATTACTCAATGTTAGACCCAACCCATTAATGAAATGAATATCTCAAATGTCGCCCCCCGCGACTTGTGAGAAGGGAAATAGGAGCATATTCTATTTGTTCACAATAATAGTGCAACTTTCTTCTATCTCAAATTTGCCACGACTCGTGAGGCCACAAAAAGGATGAAAGTAGCATCCACACTACATTATCGTGGATGGAAGGCTTGGAATTATCTAACCATTTGATTTAGTTCCATTTGGCCTAATATTTGCTTGGACCATCCAAGTGAGAGTTCAGGTTTATTGTGACTGAGACCTTATCATTATAACATTTTGCATGACAAAGTTTCAACGATTGAGTATAAACGCATTCCAAACACATCATACACCAAAAATTAAAACATTTACCACATGCAAAAACAAGCCTAGCATGCCCATGTTGGATGATCACAAGCCCAATCCTAAGTCACTCACTGAGCCCCCAATGAGTCCATGGTCAAAGTAGGGTGTGGCCTAACTATTACAAGATAGTAATCCATTATCATTCTAATAGGCTTTCCTCTTTCTTCTTCCTCCGTCCTGAGCTCCGTTCAACAAGCCTAGGCCTTAATCTTTTTGGAAGCTTACATTTATTCAAAATAAATAAAATCTCACATTCCTAACTACACTCATTACAATTGAAAATGAAAACCCCAATCAGAAGTTGGGGGGAGTACAAAAGGAGGGAGAAAGCAAGCCTTATTATTCAAAGGCTAAAAATAAAAGGAGTTAAAATAAAGAGGCACGCAGGCCTCACCCAACATAAAATAAAACCATATAATCGACCAGTGGGCTTCATGATCATCCCCATTTTTTATCCAATAAATAAAATTAACACATTTATATCAAATATAAATATGTTAAACAAATAAAAACAATCCATGTATTCAACAATTGATATCCAATATAAAATACCCAAAGAAAACATACTTAAATGCATAAAATAACATACTAATCATGCAATTAGAAAATGTATATCATCCATACATCTAATGTACAAATTTTCTTTCGTTTGTTTGGAAACCATTTCTAAATTAATTTAATGCACAATTTAATTTTAGAAAAATCCAATTTAACTATAATTACAATTAGCCAAAATTAATAATTTCATAAAAATTGCAGAAATTAGGATAATTGAACCTTTTGGAAACACAACATGCATGGCTACTGCCTACGCGCACCCGGCCGCGCGCCCTGTAGGCTAGTGACCTGTCGGTAGGGCAGCAACGGCTATAATGCTCTGTTTTTAAAATTTTTTTTTCTGAATTTCTGCAAATAAAATTGAAATAAAATCATGCATTTACAGAAAATTCAATTTTCAAAAAATGCATAGATTTTCATAATTTACAAGCAAATTAATACATATTTTCTAAACATATAATCATGCTTCAAAGACATAAAACATGATTTGTAAAAGCAAATTAAACACATTGTTCATACTGAACACATAATAACATGTTAGTCCTAAAACCACAACACCAAATCGGGCTCTGATACCACTGAAAAAATCAGTATGTCTCAAGAATGAGATGGAAGCGTGAAATAAAAAAGTTTAAAACCAGTTCAAAGAGTGTTCCATTTGAAATTCTCGGGCGTTTAGTGTTAGTCAAAAGCGTAATAATAAACATATAAACATACTAGACAAGTGGCTAAAGGATGAAACAAAAGGTATAGAGACATAACATGAGACTTTACCTTTTTGTTTCTTTAGAAAAGCAGCAACGTGCGTTGTTTCCTTTATATTCTCCCGTTCCGTTCACTTGAGAATTCAAACTAGAATTTATCTAAGTTGTCCACACCACAAAATAGAAAAAATATAGTTCATTTTCTATATCTAGATTAGGCAAAAACAAGAAGAAAAACAACTCCAAACAAAACACTATTATTTAGTACTTTTCGATTGTTTTATCTTCTAACTTGAATCCAATTCAGTATAGAACAAAAGGAGAATATTTTTGGAGAGAAAATTGAGGACAAATTCGTGGCTTAGGAGGAGGTTATGTTGGATATGTGTGTAGTTTTTGTATATCACATACAATTAAATTCAAAATTCAATAACTACTAAGTTTGCCTGCAAGGCAACCTATACAACTACATGCATATAACATCCAACCATGATAAGATAACTCCTCCATCATGTTCATTATGGTGAGGAGGTTTGACTCCTTCTTAACTCGCTCCAACCACCCTCAAAAGGGCTTGAACTTCAAATATGCACCAAGCTTGATTTAATCAAATTAAATCAAACCCAATCAAAGTCCATTGGATAATAATTAATTAAATTAATTTTAGCCCAACTAAGTCCAAGGATTCATTTAATCCAATTAAATAAATCTAAGTCCAAATGCTAATTAATTGATCAAATTAATTAATTAAGCCAAATCTAATAAATTAATCCAATTAATTTAAGGTGTTAAGCCAAAAAATTAATTAATTCTTGAGCCATCCATAAAATGGATTATTAAATAAATGATCCAATCATTTGTATATTCTCCTTGAATTAATTTAATCCAATTAAATTAATTTGTATCTTCTCGAATTAATTCCACCAATTCCATAGTGATTTGTGTGTGACTCTTTAGGTTCACCCTCAACTAGACTTAGGCTTTGTCCAACGCAACAATTAATTAAATCCAATCTAATTAATTTATTTTTAATTAACTATTAATCCAGAATTTTCGTCATCATGTGTGTTCGTCTAGCAACGATCCATGGCACTAGAGAATAGGTGAATATTGGCATGGACATTTAGACTCCCGAGTACCATATGGGTACGGTCCTTCCATCATCCGTCTCCCGATCTAAGTCTAGGGTATGGAATTGGGTGTCGATTCCCATCCTGGACCAGACACTATGCTCAATAACACGAGATGCGTTTGCTCTATTAATTGACGTAGGAAACCATTCCCTACTCAACCGATCGATGTGGCCACAGACTCTAAGAGCACGAACTATCTCAGAGCACATAGGAGACTCGACTGTCATATGCTGACAGGTGATGGATTCTATCTTGGAACCCACCGTACTCACTACATATTTTGATTACACTGAACAATACTTGTAATGGCCATATCCAAGATACAGTCATCTTTCATCAAATTCAAGATACAACCATCATATGCATGTAACTGTCATGGTTCCTCAAGTCCAAGGACTAATCCCATACTATTGGAGTCAGGAAGATCTAGTCATACCAGCCAAGCCTCTATGGCTTCCATATGATGATTTCCCGCGAGTTAGTTCAGTCGGCTTAACAACCTTGTCAACCACTCACTAACATTACATAGACGTCCAACGTCTGTCGCCGATGAAATACGACACTCATCCAATGAATGCAATTTTAGTGTAAGTTCCAATAGGACTTTCAATGTCCAGTTTCGAGGTCCTCGACTTCGAACGTTTCAAGCCTAACCATCAGAAGTTGGTTTCATAACCACCATCTAATTCGCAACCCAACTACATAGGTTGTACAATTTGGTTTGGGGCTTTGTTATGATGTTAAGCTTGTAAACATGATCAGTGAGCATAACAACTACCATTGCCAGATAATGAATTATCACTTTATTAATAAACAATGTTAAAATTACGTTGAAATTGTCAGAACAGATTACATAAATGCCAATCCAATTAGCTTTTTGGTCACCTATTCTAACACTTGATAATTCATCCCATAATTTTTGTATCTTAGTGAAATATATTGCAACTGACAGGTTTCCCTGGTTGTTTGACGCAATTTTCCTCTCAATTTGGTAAAGGTCCATTACTCTCACCAAATCAAACCTCCAAATCCAGCCATAAATTTCTAGCCGAAGTGGTGTAGAAGAATGCCTCCGCCATATCTTTCGTGATGGAGTTCAAGATCCAAGATACTAGAATACAGTTTGTTCTTTGTCATTGCTCTTTCATTTTTGTCTTCAGTCGGTTTACTGCATGAGTCATCTATGAATCCCAACTTTTGTTTAGCCCCAAGTGCAAACTTAATTGATCGTACCTAAGAAAAATAATTGCTCCCATCAAATGGTACTGAGACGAAATTCATCCTTGGGTAGTCTCCTCCTTGCAACTTCAGGCTCTCCGAGATCAATTGAGGCTTCCGAGCCTCTTTTCCAGCAATTTCTGTCATGTTCTTGTTCCTTAGTAGGTGATACTCAAGAGGGAAAGCAAATCCTCAAGAATCTGAAAAAAACAAAAGACTCTTTGATCAAGAAGAGACTAGAGATCATCACAAGATGCCTCTGATACCATGCTGAAATTCCAATAAATTGTTAGTGAAAGCAATGGCAAAATTAAAATGGGCAGCTCCTGAATAGAAGAAAAGGAAGTCTATTCTTTCTGTATATACAGCTTGTAAGCAGGCCCCTTTAAATAAGTAATCAACCCAAATAACTATCTAAGTAAATTAACTGTAATTTAACTAAGTAACCCGTTAATCATAAAATACATAAAACGCATTTTTACATAAGCAACTGAAAGCGCGACTTCTGCAGTGCAGCTTCCTCTCCTTAGCAAGAAGCTCTTCTTCAAACAGCTTCAGAACCACTGTACCTGCTGTAGCTGAATCCATCAACTTCAGCAGGACCAAATATTTTCAGACTCAAGAACAAGATAGCAGGACATTACTAAATTTCCTGGTGAAGAAAATGTTTAACCACTTCTCTTTCCTTTCAATCTAATTTGAAAGGATGAAGCTTGCATCTTTAAAACTGAAAGTAGAAAATAAGAAGATTGAAGAAAGAAATCAAATTAGAAATAAAGATTATAACAATAAGAAAGTGGAGAGATGTTGTCAGCTATGAATTTAGGTGCCGATCAGTTGTGCTGGGTAACAATTTCATGGCATTTTACTGGTAGAAAATAATGCAAATATAATGTGAAAAAGCATCAGGCAGAAAATAATGCAAATAAAACTCTTGGAGCCAACTAACTGCCTTTTCGTTTGTTGTTAGAATGTGTTTAATATTTTAATTACGTCAAATTGTCTGAATACAAGAGAGTTGAATAATGCTTATAAAATAATCAAAAACCATTCAAATATTGTGCCTGATAAGTGGAATGATATAATACATTTCTGTTGTTGATATTCCCATATTTTTTTAAATATGATGTTTACTTTTGGATTTATTTATGATATTTTAGGTGCTTTCGTGAAAGAAAGAGCAAGTTGCAAGAAAAGATTTCAAGTACTAGAAAAGCCCAAAATATAGCAAAAAGCGTATCAATAATAACCTGTAATCCACAAATTATCAGATATTTAGCAGACAGAAGATCGAAGTCAGTTTAACCCGTGAGCCACGGGATATCAGAAATCCAATAGAGGATCGAATCAAGAATAACCCATGATCCACGGGTTATTAGACATGCGCTAGGCGGAAATGAAGAATCGCCAACATAATTGTTGAGTAAAAATATTATATGGAGTAGTTTATTACCTTGTAATTATGTTGAGAAGTTTGGTAGGATTAGAATTAGAAATGAAAGAGGCAAAGTTAGATTAAACATAGGAATCTCTTCTTCTCTTACCACATTTGGGGAATTGATATAAATAGGAGGAAGAGAAGAAGGCTGATGAGGTTCTTTTGGCTGGAGACAAAAGGTTGAAAATCACTGCACTCGGAGAAGAAGACGAGAAAATAAGTGGAGAAGTTGATCTGGCGCCAGAATGACAGACCGTTCACGCCCGACCTTCAACTCCATGAGTTTTTCAATATTCTTTCCTTTTGTATTCATCTAGTTAGGTCGAACTAATTTTATTTTTGCTAGGGCTTTTAGGAACCTAACTGTGACAATGTTTTAAATATTTTATCAAATTTATCTTCAGCTTTGTTTTTGTATATCCATGTGTTATTGTGCTTGTTTTTATAATTTGAGAGTCTGATCAACTTTTAAAATTTAATTAATTATGTTGATGCACTGAAAGAAAATTTGACATAGGTAATACATTGTGTGAATAGAACGATATGTAGACATACAGAGACGTGATTCATCTGGTTATACAAATTTTTTATAGATCTTAATGCATTATTGTCACGAGTTTTAGATTGGAGAAATCCACTATTTCTTTGATAATAATAGGTTTGATATAACTTGAGAGAGTATATTGAATTAACTTGAGAAAAATCTTTGTGTATGAAAATATTATCTGCTAGACTAATTTGTTAATCCTGCATTCATTAGATCAATTAAGTGGACCAATAGCCTTAACATCTTTCTTACTCCTTAATTTCTCCAACACGTTCATTTAGCTTATTTTTGTTAATAATTATTTTTAGTAGTGGTAGTAGTAGTCTATAACCTGTTTTACGATCGTTGAGATAAGCATAGATTAGTTGTAATTTTGGTAATTATTTCATTTAAATTCTCGTAAGAATGAAGTTTATTATACAACTCGATAATTAGTGCATTTGCTAGTAACTTGCATATATTTTAGCAATCAAATTTTTGACGCCATTATCAGGGAATTGTGTGAATAAGAGAGAGTTGAATAATGCTTGTAAAATAATTAAAAACACTCACAAAATACTGCCCAAAACCAATAATTCCGACAAAAGCAATCTGCATAAAATATTAGAGTCTCATCTTTCACACTCCACTACAACTCACCTCATCTCTATTACATGTAATAGGTGTCAATTAGATTGACGATTTTGAAAATCATTCAAATAATTTTTATTTAGGCGATATTGTCTTGATGAATATAGTAAGTATTCATCTTTGATACATGTATCTGTTGTGCTTATCGAATTACATTAAATACTACTTTGACGTCACAACAAGATGTCAACAGACCACTAACCCATGTAGTTAGGTTGTACATTAGATGGTTTCTATAAAACCAACTTTTAAGGGTTGGTTTGAAATGTTCCAAGTCGAAGACCTCGAAACTAAGCATCGAGAGTTCTACTGAGATTTGCATTGTGTATTGTATTCATTAGATGAGTGTCGCGTTTTATCAGCGACAGACGTTGGACGTCTATGCAATTTCAGTAGTTTAGTTGATAAGTTGGTAAACTGACTGAGTTGACTCGCGGGGATCGTCATGTAGAAGCCTTAGAGGCTTGGTCGGTATGATTTGAGTCCTTGGCTTTGGTAGTACGGGAGTAGTCCTCAAACTTAAAGAATCACGACAGTCATGTGCATATGATAACTGTATCTTGGATCTGTGCGAGAGGTGATTGTATCACAGACATGATCATCATAAGCCTTGTCTAGTACAGTCGGAGTATGTAGGAAGGACTGTGAGTTCCAAGAGGAGGATATGTCCCCTATCTGTATATGACAGAGGTATTTCCTATTAACTCAGAGATGTGTTAACACTCCATAAACTGTGGCCACAATCGTTGATCGAATAGGAAAAGGAGGTTCCTATATCGAGAAACTTGGCGTAATGCGGTATCAAGTATTAAACATAGACGCTTAGTCCAGGATGAGAACAGACACCTAATTCCATGCCCTAGACTAAGGCTGGGAGATAGTAGATAGAAGGATCGTACCCGTATAAACACGAGAGCCTAAATGTTCATACGAGAATTCACCGAGTCTCTAGTGCCATGGACGGTTGCTAGACGACCACCCATAGTAATGGGCTTTCTTGATTAAACTTTAATCAAGAATTATTAATTAAATTAGATTTAATTAATAATAGTGTTAGACATTAGCCCAAGACTAGCTGAAAGCTGAACCTAAATAGTCACACACAAATCACCGAAAAGGAACAAAGAATTAATATGGAATTAATTCCACAAGTAATTGGATTACTTACAAAGAGAGATCCACTGGATGAAAAAAGGCACAAGAATAAATTAATAAGATTAATTTATATTGGGCTTGTCCTTATATCTTATGAAGTAATAAGGATAATTTGGTCTTATGTATTTTATTAGATTAAATACAAATTGTGCTCCATAAAATTATTTTTTTATTAAATTAGATTTAAATAAAAATTCATTGAGTTTGCATTTTCTTAAGCATAAAAATCAACCAAGCCCATTATTTTGAGCCCATGAAAAAATTTATGGAAGGAAATAAATGGCTAATAAATGGTATTTTTTGGAACGTGCAATTCTAACCATTTTGGGGAACTCTTTATTTTGAATAAAGAGAAATATACTTTGTAGATAATAAAATTGCATTTACAAATATTCTTAAGTATCAAACAAGGTTATATATATGTAATAGAATTATTTGAGAAATAATTATAATCACAATTACACAATAAAAAAATTCCCCGTCCTCTTCCTCTAGCAATCGGCCGCCCCCTCTCTTTCTTGCACAAGGTGCAATTTTTTCTCTCCTTCTCTTCTAGCAAAGAGAATGTAGAGATCCCGACTCCTGGTGTGGACGAATTAGATGGCTACTATGTTGAAGCCTCAAGTGAAGGATATTTCAAGCGAACGTGAAAAATGAAAGGTATCGTTTTTACTCTTGTATTTCCGATTTCATACTTTATACATTAGCCCCATGTCTATTTTTATTTTAGTACATTGAATATCCGAGAACTCCAAGGGTACACCCTTTAGATTAGTTTAATTCTTACGATTGTTTTTGTTATTGCACATTTTATTTTATCACTTCCGCCAACATATTTTCGGGTCATACTACACGATCCTTCAATCTGGTCGATGCCTCTAAAACCAAGAACACAACAATGTACACACTAATCTGAGTTGAACCACCCCACTCTTCACTTCATTAACTAACTGTTCTAAGAAACAACAACATTTTCAAGATTGGATCAGCTCATGGACAAACATTTTCAGAAAATTAAGGAAAGAAATTAATTAGAGAAAAATAATTAAAATTTGAACAATAAAAGAAGTAAAGGGGCTGCTATTGGTGCCAATTAGTTGCATATGGGATGAGCACAAAATACCAACATCTGACCTAAATTAGCTGATGTATATTAGTAAAAAATATTAACTTGTGAGGGTAAAAGAGTAATTTAACATTTATGGGTACACCTTAAACATATATACCTCACCACACCATATAATTTCCAACACCCCTATAAATACTAAAATACTAATTTTTTAATCTAAGTTACTATTCATTGACAAGACATCCCACTCTTGAAAATTACACATTTTGCGGCAATTGCATTTGACCGGGTGTGCAATTCCGTTGCGGTAAAATCCCGATTTAATCCTTTAGAAAAAAAACCTCGACTATATCATTGGCGCCGTCTGTGGGAAAAAAATTTACCTCAACGTTGAGCATGCAGACCAGGTCCCGAGCCCGTGACGTACACGATCTAGACGCAATCCCAGAAGCCCAAGCAAATGGAATAGAACAGAACCCCCCTGGCAAACAGTCAGTTCCTCAGGAGATAACCCCCCTAACGCACCAGCAGACACCCCTCAATGGGGGACTCCCCTCATCACATCAAAAATCTCCGGCCGTGCCCCCAACAGGAGTACTCCCCCCGGATGCTCCACCCCAAGAACCGATGATTCAGCTGACACAGGAGGCCTTACTAGCCTTGATTCGAGACGCATCTACACGAGCTGCGGCTCAAGCCGTGGCCTAATTTGTGGCGCAACAACCAGTGAACCCCCCCCTCCTTCCCCTTGCAGAAGTCGAGAACTATCCTCGGCTCCCGAGGAGGAGGAGCAGAGGCGAGAGGAAGTAAACAGCCGGATTTCCAGACCCAAAGTTGCACAAACTCAAGATCAGAATCTCCATAATTAAGAATCTCTCGCCCCCCCCCCCCCACCAACTTGGGGAGCCGAGGATTCCCACTTGCCGTTGGGTGTGGCACCTCCAAGACGGATCCCATTTGCCTCCAACATTCGGGCAGAGGCGCTCCCAGCTCATCTCAAGGTGTCGAATCTGTCGGAGTATGATGGAAGGGGAGACCCACAAAAACACTTACACAAATTTTACGCCAAGATTGATTGGTACGATTTAAGTGACGCCGCTTACTGCAAGATCTTCCGCACTACGCTGTCAAAACGCGCATTAGCCTGGTTCAACCAACTGCCCGCTGGAACTATTTCTAGCCTTGAGCAATTGGTTCAACGCTTCTTGCACCACTTCTCTATGAACAAAAAAGTTCCGAAAACTGCCGCATCTCTATTCACCATTCGCCAAAGGGAGGGTGAAACTTTGAGAGACTACATCCACAGATTCGTGGACGCAGTGCACGAAGTTCTCCATGTTAATCATGAGTTGTTGGCTAGTATCATCCAACAGAACCTACTACCGGGAAGATTCAAGGAGTCCATAGCCGGCAAGCCCCCTAGCACTATGGAAGATTTGCTCGTGCGGTCCCTGAAATACATTCGGATTGAGGAGTCTAATACTTTAGATCCTTCCTTTAGCGGCAAAAGGAAAGGTCGGGAAGAGGAAAAGGAGCCGAAAAAGAAAGAGGAACGCAAGCACGTACCTCCGGCGGGGTTTGCTCACTACACCCCCTTGAACGCTCCTAGGAGGGAGATATTGATAGTGGCGGAACAGCAAGAGCTAATCAGTCAATGGCCGACAAAGATGAAAGATAACCCCAAGAGAGTCAATTCCGATAAGTATTGCCATTTTCACCAGGAGAGGGGACACACGACGGAGGAATGCCATCACCTGAAGAATGAGATAGAAAAATTGATCCAGCGGGGACACTTAAAGGAATATGTCAACCATTATCTACAAGGACGCCAGTTTGACCGTGGGCCGAATGTGCCAACTCCTCATGATGATAACTATCCCACCGCAGGAGTTATCCCGTGACCTAAAAAAGATCAACAAGCCACGAAGGAGTAACTCAGAGTTCATGTAGCGGAAAAATCATTTTTTGGCTATTCACTTGTAATAGGAGAAAACTCGAGTAGTAGCTCAACATATCTTTCTCCTCTTTTGATTTCTCCAAAAATATTGTACTTCGAATTTTAAGTAATGGAGTTAGTTTTTTTTGTTGTAGTCCCAACAAACGAGACGAATATAGACGTAGAGATCCTTGAAGTTTCACGAGGACCCTTGAGGCAAAATCATCATTGTCATATAGACAAAAGTCACCATTGTCCCGGGACCCCCTAAATGGAACTTTCATTGAGATCCTGGTCGATAATGTCGCCCCGAAAACTTTACATCCCTTTGAAGTTGATAAAAGACCGACTCCGGGACATTAAGTATCCTTTGAGGCAACATCCCCTTATCAAATTCTTGAGGCAATGCCTCGGCATAAAAATGTTGAACTCGGAAAATTTTGCCCCCCCCTTCCGAAGTTGGTAAAAATCTAACTCCGGGACATGAGCAAAAACATCCCTTGAGGCAACATCTGATGAATGCAAATCATAAAAGAACAAAACAACAACTTAGTGAGTGTAGTGACTACATCTATGAAAGTGGAGGACTATCGAGTTGCCTACCAAAATTTTCAACTTAATGGATGGTGAAAAAATCACCTCAAGAGGCTACGTCCTTGAAAAAAATTTGCATTGCTTCATCTTCTCCAAAGTCTTGGAGGGCTCTATCACCGCATGTAAGAATTATTTACAGGAGTCTCTCTTGGAGATGACGTCGAAATCCTCAAGACAAATGAAAAAATTTAGCGGAAGAGATGAATAAACTCTGAATAACTCCTACTAATAGAGAATGGGAACAAGCATTATCAAGAAATATTTGATGGTGTAGTCGTTGGAGTTTTCACTTTCCGCACTTTTGACCTGGGTTCGAAACCCAGGGGACGCAAAAATAAGCACCTCCTCTCAACACTTGAAAACTCAAGCCAAGCTTGAGGAGGGCTCGAGCTACATCACCTGGTGCGCCGCATCCCAGCTGGTGCACCAGCTTGAGGCACGAGCTGGGCTCGGGTGCACCAGGTGGTGCATCCCGCCGCCTCAGCCGTGCGCGCGCCCGCGCCAGCCCCAGCTTGAGGCAAATGCCTCGAGCTGGACGCGGGCGCGAGTGAACACGCACCCCGTCGGCTGGCCAGCTCGAGGCAAGCCTCGAGCTGGTGGCTCGAGCACGCACCCCACCCCCCGGCTGAGGTGCGCCAGCTCGAGCTGGGCTTGGGGTGCACCACTTAGTGAATCCGCAGCTCGAGCCGGGCACCAGACACTGTTGGCCAAGAATTCGCACACCCCTAGTGAATTGAAAAATAAGAAACGACTGCCCAACCATCCACTCCCATGTGTTAACTCAATTCCGAAAAGTGTTTACTTTCGGACGAAATATTACACCGGGTGTACATATTTCATCCGAGAGTGGGGGGCTATATGATGTATATTAGTAAAAAATATTAACTTGTGAGGGTAAAGAGTAATTTAACATGTATGAGCACACCTTAAACATATATACCTCACCACACCATATAATTTCCAACACCCCTATAAATACCAAAATACTAATTTTTTCATCTAAGTTACTATTCATTGACAAGACATCCCACTCTTGAAAATTGCACATTTTGCGGCAATTGCATTTGACCAGATGTGCAATTCCGTCGCGGGAAAATCCCAATTTAATCCTTTAAAAAAAAAACTTCGACCACATCATTAGCAAAAGTATAGATGGTACCTCTGTAAGAGGCGCCTACTGGGTTCGGGAAATGCTTCCTACGTAGCAAAGTGTATTGTGTTAATGGAGTTCCCTTTCGGTCAATTTATTGTCAAGACTACACTAAAGAAATCAAATTGTTCAAAAATGATAAAGTTTAAATGCTAACACAAACAATCTTATTAAGAAGGGTTAAATACACTTTTCACCCCTAAACTATGCATAAAGTGTATTAAAACTCCTAAATTGTAAAATGTAACAAAATATCCCCTCATAATATGGATCAATTTGTCTACGACGATAATGACCTTATTATTTTTACCCCTAAAATATATTTATTACAATGGTTCTCCTAAATATAATTTGAATTATTATAAAAAATTTATAAGCAATACACAAAATTTATATTTTTTATTATAAAATGTGGAATCCGTATAAACTCTTATATTTTTTTACATAATTTTTGCTTGTGTTGCTATATATATTAAACTTTTTTTATGAATAAATTATCAATATAATTTTAAAATATTACATCGAACATATATACATATATATACAATTAACATAAATTATTTATTTTGTAAAATATATTTGCATATATTTAGCTTATAAATATTTTTTTGTATTACATAATTTTAGAATAGTTTATAAATTTTAATATTATTTTAAAACAAAATTTGAGTAAAATTTTAAATTACGATAAATAGTTTTAGTGCAGATTTTTTAGTAAAACATATTTTAAAGAGTAAAATAAAAAGTATAGGGGTATATGAGAAGGGAATTTTTGTCCTATCAATACTAAACTATTTTGTTAGGGTGTTTCTATTACCTTCATACTTTGGGGGTGCAAATACGATAAAAAACATAGTTTTGGGTGAAAAATATACTTAACCCTATTAAAAATGACAAATTTTAAATGTACAAAGTTCAATTAAAGAGAGAGGCTTGAATTTTTCATCTTCAGCCGATCATCAGTATACATAATTTATGTATAGAATCAGATTCTAGCATATTGGTATCACAGTTGATGATCCATTAGTCGAGTGCTCAAATACGAAATATTCTAGCAAGTGATACATGTCTATGCCCTATGATGTGGTTGAGATTTTTATGAAAGGATAAAATTGAAAATTTTACCTATGACACAATCGTGCGTCAGGTGAAAATATGATTTTTGAAGGAGGATTTTTAGTAAGAAAGTGCTCACTATGAATGAATAGTGGTTGGATTAGAAAAATAATACTTTTGGTATTTATAGTAGTGTTGAAAGTTATATGTGTGGTGGGTTGTATTTGTTTAACATGTGTCTCATATATATAAAATTATTTTTTTACCATTGGAGGTTAATATTTTTTACCAACATACATCAATCTAGAATCTAGAATATCATGTAGAATTGAGGGTCATACATTTGACATTCTTTCACTCTTCAACCATAACGTGAGGCTTCTTTGGATATCTTCAGCACTCCTATGATGTAAAAGGAATAGAAAATCATAGTTATTTATGAGATTTAGCAAATAAAAATTTAAAATGACAAGGTCGCTTTACAGTGTTACAGGGACAATCTCTGTGCGTATGAATATCCACTTTTTTGGTTTTCTTTTATAGTAAAAGTGTTCATAAAACACATACACGGGTAACTTATATTTTTATTCCCATAAGTGGACCTGTTTTCAATTTCGGTCCAACACGTAAATGTGCAAATTGGCCTGAGTGTAGGACCAAAATTGGAAACAAGTCTACTTATGGGACCAAAAATATAATTTACCCTTATTTTGATTGTATTGACTGACGGAGAGAGTAACTGTCGTTATCAATTGGACAAAAATCCCTCAATGGTCCTCAAATTAAAAACAAAAAGACACATATGGGACTCAATGTGCAAATTGACCTAAGTGTGGAACTAAAAATTAGAAACAGGTCCACTTATACGACAAAAAATATAAGTTGCCCACACAAATACCCAGAAAAAGGTAGTTGTGCTGCCACCCAAAGTCATGTTATGAGAAACTGCAAAATCCCATATCAGTTTATATCATGGAATTACAATCCTCATACAACAATTTGGGAAAAAAGTAATTGAATAGTGAAAACTATATTTGGTATATGATATCTGGAATTGGAGTGAATTGGGGGAAAACTGCATGTTAACCCCATGTGAAGATAATGTGCAAAATACCCGCTGTAAAAAAGAATATCAAACTACTTCGCTGTGTGTATATATATAATTATAATTATGTATATATATATACATTACATTTTAAATTAATATTTGCATAAATAAATATTAGGTAAACTGCAACTTTAAATGTAGATCTTTGATTTGAATTAAGTAAGATCTAATGCATTCAGTTATTAGTTAAATTTGGACCTTCGATTCAAATCAAATCCAACGATTCATAAATAATATTATAACTAAAAATTAAAAAAAAATTAGAAAAAAACGTGTGCAGCACACAAGTCACATGAGGGTTCTAAATTGCTCTATTTTACTAACACGGGAAGATAGATTGATATTCTTCTTTCCAGTAATTTCTTTATTTTTAATATCACAGTGGTACAATTTGCATTAAACTCGAGAAATTGGAGTCAGTTATTTCTTTCTCTTTTCAATTTCCACCAATAAAATATTACACAAAGTCAAATAAAACCCATTTAAATTGAATCACAAAAACACTAAATACAAAGCCGAAGAAAACCCATTTGAATTGAATCACACACAAAGCCAAAGAAAATCCTACGAATTGAATCACACAAAAAGAATTTAACCCATTTAAATTTAAATATACAAAATTTTAACCGACTTGAGGTGGACACGAAGAAGGGAGAAGGTACGGCCAATGGCGGGGTTGTTCAGAAGTAATTAAGATCGACATCAACAATTTGAATATATTGGGATAGTGTAAATTAGTTTGAGGAAACAAACTAATCGTGCGGGAACGTGATTGAAAATGTGTGGAAGTTGTGTTGGTAACCGTGAGAATTTGAGTGAAATCAGAAGGGGAAAAAAACGGGGGGAAAATATTCAAATAGAAGTCTATGATAAATAAAATACCATATAATTTTCTTTGTTATTTAAAACGGTGCACATTGACCCCTGGTGCATTTAAACATTATTACAAATATGACCCAATACCATATTAAAAGGCCCATTAGGAAGAAGCCCACACCCGACCCACTTGGATGGTCCATCTACCCGACTCATATTTTTGACCCGATTCGCTTTCTACTACTTAATCCCTAAACGTAGCTGACTACTCATTTCCCTCTCCTCTCTCAACACTGGGCCGACTCCTCTCTCCCTTCTCTTCTCCATATCTCTATGATTCTCTACTCCATTTCTCATCAGAATTAATGGTGGCCTTCCTTAGCCAATACAATGGCTTTAGGAAAGTCACTAAGACTTTCCTCCTTTTGTTGTCCGTTCGTCCCTTTAAAAGGGGTTCTTCCCCTTTAATTATGAGATACGAAAAATCCACAAATCTCTTCTTCTATCTTACTTCTGTGTGAAGCTTACTGTGTCTCTGTGACCGAGATTTGTGAGGTTAGTTTTGGTGATCTGTTCACCGTGGTGTTCCTAAGGTAGTGGTGGCAACCGTGGGTTGATTGGAAGTGAGTAACAGGGGCTTCGTGACCAAGTACTCCTGGATCTGGCAGATCTGAGCCTATCTTCAATATATATTGAGCTTGTTACATTTCTGATTCCATTCTATTTTTTCTTTTTGATATTTGTAATATTGATTGTATTTAAGGAGCTTCGTACTCCACACCGCTATAATAGTTAGATAGGGTTCTCTGAAATACAAGGTTACCACTCTACAGTGATATTAGAGCCTCGTCTATGAAGTCCGGTGATCCTAGTGGTGGTAACATTTTCTGAACTCCTCCTATTTCTTTTCGCAATTTTTTTATTCCGTTGATACTATTGCTATTTCTTTTAGCCGCGGTAAATCCCCCTAAACTCCCACTTGGCCGGTCCCTTGAGGACGTCGGATATCTGGTCGGGACTTAGGCTGGAAGTCTCGGTCTGTTGATCACTTGATATTTCTGTTGATATTCACATCTTATGTGATTTGTTCACCTCATATCTGTGTGACTTAACCATATTTCTGTCATTTGAAATTTGTGAATATTAACTGTGTTATTATTGATATCTTTATGATATCGGAAATCTACTGAAAATTATTGTTTTTGGGTGTGACAATTGCTGAAAAATTGCTGTTGTTTTTTTGGTACAATTAGTTGCTGAAATTACTGTTTTTCACTACTTTAGATGTTGTTTTGCTGCTGAATTTTTCACTGTCATTTGGCCGAGAATATCTGTGATATTTCTGGAATTTCTTTTGATATAGTTTTAGCCATTTTTCGTGCCTTTGTTTTGTGTCTATTTTTGGGGCAAAATCTGTTTTAATCCTGTCGAAATACTGCTGCATTTTTGTTTGAAAATTCTGTGATATATTATTGTTATTGGCATATTCCCCAATCTAGTTATTACCTACTGATTTTTTTAAAATCTGCGCTTATAAAATTTTTAAAACCAATTGTGATTTTCTCAAAAACCGATTTCTAAAATTCTTTTAAATGGCCGGTTATAATCTTCAACCTTTCGATGGTAAAAGTGATTTTTCGATCTGGCAACAGAAAATGAAAGGGATTTTGATCCAACAAAAAGTTTTCAAGGCTATAGATGACAAATATTCTGATACATTTCTAAAGAAAAAATATTGAAAAATTATGAGTGTGCGTATTCTTCGATTATATTGAATTTGTCTAATTCTGTGGTTAGAAAAGTTGGTAAACAAAACTCCGCTAAAGATCTTTGGAAAAGATTAGAAGATTTATACATAGAAACTTCTTTGCCTACTAAACACTTTTTGCTTGAAAAGTTCTTTAGGTATAAATTGGATTTTTACCTAGATGATTTCACTAAATTGATACAAGACATTAAATTGACAGGCGATAAAATCATTGATGAGTATCGTCTCATTGTCTTATTGAATGTTATTCCTGATTCCTACTCTGAGGTCAAGGCTACTACAAAATATGGTAGGGATAGTGTTAACCTAGAAACGGTTGTTAATGGATTAAAAAGCAAGGAAATGGGCCTAAGGACTAATAAACCAACCCAAAACCAACATGAGGTCAATTTTGTAAGAGGTAGGTCTAAGTTTAGAAATTCTGGATCTAGGTCTAATAACCGAAGCAAGAGTAAAAACTGGAGTTCTAGTAGGAGTAAGTCTAGACCTAGAGATAACCACTATAGAGAAGACAAGACTAGAGAACGACGCTGCTATAATTGTGGATTAAAGGGTCATTATATAAAAAATTGTAGAAAGCCTAAAAAGAGATAATAGAGAAAGACAATCCGATGAAAGAGAACATGCTAATAATGTCTCGGAAGAAAATGGTGAAGTCTTTGTGGTATGTGAAGTGAACTCTGTGCATTCTGTGAACAAACATAAATGGTTACTTGATTCTGGTTGCACGTTTCATATGAGCCCATTTAAAGAAATTTTTTCGAATTTCAAAAGTCAAAGTTGTGGTTTTGTTTCTATGGCAAATGAAAAGCAACGTGAGATAATGGGTTTTGGTGACATTTCTCTTAATTTTAAAGATAGTTATAAACTGATTTTGAAAAATATTCGGTATGTGCCCGATCTTAGTCATAATCTCATATCTTATGCTGCACTCGAGGAAGAGGGTTTAGAGGGAAGATGGGGATAGGGACAAATGAAAATTATGAAAGGTTCCCTGGTCATCTTTAAAGCCGAAAAGAAGAGAAATCTTTATTTGTGTTATGTGAATGAATGTGATAAGACATCGTTATGGCATAAACGTTTTGGTCACATTAGTCAAAAGGGATTGGAGTTTTTAAACAAGGAAGGAATTTTACATGATAAACTTGATGATTTGAAATTTTGTGATGACTATGTGTTAGGTAAACAACATCGTGTGCACTTTCCTGCTAAACCTTCCCCAAATCACTCCATGTCATCCTGCATTCTTGACTATGTGCATGCTGATGTTTGGTGTCCCTCTAAGAAACCCACCCATGGTGGTAATCGTTATTTCTTGTCTATTATTGACAATTTTTCAAGGTAAGTTTTTGTCTTCTTATTAAAACACAAATTTGAAGTTTTTGAAAAATTTGAAAAATGAAAAACTTTGATGGAAACTGGAAGAAAGCTCAAATCTCTTAGGACCAACAACGGTCTTGAATTTTGTACCCAAAATTTTTCTAAATTATGTGAAAATTTTGGCATAAAGAGACATAAAACCAACCCGTACACCCCACAGCAAAACGGCATGGTCAAACGCATGAATCGTACTCTTCTTGAAAAGGTTAGGTGTCTTTTGGTAAGCTCTGGTTTACAAAAATCTTTTTGGGGTGAAGCCCTCTTAACTGCTGCTCATTTAGTTAATCTATCTCCATCTGTGTCTTTTCTTGGTAAGTCTCCTGATACTGTGTGGTATGGTAAACAGCGTGATGTTTCTGCTTTACGTGTTTTTGGATGCTCTATTTGTGCATCAAAATTCTGATAAATTAGAATCTCGATCTGTGAAATATGTGTTTATTGGTTATCCCGAGGGTGTCAAAGGGTATTGGCTATGGGTACGAAGCCAGCCGGGTTTTAAGGTTTTAATAGGTAGAGATGTCATATTCAATGAAAGTGAGATGCCTTGCCTTAAAATTTTAGCCCAAAACAACACCACATTTAATAAGGTGGAGGATAACATAGAGGATAACCAACAAGAGGGGAAAATAGAAACACAAATTCCTAAACACCTAAAAGAACAAAACTTAGAACACCTGGAAAACACGAACATAGAAACAAACCTTGATGAATACCAATTAGCTAGAGATAGAAGTAGGAGACAACCTAGCTAGTCTTCAAAACTTAGAGATTACCAAGTTGCTCTAAACACCGAAATCCCTGAACATACGAACGTAAAGCCATAAAATCAAAAAGTTGGCTTAGTGCCATGGAGGAAGAAATGAAATCTCTTAGGGATAATAACACATGGATTCTAGTACCAAAATCCTCTAAATGCTTTATAGTAGATTGTAAGTGGATCTTTAAGGTTAAACAAGAAAATCCCATAAAATATAAAGCTAGATTAGTAGCTAAAGGATTCACACAAAAAGAGGGTATTGACTACAATGAAATTTTTTCTCCCGTTGTGAAATATACTACTGTTCGCATTATACTTGCTCTTACTGCTTATTATAATTGGGAGTCAAAACAAATGGATGTGAAAATCGCATTTCTTCATGGGGACTTGGATGAAAACATTTATATGCATCAACCTTTTGGCTTCATTGATAAAACAAAATCGGACTATGTGTACCTTTTGAAAAAATCCCTTTACGGTTTAAAACAGTCCCCTAGAAAGTGGAATAAAAAGTTTGATCTTTTTATGCTTTCGCTTAACTTCAAATAAGTGAATATGATCATTGTCTTTATTTCAATTATATTGATGACTGTCCTATCTTCTTAGTGTTATATGTGGATGACATGCTTATCTCTAGTCCTAATCTTATACTGATTGATGATTTGTAAAAAGATTTGTGTAAAATTTTTGAAATGAAAAATCTAGGTGATGCGAAAAGGATCCTTGGAATGGATATTACTAGAGACAAAAAAGAACAAAAAATTCTTCTAAATCAAAAGACTTATATTTTGTCTATCTTGAAAAAAATTTCTCTGGAAAATAGCAAACCTATTTCTGTCCCACTTGCTGCTCATTTTCAACTATGTAGTGATCAATGTCCTAAAAACAATTTTGAGAAAGAGAAAATGAGCAAAGTTCCCTATTTGAATGTTATTGGGTCCATAATTTTTCTTATGGTTTGTTCTCGACCCGATATTGCTTATGCCATCAGTTGTCTCATCAGGTATATGTCTAACTCCGGCCCTCCACATTGGGAGGCCCTGAAATGGCTCCTTAGATACCTTCGTGGATCTATTGCTATCGGTATTACTTTCTCTAAATACTCTGATAACATTCATTTGATTGGCTATGGGGATTCAAATTATGCAAACGATAAGGATAGTAAAAAGTCTACTACTTCTTACATATTTTCTTTTGTGGCTCATGCATTAGTTGGAAGTCTCAATTAAAACATATAGTTGCATTATCCACGACCGAAGCAGAGTACAAAGCTACCACTGAAGCCTTTAAAGAGGCAATATGGTTAGAAGGTTTGATAAAAGAAAGTGGCTTTCTTAAGAATAAACTCACTATATTTTCTGATAGTCAGTCATCCATACAATTATGCAAAAATCATGTGTTTCATGATAGGACTAAGCATATAGATGTTAGGTATCATTTTATTCGTGATATTTTTATCAAAGAACTTATCAAGCTCGAGAAAATCAAAATTGATGATAACCCAGCTGATATGGGTACCAAATGCCTGCCTGCAGAAAAGTCCTTTATATGTCTGAAAATTCTGAATTTTGTTCCCAACTGACTACTATGATGGAATTGTTAGTCTTTTGTAATTGCAGGTACGCATGGAGGACGTCAAGGCAGTGGTGAGAAACCAGATCCAGGTTAACGCTCCAGACCTTGTTCCTTTTAATAAGGACTTGGTCCAAGGTGGAGTATGTTAGAAATATGACCCAATACCATATTAAAAGGCCCACTTGGAAGAAGCCTACACCAGACCTACTTGGATGGCCCATCTACACGACCCATATTTCTGACCCAGTTCGGTTTCTACTACTTAATACCTAAACCTAGCTGATTACTCATTTCCCGCTCTTCTCTCAACACTGCGCTGACTCCTCTCTCCCTTCTCTTCTCCATGGTGATCTGTTCTCCATGGTTGGTTTTGGTGATCTTTACCATGGTGTTCCTGAGGTAGTGGCGCAACCGTAGGTCGGTTGGAATTGAGTAACCGGGGCATAGTGACCAAGTACTCCTGGATCTGGTAGATTTGAGCCTATCTTCAATATAAATTGAGTTTGTTACATTTCTGATTTCATTCTATTTATACTTTGTGATATTTGTATTTAAGGAGTTTCGTACTCCACAGGCTGTAATAGTTGGTTAGGGTTCTTTGAAATATGAGGTTACCACTCTACAAACATGAATTATATTACAATGATAAAAATACCCTTTTTAATCAACTACCTATATTTAATCTAATCTAAATATGAGGCTCAGATTTAATTATGGTTATACAAAATAAAAATACATTATTTTAAAATATAGGTGATGCGTTCAAAAAATGCACGTGTCCAATTGATATAGATTATGCTCAAAGCTTGGGCAGAAGCAAATGCTAATTCTGAAGGGGGACATGCAAAAAAGACGTTAGCATTCCAACATCTAAGTTAATATCGAATTTAGGTGAAAAATAAACGTAAAAAATAAAACGTAATGAGAAATCGTGAAAGAATAAGCAATTTCAAGAAATAAATCATGCTAAAAGTGCAATTCAAATACTTAAGCAAGATTAGAGAGTTGTTTCCCAAATTTTGGAGGTGTTCCTGTTGGAGGGCTGAAGGTGTCCCTGCTGGTGGGCTAAAGAAGGCATCCCTATTAGAGGATTGAAGAAGGCGTCCTTGTTGAAGGACTGAACAAAGTGTCCCTGTTGGAGAGTGCTGAAATGAGAAATTAAAATAAAAATAAGGAATTCATGAGTAAAAATATGCCAAAAGCACGAGTTGAGAGTTGCAGCGAAAAAGCAAGATAGTTTCCAGCTTCTTGAAGGTCTATCTGTTGGGGGGCTAGCTGTACTTATAGAGAAGGAGTGTCTCTTCGTAGGAGCTTTGGGGTGACCTGCCTCTCCGAGAAAGAAGGCAAAAATCCGTGGATAAGGCACGATTCTATCTCCTTCTTGACTTACGCAAGACGTATTTGGTTGGAGGATGACTCCCTCTATGCGAGGACTTTTGTTCTGTAAGAAATCTTTTTAGGTTAAGGAGTCCAGCTTCTTGAGGGCGCGTCCCTCCAGTGTTTGGGGTTTGGTAGGCCTTGTACCAGGCATCCTACTTAGGCCGATCTATTTTTCGGGGTCACCTGCCAAGGCCGCCTATCAAGTGTTCTTGGGCCTCTCATGACTTGTGCTTCCTAGGATGTTAGGGGCCTCTCGTTCGTTTCTTTTCTTTGGGTCATTTTTGGGCCTCTTCAAGCCAATCTATTTTTATGCACATCAATAGCCCCCCTCCATTCTAATAAGTGGAGATTCCGAGACTTAGTAGAGTAGAAATCTTCAAAGATGGGGTCCGAAGAATGAACTTTCTTCTCTCCTCTTTTTTTTGAACTCCTGTAACGAATATTAGTACCATAAGCATGCTTAGAATAACAAGAACTTACTTCGTGCCTGGTATAGAGCAGGGCTTTTTAGGAGGGCACCTCAATGGAGGAGGGCTTAATGGTTACCTTTTGTGCCTACTTCGATGTAAGGATTTGTTTTTATGCAAGAGCATGTTACATAAAAAAAGGCATGTATATATTACGAATAGATCTTGCATGGAGCAAAGTTAATGCGCTTCCTTGGAGGAAGGCTTCTTGAGGGGGTCCCCTTCTCAGAGTAAGACTTAGGAACCTTAACGGAGGAAGAATAAGGTGTCCGCCAGAAGCAGGGCTTAGATGCCCCCGCGGATGAGGGCTTAGGTGCCTGCATGGGGCAGAGTTTACAAGTCCCCCAAAGAAGGACCTAAGTACCTGCATGAAGAAGGGTCTCTATACCTATGTGGAAGACAGGGGTTTTGTGCCTATGTGAAAGACAAGGCTTTTTATGATAGGGATGTCTTCATGAATCCTACAAGCAAAACATATGTTGACACATTGAAGGGGATAAAATAAATCTCGAAAGTTATTAAAATAAAAAATAATCCTTGAGGGAAGCTGATATGTAAAATTTCCTAAGAGGGATGCTTGCTTAGGTCAAGGTTTATTCCGTGAAGGATGCCTACTTGGGAGCAGGGCTTATTTTCTGAGGGGGATGCATCCTTGGTGAAGGATTTTTCTTTTTTTTTTTTTCTTTTATAAGGGGATACCTGCTTCAGGACAGGGCTTATTCTTAGAAGGCATCGGGGTGGAGTAGGTCCTCATCCTCTTGCTCGTTGCATTTTTCATCAAAGGATAACATTCTTGTACTCCCTAGCCTCCTCCAAGTTGATGTATACTTCAGCTAGTGCTACGAGATTGTCAAAATTATGAGGGGGCTTCTTACTTGAGGACTTGAAGAAATCTCCATCTTGTAATCCCTACATAAAAGCACAATTTAGTGTGTTATATGTTACAGTAAGGACCTCTACGGCCGCTAAATTAAAGCAATGGAGATACTCCCTCAGTGATTTCCTTTCTCTTTGTTTTAAAGAGAAAAGACTTATGATTGTCTTTTGATATTGTTTACTATTGGCAAATTGATGGAGAGATAGAGAGTGAAATTCTCCAAATAATCGAATGGATCCCGAGAGCAATTGATTGAACCACTATTCGGTTGACCATGTGAAGGTGGTTACGAACACACGACATTGACTTTAGGGGTGTAACGGTGGAGAAGGGCAACATTTTCAAAGTAGGAGAGGTGCTCCTACGGATCCGTGGTTTCGTCGTACTCTGGCAAGTTGAACTCCATCCAGTTGAGGAGGAGTTTGTCTGCCATGATCTCTTCACTGAAAGTGATACCCTACTACTTCTCCTTTGGCATTCCCGTGATTTGGTATTGGACTCCTTGGAGCACTTTTTGCAGGCATTTCAGATGTGCAATCCACTGAGGAGCGACGTCCCGCTGGGTTTGAGAGGGGGGTCCCTGGTTTCTTTCGATCGGTGGTGCAGGGGTAGGAGTTACCCTTTGACTTCCTATCTTAGGGGCATCCACATCGAATGGGGTTATTGCATGGGATGGGATTAGTGTCGTCATTTTCTCACATATGTTTGTTGTGACCATCTATTGTATGGTCCATAGAGTTTTGGGGGGAGCCCTCCTGAGGAGGTGTCTGAAGAGGGATTGTGGTGTGGAGGATCAGTTAGCGGGTTAGTAGGTCTGGAAGGTCCTGGGACCATCGCTCCACTAGCGGGGGCTGCCATACTGGCGGGTGATAGGGGGGGTTCTCGCAACAACTTGGAAAGTCTTATTGTTGTTAGGTGCCTCCACAGTCTTTTGTTTACTTGCGGGATTGCTGGAGGTTTTCATGGTAACTCACTTGTTTAACACAAGTTTTCTACAGACGGCGTCAATGATGCATTGAAAAAACGCACGGGTCCAATTGATATGGGCTATGCTCAAAACTTAGGGCTAAGTAAATGCCAATTCTGAAGGGGGGACTTACAACAAAGGCCTAAGTTAGTATTAGATTTAGAAGAAAAATAATCATGAAAAATAAAATGTAATTAGAAATCGTGATAGAGTAAGCAACTTCGTGAGTGAAATTGTGGTAAGAGTGCAATTCGAATGCTAGAGCAAGAATAGAAGTGGTTTTCCAAATTCTGGAAGGAGTCCCCATAGAGGGATTGAAGGTGTCCCTGCTGGAGGGCTGAAAAAGGTGTCCCTGTTAGAAGACTAAAGAATGTGTCCTTGTTGGAGGGTGCTGAAATGAGAAATTAAAATAAATGTAAGGATTTCTTTAGTCAAATGTGGCAAAAGCACGAGTTGAGAGTTGCAGCCCAACAACAAGATAGTTTCCAACTTCATGAAGGTTTGTCTGTTGGGGGCCTTCTTATATTTATAGAGAATGATTCTATCTTCGCAGAAGCTTTAGGGTGACTTGGCTTTTCGAGAAAAAAGGCGAAAAGTCGTGGATAAGGCATGATTTTATCTTCTCCTTGACTTGAGCAGCACGTCTTTGTTTGGAGGAGGACTCTCTTTATGCGAGGACTCTTGTTCTACAAGGAGTCGTTCTAGGTCAAGGAGTCCAGCTTCGTGAGGGCGCCTCCCTTCCCCTGGACTGGGCTTAGAAGGTAGGTTTGAGGTCCGGTAGGCCTTGTACCAGGCCTCCTTCTTAGGCCAATCTGTTTGGGACTTTCATGACCTGGGCCTCCTAGGATGTTAGGGGCCTCTCGTTTGTTTCTTCTTTTTGGATCGTTTGGGCCTCTTTGGACTAACCTATTTTTATGCACATCAATAGGTAATTCTATATTTTTATTATATAGATATGTATATATATTTGTATCTATATGTATATGTCTAGTTTAATTCTCCTCACATATCTTGGTCGTCCGACCACCGATTGATGCGAGCTTACCACTATTCCAAAGCCTATCCAATAGCGAGCATTTGGATACCCCACCCATTACAAATATCCAACCTGCTGGCGATTTATCTTCATTTTTTGGCTAAAAAATTCCTAACCCACTCCCCCATCTTTTATCGTTTTTTCCTCCGCCGTCTGACCACCTCTCAATGGAAACTTACCACCATTGGAAAGCCTATCCGACATCGAGCATTTTGAGACCCCACCCACTGTCAATCTCCCATCCGTCGGCTAATTATCTATATTTTCCGTTCAGAATACTCTAACACTCGCCCCATCTTTAACCACTTTTCCACCGTCCTACCAACTTTCGATTCGAGTCTACCACCATCGTAAAGCCCGTATGACAACGAGCATTTTGACACCCCACGCACCACTATTCACTTGGTCGTCGGCAAGTTGTCTGAATTTATATTTTCTTGAGTTTCTTTATATATAACTTCAAATATATATATTTTTTATGTTATAGTTTAAAAATATGTATAATTTAAAGAGAGATGTAGTTTGGTCATTAAGGGACAAAAAATACTTGCCCCTGCCGCATTTTTCGCGTGTGAGATACAATTTTAGAGGAGAGAGGTGCTAGAATAGGTGACCAAAAATAACTAGATTGGTGATTTTGAGAACCATTGTTGTCCCGACGAATATGATAAGTATTTGTCTTTGGCACATATATCTGTTGTGCTTACCAAATTATATCAAGCATTGATTTGACGTCACAACAAATGTTCACAGACCACTTTAACAATTGTGCAATAGTTGGACTGCATATTGGATGACGGTCATGAAATCAACTGCTAAGGGTTAGGTCTGAAAT
Organism: Sesamum indicum; assembly: GCF_026168435.1. NCBI lineage: Eukaryota > Viridiplantae > Streptophyta > Magnoliopsida > Lamiales > Pedaliaceae > Sesamum > Sesamum indicum. Next base: position 2,739,043 of record NC_142669.1, read on the forward strand.
GTTCCAAGTGGAGGACCTCGAGAATGGACATCGAGTGTCCTATGGAGACTTGCATTAAGAGTCGCATTTGTTTAATGAGCCATATTTCATTGACAATAGACATGGGACATCTATGGGGTCTTAGTGGATTGATTGGCTATGTGTTGAATCGACTGAACTGACTCGCAGGGATCGTTATATGGAAGCCTTGGAGGCTTGGTTGGTATGACCCAAATCCTCGGCTCCGGTAGTACGGGAGTAGTCCTTAGGCTTGAGGAATCACGGTAGTCACGTGCATATGATGACTGTATCTTAGGTCTATGCGAGAGGTGACAGTGTCATAGACACGATCATCATAAGCCTTATTCAATGCAGTCGGAATATGTAACAAGGACGGTGAGTTCTAAGAAGAGGATTCTCCCCTATCAAAATATGACAGAGGTATATCCTATTCACTTGGTGCGTTAACACTCTATAAAACTGTGCCCACAATCGCTGATCGAATAGAAAAAAGAGGTTCCTATATCGAGCAATTTGACATAACGCGATCTCAAGTACTAAGCATAGATGCCTAGTCTAGGATGGGAAACGACACCCAATTCCATGCCCTAGACAATGGACGAGAGATGGTAGATGGAAGGAGTGTACCAGTATAGACTCAAGAGCCTAAAAGTTCACATGGATATTCGCCCAGTCTCTACTGTCATAGACCGTTGCTAGACGGTCACCCATGGTTATGGGCTTTCTTGATCAAGAGTAGATCAAGAATTATTAATTAAATTGAACTTAATTAATAATTGTATTTGATACTAGCATAAATCTAGTTGAAAGGTAAGCCTAAAGAGTCACACACAAATCACTGAGAAGGGATGAGGAATTAATTGCATAAGTAATTGGATTACTTATAAATGAGAGGTATCGATTGGATGGAGGAGCCTAAAAATAAATTAATAGAATTAATTTATATTAGACTTGCCCTTAATATTTAATAAATTTGACTTATTAATTAATAAAGGCTTATTGGGCTCATATATTTATTTGGATTAAATACATAATGGGTTTAATTACATGGGCTTTTATTTAAGTTGGATTTAATTAAAATTATTTGGACCTTGTATTTTATTTAATAAAATTGGTGAAAGCACCCCTTAATTAAGTTGTTGGAAAATTAAAGGAAAGGAAATTATTGACTAACAATTTCACTTTTAGAAAGTGTCATGTTAGTCATCCTTTATTTGGAATAAAGGATTTTATTACCTTATGGATGATAGAATTTTTTTTAAAATTTATATTTATCAATAGATATAACAATTATATCTATTAACAATTTACTTTTTCATCAATTTTGATAAAATTTTATCTATTTTGGTTATATTTTTTATATATATGTAACAATTAATAAATGTCATTGTTAATATGATTGTCAATTTTAACAAAATTAATAAATTAATATGATTGTCATTGTTAATATGATTGTTAATATGATTGTCATTGTTAATAAATGTCATTGTTAGTATGATTGTCAATATTAATATTTTATATATATATAACAATTAATAAATTATTGTCAATTTTTTTTAACAAAATTCTGTTCATTACCACCTTCATATAGCAAATTATTTCTTCAAAAATGTATTTTCAATTATTCAAGTTATGCGATTTGAATGCAATGAGGAGTTCTCAAAATTGGTTTCTACCTTCTAAACTGCAAGGAGTTGCAATTAAAATGCGAAAATTTTACTTGTTTTTTTCTTCTTCCAATAATTTTGTTGATCATGTTGGTTGTTGGGAACAGCGCTCATCTGTTGAAACAATAGAAATTTCACAATTTCGACATTTTGTGCCTATATTGTGATGGAATTCATCCATTTGTAGTACAAGTAGCTAACAAATGCAATCCCCACGAGTACAATTTTTTAAATGCAAAAGTCCGAAAATAATTCTAATTGAATTGGGCGTCGGAGGATTTTCGTCAGGGACGAACCCGACTAACCTGATTTTCTTCTTTGATCATCAAATCCCACTCGAGATCCGTTTAGAGGACGTGACACAATCGAGATTGCTGATCAAGGTCATATCATTCGAGTCGAATCATAAACAAAATAAAGTTGTATATCCATTACTTGATGGAATTCATCTATTCGTAGATATCATGAGTTCACATAGAAGTGCCGACTTTTTAAACATTATATTGTGCTGTTGGTCAACAATAAGAGAGTCATCTAATTTGATTCTTTCTTCATAACTCTATTCTTTTTGTTTCTTGAAAAAAATAAAATAAATACATTCTACCTTTTACCTTCTTTTTCCTAATTCTTTTCCCAGCTTCCTTCAGCCGATGGAGGAAATAGAGGAAAGAAATTCAAAATAAAAGACAATAAGAGAAATTCCAAATATGTAGTTATTTTTTTTGAATTATATTGTATGATTGTAATGTGAATTGTACTAATCTCAGGCCATGTTTACTTTAGGACGTAGGACAAATACCCGAAATAGTGTATTAGGGATTTTTTTGGTGGATTTAGTTGGTGAGTGACGGATTTGTAAATCATTTACTGGTTTAAATTTATTTTTGATTATATGTATGACTATTGCTAATGTGTGTTTATTAAACTGGGACAGATTGGATGATAGTGTGATCAAATTACTTTATTGTCCTAATGTAAGATAAAATGAAATGTCTTGTCAATCTGTCAACTTTATTGGTTTGCATGCAACTCCATTATTGATTTGGAACAAAACCCAAGCCCGACTGTTTTCTTTGTTTGATACAAGAAAGATTGAGAATTCTTCTTGAAAGAAAACTAATGTAATTCTGATTCAAGTTTGTTAGTGGTCATCTGTTATCTTTATGCTTTGTTTATATTTCGACCATGGTAGACATTTTTCATTCTTTGGTGTTGCATTTAACACAAGAATTTTTTCTCTACATCAGTGGGAACATTGCATGAATCGATCATAGAAAGTTTGAATGGACTACGTTGAACAATTGGTTTCTATTAAAATCTTCAGTTCAGGTTTTTTTTTTTTTTTTTTTGAAAGAAATGGTGAGAAAAAAATCAGAACCTTATGAAGAAGAATCAGTATCTGAAGAAAGGAGAAGAATGCTCTTCTGCTATGGAGAGTCGTTGAAGCAATTAAATGAGTGCGTCAGGTGCACTAATTACACTTGACACAAAAAGATACAATTTTTATTAAAAATGAGGATATGTTGGGAAATTCATGCAAAAAAGTTGAGAATGTAAAGAGGAGCAAAACAAAATCTCAAATGGGCTGTCCTGTTTGACTTCTAATTAGCCACAAGTATTCATGATTAGACTCAACCAAATAAGCAGCCCAATACCAAGCCAGTCCCCTTAGTAACGGGCTGACTAATTTTTTTTTTTTTTTAAAAGCTGCCTGTGCCTAGGCGGGGTTTGGCGGACCCCTACCTGTTTATTACATCAGAAAAAATTATAGAGTGTACAATTTAAAAACAGTAAACAAGGAGTACTTACTCCCTTTACAGTCAAAGAAATTCTAATCTATGTGCAACATCAATGATTAACACTAAAACAAACAAACAAAGTCTATTCGAGTCTAGAAAGCAAATAGAATTTGATCTATATTCATGCTCATCCCTTTTATACAATGGTCGGACTTGCTGCATAGTGTTCCCCCCAATTTCTCCCCCAATGCTCGAATCAATCCCAAAGCATCACTCAAGTTCACCAGTGAAGGTAGGGAGTGCCCAATTTATCAGGTCAGATAATGCCTCGCAGTACTCCCGTAATGTCCTCCTGATACATCACTAAATTGCTAGCAAACACATCACTAACAGGGATTGAGAAGGATGTCCCTACTTATATCCTAAATTAAACATTGCCTATATAGTTAGAAGTCATTATTTCTTAATTAGTTGTTTTTTTTTTTCCTTTAGTTTTCTCTTTTAAAGTGTTTTGAGAAAAATATCTCGTATATAAATATTTGGAATGTCTGTTTATGTGGCTAACTCTTTATGGGTAGTGTGCAGAGAAACTTGAATTTTGACAGGCTTAAATTTATATGTCTATCTGGTTACAACTTTTGATTTCTCGTTGTAATAACTTTGGTATGCTATCTATTTTTTTTTTTCCGTAATTATTTGAGAAATTTAAGGTTGTTTTAGCTGTAAAAATCCCTAATAGTGCTTATCGCAAATAGAAAATAGAAAAACATAATGTTTTTACAATTTATGGTTAACTATATGTAGGGGTTTTTGAAAGAACTACAACTTCATTTTGTTTTACAATTAGAAGATTTTTTTATTAATTTTTAGATGGGTCATGAAAATTTTTCTAAGCATAAGAATGTCTTTTTAAGTGTAAAACACTACAACAAAATATAAAATTAGGGACTAAAAAAGTTTGGTTACCATTTTAATATTGTCACTAATTATATATATATTTAGTGACACGAATTTTTTTTGTCGCAAAAATGATTTTTAAAACTTTAAGAGTAATAGTTATTTTATACAAAATTATAATTAGCAGAACTAGTGGCAAAACTTTGTTCATTAAATTGTCTTTAGAAATAATTAGTGGCATATATATACACAATAAAAGAAAAAATTACTATTACCTATACTTTTAATGATTGTGGATTAAAAGTCACGGTAATATATAAATAATAAATATTATAAATGATTAGATAAAATCAATGCAAAAACTTAGTTTATCCACCATGTAAATTATTTTTTTTGCCATGGTTATGAGCCATGATAAATATTTTTGTCAAGGCTATATATATTTTAGCCATACTCGCAAAAACCATGGCCAACAAAATCGTTGTGTGGTCTTGATCAATGACTTTTTACTATGACTATTTATTTTAATCTATGATAATTCACTATGATTAAATGTTATATTTGTGATAGGGGAAAAATACAAGGAACCCCTTGTAATATCGCAAATGAGCAATTACCCCCTTATAAAACAAGAAATTGCGGTTTACCTCTCTGTATTTTTTAAAATACGATAATTTTTCTCCCTATGATTTTTGAAATTAAGCAATTTACCTCCCTGTATAAGAAGGTAAATTGCTTCATTTTAAAAAGTACAGGAAGGTAAGTTGTTATAATTTTTTTATAGAGAGCTAATGCGCTCATTTTCAATATCACATGGGGATAAATTGCTATTCACCCTTTGAGATAGTGATAGTGATTTAATAGTGATAGTGACAATATAGGGCCTGCAGGGTGTGGCCGGGTTCTGCGTGACTCCTCTTCATATTTTATTGTTGCTTTTGCAGCATCTATTGTTACAAATACAAATAGCGTGACAGAATAGAAGGCACTCAGGAATGGAACTGATCTGGCTAGAAATCTGCATATCAAAAGACTAGTTATTGAGATTGATTCTAAAGTTTTGTTGTTGTTACTGCGCAGGAAGGGCAAGGCTCCGAAGGCACTCACCCCTTTGCTCAAGGACTCCTGGCAGATGCTACTGATTATTATTATCGGGAAGCCAACCGTGCAGCAGATCTTTCGGCCGGTAACGCAGCTGCTAACAAAGATGTCAATGCAGATCTTTTTTAAAATTCCTTCCCTTGCAGAAGATGTTTTGATATGTGACCAACTTTTGTTTGTACTAGGCAATTGGCCTCCCCTTCTGTAATGACAGTTGGTCTGCAATAAATAAATATTTTTCTTTGTTTAAAGAAAATTAAATTTATTTTACTGCATGTGATATGAAAAATATTCGAAAAATTTCCTATAAAAGAAAATGTATCAATTTACCTTTCTATTATTTAAAAAATCAATCAAAAAAGCCTATTCACAGGATAGTTACACATGCCATTTTCTTAATTTTTTATCTTTTTAATTATAAAGTTAAATGTATACTCTTACTTAAAAACCGTTAGATCTTGGTCAATATAAATTGATGGTTCAAATTTCATGAATAACATTTATGATCCAGATCTGATCATTTAAATTCATGGTCCAAATTTTATCAACCCAATCAAAGGCCCAAAATTCATCTCATATATTTTTATTGATATATTATAAACTAATTTAAATCTAAAATCATATAAAAAGTAGAAAGGATATAAAAAATATCTCCTTCACAACCCCCCCCCTCCCCCGCAGACTCCTCCGGCCCCACCATTTCCCCCTCCCCCATCGACTCTTCTCCCCTCTACCCCCACCTGCCTCACTCCCCATCCCTACAGCCCACCCATCCCTTCTTCCCCACATCCCCCTCCCCCGCCAGTTCCCTCCCCCCCTCCCCCGTGATCTTCTTTCCTGCGCACCCTCCCCCCACCCACCCCATCGTGTCCTCCCCCCCTCCCCAATTTTAGTGCCATTTTTGTCAATATTTGAAATCACCGACAGGTAAATGAAGAATTTCCTGTTCGAACACATCAAACAGAGCAACTAATGCGTAGTAGATTTCATGGAAACAATTAGAGAGATCTCTAAATGAACTGTATTCTATAGAAATTGAATTAACTCAGTTACAGAAAGGGAAGAGAGCACCTTAAGTATTACAAAGTGTGGTAACTAACTAACTAACTAACTGGAACAGACTAACAAGCTGACTAATACAAAAAAACATAGAACAGAGAAGAAGCGTTAGTGCTAAAACGCGACTTCGAGCTATACTGCGACTTCTTCCTGAAGGGCCTCGACTGATGATGTTGGGTTCGAAGTCGCAAGCCGCTGTGACTGGGAAATGCTGCAGAACCCACCTTAAGATGGACTTGGGGAAGAGACGACAAACCCATCTTGAACAAAAGATTGGAGAAATGAGAGCCAAACAACGACTTGGTAAAGATGTCAGCGAGTTGCCAAGAGCCCGAATGTGGCAAAGGAGCACAGAACCAGCTTTAAAGTTATCACGAACGAGATGGCAATGGATCTCAAGGTGCTTCGTGCGCTTGTGAAGGATGGGATTGGCGACAATGTGAATGGCGGCTTGGTTGTCGCAATACAGAGGAATTGGAGTGGGGACTTGAACACAGAATTTGGATAGTAAAAATGTGATCCATTGCAACTCGCAAATGGTGGAACTTAGGCTGCAATACTCAACTTCCGCTGTTGAACGCGCCAAGTAGGTTGTTTTTTGAATTTCAAGAGATCAGTGCCTTACATAGAAAAATACAGAACCTGGTGATGGACCTACGAGAGTCAGAGCAGCTCACCTAATCGACATCGCAATAAGCAGAGATGATGAAAGGATTGGAGGCGGGGAAGAACAAGCCACGCTTTGAGCATCCCTTCAAATAGCATACCAGATGCAGAGCAGCCTCCAAGTGATGTTGGCATGGAGCATGAACGCACTGACTGAGCCGTTGAGCCCCAAACGATATGTCTGGGCGTGTGAAGCCGAGGTATAGAAGTCTGCCTACCAAACATCTGTATTGTTCAGGATTAGATAGAGGAGAGGAGGATTGTGTAGACTGCTTCAAACCTGCAGATAGGGGAGAGGAAGCAGAGCGAGCTGAAACTAGTACAATGTCTTGTAGAATGTCTCTAATGAATTTATGCTGAGTAATAGACATGCCAGCACTGGAACGGGCGATTTCTAAATTGAGAAAGTATTTAGCAAGGTCCAGATCTTTGATGGTAAATGCAGTGTCTAACAGCCTTTTAATTTCAGTAATCTTGTGTTCTGAAGAGCATGTAATCAAAACGTCATCCACGTAAACTAATAAAGCAATCAATCTCACGTTCGTTTGTTGGGTAAACAAATAGTGATCATAAGGGGACTGAACAAAACCAGAATATAATACACATTTCGTCAACTCCACGTTCCATTGCCTCGACGCTTGTTTCAAACCGGATAAGGACCTCTTCAAGTTACAAACCTGTCCTGGTTGAACCGAGTAACCATCTGGTGCAAGCATATAAATGTTCTCGTCTAAGTATCCATGGAGGAACGCATTATTGATGTCCACTAGATGGACAGGCCAACTATAACTCGATGCCACAACCAACAAAGTCCGGTTTGTCACCGCCTTGGCAACGGGTGAAAACCTATCCACATAGTCCACTCCCTCCACCTGGTTATAACCTTTGGTCACCAAACGAGCCTTGTGTCTATCAACATTGGCGTCCGCTTTAAGTTTGATCTTAAATACCCACTTGCACCCAATGGCCTTTTTATCCTTTGGTAAATCAACAACCTCCCATGTGTTATTTCGCTCAAGTGCATCAAGTTCCTATGCCATGGCTTCTTCCCATTCCTTGCACCCTTTAGCCTGTGAGTATGAACTAGGCTCCTGCACAGTAGAGAGTGCAGCAGGAAAATCCACATGTGAATGTTGTAGGGAAGTTGTGGAAGAGGAGAAATGGCACTGGAAATCATTCAACCAAGCTGGGGGTTTACTCTGCCTCTGTGATCTTCGAAGTGAAAGAGTAGGTAGTGTGTTCTGATGACTAGGAGCGGTCACTTGGTCAGAGGGTGAAGTAGTAGGAATAGACTGTTGTTCAACGGGTAAAGGAGAGGCTGATGGAGGAGTGGAATCACTGGATAAAGGGAAGTGAACTGAAGCATACTGTATTACTGCAGATTCAAGGATGTCAACAGGAATGATTATTGGACCAGTATGAGATGTAGAGAAAAACTGATAAGGAAATACATGCTCATGGAAAGTGATGTCTCTAGAAACAACAATGACTTTATTATCTAAGTCATAAAGCTTATAGGCCTTTTGGCCTGGAACATACCCAATGAAGACACACCTAAAGGCTCTAGGAGCAAACTTAGACTTATGTGGAGATGTGTTGGAGGTAAAACACAAGCATCCAAAAGTCTTGAGGTTAGTGTAGGATGGTGGTTTGTTGTGCAAAAGTTCATAAGAACACTTCCACTTTAGTGAGGCAGAGGGAAGCTTATTGATTAGATGGGTAGCTGTCAAAATCGATTCACCCCAAAAGGTGTTAGGAAGATGAGACTCAAACATGATAGCTCTAGCAATTTGTAGCAAATGTTATGTTTTCTTTCTACCACACCGTTTTGTTGTGATGTGTAGACACACTCTTTTCATGAAGAATACCATTTTTGTGGAAGATGTCTTGACAAGAATCACTAAGGAACTCAGAGCCATTATCGGTTCTAATGGCCTTAACTTGTCTAGTAAACTGTGTTTGGATTTGAGAGAGAAAATATGTCAGAATTTGAACGACTTCAGACTTATGATGCATGAGGAAGGTCCAAGTAACACGAGTATAATCATCAACGATGGTGAGAACATAGTTGCATCTTCACAAAGAGGGTTGTTTGTAAGGCCCCCAAATGTCTATGTGTATCAAATCGAAAGGATCACATGCATGAGATACATTACAAGGAAAAGATTTTCAAGATTGTTTTACCAATGGACAGACAGAATAAATGGAATTATTTTCCATGGTAGTAATGTGTAAATCAGGAATGTGTGTTATTACAAGAGGATTAGGATGGCCTAGACGTTATGCCAAAGTACATAGTTGCTAGTATTAGCAGAATTTTTTGCAGCTGAACAGCAAGACTGTTGTAGAGAAATGACCCCAGCAGAGCATTTGTTATCCAAAAGGTAAAGTTCCCTACTTGCTTTCCTATGGCTAGTCGCTCTTTAATCGTCAAGTCCTGCAAAATACATGAGCAAGTGAGAAAGGTACAAGGAACTGATTGAGATGCACAAAGCTGTGAGACAGAAATTAAGTTATGTTTGAAACTAGGTATCAAAAACACATTTGTGAGAGTGAGTGTGGGTGAAAGAATAACGTCTCCAACATGAGTGGCATAGGTTGTGCTATTATCTGGTAGATGTATCTGTATAGGCTTAGAAGAGTTCTCAAGGAATGAAAGGCTCGTCCATCACTACACATGTGTTCGTTGCTCCATTGTCTACTAAACAGTCCTAGTGCCATCTCTTAGCGTACATATACCTGCCATTTCAGTATCCCTTGCAAAATGAACTCTAACCGGATCCTGTAGTGTTTGAGACTGCATGATTTTCAAGGCCTCTAGTAGTCGAGATACAATATCCTCCCTCTATATAACCATTTTATCTCTAGAATGTTGTGCTTCAATCGATGCAGCAACATAAGCCCAGCCACTGTTCACCCCTCTTTTCCTTTATTCATTGAGTTCTTTGTACCCCTCCGGAATTTCGTGAAGCTTAAAACATGATTCCTTAGTGTGTCCAGGTCGCCCACAGTGTTCACAGATGATCAACCTTTTATCCATGAAATTCCTCTTCTTCACAGCCAATTCAGTTCCTGCATTTTGTTTGAAGTCTGTGTTTCTGACATTCATTGCACTGTTCATCCCAACTTCAGTATATTCATCACTAACATTCATTGCATTGTTCCTCCCAATTTCAGCATATTCCAGGCTCACTTGCCTCTATCTTTCTACACGTAGCACCATTGACTAGGCTTTATTCACACTCGGCAACGGATCTAGAACTAAAATCTGGCTTCTAATGTCATCAAATGGTTTATTCATCCTCATAAGAAATTGCATGAGTTGATTTGCTTCAATCTGATCTACTTTTGCTCTATTACAGTTACAAGTGCATCTCCCACAAGAACACATTGGCGGTGGCATTAGACAAACCAATTCATCCCATAATTGTTTCAGGTTTGTATAGTAAGCAGTGACACTATGATTACCTTTTGTCATGGACCTTATTTCTCGTTGTATTCTGTATAATAGCGGTCCATCGCGCTTCCCATATCTATCTTCCAATTCCAACCAGAGTGCACGAGCAGATGTAGCGTATAGGAAAGCGTTAACGATATCCTTTGTCATAGTGCTCAACAACCAAGTTCGCACTACAGACTCAGCAATGCGCCACTATTTCATTTCATGAGAACCTTCAGTAGGTTGTGCACACGATCTGTCGATGAAACCCAACTTATCCTTCCCTTCAAGTGCTATGTGCACTGATCTGGTCCAAGTCAGCCAGTTAGTTCCATTGAAAGCAGCAAAAATCATCACTAAACCAGAGTGATCATTCGGTAGGTTCTGCGCAACTGCAAATTCAACTGCGGTTCTCTTGTCTCCGCTCGAAACATTAAGAAATATGTTCGAGGTGCTTTCCACGTAAAGCAGAGAAACCAAGTTGTCGCTTGTTCAGCAAAAAATAAAGGTTCAAAGTTAATTCGCAACTCTATATGCAGAGACCATCACAATGATGGCTCTAATACCATGAAAAATTTCCTGTTCAAACACGTCAAACAGAGCAACCAATAAGCAGAAGATTTCATGGAAACAATTAGGGAGGTCTCTCATGAACTGTATTCTGTAGAAATTGAATTAACTCAGTTACAAAAAGGGAAGAGAGCAACTTAAATATTACAGAGTGTGGCAACTAACTAACTAACTAACTAACTGGAACAAACTAACAAATTGACTAATACAAAAAAAGGTAGAACAGAGAAGAAGCGTTGTTGCTAAAATGCGACTTCGAGCTACACTGCGACTTCTTCCTAAAGGACCTCGACTGATGATGCTGGGTTTGAAACCTCAAGCCCTATGACTGGAAAATGCTGCAGAACTTCTTCAGTAAATTCATATTTTTTTCCAAAGAGTGTATTTGAACAGTATTAATAATTCATGGAGGTAAATTGAATTTTTCCTAAAAAAAACTCATATAGTACTGAAGTTAAACTACATCCTGATAAATACTCATTTTAAGTTATTGCAGACACTGCTAAGAATTGAGAAAAAATGTATTTCTATTGATTGCAAAACATTATATCATTTGGCTAAAAAAAGAAAGGTGAATGTCTCTTAATTTTGAGTATTACAATCAACTTTAAATTTCATTTCGTTGATTTCCATCATCGAGTTTATTTTTTGGAATAAATGCATTTTGGTTTCTTAACGTGATTCATTTGGCATTTGGTCCTTAAACTTTTTAAAATAGTATTTTGATATCATTTCTTTTATGTTTTAGCAATTTTAGTTCTCTTGTTCGTCCAAGTTCATCTCCATAGGTGAAAAGGGTGAACTTTGCTAAAAAAATACTAAATTACAAAAAATTAAAAAGATGCAGGACCTAAATATTAATCTTCAAATTTAAAGGACAAAATGCTGGCAAAAATGGGACGATATGAACAAAAGCGAGAGGCGCATGCATTTGTTTTTGCAACAATGGTAAACTCCTTCAAAAAAAAAACTAAAATAAATAATATTAAAAGGATGTAAGACCAATAAGTTGTCATAAAATATTAAATGATAACAACATCAAATAATCTAAATTATGGAAAATCTTACATTTAGGCCTTATTTTTTATCCTAGCAAACAAGGGTTGGTTGTAAAAATCTAAAAAGGAAATCTTTTGAATCCATCAATTAACATTATTGAAAGTAAATATTTTTCACAATCACATTTTAAATTTCTTTACCGTTCTTCATACTTATTTTAAATTTCATAGTCAAGGGGAGTGCTTCTGGCATTTTTTGCATTTGCTTACCAGCTGACGTGCATCTTGTTTTATAGAAGGCCAGAAGTATCCTGCTCGCAATGCTTTATTACCTAAGATCCATGTCCCTGCATGGGCTCCACAACAACCCCTATGTATTTCTTTAAGAATATGTAGTTCCTCTTGTTGAGATAAACATTAGAGTACAGTGTGTGTGAAGGAATTTTTGTAAAGAACCCCTCCTTGGAGCTAAAATCGAGAAGCTCGAGCTTTAAGCCTTACTGCCTCCCACCTGTTATCTGGGAGGCGTCCTTCTTCAAGCCATTGAATAATGGGTGTCCTCCAATCTGCTAAAGTGGATATAGCTTGAATATGAATTGGAGATCATGGTTTGGGGAGGTATTATAGGTTTAGATATAATTAATAATAGTGTTGCACACTAGCCCAAGTCTAGCTAAAAAGGTGAACCTAAAGAGTCACACACAAATCACTGGAAATAAACAAGGAATTAATTTGAAATTAATTCCATAAGATGTAAGTAATTGGATTACTCACACATGAGGATCCATTGAATGGATGACCAAATTTGAATTAATTGGATTGATTTAAATTGGGCTTGTCTTTATTTAATTAATGAATTGGATTCCATTAATTAATAGGAGACCATTTGGCTTAAGTATTTAATTGGACTAAAAACCTATTGGGCTCAATTAAATGAATTCGATTAAATTAGATTTAATTAAAATTCATGGGGTCTTGAATTTATTTCACATAAAGTAAGCATAATCATTAAGGCCCACTAGCAAAATTGATAGAAGGAAAGTTGACCAAAGAATTGCATTTTCGAAAAGTGCTAGCTTGATCATAATTAGACTCTTCTCTATTTGGAATGGATTGAAGAGTTGCCTTATAGATAATAAAATGTGTGTAACACATTCTTGGTTATCCATTGAAGATATATAAATATATTTTGTATATAATTATTAGGGTAATAATTGATTACAAAATACAAGAACGACAAAAAAAAAAAAAGTCTCCCTCCATGAGTTTTGGCCGCCCCTCTCTTCTTATCAAGGTCTATAAATATATATTTGTATAATTATTAGGGTAATAATTCATTACAAAATACAACAACGACAAAAAAACGTCTCCCTCCTCCATAAGTTTTGGCCGCCCCTCTCTTCTCACCAACGGAGCTTAAATGTTCACACATAAATTCACCTAGTGTCTAATGTCATGGACCGTTGCTAGACGGCCACCCATGGTGATGGGCTTTCTTGATTTAGGGTTAGTAAAGAATAATCAATTAAACTAGATATAATTAATAATAGTGTTGGACACTAGTCCAAGTCTAGCTTAAATGTGAACCTAAAGAGTTACACACAAATCATCGAAAAAGAACAAAAAATTAATTCCATAAGGTGTAAGTAATTAGATTACTCACACATGAGGATCCATTGGATGGATGACTCAAGTTTGAATTAATTGGATTAATTTAAATTGGTCTTGTTATTATTAAATTTATGAATTTGATTTCACTAAATTGATGAATTTGATTTCATTAATTAATAAGAGACAATTTGGGCTTGAGCATTTAATTGGATTAAATACCTAATGAGCTCAATTAAATGGATTTTATTAAATTGGATTTAATTAAAATTCGTTGGGCCTTGAATTTATTTTACATAAAATCGATTGAATCATTAAGGCCTAGTAGCAAAATTGATGGAGGGATAGTTGATCAAACAATTGCATTTTCGGAAAGTGCTAGCTTGATCATAATTAGACACTTCTCTATTTGGTATTGATTGAAAAGTTGCCTTATAGATAATAAAATATATTTAGACACATTCTTGTTTATCTATTCAAGGTATATAAATATCTATTATGTATAATTATTAGGGTAATAATTCATTACACAAGAACAAAAAAACAAAACTCTCCCTCTTCCATGTGTTCCCACCACCCTTCTCTTCTCAACAAGGATGAGATTTTCTTTTGGTCTTGATTTGTCCTAGTAAAGGGATCAAGCTCTCGTTTATTCTGGTGTGGTGTAGATCATCTTTGGAGCATTCCTACTTTGAAATATCGGGTGAACATTCAACAAAAACTAACCAGTTGGAAGCTTGAAATTTAAGAGGTAAATTTCAAATTTAAATTTATACTTCTCCTCTTATTTTCAATCATAGCCTTGTATGATTTATTTTTATTATTGTGTAATTTTCATACTACATCGAATGCCCGGAAACTCCAAGAGTACACCCCTTGGATTTGTTGGTTTACGCTTTAATTTTTAATTATTGTATGCGGTTATCGCTATCTCTTCCGCTTGCGTTTCCCGGACCGTACCACACGGTCCTTAAAGTAGACCTTTTCCTTCAATTGCCAAAAGGGCCTGAGCTATGGATGTTGATAAAGGGGTGTACACTGCATCAACCTTCTCGAAGAGTGGCTTCTTATCCTGAAATAAGTTCGAGGTTTCTTGGAGGAGGCCTCCTCTCGCACTTTTTTCCTTTTTTCTCCACGGCTTTCCTTTTTGGTAGCTTGGGCGTCCTCCATGTTGATATATTTAACTGGACAAGCTAAGAGAGTGTCGAATTTGGAAACAGGCCCTTTGGCCAAGGACTTGAAGAATTCCCCATCCAAGAATCCTTGGGAGAAAGCGTTGTCCTTCACTTCTTGCGTGGCAGAGGGAACCTAACACGGCATCATTAAACCTCTATAAGTACTCCTTTAATGGTTCGTTGTCTTGTTGACGTACGATGAAAAGACTGAGCTCCGTCTTTTGGAGCATACGACTACTGGTGAACTGGTGCAAAAAGAGGGATCAAAATTCTTGAAAACTTCCTATTGCTCCTACAAGTAATTGATTGAACCACTGTTGTACGGCCCTGGAGAATGTGGTATCAAAGATGCTACATTCACAAATTGTGAGAGATGCTGTTGAGGATCAGTCGTCCCGTCATATTCAGCGATGGTGGGGAGTACGACAATTTGCTGAGAGTTCGTTTGCCATCACTGCTTTAATGAAGGGGATACCTTTATGGTTGTCTTCCGGAGCTCCTGCAATTTGATGTTGAACATCTAGGAGACCTTTTTGGAGGCAGTCCAGATGTGCCAGCCATTAGTGGGAGACCTCCTATGAAAACTGCTGGAAGGGGTTCCTACACTCCGATCAGTTGAGTTCTGGACACAGGGGCGTCTCCTTCTACCGGGCCTCCTTCTATTCCTTTTTCAGGGATGATAGCTTCCCTCACAGGAGCCTGGCGAGCGGGGATAAGCACTGCCATTTGTTCCCAAATTGCAGTCGGAACCACTTGCTAGATAGCACCAAATAGAGATCGGGAGATTTCTCCTGAGGCGGTGTTTGAGGAGATACTCCACCTTGGGGGATCAACCGCCTTGGGAGTTGATTCTCCGTCAATTGGAGCTAGGGAGGATCCTGCGACGACCTATAGAAGCTGGTTGTTGCGAGAGGTTTCCACGACCTTCTGCTTATTTATAGTGTTGCTAGGGGTTCCCATGGTAACTCACTTCCTTAACTCAAAGTTCCCACAGATGGCGCCACTTGATGCGTGCGATTTTAGAAATCCAACAGACTTAAACTTCGAGCAATGAGCTAGATCGACCAACAAAGAATTCGAAAGAAGAGAAGCTCCAAAGAAAAATGTTAACACTCCAACGCCCAAGTTACTATTAGATTTAGGAAATAATGAATTTAAACAATAAAGCATGTTGAAAGAATAAAACATAACAACGAAAAATATAGGTAAAAGTCATGTTCAATGGTGCAGAACAGATGCGACAAAGGAATAGCCAGAGTTCAGCTGTTGAAGGTATCCCCCATTTGGAGATAGAACCTTTATTTATAGAGGAGTTTCTTTCTTCATCAAGGAACCTAATGTGCTCCATAATTCTGGGGTAAATGGATAGAATTGGTTGAGATAAGTCATGATCCGTCCTAATCTATTAGTAGTCTTGCGATTGTTATTCAGATAGGGAAGAGAGTCCTGGGCTTAGGATGACTCCTTGTCCATACGGAGTCTAGCTGACTCAAGAGTCCGAGCTCTTGAAGGAACCTCTCTTAACACATGCCTTGCATGTTGGACAAAAGGTACATGAGGAGGGTCCAAGTACGTGCCATGTGTGCTCTGAAGAGGGATATGGACAAGGGTGTTAGGCCAGTTATCTAGTGTTCGGGCCATAATATTGGGTTATGCTAAGCAGGCCTCCTCCACCTAGGCTGCCATATCTTTGGACAGGGATTTAAGGTCTTTTCGCTTGTTCTTGGGCCACACCCATCAATCTATATATGTTGTCAATTTCTTTAAAAAATATAAGAGTTGTTGCTATATTATATTTGTAAATTATATATATTAACTTTTTACCCCAATTTTAATTTAAATTCTTTACTTATCAAAATTTTTTATCCAGTTAGAAAGTAATTTGGTGATGATTTAGTGTGCAAAAAGCTAATATATATTGAGAATAATATAATGATTGAAGGCATGAGCGGCAATTTTGTTCAACCAAAGGGTAAGTATTATATTTATTAATTTAGGAAGGTAAATATTACATTAAGGATAATTTAGGAGGACAAAGTATATTCAATCCAAAATTAAAAAGAAATAAAATTAAAATACCATTTTAAAAAATTAAATAACAAAAATGTCAAATCACCTAACTTACCATACACAAAATGCATTTAATTCTTTACATAGATGCTTGCTAAAAACTACTCTTACAAATGCTTGCATGTACGTTTTAATAAGGAATTTTTCTTGTTGCAGATCAGTCTGAAATAAGCCCAAAGCCTATAAGATATGCGAACCGAGCTTGAGTCAAGCAAAAATAAACGAAATACATGAGTTGAGTTCGAGTTTATAATCAATATTAGCCTCAGGGACATTTGAGTTTGGACGAGGTCAAGCCCGACTCATGATGGTGATTTGTACATGCCTCCATATAATAAATAATTTTTTATAATTTAAAATATATTATAAATAAATATTAATTATATAAATCAATACATCATATTTTCAAAAAAAAAAAAGAAAGAGAGAGAAGAAAATCAACTTAAAAGTATTATTAACAAAATAAACAAATTGATATCGACATCACAAACTATCATTCGTGAGTGGAAAAAAAAATTATTTTTTATATTAGTATCAAAATATATATTGAAATATGAATTCAGATATTGTTTTTTATGCTGATCCGATAATGAAGAGAAAGATTGAAGAAACAAAATCCTCCACCAAGACCAAAACAATAAATAAAAATAATAATAAATTATAGTAGGCTTCCCAAAAATTTATTATAATTATAAATATTCCTTATGTCAGCTCATTACAGAGGTATTAGAATTATCGAGGAGAATTTTTATAATTTTTCAATACAATTAAAAAATTAGACTCGTCACAGCAAACTTCAATTATTATGCTTAGAAGACCCAAAGAATGCAAATTTGACAATACTTTTTTCCATCCATCCAATATCCCTTTTCTTCAATATTTAATTTGCTTGACTTTGATTGAATTGAATTTTCAAGGAAACGACAGTCGGAATTAGGAGTTATTCGTCCACCAAACAAGCTGAAAAAGAAGGGTTAGTGGGTTGGTGGGGGGTGTGGAGTGATGCTCAATATGGGGGTAGGTGAAGGGGACTGGTGGACAAAGTTGGTATTAATTTCTTTTGTAATGAGTGATGAATGCCAATTATTATAATCGATGTGGGATGTCCAACTTGCTAGTTGCAGCAGGTAGATATATATTAGCAGCCCTCAGGCCCTACCTACCTCCCTTATTATTGTCTTTTCTTTTAACCATTATATATATATAGGTATATAGGAACAAAAGTAATTTACCCGGTGAGATATAAAAAATGAGCAAAAAAATTTATAAAAAATAAAATAATAAATTATCTCCTGTATTTTGTAAAAAGAAGCAAATTATCCCCTTATCTAAATCATTGATAAGGGGTAATTTGCTATATTTTTTAAAATATAGGAAAATAATTTACTAATTTTTTCATAGGGAGTATTTGCTCATTTCACATAATATAAGAGGTAAATTGCATTTAACACTATATATATATTGACTAGAAAAAATGCAAGCAACCCCCTTGTCATATCGCAAAATAGCAAATTACCCCTTTATGAAAAATAAATAGCGACTTACCTGCGTGTAATTTTTAAAATTCAACAATTTACTCCCCCTATAATTTTTAAAATGAAGCAATTTACCTCCTTGTATAAAAAGGTAAATTATTTTATTTTAAAAAAATATAGAGGGATAAATTACTATATTTTTTTTATAAAAAGATAATATGCTATATTTTCAATATCATATAAGAATAAATTGTTGCTCACTCTATATTGATTTATAGATATAGAACAGAACAGCACCCAAGTTATTATGGGTTTAGCACGTGACTTTGAGATTTTACTATATTTGGATAATATTATATTCCGACAGTCAACTTTGAACATTAATAGAAATAAGAATAGGCTGGATTATGTGTTTTTGTTGTGTGTTTTCTCGTATTCGAGGGTCGCCTCATTTAATTTTAGCAACACCTGTGATCCGTCGAAACCTATGATGCATGTGTAGGAATATGGTCTTATGGATACGATGATATGAAAATTATTTAAAAATTCAAATACGGCACGATACTTATACAATTATATGTAATTTTTTTTATTATATATATTCATAATTTCTCATAAAATTAAAATATGCAATATGAGAAATATAAAGATAAATATAAAATAAGCATGTTTTACATTTAAATTTTTTTTAACCAAATGTGAATTAAAAAACATACATAATCAGTTTATTTAAAAAGTACGGAATGAGAAATTTTTAATAATCCGAATTAGTTAGATTATCATGACCGTCTCTCAAATTTTTATGATTACAAAACTTTTAGTCTGACTGGAGTGAAGTAATTTTTTTTATTAAGTTTAAAACTCTTTTTTGTTAAAAAAAAAAACAAATCAGTCTTAAATTTTTTGAAATTAAAAAAAAAATTATAAACGTGTCCAAAACGTATGGAACACACTCCTAAAATGTATCGAAGATGTCTGTGGCGTGTTTCACGCCATATTCTTTTTTTTAATTTTATATTTTTAAACACATGAATGCCATATTCAAAACGTGTTTGAGCCATATAAATACTCTATTTGCGTGTCCATCACTATATTAAATAATTTTTTGCAGTATCCGAACAATAGGTCTTAACCCCTTTCTAGACCTACCGGACACTGTCCTGTCCCATCATTTAGTTGGACTCAGAAACCCATCTCGTTTGTCCCAAAACGATCATATTGTATTTTCTCTTTTTTTTTTCTTTGGTGAATTCCATTTTGCCCCCTTCTACTCTTAGCCTTGTCTCATTTTACCCTTTTTCTCATAATTGCATCATCACTTAAACCCCGTATACTGATCTTATAAATGCTTTAATTGTATCATTATCTCAAAAACATAATTAGTATTATTTTTTTTTATAAAATATAGAGTAGCTTTAAATATTTTGGGAACAAAACACTGTAAAATCCAATACTTTTTCCTACTCTTTTATTTTTGAAATTTTAAATTGCTTGACCAAGTCTTTTCAGTTGAAAAGTATCCGGATTGAGCCTTTTGAGCTGAAACAATTTGATTTGAGAAGAGGTGAGAGTCCTGAAGTATCTCAACAACTTGAGGCCTCTCTTCACTATGAATAGGCCTCGAGCGATTCATATTACACAGAGCATATCCAAGCTCTTTATTCTTTTCTATGCTCCTGTTATTTTCTCTAAGTGATAAATTAGTTGGTTGTTTCAATTATGGTCCACGGGTCCACATGATTGAGAGTGATTGTATTAATCATGGGGACCAAACGGTTGTAACGGTTGCATCACAGTCGTACTGAAATTTCAATTTCCGGAAAGTGGTTCTTTCTATGGCGCAACTTTATAGATATTTTTGTTTACAAACCTGAAAGTAAAACTACTCAGATAGTAGAATTTAAAACTCAAATAGTTTGTTAGAAAATACTAAAATATATTTAGAGTAATATAATTATTTAAAGCATAAGGGGCAATTTTGTCCTACCAGCGGTAAGTGTTACATTTATTAGTTGAAGGGCGTAAAATGTATATAACCCTTTAATTTGTATTGTTAACTTTGATAAGTTATTTATCTCATTTTTCTTCTTTTTATTTAAGTAAACCAACATAATAAAAAATTTATATTATGTTTATATATTGAGTGTGCTTCGTGAAAGGTAGTGAATCGGCCCACGAATGCGGCAGAAGAGTAAAATAATAATAATTTAAATTTATAAGGGAATAAAATTGGATCAAAGGGGTATACCTTTTTATCATTCTTGGGCGTTTGGTGCAAATAAAACCCAGATGCCATACAAATAAAACATGCGGTATAAAGTTGCAAAGAATAATCAACACCGAATAGAAATGTAACCATGAAACTATACCTTTTCTCATTTTCTGATCAGCTGCACGGATTGACTCCAGATCCTTCTCCGATCCGTCCACTTAAAGGGTTAAAGTCTATATCCCCTCTATAGCAAATCCACACCACACCGTGGGAAGATGGATCCAACAGTCTTATTACAAAGAATTGGATCCAGTGGAAAAAATGGAAATCGTTTTGCACTGTCGATTAGTGTAAATGATTTTTTCTTATTCTCAACTTGAATATGCTTCAAGGAGAACTCAAAATTATGGAGAAATGGGAAGGAATTTCGTGGGTTTGGCTACTCCTATGAGAGAGGATGCCGAAAATAAGATCATGATTGAGTTTTGTGCAATCGTATTTTAGTGTGTTCAAAATACCTAGTCTTTTCAACTTTAATATATCGAAACTGCACAAAACATGCACTACTTGTGCATTATCAGCCTATTTGGCCAAGTGAGACTCTTCTAAAGAGCCCACTCGACGACACCTCTTTCTAAAGGGGTGTCCCACA
This sequence comes from Sesamum indicum, assembly GCF_026168435.1. Classification (NCBI taxonomy): domain Eukaryota; kingdom Viridiplantae; phylum Streptophyta; class Magnoliopsida; order Lamiales; family Pedaliaceae; genus Sesamum; species Sesamum indicum. Next base: position 2,760,371 of record NC_142669.1, read on the forward strand.
CTTGGTCTCATCCAAATTTAGCTACAGTTTGAATATTTAGATCAAATTTATTTTAATTTATCCAACAAATTAAATCAAGCCCAATAATAATCTATTGGATTTATTATTTAATCAAATCAAATAAAATACCAAAAAGAAAATTCATATGAATGTTTAATTCAGTTAAATATACACAAGCCAAAATATGCTCAATTAATAAATTCAAGTGATTAGTTAAGCCCAAACAATTAATTAGTCCAACTAATTAATTTAAACCCATCACCAGTCATTAATGGATCCAATCCATGAATTAGACAAGTTTATCTATTAATTAATTAATGAATCCAATTCACTAACTAATTAGTTCAAACCTATTTTAAATTAATTCAATTAATTTAAAAGGAGAAGTTTGAAATTTAATTAATTCAATTAATTAAAATCTTGGTCCATCCATCCAATGGATTATCTGAAATAAATTATCCAATCATGTACTTTTCTTCATGAATTAATTTAATCCAATTAAATTATTTTTTTTTCAGAATTAACTCTAAATTAATTCCATCATTTCCACAATAATTTGTGTGTGAGTCTTTAGGTTCACCCTCAGCTAGTTATTAGCTTGTGACAAACAAAATTAATTATATCTGATTTAATTAATTATTTCCCACTATACCATAACCAGAATGCTCATTACAATGGGTAGTCGTCTAGCAACAACCCATGGCACTAGAGATTAGGTAAATGTTGGTGTGAACATTTAGGCTTTGAGTTCCATACTGGTACAGTCTTATTGTCAACCATCTTCTGGCCTTAGTTTAGGGCGTTCTCATCCTTGACTAGGCAACTACGCTTGATACTCAAGATGTGTTTACTATATTAATCTAATTTAGGGAACATATCCTTAATCGATCAATCACTTTGGCAAAAGACTTTGAGAGTCTATACGATCTCAAAGTGCATAGGAGAACTACTGTCAAATACTGACATGGGACAAATTCTCTCTTGGAATTTACCGTTCTTGCTACATACTCTAACTACAGTGGACAAGGGTTATGATAACCATATCTCACGATACAGTCACCTCTCACCAGATCCAAGATAGAGTCTTTTATGCATGCGACTGCCATGATTTCTCAAATCTAAGAACTAATCCCGTACTATTGGAATCGAAAATTTCAGTCATACCGACCAAGCCATTAAGGCTTTTATATGACGATTTCCGCGAATCAGTTCACCTAGTCAATTGCCTTTGCCAATGAACTCACTAAAATTTCATAGGCGATCTACGTACCCCATCGATTAAAGACGATACTACAATAATTAGTGTAAGTCTCTATAGGACTCTTGATGCCCTGTCTCGAGAACCTCGACTTGAAACATTTCAGGCCGATCCTTAGAATTAGCTTCATAGCTGCCAACCTATGTGCAACCCAGCTTCATTGATTAAACGTTTTAATTTGTGGGCATTTGTTGTGACATTAAAATGCCGTTCATATAAATAGTTAGCACAACAAACACATGAGTCAATTCTGAATTATGTTACTTTATAAAGATTGAAGAATAGCAAAACTGGCAATGTGATTGTCTTTCTGCCCACATATTCTAACACTTTGATCGCTAATGCTTTATGAAACTTGATTTGGACTCTCGATTTATAGCATTTATGCTGACTAACATCTAGGGATCAAAGAATATTTGTTCCATTAGTGACTAAAATGTCCCCTCATATATTTCCAAGATGGAATTACTATTCACAACGATAACTCAAATGTTGAGATATGCTTGGAATAAGATATGTGCAGTTCATTTAGAGTCGGATCATATCAACATTTTTGAGATTAGATCTGGTTACATATATATTATCTATCCATTATAAAATTACAAGTACACCCTCTAAACGGGGTGTCGACAATATAGTTTATCTCAAAAGTGTACTTGTAAAAGTTTGTTCACGAATAGGGAATGTACTTGTAATTACAACTATAATTTTATATATTTATAATTTACATTTAGTAAGAAACATGTACATATATATAATATTTCCTTATTTATGTAATAATATACACTACAAAAAGATGAGCTCATAGCAACTGATTTTTGCACCAGATTTCGTAAAAATTCATGCGAAATTGTTTTGCCATGGCCTTTTGCAATGGAATATTTTCATTGCTATAGGTACCACTGCTATATAGCAATGGTTTTTGGTCCATTGCAAGATCCATGGCAAATTTTTATTGCAAATTGCCTTGCTAAAAGATTTAACATTTTATATTTTACAATTAATTTTATAATGGTATATCCGGGGCAAAGTTGGTGGAAATTTCGTTGTAAAATATTTTTTTGTTTGCAACAATATTTGCAATAGAAGTCGCAATATTGCAAAACATCTGCAACGATGTTCCGTTGTAGATTTTGCCACAACAATATTTTACTATAATCCGTTGTAAAAGCATTTTCATTTACAATGACATTTGCAGCGGAAGTCAATGCAAATTGCAACCATTTTTTGCAACGATAGTGTAAAATTTTCAAGGAAATATTCAGCTACAATCCGTTGCAAAATATCTTTTCTTTGCAATGACATTTGCAATGGAAGTTGTTGCACAATTTTTTTCATAATTTTTGAACTTAATATTTAATAATAAAATTATATTTGATTTTACTATAATAATCTATAAATTCAAATATGACAAATTATTTAAGCAAAAGTACCTATAATAAAGATAATTCAATACAATTTACAATATAAAAGTTTAAATTTTAGGGGGGTCATATTCATTTTTTTTACAATATCCTGGAAGTGGTCAGTCGGATTTGGATGCCAAATTATTACCATCGAAACTATCTTCTGATCGCTCATATCTTCTTCCAGTGCAGTAAGAAAGTTATTTGCCATTAAGTTCAATAGCTTAACTATCTTTCTATTTGTGCGCTGCATTTCCCGTTTAATGATTATTTTTTTCCAACGCATGGTTTTGTTTCCATGAAGCAACTTGTGTAGCAAATATGATCCATTGTATTCTAGTATTGAATTGAAAGTGGTTCTATTAGTCGAGAAAGAACAAGTGGATGTCTTTGCCCGAGCTTATCCCCCAAACTCAACTCTTCTTTGCTCCTCCAATTGCCTCCAACCATAGCTGTTAATCGTTGTGCTCGATGATGACTTGGATAGACTTTGAGAAGGAATATTGCGATCATCACTCCAATTTTGGAACTTTTCCTATATGATTAAGAATAATATAATTAGTAAATAATTTGAAGACAATTTAAATCTTTTACTTTGGTTTTGATTTAAATAATATAAACTTACAACTGCATCTACAGCTTCGGACTAGCACTTCTCCAACACTTCTTCAACTGCTCAATAAGTGTAGACGGGTGGCCTAGCAATTCCTCTTAATAAGTTTTAAAAAATAAAGATTACTCTTGAATAAAAAAATTAATTACTATCTAGAAAACAAAAATAATATTTTTTACATCTTACCAACTACTGGTTTGGGTTTTGAAATAGAAGTGGAATCACCTCAATAGATAGTAGATGCAGATGCAATGTTTGTTTAGTGGTCCGTTTTATTAACTTGTGAGATAGCCTGAAATTTCTCATTAGCCACTCTCTCTGCAGTCCCGCCCAAAATTCATCGGACATGCAACAAGCTCTCTTGTTGTTCTTCCTACATCTCTCTATCACCTCTTTGGACCATTTTTCAATCCTAAATTATAATTCTTGTGGATTTTGCGTTCATCCATTAAATTCCACATGTAATATTTTCGTAAGATGCAATACACCAATATGATAAGAACACAAAAATTAATTGTTCACATAAACTAAGATTAAATATTTAAATCTTACACTAAATCTGTTAAACCAAAAGTTCTTAGTCTCTTATGGAACTTTTGTAAAACAAGGCATGGCCCTAAATACTAGACCGTAATAATATCCTTAATGAACGTCTGGTACTGATGTTTGCGGTTTACATCAACCAAGTGATACTTTAGGTGAATCTACACTTAAACGAAACAACATGCATTTTTTGGTTTTCAAATTCATATTCAAATTACATTATCTCATCCAACCATAAAAAAACATTAGTATCAGAGTTTGTGTTACCGGAGCATCATACACGAACCCCCACTGTTCATAGTATTCTTCCGTTCTCCATGGGTTAAAGTGTGAAAATTGTATCCATTGAGAAAATAAGTTCACCAAGTAAGTATTCGTATCAGTAATTTGATTACTAGGATTTGTAACCTATTACATTAAAAAAGGTGAATATGTTGGGCAATTTCAACAGTTTTACATTTGCAAGATATTTTTTGTCAAAAACTTTACATAAGTTTTGAACAGTAGTAGAAATTGCATTACAACTATGCCATCAAATGTCAACTCTATCAATATCGTGTCGCTCATACAAATTATGAAAAACAGACCAACCATAGTACATAATATATTTCAATTATAATCTAAAAGATATTTATATGTTAAACAAAGAGACAAATTTAATCCTAGTCTCTTTCTTTGGTTAACAACTTGATGACATGAAGCAGAGTTGACGCAATTCGACCTAGAAATTGAGAGGACATTCCATTGATGGAAAAACACCATTAAAAGAGGCGGAAACAATGGTATCACGGAGGAAGAACAACTTGCAGCTTTCGAAAGCACAATGGAAATAATGGGATCATAGAAAGATGAATGATGGAGTACTCGTTCCTGATAGTTGATGGACAATTTCCAGCATTGCCAAGACTACCTTCGAAGCCAATAATCTTGGGATCAAACCATCCATCATCCAAATCATTCGGTCAAGTGTGCAATTCTTTGGTTTGCCGGATGAGGACAATAATAAACATCTTGCTAATTTTCTTGAAATATTTGATACTGTTAAGTTTAATGGTGTTAGTGATGATGGTGTTAGTGATGATGGTGTTAGACATAGAACTTTTCCATTCTCATTATGTGATACCCTCAAAGATTGCTTTCAGTCTTTTCTTGGTGGTAGTATCACTACATGTGCTACTTTAACTCAGAAATTCCTTACTACATACTTTCCTCCTACTAAAACTACTAAGATGTTAAATGACATTACCTCCTTTTCACAGTTGGATAGGGAGTCATTGCATGATGCATGGAAATGTTTCAAGAGTATGCTTAGAAAATATCCTCATCAAGAGCTACCCATGTGGTGACAGGTAAAAAATTTTTATTGGTGTCACCTTGGCTAACCGAGCTACCATTGATGTAGTTGTAGGTGGCACTATTATGAAGAAATTGTCATCAGAAGCATTCAACATCATTGATAAGAAGCAACTAATCTGCATTCATATGTGCAAGAGACCGACAAAAGAGTAGCCCATTCACAGTATCGATGCAATAACTCCATTGTCGGCTCAAATGGCTGCACTAACACAAAGAATTGATCACTTTTGAGCTGCAATGTGGAATAGTGCACCAATAGGACCTTGTGGTGCGTTCGGTCAAATGGGGCACTTGAGTTAAGATTGACAGGTAGGGAATCTGAATGTTATTAGTGAATATGCTAATTTTGATTTCCATGTGGCAGGTCTAAATTCAACCCATACTACAGCACTTACAATCCGGGATGGCGTAGTTATCCAACTTTTTCATGGAGTAACAATTAGCAGCAAGGACCCCCTGGATATCATCAACCACGATAACAACCTCCATAGGAGAATAAAAGCAATCTCGAATATATGCTTTTCAATTTCATCACTACAGCAAACACCCGATTCCAGAACCTAGAGATGCAAGTGGGTCAATTGGTAAGCCTAGCCTCCGAAAGAAAAGAGGGTGAACTTCCAAGCTATACCGAGAAAAGTCCTAGAGAACAAGTCAATGTCATCACTATGAGAAATGAAAGAACCATTGTTTGAAGAGTCATCGAAGGAACAAGAGAAGGAAACACAACTTTAAAAAGAGGAGAAGCCCTAAGAGGAAACAAAAAGGAGTCCTCTAAAACTCAATTTAGATGTTATTCCCCCATATATCCAATATCTTTTAAGAATTCTAAAAGCTAACTTGGATAAATAGTTCGAGAAATTTCTAGAGGCATTAAAAAAGATTCCAATTAACATCCCTTTAATTGATGCTCTTTCGTAGATGCGGAGCTATGCGGAGTTCTTGAAGGAGGTGCTCGTAAACAAGAGAAAGTGGGGCGGAGGTGCAACGATGAAGCTCAATGAGGAATCCTCGGCAATTCTCTAAAACAAGCTATCACCAAATCTCAAGGATCCAGGGAGTTTTTCTATCCCTTGCACCATAGGAAATACCGATTTTGAGAAAGCTTTATTTATCTAGGTGCTAGCTTTAACTTGATGCCATACTCTATTTTTGAGAAACTTGGAATGTATGAGCTTACTCGCACTATAATTCTTTTACAACTAGGGATAGTGGAGGATGTGTTGGTCAAAGTAGGAAAATTTGTCATCCCTGTTGATTTCATTGTGCTAGATATGGAAGAAGATAAGACTATGTCATTAATTATAGGAAGACCCTTTCTTGCCACAAGTAGAACTTTGATTGATGTGAAAAAAGGTCAACTCACTCTTAGACTTAATGATGAACATGTAGTCTTTAATATGTTTAAACCTATGAAATATCTGCATGAGAAGGCATGACATATTTGCAATTGATAGCATTAATACCCTTGGAACTGACGATGCGTATTTAGTCAAATGTGATGATTCAAAGAAAGTCGCATTTAAAAGTCTTATGGGGATAATTTGCAGGACATGCAAGAAGGGCATGAAGAGGTTCCAAGTTTTGTAGACACCGGATAAGAAGTCAAGTCAAAATTGCAGAAGGTTTTGCTTTTTAATGGATCAACTTCCAATCAAAACAAAAACCACTAGTTGCAGCATAATCCAAATGGAAAAAAGGCAAGTGAAGATAAATGACGTCAACCTAATAAGATGAAGATATGGAGGAACCCAAGTCGACAAGAATGTCGGATTTTACAAGGAACGTACTAAGGCATGGCATGAATCTCACATGAGAAAGAAAAAATTCAAGAATTGTGACAAGTGGCATCATAAAAACAAGGGTCCTATTAGAGTGGATTGGCAAAGGCTCAAGCACTATATTGGTCGGACACCACCTCCCGTTGAGCCCCCTCCTCATGTTTCCATAAATTGAGAATCGTACCATCAAGCTAATAACATTAAACAAGCGCTATGTGGGAGGCAACCCACGGTTTTTTTGTAGGTTCACTTATCAATCGAGGGAACTTCTAACAGCCCGTGCCCAAAGTACGTGCAGAAGCCACTCGTAGTTTTGCAAATCTCCGATAACCATACCCACGACTTACCACCAGCACGCTTGCCCTAATGCCTAACTTTCACTTATTTTCATTTTTATTTTTTTACGATTTTTCTCTCCTTTCATTCCTTATTTTCCTTCATTCTCTCCTCATATTTTTTTTCTCTATATATATTAAAAGACAAAAAATCTAAAATTCCCAAATCAGACATAAGTCAAAATTAGGGCTCTAACCCTCCTCATACTTGTGCAGACATCTTCTCCACTTTGCAACTCCATCTCCTCCGCCCACAGCGCTCCATGCCGAAACTTAGCATAGCCTACAAAATCGGAGCACCTATCTCGACCGCCGAACACATCGTCGCTCACCATCTCATCCTCTCCCAGTAGCATGGATTTGCGAGGAGCACAGTAGTTCTCCTCGCACCGCTACACCCGGACCAGCTGCTGCCTCATCCCACCTCACAAATTTTTTGTTCTCTTTTATATGTTTTTTTCTTTTTCCCCTGTTTCTCTGTTTTGTTACTTTTCTTTCCTCCTACCCATTTTCCTCTGTCTCTTTATTTTATTTCTGTTGTTTGAGTTTTCTCCCACTAAAGCAAAACTTTTATTCTTTTTGATATTTTTGACTTCTCGTTTATCTGACATCATCTAGTGCATTTCACAGGTGCAAGATGGACATCCCAGGGCCTTCTTGTTCACGTTGGTACCAACACCTCCACTTTCACTCTCAGCATCATCAGGGCAGTATTCGGCCCTTTCTTTTTCCCATTCCTATCCATGGGATATAGGACATTGAGTGCAATGTCATTCTTAAGTGTGGGGGCGACTTTTATGCTTTCAAAATAATCTTGGTCGACTTGATGTGGTTTCATTTATTAACTGTTAAGTGCACGTTGAGTTTGTTCTGATGAATCCCAATTTGACTCTCGTTGACATGATAAATGAATGCATTGTTAGGATTGCAAGAGACAATTGACATGAGTAGGAAAGAATTCAAAATACCAGACTTGTTTTGTATCTTGATAATTATTTTGTATGATGATTTCTTGTGAGTAACACACATAAGCTAAATTTTGTGAGCTTTTGGGCCTATGAGCACATATCTTATCGCTCCGATATTTTTGTTTGGTTGTGTGATTGCCATCTCTAGTTTGATTTTTCTAAAACTTTCTCGGTTATACATGTTGAGGTTGCATGATTGAGTTTGATGTAGTGAAAATGATAAGGGGATTCGGATTAACCTAATTCTTGTTGTTAAGCCTGGACAAATATTCCACCCTTAGTAGCCCAATTGAGCTTGAGCGTAATTTCGTTGTCATTATAGCCAAGATACAAGCCTTGATAACCATTTTTCACTAGACTTTTAAACCCCATGTTTAAAGGATTAGAATGACAGCTCGTGGACTGCTTTCCTCTTCAGTATATGGTTCAAATACACAATCTCTACTCCCTCTGAAAAAAAGAAAAAAAACAAGGGACAAAAAGAAAAGAAAAGCAGTTTGTGGAAGTTGAAAAAAAAGAAAAGAAATGAAAAGAAAGAGAAAAATAAAAAAAACAAAAGATGCAAAAAACGTTGTGATGCAATGCAAATAGAAAAAAAAAAAGAAGTTAAGAAAAGCTGAAAAAGAAGGAGTGTGTAGTCAACCAAGTATAAACTTGAACCAATAAAATTCATAAGATTGGCATGTTATGCAAGCATTGCCATCTAATTTCTTTAATTCAAAAGGACCTTTTTAAGATATTCTTTTTTGTTTTCTTACTTCCAACCTAAACCTAAAGCCCCATTACAACCCAAAAAAAACCCTTTGATTATTGCACCCAACTCCCTATTAAGCATTGGAGATGTGATGTAAGAGCAAACATACGGTAAAGTCTTGCCACGACATGACTTGAAAGTTGTTGTTCACCTATAAACACTTTGAGAGTATTGAGTATCGTAAGGGAGGTGAACTTATTTTGCATTTTGATTTCAAAACGATTGTTGAGACAATTGATGCATTGTGTGGTTTGTGCGAATTTGTACTATGAAATCTATTGTAGCTTGCACCTTAACAGTAAGTTCATTTTGAAATATTGATTTGATTCAAATTGGGGTGTAATGAAATGAAAGGGATTCACTTTTAAAAGGAGGATGATTGAATTGAATTGTTATATCCTTGAGGATAAGCATGACTTAAGTGTGGGGGAATTTGATTAGGGGCAAATTTATGATATATTTTCTGTTGTTGTCCCTTTATTCTTGTGATATGATGCTTGTTCTTTTTAGGTGCTTTATGAAAGGAAGGAAAGTTGCAAGAAAATGGCTAAAATATGGAAAAAAGAAATATTTCAGTAGCAGTGCTGCCAGGATAACTAGTGACCCAAGGATTATTAGAAATATGCAAGACAGAAACTGAGTTTACTATAAACCATGACCCATGGGCTATTAGATATGGTGAGGACGGATTTCCTAATTTGATTGCTGATGGGAATCATATTTTCTTAGCATCTTGGTTCCTTGTAAATATTTTGAGAAGTTTGGTAGGAATAGAATTAGGAAGGAAATAAAAAGAGTTTGATGGTATGTGGATTCTTTTCCTCTCATGCCATAATTAGAAATTAGTATAAAAGGAAGAAGAAGAGAAGAGAAAAGAACAACTTTTTGGATGGAGAATTCTGAAAACATGTAGAGGAAGACGAGAAGGTAAGTGGAGGAACAAGATTCGGCGCCGGAGTCACAAACGTTCACGCCCAAATTTCGACTCCATGAGTTTTTCTATATCTTATGTTTGCATTGGGTTTGGATAGGATGAAGTAATTTAATTTTTGCTAAGATTTTAGGAAGCCTGATTGAGACAATGTCTTAAGTATTTTAATCGGATTAATCTACAACTTTTTTTTCATATGTAAATTATTATGCTTGTTCTTGTGATTTGAGAGTCTAGCCATCTCTTAGAATGAATTAATTATGTTGATGAACTGGAAGGAAATTCGGCATAACAGATAGGGCAATTTATAATGTGAATTGAATGATATGTTCACACATAGACATGATTCATCTGATTGCATAGGTTTTTCACAAATCTTAATGCATTATTGTCACGAGTTTTAGATTGAAGAGCTCCACTATTTTCTTGATAATAATAGGTTTGGTATAGCTCGAGAGAATATGTCGAATTAACTTGGGAAGAACCTCAGTATATAAAAACACTTGCTTGTTAGATTAATTTGTTAAATTTTACATTTATTGAATCAATTAGGTAAACCTATAGCCTTAATATCTTTCTCATTATCAAATCTTCTCCAATAAGTTCGTTTCATTTATTTTAGTTTGTAATTATTTTTCATAGTTATAATTCATCCCTTGATTCTCGATCATCCAAATAATCACAGATTAGTCATAATTTTGGTAATTATTTTATTTAAATCCTTGTGGATTGATACTTATATACTACTGGATAGCTAGTGAACTTGCTAGTGGCTTATACATATTTTGGCAATCAGTATAATTGCGATTATGGACAATTAGCTACTACATAAGTCTCAGCAATATGTCTTTCTTTATCAATGATATACCTCTTTTTTTAGGAGTCGTAGGGACATCCAAGATGATGTTCAACGCTTTCATTGTTTAAAGCATCGTCATTTCTTTTGGGATTACGCCTTTTTCAAATAACATTGAGTTCAAAATAATGCGTAATGATTGTCTAGATTACCTTAACAATATAGGCTTCACAAATTGAAGCCTCTACAATAGCTTTGTTCTTCACATGTTTCTTCAAATTGTAGAGAAACTTATTGCATTGTTCCAAAATATAATAGCATGAATTAATTAGGTACATATACAAAATTAGGTAGATATTAAAAAAATTCAACAATATTAATAATACCATTCAAAAGGTACATCCATATATATTGTACTGGACCTCCTACTCGAGTCTCATACGGTAAGTGGACCAAGAGATGCTCCATCGAATCAAACAATGCAAGGGGAAATATTTTCTCCAACTTACATATGATCATTGCTACACTCTTCTCCAATTCTTTTATTTATATATAGTGTAAATGAACTTATGGCTTGGAACAAGAGGCTTAGTCTGTAAATGCACTCCAAAAAAATTCTTGCAACATTTCAGTAAATGTAATCGGTATGAGTCTCTTCACAAAGACATGAAAATCACAACTCTTCATCCTATGCAACTTCAATTCGTTTAGGTCAACACATCTACCAAGATTAAATGTATATCCATATGAGAATCTCAAACATTTAATCCACACAAATATTTTCTTTTTATAAAAATTATACAATGTATTACACAACTTTAGCCATGCTTCCCAAGTTGGTCTTTGTCCACATCAATTTGTAGTCGGTTACAAATGATCCCAACATCTTTCCTTACATTTCATTTATCCTTGGTTTTTCCCTTAATGTTCATTAGGGTGTTCAATATATTGTCAAACACCTTCTTCTCTTTGTGCATGACATCAAGGTTGTGGCGGATCATGCTTGTGGTTTGATATGGGAGATCCCATCATATACTTCCTTTTGTCTACTTGTGTTCAGTTCCATATCCAGGAGCACAATGAAAATGGTCCTTAACAGTAGATTTAAAAATTCTCTCACCGTATCTTTAGGTGGAGCTCCATTCTTCTCAATTTTACCCTTGGTGAAAGCTTTTTTATTTCTTCATTGATTGCCGTGCTCTTAAAAACTATCAATGGAAACCAAAATAACTTACTTTCCTACCGTGTTGAACATGAATTGTGTAGTATCCATGCATATTGAGCAACTCATTATCCCAATTGTACTCCAACTAGACAACATCCCATAAGCTAGAAAGTTATTAACGGTCTACATAAGTGTCACCCTCATCGTGAAATAATTTTTTTTAGACGCATCATACGTTTGTGCACATACTTACCACAGTGTACCAACTCTTCAATCAAAGGCTGCAAATTTGGGATTAGCAGGATTAGAAATAATTAATGACAGAAACATATACTCATATTTCGTACACATCCATGGAGGAAGTTTGTATAGTGTAATGATAATTGGTCAACCAGAATATGATTTTTTATATTCTCCATTAGGGGCAAAACCATCAACACAAAGGCCAAGACGAACATTGCGGGGTTTTGAAGCAAAATTTTGGATTTGTCATATTAAAATGTTTACAAGCCTCTACATCAGATGGATAAACACATAACCCCATTCTCTGTCTCATGCCAACTCATGTGCTCAACTGTTGTATTAGAAGTATACAACCTCTGCAATTGGATAGTTACGACAAACATCGAAGTGTAGCATATGCAAATTTTTCATGATGATGTTTTTGACCCCTTGCAAGTTTATACCTAAAATGCCCACAAAACTTCCAGAATTCCATCATAATAATTATCCATCAGATACTATTGTGAATGATTGGTCGTACATATGTAGTGATGACAGGTTGACAATAAATTTGCCAAACTGACTTGCTAACAATATTTACATAGTCTTAGAATGTAATTATACATGCATTATTAATTGCCAATAATAAAAGCTTAATGTATAATGTTTGTGTTTTAGAAATAATTATTACACTTTAAAAAAAAAAAGTATTTTTATGCTGAGGCACAGATATCTCGCTCTATTTAAGGAGATTCAAGCCTACTGCAGTAAAATATTCTCATTGATCCAACAGTATGACTCTCGACCTATTTGCTCCAAGATACAACAACCCGAAAACTTCATATGACTCTAACTCACTCTGGATAAGTTACAAAGTACAAAACTCCACCAAAACATAACACCTCTCCCTATAAGTAATATAACTTTCTCCAATAGGATAAGTGCATGTAGAATATATCATATATGTGTGTGTATCAACCAGAAGAATAATGCTTCTTTTTATAGGTGTAGAAATCATCCACTATTTTAATATATTTAGTGTACAATAATATGATAAGTTACAAGAGATAGTGGGGATACATGGCTAGTAAGTGGGTATAACAATGAGTAAGTATGGTGCAGTAGGGGGCAGATGTTATTGAAGAAGAAATATTACAAACATAATGACCATATATCCCCCACCATTACTAACCTCAACATCTACTAAGTCTTAGTAGGACTCTCGATGCCCAATCTCGAGGTCCTCCACTTGGAACATTTCGGACCAACCCTCAGAAGTGAGTTTCATAGCTGTCATTCAATGCGCAACCTAACTACATGGGTTATTAAGTGGACTATGGGCATCTGTTGTGACGTCAAATGAGTGCTTACCGTAATTTGGTAAGCACAATAGGTACATATGCCAAAGACGAATACTTACCATATTCGTCGGGACAACATTGCTTAAATAAAGCTTGCTTGAATGGTTATCAAAACCGTTAATCTAAATGGCTTTCGGTCACCTATTTCAACATTAACCAAGTAGGCCAAATGGAGCATTCATATGTTATTGTTGGAAGAAGGACCAATTCTTCCTCCAGCGAAAAATACTTAAAAGCCACATCTAGACACGTGACATATACCATTAAATTATAGACTAATTATAGACAAGTGGATGAGAATTAAAAGTGCTACTTTTTATAAGTTATGAGACTAAAAGTGCTAATTCAATAATGAATAGGAACAAAAGTGAAGCGAGCCTAAGTTATGGGACTAAAAAGGATATTTTCCCTCATTCATTTTGATAATCATTAACTTGATCACTATCCTAACAGTTTTGTAAACTTTGCAATTTTTGATGTTGTGTTTTATGCCTCATATATATAGAGTTTTTTTCCCCTTACATGAATCCTCTCTCTAAAACAGTGGATAGGCCTGAGCTTCGCATTCCTTACAAGCCCCTGATAAAGCATCATCCCCAAGAACAATCTTTCAGACAAACCTCAACCACAAACATATAACATAACTAGAAGAAGCAAACGGAGATTATAAGTCATATGAAGTGCCCATATCATCGTGTAAAGTAAATTGTTTCAAAACTATCAACATGCATATTCTCATGAATAACTTTGTAACATGAAACAATTGTTTCAAAACGATTATAAAACAAGTTTTAAACAAATGAATAACTTTGTAACATGAATTTTCCATTACCCTCACATATTTTGAGCTTCTGGGATTTCACAGAGTGGAGAAAAAAAATCATTTAGAAGTGGTGAGGAGTTTCAGTGCAAAGTTGGATGGAAAATGTTTGCAGTGAGGTGGAAATCTAATGGTGGTGGCACGCTGTGAACCGACAACGAACGGTGGAGAAACAAGAGAGCAAAAACAGGGGCACACATTATGTTTTGGAATAGGAGAAAAAGGCATTTTAGTTGTTGGCACTAGAGAAATTGACCATAGGTAGATGGGAAAATGATTGCCAAGTGAAATTCTTATGACGGTGGCCCACCCGTAAGGCGGTAGGGAACGACCAAGAAATGGAGGAAAGAGAAAACAAATCTAAAAATGGAGGTTGGACAAGTGGAGGCGCTTTCGTGCGCCATACGCCAACCAAGAGGTAGATGGGGAAGTTGAAGGGAGTGGATCGGCTCGAGAAGTACAACGAAAGCACGAAGAATAAAAAAAATAGCGTAACATACAATATCCCGATCAAGGGTGCACCTTGATCTAATCCTAGGCATCTGGTGTGCAAAATAAGATGCAAAAGTAAAAATTGAATTTACCATTGTAGTTTTTCTTGCACGGCTACAAGTGCTGATTCATTCCATTTTTGGATCCTATCACGGATAGATCTTGACGATGAGACCTTCTAAAATCATCCACCCTCCCACTAATAGAATGTGGCCTTCTCGTGCTAGAAATAACGACCATGGAAGATTGGAGATCAAAACAACCGTTATCAATTAACTTGTTTTGATCTCTGTATCATTTTTCTTTGATCTCTATGACCAAAAGATAAAAGTTGGAGATGGAGAGAAGAGAGAGAGAGAGTGATAGAAAGAGAATCCAAATTGGAGAGGTTTTGGGAGAGCCTTGTACGGCTAAGGTATAAGCTTATGTATATGTATGACCTAGTCAAGTGTATACATGGAGTCCAGACCTAGTTAGACTCCAAATGATCAACCCTAACCCTAGCCACCCTCATGTGGGTGATTTTGACCATCAAAATTCGGCCAAGCCCTTTCAAAACATCCTCCTTGACTTGGCCAACATCTAACCAAGGCCTTGGGCTTGTATTTAACGAATCGGGCTCAACTAATTACAATTGAATCAAGCCCTCGTCTTATGGACTTTAATTGAAAATAGTTTAATTACGAGCCCAAACATTAAAACATCCTTTAATCCAATTAAATGATCTAAGTCTTTTTTATTATCTCTCTTTCAATTTACAAATTGGATCAAGCCTAAAAATATTAATCCAATTAATTTTAATAGCTAACTTAAAATTCTAACTAATCCAATCAATTAAATTTCAAGTCATTCATCCAATAAACTGGTTTAAATAAATGATCCAATCATTATTCTCTCTAACAATTAAATTAATCCAACTCCGCCGGATTTAATTCCAAATTAATCCCATCTAGTTATAGTGGTACGTGTGACTCTTTAGGTTCACACTTCAGCTAGACTTGGGGCTGTGTGACCAACACAATTAATTTAATTTAATTCAATTAATTATTTTAAATTATCCCATAACCGAAAACAGCCCATTATCATGGGTAATCATCTAGCAACAGTCCATGGCACTAGAGACTAGGTGAATAGTTGCGTGAACATTTTGGCTCCAAGTTCGCACAAGTACGATCCTATTGTCAACCATCTCTCGGTCGTAATTGAGCGTCAGTTCCCATCCTTGACTAGGCAACTATACTTTGATACTCAAGATAAGTTTAGTCTATTGATTTAGTCTAGAAAATCTATCCCTGATCGATCAATTTCTTTGGCCAATGATTTTTAGAGTCTAAACCATCTCAGAGCTTATAGGAGAGTCACTGTCACATACTGATAGGGGAATATCCTCTCTTTAATCCGCTGTCCTTGTCTCATACTCAAATTGCACAAGATAAGGCTTATGATGGCCATGCCTCACGACAAAGTCACCGCTCATCATATCTAAGATACAATCTTCATATACATGGACTGCCATGATTCTTCAAGTTCGAGCACTAATCTCGTACCATCAAACTCGAGAATCCCAATCACATCGGCTAAGCCTTAAGAGGCTTCAATATGATGATTCTCACGAGTCAGTTCAGTCAGTCGACTACCTTAGTAACTAACTCACTGAAATTGCATAGACGACCTACATCTCCTGCTGATAAAATACGACTGCGGTACTTAGTGCAAGTTTTAATAAGAACCTCGATGCCCTGTCTCGAGTTTCTTGAATTGGAACATTCCAAACCGATCCTCAAGAGTCATTTTATAGTTGCCAAACCTATGCGTAGCCCAACTCCACAGGTTTAACCTTTCGATCTGTGGGCACTTCGTAGTGATTATTGAAATTTCGTTCAACATCAGTGGTAAGCACAATGAAACACACTGCCAACTTGGCGAATTCCTACAATATTCATCAATTCAATATTATTTGATAAAGAATTGGCGAATGAAAAACAGTCAATCCAATTGACTTTTGATCACCCATTCCAAAACAAGTATTTGGCAGACCAGGAGGACGACATCGGTGGTGGTCGTTGGTGTTGAGGGTTGTTGGTTGTCTTTCTACAACAAGGTTAGTGGACAGTGGTGATTGAGCTTTGAAAATTATCTTAGAGTCTTTTTTTTTTTAGTTACAACATCATTTGCAGACTATTTTAACTAATATTTAGGTATTTTAATTTTGGACTCTCGTATAAAAAAATAAGAATCATGGATTTTGATTTATTTAATGTTTTGAAATTTAAATTTTAATTTAGGTTATAGTTTAAAAAAATCTAAAGCTGACAAAATTTGGGTATGGGTATTTATTGGGTCTATACACGAACCATACCCATATATTTTATTTTAATGGGTGTGGGTCTAGGTATGAGTCTAATTTAGAAATAATTTGGGCCTGAATTGGGTAAAATTGGGGCCCCGACTGGACCCACCACATTTTGGGGTGGGTTTGGTATTGATTTTGGCGAGTCTAGAGCCATTGGGGTTCGAACCCGATCGGGTTCGGGGCTGGGTACGGTTTGGTATTAGACCCGCCCTGGACTTGACCCGATTAATGCTTTATATATTACTATTATTTATTATTCATATATAATATATTATTAATAAAAATATATATATTATATGTAAATTCTTAAACAATTTTTCATATATCCAACTCTATATAAGAAATACAAAAAATAAAAATTAGTTGATGAGAAAATTAATAGTTTAGATGATCGTATACTTTGTCTTATACAAGTTTTAAAATTGAAAACTATGTTAAAACATTAAGATTTAAAATATTATTATTTATTAGAAAACAATATTAGTTGAATGTATTCTTTGTATTATATAACTTATTCTAGATCGTAAGATGATAATACTTGACGAGAAAATTAATAATTTAGATGAATGTATAATTTGTCTTATACAATTCATTTTAGATTGAATAATATATTAAGGTATTTAACTCTAAATTAATATTATTAATTAAAAATAAAATATTAGTTGAATGTGTTTAAATCTAATTGAATGAACAATTTAAGTTGTTTAACTCTAACTAATAATTATTAATTAAAAGACTCAAAACCCTATTTGGCCTCTTTCCTCTCCTCAACCAACCTCAAGACTCGACTTGCTCCCATCAATCTAAAGAAAAAGAGACGCCACTCGCTACCTCATGCCACCACACAAGGTAAGCTACTGCAGTGTTGTTCGCCTCACGCCTCCCACTGCACACCTTATTGTTGCCTCTTGAGGTAAGTTGTTGTAGTATTTTGTTCACCTCTAAATTTTAGATCTGGGCTTTATGGGTTATATATGGATTTGAAATTCTCAATTTTTTGATATTTTTTCATTTGATCCAATTCTATTGTCAACCCCTAATCTAATAGGGGGTCATTACAATGGTTAATGGTAAATGATAAGCAGTCGAACTTAGGAGGATTCTTGAGCTGATTGTTAGAAATAGTGACCAGAAAGTCAATTGAATTGGCGGTTTTGGGAACCATTTAGAAATCTTATGAATGTGATATTATCTTGATGAATGTAGTAAGCATTCATCTCTGGCACCATGTGTTTGTTGTGCTTACTATTTACGTTGAACGTAATTTTAATGTCACAACAAATGCCCACAGAGTAATTGAATAACCCATGTAGTCGGGCTGCGCATTGGATGACAGCTGTGAAACCAACTTCTGAGAGTTGGTCTAAAACGTTCCAAGTTGAGAACCTCGTGACTGGGCATCGATAGTCCTATAGAGACTTGCATTAAGTATTGCATTCATTGTATGAGTGTCGTATTTCATAGCCGACAGACATTGGATGTCTGTATAATTTTAGTGGATCAGTTGATAAGGTTCTTAACTGATTGAACTGACTCGTGGGAATTGTCATATGGAAGCCTTAGAGGCTTGGTCGGTATGATTTGAATTCCCGGCTCCGATAGTATAGGATTAGTCCTTGAACTTGAGGAATCATGGCAGTCGCATGCATATGAAGGCTATATCTTGGATCTGGTGAGAGATGACTATATCTTCAATGTGGTCATTATAAGCCTTGTCCAATGTAGTCGGCTTATGTATTGAGGACGGTGAATTTCAAGATAGAATTCGTCCCCTATCAGTATATGATGGATATATCTCCTATGCGCTTTGAGATAGTTTAGACTCTCTAAGTCTATGGCCATAGTGATTGGTCGAATAGGAAATGATTTCCTTTCCCGATCAATAGAGTAAACGCATCTCAAGTATTCAGCATAGTTGCCTGGTCTAGGATATGAACCGACGTCCAATTTCATGCCCTAGACTAAGGCCAGGAGATGGTCGATAGAAGGACCGTACCTAAATGGAACTCGAGAGCCTAAATGTTCATGCCAACATTCACCTAGTCTCTAGTGCCATGGTCCGTTGCTAGATGACCACCTATGGTGATGGGCGTTTCCGATTAATGATTAACTGGACATAATTAATTAAATTAAATTTAATTAATTATTTGTGTTAGAGGCAATGCCCAAGTCTAGCTGAGGGTGAACCTAAAGAGTCACACACAAATCACTATGGAATTGGTGGAATTAATTTAGAATTAATTCAAGACTAAATAAATTAATTTAATTGGATTAAATTAATTCAAGTAGAATATATAAATGATTGGATCATTTATTTAATAGTCCATTTTATGGATGGCTCAAGAATTAATTAATTTTGGGCCTAACACCTTTAAATTAATTGGATTAATTTATTTGGTTATGCTTAATTAATTGATTGGATCAATTAATTAGAGTTTGGACTTAGATTTATTTAATTGGATTAAATGAATCTATGGACTTAGTTGGGCTAAAAATAATTTCATTAATTATTATCCAATGGACTTTTATTGGGCTTAATTTAATTTGATTAAATCACGCCCGATCCATACTTGAAGTCCAAGTCCATTTGAGGGAGGTTGGAGCAAGTTAAGAAGGAGTCGAAACTCCTCACCATGATGAAGATAATGGAGTGGCTATTTCGTCAAGGTTGAAGTTTATATGCATGTATGTATATAGGTTGCTTTGGAGGCAAACTTGGTAGTTATCGAATTTTGAATTCAATTGTATGTAATATACAAAACTACATACATATCATGCATAACCAACACCTAAGCCACGAAATTTGCTCTCTTTTCTCTTCAAAAATGTTCTCCTTTTTGTTCTATATTGAATTCGATTCAAGTTAGAAGATAAAACATTCCAAAAGCACTAAACAATTGTGTTAGTTTGGAGTTTTTCTTCTTGTTCTTTGTTCTATCTATTAATAGAAAAAAAACTATATCGATTCCTTAGTGTGGTGTAGACAAATTAGAGGGGTTCTAATTTGGATCCTATAGTGAACGGGAGAACGTAAAGGGAACAATGCACATTGCTGCTCAACATAGAAACAAAAGGTAAAGTTTCATATTTTGTTTCTATATTTTTTATTTCATCCTCTAGCCACTTGTCTAGCATGTTTATATGTTGATTATTATTCTTTTGACAAACATCAAATACCCAAAAATTTCAAAGGGAACACCCGTTTGATTTGTTTTTTTTAAAAAAAAAATTATTTCAGGCTTCTGTCGCGTCCTCGGGCCCATACCGATTATTTCACTGATAAATATGAATTCAGAAGAAATAAAAAAGAAAAGGCAATCAACTGAAGGCATGTCCTAAATTGCATTGTGCCTTCAATTGTTTCACATAGTAAGTGTGAAAACAATTGAAGAGATATTATTTCCTCTAGCGAGATATAATGGTTGCACAAATCAAAGTATAATGCTATCAGAAATGGCTTTTAAGCTCTTTTGTTTTTAGCCTACCGATGAGCAAGAAACGAGAAATGAATTCCATGGTTTAGGAAGAGAGAAAAGGATAGAATCATAAAAGAAAAAAGACTTAGAAGTTTGTATTTTAAGCAAAGTTTTACATGTAAACAAAGCCAGCTAACATGTTGGTGAAGATTGAACCTACTTTATGAAAACCACATCATTTATGTTTCCTCCCTCTGATTATAACTCTTACATTTATCTCCTCCCTCTGATTTATGTTTCTACAGTACACTACCCCAATTGTATATTGGAAAATAATGTCTTCTATTTTAGGTATTTGGGTGTCTTACATTTGTCTTGTTCATTTAATAGATGAAATTTGATGAGGGAGATACTTCTCAATCATGTGCTAGAGAAAGCAATACAACAAGAAATAAGTAAAGATTCTAGTGAGAAAGTTGAGATTGAGGACATGTCTGAAGACACTAGTAAGAGAAAGCGAACATTTGAGGCCTGGAACTACTTCAACCAAATTATAGTTGACAATATTCAATTTGCAGAGTGTAACTATTATAAAGTCTGCCTTAGGGCTTCAAGTTATTATGGTACACTGATTTGCATAGGTATTATGATAAGGTTTGTAAAAGACGACTTAGAAAAATGGATATCCATCAAAGGTTTGTCATGGCAAATCAAGAAATTAGTGGTGGCCAAGAGTTGGGAACACATATCTTCAATTAAGAAGATTCAAGAAATGAGCTTGCTTCGATGGTTATTTTGCATGATATCCATTTAGTAGTTAATCATATTCGTTTTAGAAGATTTGTTGCTAGTCTTCAGCCATGCTTCAACATTATCTCGGAAAACAGTCTCAAAAGTGATGTTTTAAAGATTTACAAAGTTGAGAAGGCAAAATCTTATAATATGTTGGACAAGCTTAAATGTCAAATTGCCATCACAACTGACATGTGAACTTCAAGCAACAACAACAAAGATTTTATGGTAATAACTACACATTTTATTGATGACAGTTGGGTGCTACAGAATTACGTTTTAAGGTACTTTGTTTAAATTTAAGTTCTAAATATATTATACTAATGTGCTTTGAGGTGTATTTTTATGTATTATATGTATTTGTTTTATAGGTTTGCGGATGTTCTAGCTCCACATACAGCTGAAGTGCTAGCTCATGTGCTTGCGGAAATATTAATGGAATGGAATATCGATAAAAAAATATTAAAAATCACGATCTATAATTGCACAACCAATGATGTTGTGATTCATCATCTTCTAGACAAGCTTCCAACAAACGACATGCCTATCGATGGAAAGGTACTTACATGCGTTGTTGTGCTCATATTCTTAATTTGATTGTGAAAGATGGATTAGATATTATAGATAGTTCAATCGAAAGAATACGTGATAGTATTTTAAATCGGACTGCTTCACCTAATAGAGTGAAAAATTTTAGGAAGCTGCCCGCCAAATACATGTTACTTGCACCAAGGAACTATGTTTGAATTTTAAGACACATTGAAACTCAACTTATTTGATGCTAAAAACTGCCGTAATCTATAAAGATATGTTCCTTGGCCTTAAAGTCAGAGGAACAAGCTATAAAAGTCTACCAATTGAAGAGGACTGGTTGAATGCAATTGAAATTTGTGCAAAGCTGAAAGACTTTCATCAAGTAATAAAGATTCTTTTTGGGACTCTTTATCCTACTTCTTATTTTTATTTTCAAAGAACTTGTGACATCAAAGTGAAGTTATATGAATGGGTGAAGAGCCCAAATACATTAGTTCAAGATATGGCTATAAAGATGTTGGAGAAATATGATAAATATTGGGATATTTGTCATATCTTGATGGGGGTTACTGTTGTTTTAGATCCTCAATATAAGATGACTGGTTGAGTTTTTCTTTCGCAAAATTTATCATGAAAGTGAAAGGTTTAAGATTGATGAGGTTCGACATAATTGTTATGATTTTTTGATTTATTACCAATCAAGATGTTGTACTATGAACGAAAGTAGTTCAAGTATTGGTGGTTTGGAAAACACAATGCATCTCCTATTGACAGTAGCATTAGTGTGGACAAGTCTTGATGAGTTTGAAGAATTTGTGGTTTAAAAAGCAAATTCTGCTACTAACGTGCCTATGACGTTGGAGTTGGGCATGTATTTGGAAGAAAATCTCTTTCTAAGAGCTCGTGATTTTAATATATTGAATTGGTGCAAGATAAAAGGAGTTAAGTTTCCTACTCTATAGAAGATAGCTAGAGATATTTTAGTTATTCCTGTTTCTATCGTTGCATCTAAATCTGCTTTTAGTAGTAGTGGAAGATTGATTCATCCTCATTGTATAGGCTCCACCACACTACTATGGAGGTATTTATGTGTTCTCGTTGTTGGTTGTGAAATGAGGTGAAAGGTAAGAAAAATTGATTAAATATTTCTTCATTACATTAAACTACAACAATTACCATACTTATCTTCTTTTTATTACTAGGTACTTGTTTGATAAGTGATGGTATAGAAACTTGTCCCTCAATGCTCGATGAAGAAGATGACCAAGACAATTGTGCTAACGGAGCCGAATCAATATGATGAGGAGCATAAATATGTGTTTACAATTTCATACTTGTTATTTATTATGTCAATAATGTGAATCTTGCATGTAGCTTGTAAATCCCTTGGTATTTGTCCTTGTTTAGATTATCACTTACTGATGGATTATGTTTTACTGTTATCCAATTTTCATACGTCTGCAGTAATTTACAACAATTCGGCAATTTGTGACTTGTGCATGAAAGTGAAGTGGGGTAGGATTGTGGGGCTGGGCGGACAAGGGGATGGTAGGGTTGGGGTTTTAAAGGGGTGTAATTATTCGGGGCAGGTCTTGGGTCTAGGAAAACCCATCCTAGATCCACTCTTGCCATCCCTAGGAATGGAGCTCCAACTATGGTAATTCTAACATAACCACCATATCTGAAAATGAAACAGAAAAACATGGCTATTCAATCATTACAAGGAATACCGAGCAAGAAAAATAGGCGTATTAAATCTAGTTATAAAGAAAAACTTTGCAAAACTCGATACTCACGGAACCCCGTGCCCATCTGCACAAGAAACAACAATAATTTCCAAGACTAGCCTACAAAATTAAAATCTTTTGCACCCCGCTCCCCCAAGCCTTCATAGTCTCCCCACCTAACTTTTGTAACATTTTAGTCTCCCAAATAATACATCAAATGATGATAAGCCCTATCGTCGTTCATCTTTCAGGCTAGCTCCTTAATCTCCATGATTAAATCAAGAAGGTCACTTGAAAGGTAGTCCAATATCTCTAACAAACATAAGGGTCAGGAGAAACATGCTAACCCTAGGTGGCACGAGTACCTAATCAAGCTCTTCGACACCATCCCCCATATCTTCAGTTCCACTCCAAAGGTTATTGTGAACATAAGTCAAGAACGAGAATCATTTGCAAGGATAGGGGGGATACAACACCACTTTCTTGTCCTCCCCATTCCAAATGGACGACAACAATATCAAAATTTCCAGCAACACCCAAACGACCAAGCAAACCCTTGTAATCCATTCTAAATGGCTTGATGTTCGATACTCGCCTTCTCTTTAGTTTCTCTGGAAGTTCTATAACCCTAAGATTTTTGTGGTTCTTAACACTTGAATACAAGTAGACAGAGCTCAAGGCATCAACAGGAGGTTATGATTTAAATGCTTTGCAGTATCCCCTGCTATAGGTCTTGCTAGAGGAGTTTTGGTGCTATAGAAGAATATAGAATTGCAGTTCCATCAAGGGCATGCCATTCCCTAGGATGGTTCATTTTGAGGTTTACCTCCAAAATCGTGTCCACCTTTCATGCTTAGTGCAATCTACAACCACACTCACCCGCATCAACAACATCATGTAGGGAATCAACTCTTAAGCATTGAAGCTTCTTCCAATATGAAAAGGGCTATTCTTAAGGATTTCAATAATATTCTAAGAATGCATGAGAAATTTGAAGGTAATCCAATTAATAGGTCTAATAGATTCATGAACTGCATGCAACAATGAAAACCTATTGATTTAAGCAATAGACACGATCTAATAGACGTTTTAAGCAAGCCTTAATCTATGAACGACTAGATTCTGTTTTTGCAAATGTTCATGGCTTCAAGTCTATCCTGGTGTTAAAGTATTTCACTTAGTTGCACCTTCCTCAGACTATTTCACTATTATGCTTGACTTAAATCTAACACTCCAAACCTAAAAGGATCTTTTATACAAGAATGCTTGGGCTCCTCATAATTCCTATATAGGGGTAGTTAAAAATGTGCGAAATGATAGTGCTATTCAAGTTAATTCCTCATAATTTTATCGAAAATAATGAAATTTATGTTCAAATTACTATGGTGGAAGAAATTTGTGTTAGGGACGATCAAATTAATTCTTCCTACACTAAATTAGAACAAATTATGGA
Source organism: Sesamum indicum (assembly GCF_026168435.1). Lineage (NCBI taxonomy): Eukaryota > Viridiplantae > Streptophyta > Magnoliopsida > Lamiales > Pedaliaceae > Sesamum > Sesamum indicum. Next base: position 2,785,447 of record NC_142669.1, read on the forward strand.
CAAGTTTAGTGTCTCTCCCAATAACTATCTTCAATATCAAGAAGTTCAATTAAGGGATGTTATCAAATCAACATTTGTATCTTAATTAATTATTTTTTACATAGGGTCTATGGATGGGGATTTTAATCAAACTCGGATCATTCTTATCCCTAAAAAATCTAACACGCAAAAAGTTTCCCATTATAGACCAATTATATTATGTAGCGTTAGCTATAAGATCATTTATAACATTCTAGTCAATAAAATGAGGAAGGTAATTCAAGATGCCTTTACCTTGGAACACAAATTGGTAATAATATAATCCTTACTAATGAAATTTTACATACATGCTATTCTAAGAAAAAAACTAACCAATGCTATATGGCAATAAAACTTGATTTGGAGAAAGCTTGTAATAAAATTGAATGAAAATTCATGGAAGAGGCATTAACGAAATATGAATTTCTAGCTAAACTTATTGATAGAATAATGAAATGCTTCAACTCAATTTCATACTCAGTTGGACTAAATGGTCAAATTTCTTAAGAGCAATCACCTTCTAGGGGAATTAGACAGGGTAACCTCTTCGGACGAGAATGTTAATTGCATAACCATGTTGCACTCTCTATTGCTACTCAAGTTTGTTGCCCATGTGAATGTTGACAGATCAAAGTCCAAGATACTGTTTGCTTATTGATAAAAGAAAATTAAGTTTTCAACACAGAGGTTTCAGCAACAAATTTGTATAGAATCCTTTATGTTAAAAACTCTGTTTTCTTTGGTCAACAAGTATCATAATCTTGGACTCTATTCCGTCAGCATCCATGTGATAAACAAATTTAAGTTGCAATAGAGAGTGCAACATGATTATGCAAAAGAAAATTTTGCACGTGCCCTATTATCCCCCATATCTTTTCATTCTATACTAATTCAGAAAGTCATTAGTCAAATATCAATAGGAAAATCCAGGTTTACTACCCTAAGGCAGCTGGTCAACCAATCTGAATTTGAGTTTTGCAAATGATTTTACTATCTTTTTAAGAGCTAATCATCCCTCCACCATTACCAATTAAGGATTGCCTTTAGGAATTTGCAAACTCAACAGGACAAACTATCTGTTGGGAAGATTCAAAATATTTCTCACGCAATACGTCGAGACTTTGGCAAAAAAGCATCATTCAAATATTAAATTAAGCAAATTTAGAATCAAGAGGAAGTATCTTTGTCTCCTGCTTCTCACAAACAATCTGGACAAAGTATCTTCCAAAACGACTAAGAAAAAGTTCAAAACAAGACCAATTGTTGGTTTAAAAAATTTCTTTCATATGCGATTAGGGAAACTCTGATTAAGCATGTTTTGAACTTTATTCCAGAATATGGTATGAGCTATTTTCAACTTCCACCTACCTGAATTAATAGATTGACTATTCTGAAAAAGAATTTATGGAATGCCACTCAAAGTACTAAAAAACAAAGTCTCATTAATTGGATAGTATGTCAACCTACCAACAAAGAGGACTTGAAATACCAAATCTCAAAATTTTGATTAAATCATACACAATTTTATTTTGGTGGAGATTACATGCCCAACCGAATGTCCTTAGGCTCAATTTATGAAAGCCAGATACTTTTCCCACAGTAACTTCTTGGAATCCAAATCTAGAATTGGACATAGTTCAATTTGGAAAAATATCAAGAGAAGTGTCCCTTTAATTAAAAACTATATTCTTTCAAATGTAGATTATGGTAACCAAATTGTTTTTTGAATTCTAATTGGTTTGCGCCTTATTCCATTTCTTTCCTTGCCCATCAAAATATCCCTCCAATCAAGATTTATCTTTCCATTATATAAACAATAAGCAACAAAAATCCCTATTTTAGCAAAACTGCACTTCATCAAATTGTAAACATGATCAGTAGCATTTCAATCATATTTAATTCTACTACTTATGTAAGATTCTTTGACTATGGACGAAGAACGGCAACTTCTCCCTTAAAAGTACATATAATTGGATTATGGAAAGTGAAAGTCTTATATTTGGTGAGTTTTACCTAGATAACTTATTTGGAGGATTAAAACTCTATCAAGTGTAAATTTTTTTGCATGGACAGTGGTCAAGGGATGGTGAATCGGCCGGGACACACACGAGCAGAATCAAACAAAAGAGAAGCGTAATAATGTGTGCATAATAATAAATTTTCAATCTAACTAAGGGTTGTTCCCTTGGCATTCCACGTTTGATGTACTAGGAGAATGAAGAGAAAATCTATTCATACAAGGCTATGATTTAAATGAAAGAGGATATGTAATTTAAAATAATAAATTATCTCTTTTGCTTTTAGTTCCAATCGGCAAGTCGTATTGGTTCGTTCACCTTAGATTCTAATGGTAGAACCCTCTAGAGATGATCCAAATTACACTGCAAGGAAGAAAGCTTTGATCTCCTTGCTAGAAGATATCAAAACTGGTGTATTGGAGAAGAGAGGGGGTGACCGAATTACTAGAGATGAGGGTTGGAGAATATTTTATTTTATATTACATGTGTATTACTGTGATCATAAACATATATATATATATATATATATGCTTTGTATGGAAAGATGGAAATTTGTCTAAATGCATTTTACTTACCTACAAGGCAACCTCTTCCTGTATGATATGATCCAATCATGTCATATAGAGAAGTGCACCAAATATGGTTAGGTTTGCATTTTTCAAAAGTGCAACTTGGTCAACCCTGCTTCGGACAATAGAAGTCAACACTTTAGCTAATGGGCCTGAATTTAGTGGGCTGAGCTTAAAATAATTCCAAGGTCCAAATAAATTAAATTAAATCCGATGTCATTTGTTCCAATTAAACCCAATGTCATTTGCTCCAATTAAAGACACTAGTTCAGGTTAACTAATCCAATTAATTTAATTTTGTGCAATCCATCCAATGAATCATCTCACATGTAAATAATTCAATTACTTATATCTCTTGAAATTAATTCATAATTAATTCTCTTTTCTTCCTTGGTGATCTGTGTGTGACTCTTTAGTTTACCTTCAGCTAGACTTGGGCTACAGTCCAACATAAATGATAAATTGAATCTAATCTAATTAATCATCCTTGATCAGCCATTGATCAGGAAAGCCCGCTTCCATGGTTGACCATCTAGCAACGGTCCTAGGCACCAGAGTCTAGGTGATTATATGCGTGAATGTTTAGGCTCCTGAATTCCGTGCGGGTATGGTCCTTCCATCTACTGTCTACCATCTCTAGGCCTTAGTCTAAGATATGGAATTTGGTGTCGATTCTTATCCTGAACTAGGCATCTATGCTTTAATACTTGAAACATATTCCTATTCGACCAACCACTATGGCCACAGATTCATAAGGGCTGAACTCATCTCCAAGTGCATACGAGATACCACTATCACATATTGACAAAGGATGAATCCTCTTCTTGAAACCCACCATCCTTGCTATATATTCTAACTGCACCGGACGAGCTTATAATGAGCCTGTCTGTGATACAATCGCCTCTCGCCAGATCTAAGATACGATCATTGTATGCACGTTACTGTCGTGGTTCCTCAAGTTTGAAGACTATTCCCGTACTATTGGAGCTGGGGATTCTAGTCATATTGACCAATCCTCTAAGGCTTCCATATGATGATCCTCACAAATCAGTTCAGTCTATTTGACATATAATCAATCAACCCACTAAGATCGCATAGACGTCCAATGTTTATCTCCAATCAAATACGACAGTCATCAAATGAATGCGATGTTTAGTGCAAGTCTCCATAGGACACTCATTGCCCAATCTCGGAGTTCTTGACTTGGAGCGTTTCAAATCCAATCCCTTAGCAGTTGATGTCATAACCGTCATCCAATGCGCGGTACAACTGTATGGGCTATCTAAATGGTCTGTGAGCTTTATTGTGACATTAATATAGTTTAACATAATAAATAAGCATACTAAAGATATAGGCAATGTTGAACATTCATTTCTATTTATTGAATAATAATTATATCGAGTTTGTCAAATAGATTACATCCAGGCCAATCAATTGGCTTTCTTGTCACCTATTCTAATATATGGCGCATAACTCTATGCAACAGTGAAGCTTCTATTTAGTAGACATATGATATGAACCTCTACTTGCTTTCTATGCCCAAAATGCAGTAAATAATTTTTTTTATATTGAAAAAGCTAGTTTTTTACATTGGTTCTATTTAACCATAGTTAATAATAGTTGTATCTCATAATTTTTAGCCACAATTATTAACATTATAGTCAATAGTAATTTTTTTTAGTAAATAATACACTCTACTTTTGAAAGATACAACTATCTCCCGACTGAGAGTCCCTTCCCCTGAATGAGGGATTTCCCCTGTCGTAGTTAGGGCTTGCTCGTGCACCAATCGCCCCCTCTTCCTCTTCTCGACACCGCCTCTCCTTAACGTTTCTTCCTCGTCGATCTTGTTCCCCGCTATCTTCCTCACTCTCCTATTTCATTTCTTATTTCAATCTTCTTTTCCCTTTAAGTTTTTTCAATTCTTTCCTACTTTGAGTTGCTTCTTTGCAATGTACGCTCGACGACTTCTGCTACAGCATCTGGATTGGGTTATCGTCGCTGATCTCCAATTTCTCTAGATCTCGTTCCTATCCATTGGTTCCCGGTTCAATGAGCTGCAAACAGCCCTCTTGCGACAGAAGCAGAGGAAGATGGAGTGGTGGTTGCATCCAATCTCTAGTATTCTGATTCTGAGACATATGAATTATATATAGTAGGTCGTCTTTTGTCTAGAAACCTTTTCATGATGATGCTCTTAAATCTACATTGTTGTTGGCTTTCATCCCAGTACGGGGTATGTTTTTCAAATTACTGGATGGGACCCCTTTTTTGCTGAAATTTAATCATATAGTGAATCACAACCGTGTACTATAGGGGTGCCCTTGGTCATTCGAGAAGAATTTGCTGGTTCTCAGTTCTATTGGCATGAATGAAAATTCGAGTGATATGAACCGTGATTGGGCAGATTTTCACATACATCTTCATGGACTGCCACATAGCAAGATGTCGAAAGGGGATGACCAGTTCTATTGGTAATTATCTAAGCCATTTTCTTGATGTTGACATGGATGGTGCTGGGCAGATATTGGGTTCTGCTATGAGGTTACGGGTTTATATTGATGTCACTATACATCTCAAGTGTGTTTGAAACTCCGAATAACCCTGCACACGCACACACTGCCTGCCTGTCTGCGCACACCCAACGCGCATGCAACCTCGCGGGCACTGTGAAGTGCCGGCTGGCAATGCACTGCTACAGTACCTTCAATAATTTTTTTTATGTGTTTTGCACATTAAACTGAAAATAAAATACAAGTGTTTACATAAAAATTCAATTTTTCTAAAATACTTAAATCATCCAAATAATCGCAAAGCTAAACAAGTTAATCTAAACATATAATTATCAACAATTAAAGCAATTAAATCATGCTTTAAAAAATAGTAAATCACGTTTTCATGCTCATCAAATAAAGAACGCATGAAACCAATAGCCTTCACATCAAATTGGGCTCTGATACTATTTGAAAGGAGCTAGCGGATCGGCCCGAGAATGCGCTAGAGGAAACGAGAGATAAAAAGAAAAAAAAAATGTAAATGGGTCGAACTAAGGGGTATACCCTTGGTGTTCTAGGGAGTTCAATGTAGTATAAAAAAGAAAGAGATGGATAAACTTAAAATGAAAATACCTCTTTCGATTCAAGTTTCCCACCGGGATCGTTCACTTCAAGTTTCCAACGTAGGAATCCTCTAACGCAAAGTCCACAGCACACCAGAACGAACAAGACCTTGATCCCTTTTTTAGAAGAGATTAAAGCCAAACTCTCACCAAGAGAGTAAAAGGGGAAGTAGCCGAATTGAAGATAGGAGAGAAAAGGGTTGTGTGCTCTCTACACCACTCATTATGTGTTGTTGTGTATTGTGTAATTATTTTCTAAATAATTACACACAATACATATATATATATACCTCGTATAGATAAGTGGAACATGTCTAGATACATTCCACTCATCTATAAGGTAACCCCTCCATCTATATGGTATGATTAAATCATGCCATATAGAGAGGGTTCTAAATATGGCCAAACTCGTACTTTTCAAAATTGCAATCGGTCAATTCTCCATCCTTCAATTGGCTAGTGGCCTCAATTAGTGGGTTGAATTTATATAAAATAAATTCAAGGTCGAATCAATTTCAAATAAATCCAATTTAATCAAATTCAACAAAATTGAGCCCAATATATATTTAATCCAATTAAATACGTAAGCCCAAAATATCTTAATTAATTCATAAATTTAATTTATTAATTAATTAAAATGAGCCCAATTAAATTAGTTCAATTAATTTAATCTTGGACTATCCATCCAATGGATCACCACTCGTGTAAATAATCCAATTATTTACACCTTCTGGAATTAACTCCAAATTAATTCCTTGTTCTTCCTCAGTGATTTGAGTGTGACTCTTTAAGTTTACCTTTCAGTGACTGGGTTAGTATCCAACACTACCGATTAATTAAATTCAATCTAATTAATTGTTCTTGATCAACCAATGATCAAGAAATCTCGCTACCATGGGTGGTCGTCTAGCAACAGTTCATGGCACTAAAGATTAGGTGAATATCCGTGTGAACATTTAGACTCTCGAGTCCATATGGGTACAGCCTTTCCATCTATCGTCTCCCAATTTTAGGATATGGAATTTGGTGTCCGTTTCTATCCTGGACTAGGCATCTATGCTTTAATACTTGAAACACTTTCATATTCGACAAACCACTGTGGCCATAGGTTCATAAGGCGTGAACGCGTCTCCAAGTGCATAGGAGATACCTCTTTCATATACTGATAGGGGACGGGTTCTCTTCTTAGAACCCACCGTCCTCGATACACATTTTGAATTTAATGGACAAAGCTTACAATGATTATGTTTGTGATATAATCACCACTCGCACAGATCCAAGAAACAACCATCATTTGCACGAGACGATCATGGTTCCTCAAGTCTGAGGACTACTCCCATACTATCGGAGTTGGGATCTCAAGTTATACCGACCAAGCCTCCAAGGTTTTCATGTGACGATCCCCGCGAGTCAATTCAATCACTTGACCACCTTGTCAACTCACCCACTGAAATGGCATAGACATCCAATGTTTCTCGTCAATCAAACACGACACTCATCCAATGAGTGCAATACTTAGTGTAAGTCTCACTAAGACTCTCGATGCCAAGTATCAAGGAACTCAACTTAGAAAATCTCACACCAACCCTCAAAAGTTGGTTTCATAGCCTGCATCCAATGCACAACTCAACCACATGGGTTATCTAAAATGGTTTATGGGCATCTGCTGTGAACGTCAAAGCATTGCTTAACATATTTGGTAAGCACAACAGGCATATGTACCAAAGATGAATACTTATCATATTCGTTATGGCAATATTATTTGAATAAATATCGCTTGAATAGTTTCCAAACTACTAATCCAATTGGCTTTCTGGTCATTCCTACAACCCTGATCTTTTGTCAAGCCAATGTGGCGGCTACTTGCATCTTGGAGGTATTGGATACTTTGGCCGTGCTGCGGGTTAGAAAATTAACTTTTATAAAAATCCTCGGTAGTGTTTAGCAGAAATACAGATGCTCCCATCAAAGATGCAATTCAGGATGCTCTTCAAATCCGTGTGGAAGGCTGACATGATCTCTATCTGGAACTTCCATCAGCAGTGGGGAAATCACGTCATGCTGTTTTTCAGTCCATACGCGACAAAGTTTGGAAATGCATTTGTGATTGGAACGACATACTGTTTCTCAAACAGGCAAAGTAGTTCTCATCAAAGTGATCGCCCAGGCTATCTCAACATATACCATGGGTTGTTTCCGTCTACCTACCTCACATATCAAAGACATCCAATCTATGGTGTCCAATTTCTGGTGGCCTACTGGCAATGCAAAGATGATACATTGGATCAGTTGGTAGAAACTGTGTACAAGGAAGTCAAAGGAAGGATTAGGTATTCAAGATGTTCATCCGTTTAATCAAGCCATGCTTTCCAAACAGTTGTGGAGGATTCTCTCGAGACCAAACAGTCTATTGAGCATCGTGCTACAAGTTCTATACTTTCCTCACAGGCAAGTCTTGAATGCTCCAATTGGTCGCAACCCTTCGTACACTTGGCGAAGTATTTGGGCGTTGCAACATATTGTGAGAGGTGGCGAGTCGGTGGCGAATTGGGTTTGGACATTCAGTTTGTGTTTGGGAGGACCCCTGGATCCCACGTCCTTTCTCCTTTCGAGTTCTCTCCCCTCATGGCACGAATTGTTGGAATAGATGACCAAAAGCCAATTAGATTGGAGGTTTTGAGAACCATTCAAACAATCTTTATTTAAGTAATATTCTCCCAATGAATATGGTAAGTATTCATTTTTGGAACATGTGTCTGTTGTGCTTGCTAATTACGTTAAGCGTTGCTTGGACATCTCACTAGATGCGCACAGACCGCATGATGACTCATGTAGTTGGTTGCACATTGGATGCCAGCTATGAGGCCAACTTCTTAAGTTTGGTCTGAAACATTGCAAGTTGAGGACCTCGAAACTGGACATTGGAGAGTCCTACCGAGCCTTGCACTGAGTATTGCATTCATTGGATAAGTGTCGCGTTTCATCGACAACATACGTTGGACGCTATGCAATTTCAGTGGGTTAGTTGATAAGGTGGTCAACTGACTCAACTGACTCGTGGAGATCATCATATGAAAACTTTGGAGCCTTGGTCGATATGACTCAAATCCCCAACTCCGATAGTATGGGAGTAGTCCTCAAAATTGAGGAATCACGGTAGTCACGTGCATAAATCATTGTACCTTGGATCCGCGAGAGGTATTGTGTCATAGACATGATCATCATAAACCTTGTCCAGTGCAGTCGAAGTATGTAGTGAGGACGATGAGTTCCAAGAAGAGGATCCGTCCCATGTCAGTATGTAACAGAGGTATCTCCTATGCACTTGGTGATGTGTTCACGCTCTATGAATCTGTGGCCATAGTCATTGATCGAATAGGAAAATGAGGTTCCTATATTGAGAAACTTGGTGTAATGCAATCTCAAGTATTAAGCATAGACACCTAATCCAGGATGGGAATCGACACCTAATTCCATGCCCTAGACTAAGGCTGGGAAACAATAAACAAAAGGACCGTACCCGTATGGCTCGAGAGCCTAAATGTTGACACGAAAATTCACCTAGTCTCTATTGCCATAGACCGTTGCTAGACGGCCATTCATGTTGACGAGCTTTCTTGATTAAGGGTTAATAAAAAATTATTAATTAAATTAGATTCAATTAATAATAATGTCTAACACTAGCCCAAGTCTAGATGAAAGGTGAACCTAAAGAGTCACACACAAATCACTGAAAAAGAACATGGAGTTAATTTGGAATTAATTGCACAAGTAATTGGATTACTTATAAACGAGATAACCATTGGATGGAAAAGAACCAAGAATAAATTAATGGTATTAGTTTATATTGAGCTTGTTCGTATTATTTAATAAGTTGGATCTTATTAATTAATAAAGACAGTTTGGCCTTATATACTTAATTAGATTAAATACAAGTTAGGCTCAATTAAATTGATTTTTATTAAAATTGAATTTAAATAAAAATTCATTTGGTTTATTTTTTCTCTTGTTATCTTCTAAAATTGCAATTTTAGAACGTGCAATTTTAGCTATTATTGGGGATCTCATTATTTGGAATAAAGAGAATATACCTTGTAGATTAAAGAATGTATCTAGACACATTCTTAACTATCAATACTATATATATATATATGATATATAATTATTTGGAAATAATTATCATCATTATTACACAACAAAAAAAATTCCTCCCTTCCTAGAGGCTCTCGGCCGTCCCTTCTCTCTTGTGCACTGGGTGCGTTTTTCTCTTGTTATCTTCTAGCAAAGAGAACATTGAGCTCCCGATTCCAGTATGGCGTGGACGAATTAGAGGATTCCTGCATTGGAGCCTCAAGTGAAAAACATTTCAACTGAACAATAGAAAACCGAAGGTATCAATTTTTCTACCTTGTTATTTTTGGTTCTTGTAATTTCTCACCTCAGCTCCATGTTCATTTTATTTTATTATATATTGAACGCACTGGAACTACAAGGGTATACCCCTTAGAATCGTTATTTTATGCGCTTTAAGTTTTGTTATTATGCATTTTTATTCACCGCTTCTGCCAGCGTGTTCCCGAGCCATACAACGCGATCCCTTCACGAATCACACTGACATGTGAGTCAGTGATCTTATCGACGCTACCACCAAGGACTGAAATCACTCACTTGTTAGGGAGCTTTTTGGATAGAGGCGGCAGACGCTATCCTAGCGATCACGCTAAGCTCTAATGGAGGGGAGGATTTCTTTATTCGGCACCACACAGCCAATGCTAAGTTCTCTGTTCGTAGCGCTGATCATGTGTTTGTATCTCCTTCATCTCAATCACGACCTTCCACCTCGTTATCTTGTTCTCCTATTTGGAAGACTTCTTGGAAGTCTGATGTCCCAAGAAAGATTCAGGTGTTGCGTGGAGATTAGCTCAAAATGCCCTTCCGATAAGGGCGAATTTGCAGAAAAGAATAATTGATGAGTTGCTGGTGTCTCTTCTATGTCAATCCGAGGGAGAGGAGATGGAACATGCCTTTCTCCATTACCCTTTTGCCCGATAAATGTGGTGCTTATCTCATCTTCGTTGGGCCATTGTTTCTGCTTTCTCCTCTGATTCGTGTGGTTGGATCGAACGTGTGGTAAGAGCATTCACCAAAGAGGAATTTGAGACCTTCATCACCATCTGCTAGGCTCTTTGGTGAAACAGAAATCGAACACTCATGGAACATATCACACTTTCTGCAGGTGAGCTTCTGAATTTCACCCTCAACTGTCTCCAATCCTTTCGACACGTGAACGCGACACCTGACCGTATCGTCATTTAGGGGGTGTAAACGAGTCGAGCTCGACTTTTTCTGGTGAGCTCGAGCTCGAGCTCGATTTGCAGTAGAATGGGTCGAGTTCGAGCTCAAGCTTGAGCTCGATTCTTACATGTTATAAAGATACTGAAATATAGTATGAATTTTAATTTGTTGTTATAAATATAAACTATTAATTAGTTTAGTAGTTAGTAAAATATACCAAAAAAAATTTGTACTGAACAACTTAAAATTGTAGAAAAGTACCTATTATCTGAAATAATGCAATTAAAATACATAAAAATATTTAATAGTTGAGATTAATATATGTTCACAATCTGCAATAAATTTATATATTTGTACATGTTAGTATTATATTGATGTAACTATCATCTTACATTGTTGAACAACATGGGTTGATTGGGCTATCAAAATTCAGATCAAACTGTTACATACGCTCAAACTTACAGAAAAACACATTTGATAAAGTTTTAGACTTATTGGATATATGCATGTCGAGATATTGTACTCGTGGAACATAAGAGTAATCATTCAAGACAGTGTATCATTGAATCAGACCATGTGATTTTAAATCATACCATTTGATATGATCTAATGGGCGCAATCTTATATATATTTAAATTTGATATGAATCGGGTGCCCCAATTTTAATATATCGTAATTATTGTTTAAACTTTTTGATCTCATTATATATATAAAATAAAATATAATTAAAATAATTAAAATTATTCAACCATCATTATTATGTTATTATTATCATTGTTTTTAGATTAATTCATAGAAATCACTAAATTTCGGCATAAATTTATAAGTAATAAAATAGATTGTATAATGCGTAGTATGTATCTTGATATAATTATAAAACTCAGAAATAGATAAAAAGAATCATAAGTGAATTACTTGTCAAATTTAAAAAAAGTATAACATAATACAAATATATATTAAAATTTAACATAAAGTTTATATGTGTCATATTACATAATAATTTTAATTATAAAAAATATTATAATTTACTAAGCTATTGATTAAATTTATTTTTGTATAAAGATTAAATGTATAAATAAAAGTATCATAATTTATTATTATCCAAAATAAAATGTATGATATTGATTAATAATTATAATATACAGTCAATTTTGAGTATAAAATTAATAAAGTATTGAATATGAAATTAAATATATAAAAAATTTAAAAATAAAAATTTATAAAAGCTTGCGAGCCGATAGAGAGAATTGAGCTTGAGCTCGACTCGTCTGCCACCCCTATCGTCACTCGAGCGGCTCCTACCCGCTGGACCTTACCTGATGTTGGATGGATTAAGCTCAACTACGATGGTGTGATTTTCAGCATCAACGGAGATTAGGTTAGGTGTCATCGCAGGAGATTAAATGGTGCTTGTGTGGGGTGGAAAACGATGCGACTAAAACGACAAATGGAGCTTGAACTGGTGGAGGCGCTTGCTGCCCGGGAGGCTATTTCTTGAGCTCACAAATCGGGTTGGAGGATAATTATCCTTGAAGGGGACTGTGCAAATCTTCATCTGAGAGCAGCCATGTCTATGTCGTGGTTGAGGGCAGGATACATCATTTGAAAAATAAAACCCTATATTAATTAAAACATATTTAATGGAAACGAACTATTGAAACTCCTTTCACAAGTTCATCGTGTTAATTATTTCAGATACAAATAATTTCAATAAGAATAATAACGTCACGCCTGAGGTCACCTTTTTGCTGACGAGCGAGTATTAACCAATACCTCTAACCCATATTTGGGAACTGTTTGGAACAATTTTAAAAATATTTTTCAGCTACTAATTTAATTTTTTTTTTCAAAACAAATACAACTTTTGACCTAAAAATTAAGAACACCTTGAGGGCGCTTTTAACTATTTGACTTTCTTTAAAAATAAAATAATGATTTAAACTTGAGGGTAAATTATATTTTGGTCTCATAAGTGGGGACCTATTTTAAATTTTGGTTCCACACTCAGGTTAATTCGCACATTGAGTCTCATATGTGTTTTTTTTTTTTACATTCTTCATCGAATTAGATCGACGATCTAGTACTGATGGAATTTCTATTCTGTTTACTGAATCACATGAAATTTTACCCAACTCCATATTTGGAATGAAATGTATGAACTACGTATGAACGGAGGAATAAAGTGAATTTTCTACTTAAATTGGAAGTTGCAACAGATCCAAATGGAAAAGAATTGATAAAACAATCCTAGAAACAGAATTCTGTCACTTAGACTTTTTTTTAATTTAAGGACCATCTAGGGATTTTCGTCCAATTGATAACGGCAGCTACTCTCTCCGTTAGTTAATACAATCAAAATAAGGGTAAATTACATTTTTGATCCCATAAGTGGACCTATTTTTAATTTTAGTCCAATAAGTGGATCTATTTTCAATTTTGGTTCCATAAGTTGACCTGTTCCAACTATGGTCCCACACGTAAATGTGCGAATTGGCCTGAGTGTCGGATGAAAATTAAAAACAAATCCACTTTTGGGACAAAAAATATATTTATCCTTATTTTGATTGTATTGATTAACGGAGAGAGCAGTTGTCGTTATCAATTGGACGAAAATCCTTCAATGGTCCTCAAATTAAAAAAAAAAAAAAACTACAAATAAGACTCAATGTATGAATTAACCTGAGTGTGAGACTAAAATTGAAAACAGGTCCACTTATGGACCAAAAATATAATTTACTCTTCAACTTCATCTTCAACTACTTTCATCATAATTATTTTAATACAACTTCATCTTTCTTCAATTTGTACAGTTAGAGTTTACATTGGAATTCTTCAAACAATTGTAATACTTTAATACTACTAAAAAAATTACATAATTTCGCAAATTCAAATTTTTAAAGTTTTTATATTTTATTCCCTATATTATTTGACCTATATTCAGAAAAAAATATGCATTAAGTTGTTGTAATTAATTAATGAGAAAGACTAAAAAAATTACTATCATGTAAAATTTACTTATTGTACATAAAAAAGATTAGTTACTTGAACATATTTAGTTAAATATTATTTTTTTCAGAATTTAATAGGGTAAATTACAACGACTTTCCTAAATTTTGGTATAATTACGAATATCCCTTTTTGTTTGAAAGATTACTAATACTCCCCTAATTTTAACGGCCGTCTAACAATTAGCACAATCCGTTATTTTCATCCATTTTTATGGTGAACTGACCAAAAAGCCCTTGTGGATTAAAAATTATAATTTTATTTATTTATTTCAAAAAATTATTTTTTATGTATTAAGAAGATAATTTTTTTTATAATTTTTAAAATTTTTTCATTCATCCCATTCGATTTTTTATAAAAAAAAAAAAAAAACACTGCAGCAAGGGCAAAGTTGACAATTTCATACTCCCACAAAAAAATTATATAATTTCATCAAACATCAAGGGAGTATTTATAATTTTTCAAACAATAAGAAGGTATTCATAATTATATCAAATCTTAGAAAAAGTCATTGTAATTTATCCTATTTAATATCCTGAGTGGTAATATTCAGAAAACCAATATCTAACTAACATAAAAAGACAAAGCTATCTTTAATTAATAAAAACTCTTTTCAAAATATATTTTCTCCTGAATATTAAAACTCTTACCTACACTGCACTCGCTAATTTTTAATTTTCTTTTTACAATAAGCACTTTTTTAAAAGAAAAGCGGCTGCTGACACTTCCTTAGTATATTTATTTGCTCATCCACCTAACTCTCCAACACATAATATTTTAAATGTATTCTACTTATTTGTGTGTTCCCATTTTCAGATCCCAACCCACTAACAAAATTATACAAATAAGAGTTTCACGTTGAACGAATACCCACGTCAATTTTGAAAGGTATAATTACACTATTTTTTTTTTTTGAAATTTCATGTAATTATATATAATTTTTTTTGTAATTTATTTATATTTAGTATTATTGAAATTTATTTATATCTAATAAATAAATTTTTTTATTTGTCTAAATTAATCAAATTTGTTTATATTAACAAAAAAATTGAAAAATATTTATATCTACTTTTAATTTTATTGCAGGTCAAATAAATTATTTTATTCTCATACATCTTCGTGTTAATGAATGTCAGAGTATATCTTCATTGTTATAAGAGAACTTTAATTAAAAAAAAAATTGTTTGGCGTGTTATAAATCAATTGAGGGTAAATATCAATTTATATTTAATTTTTTTATTAATATCAGCATATTAGTTAATTTTAACTAATGGAGACTTGTTAGACAGAAACAAACTTCAGTAGTGCTAAATATAATTTCTCAAATTATAAAAAATATATGTGTAATTACACTAAATTTCAAAGGAGATGACTGCAATTATACCACTTGGAAGTTTTCTCGAGGAAATTATTTTAATAATGTAAAGAAAAAATAATTACAAGAATAAGGTAATTTTGAAAAAATTGAAAAATTAGGCAGCACCCCATTCAAAACTACCATATTCTTGTAATTTTGTTATTGTTTGCATTATTAAAATAATTTCCCCAATTTCATGGTCAAATCTTGCCCTCTACTTTTCTGTAATTTCCTCCAACAATCTTCTTATAATTCTTCGTCAGGATTTTTCTAAGTTCCAAACGAATATTTTCACTATAAGTTTTTCATTTTTCAGTTCTTGTTCCATTCACCATTTCCATGGCAGAAAACCCGCCGGCCGCCGGCGTGCTCGAGCGCTGCGATATCCGGCCGTCGGCGAACACTGCGTCGGAGCTAACTCTCTCCCTTCTCCACTTCGACATAACATGGCTATACTTCCACCCAGTCCAGCGTCTCCTATTCTTCGATTTCCCTTGTTCCAAGGCCGAGTTTCTGGAAACCGTCGTCCCGAAATTGAAAGAATCTCTGCACCAAACTCTCAATCATTTCCTCCCACTCGCCGGAAACATCATCCATCCTCTCAACTCCGGCAGACCCTTTTCACGATTCGAAGAAGGAGACTCTGTTACACTCACCATTGCTGAGTCTGACAAGGACTTCGACTACCTCACCGGAAACCACCCCCGTGTGGCTGACGAGTTCTATGCTTGCGTCCCTCAGCTGCCGCCGGCGAAACATACTCCCGACGTCGTCATATTACCTGTCTTAGCTCTCCAAATCACTCTATTTCCAGATCGCGGTGTGTGTTTGGGTATCACCAACCACCACGCCATCGGCGACGCCAGCTCCATCGTCCGATTCATCAAAGCCTGGGCCTCTGTCAACAGATCCAGCGGCGATTCTAAGCTGATAGACGACAAATTGCTCCCATTTTACGAAAGAACCTCCGTCGAGGACCCGGAGGGATTAGATTCCATTTACTGGAACTTGATCAAGCAATCCCGCGCCGTCGAATCTCCGCCAATCTCATTCCCTCTCAACAAAATCCGCGGGACTTTCATTCTTACGAAAGACGATGTGCAGAAGCTGAAGCACTTCGTCCTGGAGAGAAGGCCCGAGATGCACATCACGGCTTTCACAGTCACCTGTGCGCTGGTCTGGGTTTGCCTGGTTAAAGTAGATGGGGCCGCGGAGACGCTGGCGGACGACGAGCCCGAGTACTTTTGCTTCGCCGCCGACTGCCGCGGACGGCTGACACCTCCGCTGCCGGCGGCGTATTTCGGGAACTGTTTGGCGTTTGTGAAGGCGGAATCAACCCACGGATTGTTGAAAGGAAACGACGGGTTCTTATTCGCGGCTCAGTCCGTTGGGGAAGCTATACACAAGACTGTGAACAACGAGAAGGGAATCCTTGACGGGGCGGAGAATTGGCCGCGCCAATTCGGAAAACTGATCGGAAAACGCCTGTTTGGGGTGGCGGGGTCGCCGAGATTCGATCTCTACGACGTCGATTACGGCTGGGGAAGGCCGATTAAGTTCGAATCAGCTTCGATTGACGCTGATACGTCGATGTCCTTGTGTAAATCCAGGGATTTTGAAGGGGGTTTGGAGATTGGTTTGTCCAGACCGAAAGAGATATTGGATGCCTTTGCAGCCATCTTTACTGAAGCACTTGGAAATCTGTGAATTCCGTAATTTCAGGCAGTTTTGTCCTAACTGTTGCAGGATCTATGGAGGTTTCTGAGGTTGCAAAATCTATGCATATTCCTCCTAATCCAAAATTTTCTTGCCAAGCTAGGGATCTTAGTGCCTAAAAATCTTCGATTCCGTTTTTATGTTCTTACACATTGTATGGATGATTTAAATTTTTATTAGTTTTCATCAAATTTATAGAAAAAGTTCATTTTTTATTTCGATTGAGAGCAATTTCGAGATTTTTTAGCTACATTCCAACCAATCAATTTTTCTCGATTTTGCTATGTGTTCGATGAGGTTTGAAGAAAACTTTTTATTTTTTTATTTTTCCTAATTTCTTAATTAAACATTTATTTCATACTTTTCAGTTATAAATATATAAATTATTAATGCCATACATAAATATTTTATTTAATTGTAATTGATTTAATATTACACTAAATTAGTAATATTATATGTATATATATATAGCACACAAATAACAAATGGAGAATTAACTTCATTATTAAAAATTAAGTTATTGAATGTTGGCATGTTGGGAGCGATGAAAGAAATAACTGATTAGTCTTCTACTATAGGCATATTTTTTTCTTTTCCAAAAATAATTAAGAAAAACTCATGGTAATTATTCAAGCCAGCCATTCTGAAATTGAACCAGTAACCTCATCGCACATACGGTCCAACCAATTAGGAGAAAATCAATAGATACCTATTCAAGAGCTATTCATCCTTTTTGAACGCAGCATACAAAATTATCGATTTTGATCTTAGACAAAAAGTCAATATTGAGGCCTGGATCATGATCGATCCCAATAGGAATCAAAATACTCAAATTCGTAATTATATTTCTCAAATAATTCCGAAAAAAGTATCAGTACAATCAAGATATCTTATAACACATAGTTAAAACAATAATTATTATTTATTTAGCTTGAATAGCAAATAATAATATCAAATATATAATTATAGTACATAAAAATAAATTATTTTGACTGATATAAATAACACAAGATTAAAATGTGTTAATTCGAACTAAAAAGGTAAAGATAATAGTTTTAAAATTTTATTTTTGTGATTATTTTATACATTTATTTAGTGTTATACTATAGCATTTCCACAAGGTTTCTAAGAAGGTTCTAATATTCATTAATTTGAAACATGTATTAGAAGCAGAATTTTAATACATAATTGTACGGTGCAATGTTTTAAAACCCAATTCGAATCCTCGGAATCGCTAATCGAGCTATAAAATAGGTCAGGCAAAAGGCAAAAATCAGTGAGAACAAAAAATTGTATTATTTTAAGCAAACCGACCAACTCGACGATCCGACTGTCAAACCGACCAATCCAGTCCTAGGTCATGCGAACCGGTTGGGTCTCGACCTATTTTAGTTAATTTTCTTCCCCTTTCTTTTTATAATTTAAATAATTAGAATAATTAGTGTGTTAAGTCATTAATGTTGGACGCTTATTAGCTTTTTATTGTTTTGAAACTTGTATTTTTGGGTGTGGCGTGATTTTTATTATTTGAACTTCTTGTACTTTTATGCTACATTTGTTGTATTAGGCTATTACATATCTATTTTATGTTACTTGATTCTAAGCATATATTATTAAAAATATTAATTGCAAAGAGAAAAATATTTAAAAGATAAAATTTTTAAGTATATTTATATTATTTATCTATTCAAGTTTTTTTTTTATTTTATAATTATTTATTACATATATATAACGTCATTGATTCGATCACGATTGAACTAACGGTTGAACAAGTAACCCATAATCCACTGAATTTACCGTATTAATAATCGATCTATGATCCGCCTCAATCACGTTTGACCTTGATCAATGATCTCGACCTTCCACGTCACCGATTTGGATCTGTTATCTGGAAACAAAATACAGAGCTAGTCCGGATCGTCCCGACGACGATACTCCGATACCTAAGTCAGATGCTGAGATCGAAGGTGAAATTCGTCGATCTAAAATATAAGTGTAGAGAAACAGTGTACCTTCCCTCAGTGTGGACTTAGGGTATTTATAGGCGTTTGAAGATGGGACCCTCCTGTGGACAGGTGTCGGCTTCATGTACACCCATGCAATGACTCAGCTATTTCTCCTATGGACACCTGTCCAATGAATAATGTGGGTCGGACTTGGGTCTATGGGGCCCGATTTGAGACGTCATCAAGCCACAATGCGCCACATGCAATCCTGCGATCTCACCCTGCGACCTTGTTTTTGTTCTTTTTCTGTGTCGACCTGCGAGCCTCTACGCGACCAACCAGCAAAGCCTTGTTTTAATCACTTTTTCCTTGTGACATCCTTATCATAATTCCCTCACTTCTTCCAAATGTAATTTATTACATTGGGGAGAAGTATATCTCTTCCAATTCGGGTCGAAAGAAATTCTCGCAAGGTCGCGTGTTTAATGCTATTGATAGGCGAGGGTTGAAGCCTTGCACATGTACCGTCATCCAAGATCAGTAACCGAAGGGTCTTGCTACACTAACCCCAATCGTCACATTAATGAAACGCCATGCGTCAACAATCCACCGGTCGGCTCGATCCTCGAAGCACCACATGTCATACATCCGCTCATCTTGGAAAGGCGCGTCTTTCCATACAGTGGTCTATATATACCCCTACTTTTCAAAATCCGCCTGCACCACTACTTCGCCCTTGAGATCGTTGCCAGATTTCCAGCGACTTGCCTCCTCGATCTTAACAAGGTACCATGTCTTCCATTAACTCGAGCTTTTCCTTTTCTATTTCTATGACTTCCCCTTTGCATGAGGAACACCTAGAGGGACCTTCTGTGGTCAGGTCTAGGTCCAGATCTAGGTCTAGGTCTAGGTCGAATCCCTCCAATAACTCATCTGATGATGGGACCCCTAGGCACGTTAGATTCCAACAAGCATTAGATAACAGTCCCTAGATTGGTATTGTAAGTAAAGTGAAACAGTCCATCTCCCAAATAAAGGAAAAGTACTTCATCCCACATGATTTCGAAGTCCTGATCCCCGTTCTTTTGATCGCATGCATACACCTCCCAAAGGTTTTTGTACTTTATCGATTGGCCATTTCGAGACCGGTCTGCGATTGCCTTTAGCTCCCCCTGTAGCTCGCATACTTAGGGGATTGAGATTAAATCCCATGCAGTTATCCCCCAATTCCATTAGCCACATTGTACTTTTTGTCATAATAATGCGAGCGTTTGATCTCGACCCCAGTTTTGATAATTTTTGGTCGATCTATTCTTTCACCACTTCCACTAGGTCGGCCAATAGGGGTTTTTTCTACCTCACCTTTTGTAGACAATGTAGGTATTTAGAGCCTCTTAATCCAACACCGGTCCTTGGAAGGATTGCTTCATCTTTGTTCGACCTCCACCTGGCCAAAAGTGGCCTTTTACTCTCAAATGGTCCGTAGAAAAACCTGAACCAGTTACTGAAGGAGAGGGTCTAGATGGGGATTTGATTAATAGTCTCGCCTCTAACCCATTTTTTCCAAAAAAGTTGCTGACTGAAGAGATTTTCTGTCTCGTGCGCCTATCTCGTGATTCACTACCCTCTCTACTAGTTTTCTTTTTTCTTCTTCTCTGCTAACTTTTTGAGGTCGTAATTTTGCAGAGACCAAAGTTATGTTAGGTCGCTTGACTCAGCATGCTCAAGCTCGCCAGGAGCGAGCTGCTCAGGCACAAGCTCAACAGTCCACTCCTACACAAGATCGGGCTCCACGTCGCACCACTCCTCAGCGACCCGATCCAGATACTTCAGCCACTCCAACAGCTGAGATGCAAAGGCCGGACACCCCAATTGACATCGGCAGCGAGGAGGTCCATCCTCACGACCTTCCTTCTCACCCAGTCCGAGGTGCTTCCCCCAGCATCGAGATGGTCGACTCGCAGGTTGAGGGCGAAGCTGCAGGTCCTAGCCGCCCTCGGAAGCGTAAGCACAGATCGCCTTCTAAGTCCAAGCATGGGAGGTCGCACTTTCATAGACGGTCCGAAGAGGAAGATGCTGCTGCTCGAGCTGCCGAGGATGAAAATTTGAAATGTTTAAAGGAGGTCGAGGAGTGGGAGTTGTCTGCCCTGGCCACTCATCGCACGAAGTCTCAAAAGTCGGCCGAACTGACTGGGGTCCGACTTGCACCCAACTGGAGGGTCTCCGACCACAGCACTATCCTGAATAGTGAGGCCGGGCAGGAATCTTACGAGATTTATAGGCACACCAACCTACCCTGCGACCAGGCTGCACTCCTCTCCTCCCCCTACCCTCGATTGGAGCAGTTTGGTGCCCACGCCCTGGCGCAGGTAATTGCTTCGACCTCCGTACTTACCTCAACTTTTTTACCCTTCTGACCCGATGTACCATCTCTGCAGGCCGGATCATTCATGCAATCGTTGTCACTCAAATGCACCGTCCTTCGCAAGCGTCGGTAGGACGCTCAAGAAAAATATCACGAGCTCCGAAATGACATCCAGGCGAAAGAGAAGGAATGGGGAGAGGAACGCCAACGCCTTGACAAGGTGAAGACAGGTCTCGAGGCGGAGGTCGCTCGACTGAGGGAGATCGTGGAATCCCATGGTGCTGAGGTCGCTAGGGCACGTGAAGAGGGCCAAAGGTTTGGCTTTTCTGCTGGTCAAGAAGCTGGTCTCATTCAGGGTCGTACAGAGGGTCGAGAGGAGTTCTTAAACTCTCCTGAGTTCGCTGCGCGATCTCGCGACCTCCGGTCGGAAGGAGCTCGGGATTTCTTGAAGACTCCGGTGTTCGATACTGCGGTCGAGATCAAAGCGAGTGTCTACATGGTGCAGGGCTTCAACAAGTGTAAGGCTCAAGCCAATAAATTGGAGGCATTTGCTGAAGGGTTCGATCAGAACAGGGTTAACCCCTTTGTAGATGAGAACTTCCAGCCATACCCTGTAGAGCCATGTCCTCAGATTGAAGGAACTGAGTTCGCAAGGTTAATGGATGATGTGGAGGCCATGGATGAATGAGCTTGACTACCTGACCTTGTGACCAGCTTTCTTGCAAATACTTTGAGAATTTTTTGTATAGACCCAGGGTTAGAGAAACAATCATATTTTGACTGCTCATGCATATCGATCATATATTTTGTAATGACTTTTTTGGAACTTTCGCCATGTTTATTGACTTCAACGATTCAATGCATGATAGCTTTTCTAGTTATTCAATGAATGTGTAAATGGTGCTCTTGAATGTTTGAATTAGACACCAGTGCAACGTTCTTCAAATCATGAAGATCCAATGCTGAGATGATCATCTGATCTTTTTTACTTCTGCAATTTCTTTCAAGTATTTCCGCAGGTTGCGTCTTTTTTAGATCGAGTGATCATTTACAGGTCCTACGATCTTTTCCAGAACGAACAATCTTTCGCAGATCCTGTGATCTTTTGCAGATTCTACGATCTTTTTCAGACCGAATGATCTTTTTCAGATCTTGTGTTCTTTTGCAGATTCTGCGATCTTTTTCAGATCGAATGATCTTTTTCAGATCTTGTGATCTTTTGCAGACTCTGCGATCTTTTTAGATCGAATGATCTTTTTCAGATCTTGTGATCTTTTGCAGACTACGATTTTTCCCAGATCGAATGATCTTTTTCAGATCCTGTAATCTTTTTCAGATTCTAGAATTAAACAAATGAGCCAAATGCTTAACAAGATAAATTGCGGAAAAAGAACATGATGATATTTATATATGCAAACGATCTTTTTCAGATACAATGTACATGACCTTTCATCAGTTTTGAACTAGACCTTTCTCAGGTACAAAAGCGATCTCTATTTACATGCAGATACATGACCTTTTACAGGTTCACAATTACGCATAAAATTTTTTCAAGTTTTGAACGTTCCATGGCCTTGGTAGATCTCGACCCTCCATATCCTGCAGGCGGTAGGTGCCTCTCCGTTTGATCTCCGTCACTTTATAGGATCGTTCCCAGCCTGGATCAAGCTTCCCCACGTGCTTTGATACCTCCACTTTCTTTAGAACGAGGTCTCCGACTTGGAATTGCCTGGGCCTCAATTTTTTGTTGTAACTTTTCATCATCAAGCCCTTATGATGTAGCATTTTTGCGTATGTGACCTCTCTTTTCTCTTCAATCACCTCCAAATACAACAAGCGCTCCTCATGATTGGTTGCAGGGTCATACATAGTCACTCGATGCGATTCCCCGCCTATCTCTGCAGGAATAAGAGCTTCAGTACTAAATACAAGGCAAAAAGGAGTTTCACCTGTTGAGGATCTAGGCGTAGTTCGGTATGCCCACAAAACTCCAGGTAATTCATCCAACTATGACCCTCTAGAACTTAATCTCGTTTTCAAATGCTGAAGGATGGTCCTGTTAACGACCTCGACCTGTCCATTTGACTACGGGTGTCCCACTGCAGTGAAGTTTTGCTGAATCTTTAGTTCTTTACACCAATTTGTGATTTTCTTCCCTTGAAATTGAGTGCCATTATCTGAAATCAAGATTCTAGGGACCCCGAATCGGCATATGATATTCTTCCATATGAATTCGATCATGTTCCCCTCTGTCACCTTAGCTACAGCTTCTGCTTCTACCCATTTAGAAATATACTCCACGGCTACTACCATGAATTTCTTCTGAGATCGCGTGGTGGGGAAAGGTCCTAAGATGTCTATTCCCCATTGATCGAAGGGACAAGCGATCTTAACTGGTTCCATGTGGGTCACAGGTGCATGAATCTGCACTGCAAATTTTTGACAGGCCTCGCATTTCTTGACCAATTCTTTCGTGTCTTTCACCAGGTCTCACGAGGCGCCTATCACACAGCGCGTCGTGTGGCTAGTAGTCCGCTGACTACGTCCGCCAATACCTCCGCTCGGCACAAATGCAGCGCGCCGAATATATCAGAGTCGGGAGGAACAAATCACAAAACAGTAAATTGCACACGCGGATTCAGAAAAGCAAATTGCATTGAACTGAAAATGCGTATACAATGATCAACGATGCTAGAGCAAGGGGTTCGCCTTGAGGGGGACTCCAACACGTCACTAAACCAAGCTTCTTGAACTCATTCCCCCCCTATAATAGGCTTAAAAAAATAAATCCTATTGTCTACACTAGACACTAGAAAAGCTGAAATTTGCAACTCAAGAGGCATAACGTCCCCTTGAGGAATCTAAACAACAGAAAGCAAATAACAAAGCAGTAACAAAGCAATAAAAGGCCTACACCTAGGACTCTAAGACTAGTTGGTTGTCCAGCGTCTGTTGATGAAGGCTGAGTGGTCGGCCATGTAGAACGGTTGAGTGGCCGAAGTGCGCGTCACGGGGCCTAGTGAATGGGCAGGCCGTGACATTCTCCCCCACCTGAGATAGCGACGTCCTCGGCGCTACGGAAGCATGGTACGCTTCGACAAGAGGTAGAAACGCCTTTAGGTTTGTCACTCGCTCCCAAGTGTTCTCCTCGCTGCTGCATCCCCTCCATTTCACCAAGTACTCGGTGTGGTCTTTCTTCGCGGTACTCGTCACTCGGTGATCTAGGATTACTTCAGCCACCTTCTCCTTCGTCTTCTTCAATTCGAGTTGTGGGCGGCTGGGTTGATTGCGGGTATCGTCTTCCTTGTCTGCTGAATACTTCTTCAATTGGCTGACATGGAAAACGTTGTGGATCTTCCACCACGGCGGCAACTCCACCTTGTACGCCACCGTCCCAATACGCCTAAGGACAGGCAAAGGACCAACATATTTCTGCATCAACCGAGGATCTCTCCACCCTGATGACTTTGACAATTTCGGATTCGGGACCTTCACCAGCACCAGGTCTCCCGCATTGAACTCAATGAAGCGGCGATTCTGATCTGCATACATCTTCAGCCGCTTCTGAGCTGTCTTCAGGCAACTTCTAACGATATCAACATTCTTCTTCCACTCCTGGGAGAAACTTCGAGTAAGAGGGGATCTCACACTTTGTGGGATGTCAAGAGTGTGAGGAAGGAGCGGCTGCTGCCCAGTAACGATTTCAAAAGCGCTCTTGTTGGTGGTGGAAGAGCTCTTTTGGACATTGAAATATAGCTGAGCGACATCCAAGAGCTTCACCCAATCCTTCTGCGTACCTCGCACAAAGTGCCGAAGGTAGTCCTCCAACATAGAATTAAAGCGTTCTGTCTGACCATCGGACTGTGGATGATAGCTCGAGCTCATGGAAGGTGTGGACCCGAGAAGTTTGAACAACTCGGTCCGGAAGACGCCAGTAAATCGGGAGTCACGATCACTGACAATATCTTTTGGCAGTCCCCAATGCTTGACGATGTGCTTGGAAAAGAGATGAGCTGTCCCTTCTGCTGTAACGTGTTTGGGTGCTGCGATAAATGTAGCATATTTTGATAAACGATCTACCACGACGATGATAGAGCCTAAGTTCTCGACCTTAGGTAATCCAGAGATGTAATCCATGGAGACGCTCTCCCATGGACGCTTTGGGATGGGAAGTGGTTGCAGCAGACCGGCCTTCTTCTGATGGTCTGCCTTGTCCTGCTGACAAATTAAACAAGTGCGGACATGCGTCTCGACATCGTCCCGCATCTGTGGCCAATGATAGGCCCTCCGCACCGAAGCAAACGTGCGGTCCTGTCCTTGGTGTCCCGCCCAAAGTGTGTCGTGGCATTCGGAAAGAAGTGATTTCCGTAGGTCCCCGCCTCTCGGAACGTATACGCGGTTTCCCTTGGTCATCAGCAATCCATCCTCGATCCAAAAGTGTCGAGCCTTGCCCTGCTCGACAAGCCGAATCAGGCAGGGATCTCTCGGTAGTAACTCCCGCACCTGATCCTTCGTAGAGATAGCAGCCGCGCTAGAAGAGAGCGCTGCTATCGACTCCAAGTTCGCCAAGTCCGCCCTGCGGCTCAAGGCGTCTGCTGACTGCTTCCTAAGCTCCACAAGCTTAGGTTGCGGCATTCTGTACGGTGCCCTAGCGGGCGGTCTCGTGCCAGGCACCAACTCGATCTCGTGATCCACTGCCCTCTTCGGTGGTAGCTTCCGAGGCAGCTCGTCTGGCATCACGTCTTTAGACTCCCCCAACAGTTCCTTACTACCGCCCGGGGTGGGCCCTGACACCTCTTCCATCTCTTCAAAACAAAGGGTACCCAAGTAGGAGATCTCATCCTGCTTGTGCCCCTTCTCAAACTGCATGGCCGACAAGTTCTTCCCTCCAGTACGTCCGGCCAAGGTAGGAATGACACACGGCTTCGCCCCCAACATCATCAGCGAATCGGCATGAGGTAAGATAGCAGTGCGTGTATCCCGTAGAAATTCAAGCCCAAGGATAAGCTTGAAGTCGTCCATTGCCACAACAGAAAGATTGGTCTTGCCCTCATAAGCACCAACCTTAATCAGCACAGACCTGGCTACACCGGCAATGGGTTGTGCAGCCGAGTTGATCGCCTTCACACGCCCAACTCCTTTCTCCAGCACGAGCCCGAGTCTCGCCACTTCGGCGCTCGCAAGGTAGTTGTGAGAGGCTCCAGTGTCGATCATGGCTCGAATCGGCTTGCCATGAATCTTCACATCAACGAACATCAACCCTTTCTTCCTAGGAATTCGGGGCTGAACATTTTCTTTTTTCTTCTCCGGCTGCTCCACAGTAAGAGCCGGGATGGTCTTTTTCGCAAGGGGTGGCACAACTCTCTTCGCCGCCACCGTAGAGAATGTGTTGCACCATTGGTTCACGGCCCCCAAGTTGTCCTCATCCTCCTCCGTGTCATTCTCACCACCTGCCTCTGCTTGTGGCTCCACACTCTTTGAGGACGACACCTTGTCGGTAAAGGTCGTTGCCAATGCATTCAACACCTGTCTCTTCGGGCAATCCCGATACATATGCGGACCATCGCAGATCAAACACCCTCTCCTCCTCTCGGGTGCTCCCTGCCTGTTCTCCTGGGCCTGTTACTGTTTGAACTGCCCTGTGAGCCATTCTGAGAGTGGGGCCTCTGGTCTCCCCCACCTCTGTTGAAGTTATTCCTGAACCATCTCGTCCCATTCGACTTCTCCCGCTCAGGACTAGGCGTCGCCTGCCTATCCTTTTGAGTCTCTAGGTTGAAATCGGCCAGGCGTTCGGCCGCTATAATAGCCGAACTCAAATCGGTCACTCGTTGCCTCTGCAACTCGTTTCTCGCCCACTGTTTCAAGCCTTCCATGAAAGTGAACAGCTTGTCTGCCTCCGACATGTCTCGGATGTTCAGCATCAGCGCTGAGAAAGCTTTGACATATTCCCGCACGGAACCTGTATGCTCAAGCTTTCGCAATGCCCTCCTGGCATTGTACTCCACATTCTCGGGGAAGAACTGCTCTCTAATCGCCTCCCGTAGAAGAGCCCACGTGTCGAGCTGTATTTGATGAGCCTGGATTTCCGCAAACTTGGTCCGCCACCACAGCTTTGCGTCACCAGTCAGGTACATGGTCGCAGTCGCAACCTTCCTTGCCTCGTCCTGCACGTCTGCCGCAAGGAAGTACTGTTCCATGTCGAAGAGGAAGTTCTCGACCTCCTTCGCATCACGCTCACCGCTATAGGCCTTCGGTTCTGGTATTCGAAGCCTAGCACCGGGGTCGTGAGCAACCATAGGCGTGCTACCCACTGCACGCTGGAGCAGTCCAATCTGAATGGACATCTGCTCCATGTCACGCCGCATATCGGCAATGCTGTCGTTTCCGAATACGCCAGCCATCTCCTGAATCACGTGCCGACACTCGTCCAACTCCGAATTCAGCACCGTGATCTCAGATTCTAGAGAAGAGACCTTCGTCTCCAATTCCACCAACCGGGAGTGTCCGTCCTCCGGGTTCTCAGCTCTCTCGCTGGTTGAAGCTGCGGCATGTCGCGGGCTTTCCGGATCTTGCCCCGATGCCCTCGCAGCAGTAGCGGTCCGCCTCGGCCCCATCGTGGCACGAGGCTCTGATACCACCTCTCACGAGGCGCCTATCACACAGCGCGTCGTGTGGCTAGTAGTCCGCTGACTACGTCCGCCAATACCTCCGCTCGGCACAAATGCAGCGCGCCGAATATATCAGAGTCGGGATGAACAAATCACAAAACAGTAAATTGCGCACGCGGATTCAGAAAACCAAATTGCATTGAACTGAAAATGCGTATACAATGATCAACGATGCTAGAGCAAGGGGTTCGCCTTGAGGGGGACTCCAACACGTCACTAAACCAAGCTTCTTGAACTCATTCCCCCCTATAATAGGCTTAAAAAAATAAATCCTATTGTCTACACTAGACACTAGAAAAGCTGAAATTTGCAACTCAAGAGGCATAACGTCCCCTTGAGGAATCTAAACAATAGAAAGCAAATAACAAAGTAGTAACAAAGCAATAAAAGGCCTACACCTAGGACTCTAAGACTAGTTGGTTGTCCAGCGTCTGTTGATGAAGGCTGAGTGGTCGGCCATGTAGAACGGTTGAGTGGCCGAAGTGCGCGTCACGGGGCCTAGTGAATGGGCAGCCCGTGACACCAGGGTTGGCCAAAAATACCCCTGTCTGATAATTTTTTGTGCTAATGACCTTCCCCCAGAGTGATTTCCACAACTCCCTTCATGAATCTCCCTCATCACGTATTCAGCTTTCTCCGGATCAAGACATTTCAACAATGGTCCTTCTATGGTCCTTTTGTATAACTGTTCATCAACCAACGTGAAACGAGCCACTCTTGCTTTAAATCTTCGTGCAGCAATGGGATCAGCCGGTAAAATTTCTTCTTTCAAGTATCGAACGATTTCATCCTTCCATGATGGCTTTTCGTTTACCACATTAACATCAACGCTTTCGGCGATCGTGGATGTTTCTTTAATCATCACGGTGATCTTGCGATCTCTGATTCCTGACAGAGTAGCCCCAAACTTCGATAGCGAATCGGCTCTGTCATTTTCATGTCGTGGAATTTGATGCACCTAGCATTTGTTAAATCTAGCCATTATGGATTTTGCTTTGGTATGGTATAATATCATGCTTTCTTCTTTGGTCTCGTAAGTGCCCTCTATCTGTAAAGCAACAAGCTGTGAATCTGTAAATACCTCCAAATCTTTTGCCCCCATTTCTAATGATAGTTCTAGTCCCATAATGAGAGCTTCATATTCAGCTTCATTGTTAGTGACAGGAAAAGATAATCGAGCAGCGACCTCGATCTCTATGTTTTCTAGACCCTGTATCAATATCCCAATTCCTCCGTTTCCCGCATTAGAGGACCCGTCAACATGCAGTATCCATTTTTCCAACTTGGGTTCAATTTCAAGCTCACCGACGAGCTCGACCATGAAGTCTGCCAATACTTGCCCCTTCAATGACGTTCGAGCTTGGTACTCAATATCAAATTCCCCCAGTTCTACTGCCCACTTCACAAGCCTACCCGAAGCTTCCGGTCTTGCTAATACATTACGGAGCGGATGATTAGTCAAGACAACTATGCGATGACCTTGGAAGTATGGCTGCAGTTTACGGGCCGTCACAATAAGTGCAAGTGCTAACTTCTCAATCTGTGCATACCGTTTCTCCGCCCCCTGGAACATCTTGCTCACATAATATATCGGACTTTACACCCCACCTTCTTCTCTAACCAAGGCTGAACTAACTGCATTCTCCGAAACAGCCAGGTACACATATAACACCTCATTTTCCTTTGGATTTGCAAGTAGCGGTGGTGAGCGCAAGTATGTTTTTAAGTCTTGAAATGCTTGTTCACACTCGTCAGTCCACTCAAAGTTCTTGGTTTTTCTCAACACTTTAAAGAAGGGTAGATTTCAATATGATGATTTAGAAATAAAACGACTGAGGGATGCAAGCTTACCGGTAAGTTTCTGGACCTCCTTGACGGTGGTCGGTGACTTTAGCTTTAGTATTGCCTCTATGTTCTCAGGGTTCATCTCAATTCCACGTTCACTGACTAGGTACCCCAAAAATTTTCCCCTTGTCACTCTGAAGGTGCATTTCATCGGATTCAACTTCATTCTGAACTTCCTGAGTGTCGCAAAGGTTTGTTCAAGACAAACTATATGATCATGCGACCTCGAGCTCTTCACCAGCATATCGTCAACATAAATCTCCATGGTTCTTCCAATCTGATCTTCAAACATCCTATTCACTAGCCGCTGGTAAGTGGCTCCTGCATTCTTCAGCCCAAAGGGCATCACCCTGTAGCAATATATTCCTCTGTCAGTCACAAATGAAGTCTTGCTCTGATCCTCTTCTGCCATGAAAATCTGATGGTAGCCCTGGTAAGCATCCATCATAGAGAATAACTCATATCCTGCGGTTGAATCCAGCAATGCATCAATTCGAGGAAATGGGTATGGATCCTTTGGGCACGCCTTGTTCAAATCCGTGAAGTCAATACAAACTCTCCATTTCCCTCCCGGCTTAGGAACTAGAACAACGTTGGACAACCAATCTGTATATTGGGCTTCGGTAATATACCCAACATTCAACAGCCTTTCCACTTCATCTTTGATCACCTGGTTTTTCTCCGTGCTGAAATTTATCTTTTTCTGTTGCACAGGTCGCATGGTAGGGTCTACATTTAGCCGGTGAACAATTACTTCCGGGGCTACACCCACAAAATCAGACAAACTCCATGCGAAGACATCAGCATTTTTTCTTAGCAACGATACCATCATTGTTTCCAACTGCTCGCCCAAATGCGATCCTATCCTGGTAATCTTAGAAGGATCTCCCTGGATCACCTCTACAATTTTATAGGCTTCAGCTGGCCGAATTCTTTTAGTTTTCTCTTCTGGTATCTGGTTCCCTCCCTCAATGACATCTAGTTTCCTCCTTCTGCGCTCTCACCCTTTTTCAGGGACAAGCTATAGCATTTACGAGCTTCTTCTTGGTCGCAGATCACCTCAGCAACTCCGGCTCCGGTTGGAAATTTCACTTTCAAGTGATACGTAGATACTACCGCTCGGAAAGCATTCAACCGAAGTCTCCCTAGGATTACATTATATGCAAACGGTGTGTCCACTACTAGAAATCTGATCATCAGCGTCTTTTTTCGAGGTTCTTCTCCCATAGACACGGGAAGATTAAGGGTTCCCAATGGCACTATCTCAGTACCACCAAACCCAACTAGCGGGGTTCTTACAAGTTCTAACTCGGCATTTTCTAACCCCATCTTGACAAGAACATCCCGGAGGATGATATCTGCTGAGCTTCCATTATCAATCAAAACTTTCCGGACAGTAAAGTTGGCTATATCAAGCCTGATTACCATAGGGTCGTTTTGCGACCCTGCTCTTCCTGCTATATCCTTGTTCCCAAACGTGATTTCTTCCTCTGGCTCAATATTTGCAATCAGTTGATCACGTTGAACATTTCTATTCTGTCGCTTTCTAGACCTCCCAGAATCGCCCCCTTCTGGCCCTCCTGCAATAGTATAGATTATGCCTTTCACAGGCGCATTATTCCCCAGATTAGCTTCTTTTTGCACTCCTTTCCCTTTATCTTGTCCCCTCTCACGACTCCTGGATCTGCTGCTACGAGCAACAGTTTCCTCAGCACGACATTTTAACACTAGTTCTTTAAAATACCCCTGCCTCATCAGCCTCTCAATCTCGTCTTTCAATTGATAACACTCCTCTGTGTCATGCCCACGCTCGCGGTGAAATTTACAATACTTACT
Organism: Sesamum indicum; assembly: GCF_026168435.1. Classification (NCBI taxonomy): domain Eukaryota; kingdom Viridiplantae; phylum Streptophyta; class Magnoliopsida; order Lamiales; family Pedaliaceae; genus Sesamum; species Sesamum indicum. The sequence continues at coordinate 2,817,204 of NC_142669.1, forward strand.
CAAAAAATTTTTAGCTAGCAGTGAATCTCGTATGGCGGGGCCATTTTAACATATCCGATTTCTCCACAGTCAACAGCGCCTTTGTCCGCGTAGTGTTCAAGGGCGTATACCGGTGGTATTTTGGTCGGTAGGGAGGTTCGCGAGTACGATCAGTGTTTTGCTTCAGATCTTTCCCAGATTCGTGGTCGCGGGTCCTTCCAGCACCTAACCACTCCCCATCCTTCATAGCATTCATTTCTTCTTCATTAATATATTTTTGAGCCAAACGCATCAATTGTTCGACATTGGTGGGCGGATCTCTTGCTAGAGCAGAAGTAAAGGGCCTCTTTTTTAATCCGTGAATAAGAATGCTTACCATCATATCAATCCTTAGATCTTGCACCTCCAAAGTTTCATTGTTAAATCTCCCCATGAAATTTTTTAAGGTCTCATTATCCCTCTACCGGATTGTAAATAGGTACGTCGCCGATCTCTTTTATTTTCTTTTGCTTGCAAAATGAAAAATGAATTTTTGTACCAACTGTTCATGTGATTCAATGCTACCCGCCGGCAAACTTGTAAACCACTCTTGCGCCTTCCCCGTTAAGGTTGTCACAAATAGTTTTGCTTTAATAGAGTCCGTTTGTCTATAAAGATTCATCACTAAATCTAACGCGGACACATGTTCTTGCGGGTCCTTCAAACCGTCATATTTTGGTAAATCTGGCATTTTAAAAGTTGCGTTTACAACTTCACTCAGAATCCTATTACAGAACGGTGAGTGCTTGTTCTGAGTGACTCATTCTCCCCTCCGCTATAATTCATCAATCTGTTTCCCCAGCAGATGGATCTGCCTACCTACACTATCAACATCCGCTCTCGAGATCGCGGGTTCTCGTCTCCGCCATCCAATTTGTGAACTAGACCCTACTTCAGAAGGGGCGATCGCGCGCCTCCTTTCGGGAGCTCTCCTACTCATTCCTTCAGAAACCCGCTCGGTTTTTCTTTCACGTACTACCCTTCGTCTGGTCGTTTCATTCTCAACAGGTTGTGTTCTTCTTTCGTATACCAAGATGGCATTCCTACTAGCCTCCTCCATCATTCGTTGTAATTCTCCTTGTGTAAGCTGGACTATCATTTCATTCCCCGCCCTCAGGGTCTCCTCAATAGCCCGCCTACCACCTTCCGATCTTTCCATGTTTTAGGGTTTATGTTTTATCTCCAAAATCGTTCCCACAGACGGCGCCAAACTGATCCGCCTCAATCACGTTTGACCTTGATCAATGATCTCGACCTTCCACATCACCGATTTGGATCTGTTATCTGGAAACAAAACACAAAGCTAGTCGGGATCTTCCCGACGACGATACTCCGATGCCTAAGTCAGATGATGAGATCGAAGGTGAAATTCGGCGATCTAAAATATAAGTGTAGAGAAACAGTGTACCTTCTCTCAGTGTGGACTTAGAGTATTTATAGGCGTTTGAAGATGGGACCCTCCTGTGGACAGGTGTCGGTTTCATGTACACCCATGCAATGACTCAGCTATTTCTCCCATGGACACCTGTCCAATGAATAATATGGGTTGGACTCAGGTCTATGGGGCCCGATTTGAGACGTCATCAAGCCACAATGTGCCACATGCGATCCTGCGACCTCACCCTACGACCTTGTTTATGTTCTTTTTCTATGTCGACCTACGACCTTCTACGCGACCAACCAACAAAGCCTTGTTTTAATCACTTTTTCCTTGTGACATCCTTATCAATCTAGGTTTTAAAGCATTATTATGGATGTCCACTTTTAATTACTAGTGAATTTAATTATAATTTTTAATTTAAAAAATAAAAATATCAATGTAGAAGAGTATCACAGAGAATCCCCACAGCAAGAGGCAATATCCAAAGCCATGACAGTAACAGCAGATGTAGGGATATCAGTGTCACCCACAGCGAGTAGCAATTTGAGCTAAGCAATGAGCAATAGCGTTCCCAGAATGCCTTACAACACTAAACAAATAGAAACTTAAACGAGAAGCTAAACTCAAGATGTCAAACACTAGCTGGCCAATTGGAGAACAATCCCTTTCGCTAGCACGGAGCTTACAAATTAAGCTTGAGAAGTCCCCTTCAAGTTGGATGGATGGCCTCCCTCTTCGAATTGCAAATTGAATCGCGTCCCTGGCTGCTTACGCTTCAGCCAACTCGCCATCCCCGCCCGAGCCACACGCTAAGACAGCCAGCCCAGACACCTGCCTAACGCATCCCGCGCCGCTACCCCAACACCCAACTCCTTCTCCTACTGAAAAGTAGCCCCGTCAAAATTAACTTTGATGTAGTGTGATGGAGGTGCCTGCCAGTGAGCGGGAGTATCAGAGGAAATCTGGCCCTATGACGCAGTAGATTGGGAGAAAAAGGAGGCTAGAAAGTTGGAAACGAAACAAGGAACCTAATTTGGGGCTAAGCTCTCACCCTCCATTAAGTGACTATTTCTCACCAAATAGCCCAACAAAAACAAAAAACGAGAGCCAAATCCCCTGCTTCCAAATGGCGAGAAACATATTGCAACCAAGGGAGAACGCCCTGACCAAAATTGAGAGGGAGCCTCGTATGAAAAGGAGAGAGAAAACATACATGTCGAGCAAAAGGGTAGAAAGCTAACACGTGCATAACATCCTCCCTTTCCTCCTGAAAGACTGAGCAAACCTCTTGTACACCTGGGATCTTGCGACTAAGATTCAAACTCGTTGGCAGCCATTCAAATAAGAACGCCAAATGAATGTCTTCACTTTATTAAGGAGTTTGAGCTGCCACACTTTGTGCCACCAAGACATTTCCTCCTCCTTGAGGGAGCTAGACAAGGCCGACTGTTTATGCTCTATAAATCTGTGGCCACAGTTATTGGTTGAATAGGAAAAGAGATTCCTATGTCGAGCAATTTGGCGTAAAGCGATCTGACCAAGATGGGAGCCGACACCAAATTCCATGCCCTAAACTAAGGCCGAAAAACGGTAGATGGAAGGACCATACCCATATGGATTCGATAGCCTAAACGTTCACATGGATATTCGCCTAGTCTCTAGTGCCATTGACCATTGCTAGATGGTCACCCATGGTGACCTGTTTTCTTGATGAAGGGATGATCGAAATTACTAACTAAATTGATTTAATTAATCATAGTGTCTGACACTAGTCCAAGTCTAGCTGACAGATGATCCTAAAGAGTCACACACAAATCACTGAGAAGGGACGATCAATTAATTGGAAATTTATTCCATAAGTAATTGGATTACTTATAAACGAGAGATATCCATTGGATGGAGGAGCCCAAGGATAAATTGATAGGATTATATATATTGGGCTTACCCTTATTATTTAATAAGTTGGACTTATTAATTAATAAAGACTTATTGGGCTCATGTATTTAATTCGATTAAATATATGATAAGCTTAATTAAGTGTATTTTAATTAAATTGAATTTAATTAAAATTAGTTGGCCCTTGTATTTTATCCTAATAAAATCAGCCAAACACCCCCTAAATTAAGTACATTGGATAATTGTAGGGAAGGAAATAATTGACTAGTAATTCTCACTTTTGGAAAGTGCTATGTTGGTCATTTTTTATTTAGAATAAAGAATATATTGCCTTATGGATAATGAAATAAATCTAGACAAATTCTAGTACATCTATACAAGGTATATATACATAATCTAATTAGTTATTTGAAGTAATTAATTATTACACAACATATCCTCCTACCCTAGAACAACTCCAATCGCCCCCCCCCCCCCACTTTCTCTCAAAACATTCTTGGTGTGTTTTCTCCCTTATTCTCTTCTCTTCTAGCAAAGGGAATTAAGGGATCCCTATTTTCCGGTGTGTTGTGGACGTGTCTTTAAAGGACTTCTAGGTTGGAGTCTCGCATGCATAATCAACAAAAGGAGGTTCGAAGGAAATCAAACAAGAGGTAATCTTTGATTTATATTTCTTGCACTGCTCGATTTTAATTTCATCAAAAGCCCCATTGTTTTATTGTTTATTAATTAACTACATCGAATGCCCCGTGTTAGAATAGGTGATCAAAAAGCCAATTGGATTGGTGATTTTAGAACCATTTAGCACTCTTTATGAATGTGATATTATTTTGATGAATGTAGTAAGCATTCATTTGTGGAACCATGTATTTGTTGTGCTTACTATTTAAATTGAACGGTGTTTTAACGTCACAACAAATGCCCACAGATCAATTGAATAACCAATGTTGTTGGATATGAATTGCATGGCAGCTATGAAACCAACTTTTGAGGGTTGGTCTGAAACGTTCCAAATTGAGGACCTCGAGACTAGGCATCGAGAGTTCTATAGAGACTTGCACTAAGTATTATATTCATTAGATGAGTACCGTGTTTCTTTGGCGACAAACATGGGAAGTGTATGCAATTTTAGTGGATTAGTTGACAAGGTTGTTAAGTGATTGAACTGACTCACGGGAATCGTTATATGGAAGTCTTGGAGGCTTGGTCTATATGACTTCAATTCCCAGCTCCGAAGATACAGGATTAGTCCTTGGACTTGAGGATTCATAGCAATCGCATGCATATGATAGCTATAGTTTGGATATGGCAAGAGATGACTGTGTCGTCGATGTGGTCATTATAGGTCTTTTCCAGTGTAGTCCGAGTATGTAGTGAGGACGGTGGATTGCAAGATAGAATTCGTCCCCTATCAGTATATGATGGATATATCTCCTATGCGCTCTGAGATGGTTGAGATTCTCTAAGTCTATGGCCATAGCGATTGGTTGAATAGGACATGGTTTCTTTTGTCGATCAATAGAGTAAATGCATCTCAAGTATTCAGCATAGTTGTCTGGTCCAGGATGGGAACCGACACCCAATTTTATGCCCTAGACTAAGGCCGGGAGATGGTTGACGGAAGGACCATACTTGTATGGAACTCGAGAGCCTAAATGTTCACGCCAACATTCACCTAGTCTCTAGTACCATGGACCGTTGCTAGACGGCCACCCATGGTGACGAGTGTTTTCGAATAATGGTTATTTAAAAATAATTAACTAAATTAGATTTAATTAATTATTTATGTTGGACACAATACCCAAATCTAGCTTAGGGTGAACCTAAATAGTCACGCACAAGTCATTATGGAATTGGTGGAATTAATTTAGAATTAATTCTACAAGAAACGAATTAATTTAATTGGATTGAATTAATTCAAGGAGAATATATAAATGATTGGATCATTTATTTAATAACTCATTTGATGAATGGCTCAAGAATTAATTAATTGGACTTAACACCTTTAAATTAATTGAATTAATTTATTAAGTTTAGCTTAATTAATTGATTGGATCAATTAATTAGTATTTGGACTTCAATTTATTTAATCGGATTAACTAAATCTTTGAAATTTGTTCGATAAAATTAATTTAATTAATTATTGTCCAATGGACTTTGATTGGACTTGATTTAATTTGATTAAATGAAGCTCGGTGAATACTTGAAGTCCAAGCCTATTTAAGGGAGGTTGGAGCAAGTTAAGAAGGAGTTGAAACTCCTCATCATGATGAACATGATGGAGCGGTTATTTCATCATGGTTGGAGGTTATATGCATATGTGTGTGCGTTGTGCCCGTGGAGGCAAACTTGATAGTTATCGAATTTTGAATCAATTGTATGTAATATACAAAACTACACACATATCCAACATAACCATAACAGAAGCCATGAAATTTGCTCTCTTTTCTCTACAAAAAAGTTCTCCTTTTTGTTCTATATTTTATTGCTTTCAAGTTAGAACATAAAACAATCCAAAAGCACTAAACATTAGTGTTAGTTTGGAGTTGTTTTTCTTCTTATTCTTTGTTCTATCTAGCAATAGAAAAAGAATTATATCTATTCCTTAGCGTGGTGTGGAAAAATTAGAGGGGTTCTAGTTTGGATCCTGAAGTGAACGGGAGAACGTAAAGGAACAACGCACATTGCTGATCAACTACAAAAACAAAAAGGTAAAGTTTCATGTTTTGTTTCTATGCTTTTTGTTTTATTCTCTAGCCACTTGTCTAGCATGTTTATACACTTATTATTATACTTTTGACAAACACCAAACGCTTACCAACATCCGGCTCCGTTGCCTTTCACTTCTAAGGTTGAAGCCTCTCTTACCAATACTGACGGTACAGACTTTTCAATTGTTGCCTCGTACTAGACCAACATGTTTATCAACTCATGAAGATCTTTGTCAAGTCCATTCATGTTATATTTCACGATAAACAAGTCAAAGGAGGGAGGAAGAGACTGAAGAATCACGTCAATGTACGTCTCTTTTTCAAGATCAGCCTTGAAGTCCTTAAGTTTCTCCACAAGGGATAGCATCTTAACCCCATGCTCCTATACAGAAGCCTCTTCAATCACCTTGGCACCAAAAAATACTTTTGTCACAGCATATTCAATATGCCGGTCCGATAATCGCATAAATTTGGCTCATGCGGAGCATTATCGATTGGATATCATCATGGCTATCATACTATTTCTGGATGTCATTGGTCATTGACCCCAGTACGATATTGCGAACCTATCGGTTGTCCTCATGCCACTACTCGAATGCCAAACATTTTTTCCATTCGGACCCTTCCAACAAAGTCCGAGGAAGAGAGCTATCCAGAACATAGGTCTGGTTCTCAAAATCTAGGACAATCATAAGATTTCATAGCCGATCATTTGTAGTTTGTTCCGTTAAATTTATTAGTCTCTAGAATTGCAGGGAGTGGATTCTTAGACATTTTCATCAAATGTAAACAGAAATTTAGTAGATTATTGTAATATCATATATATCAAGTTTAAGACTTGGCCTTCAGTCATTAACCCATCCCACCATTTCTTTAAAAAATCCATCACTCTCAAGTGGGATTTTTGTAAAATCATTTTCTAGTGGTCTTGGAGTCCACAAATGCAATTCTCCATGCCCTGTTTTTACGATTCACACAAAAAAAGGCTTTGTGGTAGGTAATTTATACCATTCTCATCTAATGAGATCCCCAAGTTATTTTGCCTCGCCGCTTCACGTGATCCCGAGAACTCCAAGTGAATCACGCTACTTAGCGTTAGGCCCGACCCATCAACCAAACGAATATCTCAACTGCCGCCCCCCACGACTCGTGAGATAGGGAAATAGGAGTATATTCCATTCATTCACAACAATAGTGTAGCTTTCTTTCATTCCAAGCGTGCCACAACTCATGAGATCACGAATGGGTGAAACTAGCATCCACACCACGTTGTTGTGGATGGAAGGCTTGGATTTAATCAAACCATTTGAATTTCAATCCAGTATGGGCCTAATATTTAACTTGGACCATCTAAGTGAGAGTTAAGTTTGTTGTAACCGAGACCTCATCATTATAAGATTTTGCATGCATCAGTTTTAATCATTGAGTATAAATAGATGCATTCTAAATACATCATACTCCAAATATTAAAACATGCACCACATGCAAAAACAAGCCTAGCACGCCCCTGTTGGATGATCACAAGGTCAATTCTAAGTGACCCACTAAACCCTCAGTGAGTGTATGGTCAATCTAGGGTGTGGCCCTCACTATTACAAAATAGTAACCCATTATCATTCTAATGGGTCTTCCTCTTTGTTCTTCTTCCATCATTAGCTCCGTCCAACAGGCCTAGGTCTTCCTCTCCTCAGAAGCTATTATTTATTCAAAATAAATGAACCTCATAATACTAACTACACTCATTACAACTAAAATTGCAAACCCGAATCAAAAGTTGGGGGCACTACAAAAGAAGGGAGAAAACAAGCCTTATTATTTCAAGGAAAAAAAAAAGAAAGAAGGAATCAAAACAAAGAGGTACGCAGGCCTCACCCAACATAAAGTAAACCATACATTCGACTTTGTGATCATCCCCATTGCTTATCCAATAAACAATAATTAAAATATTATATCAAATATAAATATATTATACAAATAAATACAATTCATGTATTTAACAATAGATATCCAATATCTAATTTAAAAAATATAATTAAATGCAGAAAATAATGTACTAATAATGCAATTAAAAAATGGATATCAACCATACATCCAATGTACAATTTTTTTGTTTGTTTGGAAACCATTTCCAAATTAATTGAAGGCACAATTTAATTTTCCAAAAATCCAATTTAACTAAAATTAAAAATTTTCAAATTAATAATTTCAGAAAAATTGCAGAAAATAGAAAAAATCAAAATTTTTGAAAAAAAGGGCACAAAACGGCCGAGTCGTTCAGACAGTAGACAACCGTCTACTGCAGGCCACACGCGCGCCCTGCTGGGCAGCAACGGCCGTACAACTCTATTTTTCAATTCTTTTTTGAATTTCTGTAATTAAAAATCTGAAATAAAATCATGCATTTACAGAAAATTCAATTTTCAAAAATGCATAGATATCCATAATTTAAAAGCAAAATTAATACACATTTTTTAAACATATAATCATGCTATAAAGCCATAAAATATGCTTTTCAAAAGCAAATTAAATACGTTGTTCATGCTCAATATATAATAACATGTTAATCCTAAAGCCACAACACCATACCTGGCTCTGATACCACTGAAAGAATTAGTATGGCCTGGGAAAGCGACGGAAGCGTGAAAAAAAAAATTATTTAAAACGGTTCAAAGGAGTGTTCCTTTTCAAATTCCTGGGCGTTTGGTGTTTGTCAAAAGCATAATAATCAAAATATAAACATACTAGACAAGTGGCTAGAGGATGAAACAAAACCATAGAAATAAAAATGAAACTTTACATTTTGTTTCTATAGTCGAACAACAACGTCTGTTGTTCTCTTTACGTTCTCTCGTTCACTTTAGGATCCAAATTAGAACCCCTCTAATTTGTCCATACCACACTAAGGAAGATATATAGTACTTTTTCTATTGCTTGATAGAAGAAAAAACAGGAAGAAGAACAACTCCAAACTAACACTATTGATTAGTGCTATCGGAATATTTTTATATTCTAAATTAAATTCAATTCAATATAAAACAAAACAGAGAACATTTTTTGAGAGAAAAGAGAGCAAATTTCGTGGCTTAGGTTGTTGGTTATACATGATATATGTGTAGTTTTGTATATCACATACAATTGAATTCAAAATTCAATAACTACTAAGTTTGCCTCCAAGGCTACCTATACAACCATATTCATATAACCTCTAACCATGATGAAATAACTCCTCTATCATGTTCATCATAGTGAGGAGTTTCAAGTCCTTCTTAACTTGCTCCAACCACCCTCAAATGGGCTTCGACTCCAACCACCCAACAAATGTCCATTGAACAATAATTAATTAAATTAATTTTGGCCCTACTAAGTCCAATGATTCATTTAATCCAATTAAATAAATCTAAGCACAAGTACTAATTAATTCATCCAATCAATTAATCAAGCCAAACTTGATAAATTAATCCAATTAATTTAAACGTGTTAAGCTCAAAATTAATTAATTCAATTATTAATTCTTGAGCCGCCCATCAAATGGATTATTAAATAAGTGATCCAATTCTTTATATATATTCTCCTTGAATTAATTTAATCCAATTAAATTGATTCGTTTCTTCTCGAATTAATTCCAAATTAATTCCACCAATTTCATAGTGATTTGTGTGTGAATCTTTAGATTCACCCTCAGCTAAACTTTGGCATTGTGTCCAACACAAATAATTAATTAAATTTAATTTAATTAATTATTTTTAATTAATCATTAATCATAAATGCCTGTCACCAAGGGTGGTCGTCTAGCAACTGTCTATAGCACTAGAGACTAGGTGAATGTTGACGTGAACATTTAAGCTCTCGAGTTCCATACAAGTACAGTCCTTCCGTCGACCATCTGCCGGCCTTAGTCTAGGGCATGGAATTGGGCGTTGGTTACCACCTTTGACCAAGCAACTATGTTGAATACTTAAGATGTGTTTACTCTAGTGATCGACAAAGGAAACCATATCCCATTCTACCAATCGCTATGGCCATACACTTAGAGAGTCTAAACCATCTCAAAGCGCATAGGAGATATATCCATCATTTACTGATACGGGACGGATTCTATTTTGAAATTCATTATCCTCAATACATAATCTAACTACACTGGAAAAGGCTTATAATGACCACATCAAAGACACAATCATCTCTTGTCAGATCTAAGTTATAGCCATCATATGCATGCGACTGCCATGATTCCTCAAGTCCAAGGACTAATCCTGTACTATCGGAGCCGGGAATTCAAGTCATACCGACCAAGCCTCCAAGTCTTCCATATGATGATTCCCCCGAGTCAGTTCAATCAGCTAACAACCTTGACAACTAATCCACTAAAATTGCATAGACATCCCATGTCTGCCGCCAATGGAACATGACACTCATCCAATGAATGCAATACTTAGTCCAAGTCTCTATTAGATTCTCGATGCCCAGTCTTGAGGTCCTCGACTGAGAACATTTCAGACCAACCCTCAAAAGTTGGTTTCATAGCTACCATCCAATACGCAACCCAACTACATTAGTTATTCAATTGGTTTGTGGGCATTTGTTGTGACGTTAAAACACCATTCATTGTAAATAGTAAGCACAACAAACACACGGTGCTACAGATGAATACTTACTACATTCATAGAGATTGGTAAATGTTTCCCAAAATTGACAATCCAATTGGCTTTCTGGTCACCATTTCTAACAGTCATTCCTTCCGAGACTACATTCTTTTGCAAATAACATTGAGTTCAAAATAACGTGTAGTAAATTTCGAGATTACCTTGACAATGTAGGCTTCACAAATTGAAGCCTCTGCACTAGCTTTGTTCTTCACATTTTTCTTCAACTTGTAGAGGAACTTATTGTATCGTTGCAAAATATAATGGCATGAACTAATTAGATACATATAAAGAATTAGGTAGATATTAAAAAATTCAACAATATTAATAAATACCTTTCAAAAGATACATCCATCTATATTGTACTTGACCTCCTACTTGAGTCTTATACGGCAAGTGGACCTAGAGATGCTCCATCAAATCAAACAATGCAGGGGGAAATATTTTCTCCAAATCGCATATGATCATAGCTACACTCTTCTCCAATTCATTTATTTATATATAGTGTAAATGAACTTATGGCTTGGAACAAGAGGCTCATTCTGTCAATGCACTCCAAATAAATTCTTGCAATATTTCAGTAAATGCAATCCGTATGAGTCTCTTCAGAATGAGATGACAATCATGACTCTTCATCATATGCAACTTCAATTTGTTTAAGTCAACACATCTACCAAGATTAAACGTATATCCATCTGAGAATCTCAAACATTTAATCCACTCAAATATTTTCCTTTTATAAAATTTATCCAATATATTACACAACTTTAGCCATGCTTCCCTGGTTGGTCTTTGTCCACATCAATTCTAGTCGATGACAAATGATCTCAGCATCTTTCCTTGTTTTTTTCCTTGATGTTCATTAGGGTGTTCAATACATGTCAAACACATTTTTCTCTATGTGCATGACATCAAGGTTGTGCCGAATCATGTTTGTGGTTTGATATGGTAGATCCCATCATATACTTATTTTTGCCTACTTATGTTCAGTTCCATATCTAGGAGGATAACCAAAATGGTCCTTAACAATAGATTTAAAACGGTGCATGGAATGCCATATTCTCTCCCCATATCTTTAGGTCCAGCTTCATTCTTCTCAATTTACCCTTGGGGAAAGTTTTTCTATTTCTTTATTGGATGTCCTGCTCTTAAAAACTATCAATGGAAACTAAAGTAACTTACTTTCCAACCATGTTGAACATGAAATGTGTATTATCCATGCATATTGGGTAACTCATTATCCCAACTTTACTCCAACTAGAAAACATCATAATAAGCTAAAAGTTATTAACGGTCTACATAAGTGTCGCCCTAATTATGAATTAATCTTTTTTAGATGCATCATACATTTGTGCACATACTTACTACAATTGTACCAACTCTTCAATCAAAGGTTGTGAGTATACATCAATAACTTGTTTGGGATTAGCAAGATTAGAAATACTTAATGACAGAAACATATACTCATACTTCATATAATCCAATCCAACCAAATTGAGAACCCGGAGGATGAAAACTCCCGGTTGATTGAATTGGTGATGAATTTGGAAGAGAAGGTATCTTCCTTGGAATCTGAGATTACAGTGTTGAGTCCGAAACTGGATGATTTTCGGTAGGTGATCCAAGAGATGGAAGCGATGGTAGTGCCGATATGCAGCGTGACATGGAGCAGATATCTATTCAGATTGGTTTGCTCCAACGTGCAGTGAGTAACTGCCCTGTTGTTGCTCATGATCCTATTGCTGGGCTTCGGATTCCTGAACCAAAGGCCTATGAGGTGCTCGTGATGCGAAGGAGGTCGAGAACTTCCTTTTTGACATGGAATAGTACTTCCTTGCGGCAAATGTTGAGGATGAGGCAAGGAAGGTGTTGACTACGACCATATATCTGGCGGGTGATGCCAAGCTGTGGTGGCGCACCAAATATGCGGAGATACAGGCCCATCAAGTGCGCCTTGATACCTGGGCCCTTCTTCGGGAGGCGATCCGAGAGCAGCTCTTCCCGGAGAACGTCGAGTAAAATGCCAGGCGGGAATTGCGGAAGTTGGAGCATACAGGCTCCGTGCGAAAATATGTGAAAGCTTTCTCAGTGCTGATGCTGAATATCCGAGACATGTCGGAGAAGGATAAGCTGTTCACTTTCATGGAGGGCTTGAAATCGTGGGCGCATCTTGAGCTGCAGTGCCAACGGGTGACTGATTTGAGTTCGATTATGGCAGCAGCTGAACGCTTGACAAATTTCAACCCAGAGACTTGAAGGGACAGGCAGACGATGTCTGGCCCCGTACAAAATAAGCCGGGTGGGGCAAGATCATTCAGGAGTAACTCCAACAGAGGTGGGGGAGATCAGAAGACCCACGCTCGGAGTAGCTCACAGTGCAGTTCGGGCAGGAACTAGCCCTAGGAGAATAGACAGGGGGCACCGCGGAGGAGTGGGGGATGCTTCCTATGCGATGGCCTGCATAAATATCGGGACTGCCCGCAAAAACAATTGCTGAATGGGGTGGCGACCTTTACTGACAAGGCGTCGCCTGCGAAGGTTGTGGAGCCGCAAGCATTTGCGAGTGGCGAGAATGACTCGGAGGAGAATGAGGACAACTTGGGCGCCGTCTTCCAATGGTGTAGCACATTGTCCCAGGTGGCAGCAAAGAAGGTTGTGCCACCCCTTGCTAGAAAGACTGCCCCGGCTCTTACCGCAAGTCAGTCGAAAGAAGATGCACAGCCCCGGAATCCTAGGAAGAAAGGGTTGATGTTTGTTGATGTGAAGACTCATGGCAATCCCATCTGTGCCATGATTGATACTGGAGCCTCTCACAACTACCTTACGAGTGCCAAAGTGGCGAGACTCGAGCTCGTGGTAGAGAAGGGAGTTGGGAGAGTGAAGGCGATTAACTCGACCGTGCAACCCATTGCTGGTGTGCCAAATTTGTGCTGATTAAGGCTGGTCCTTTTGAGGGCAAGACCAACCTTCTGTCATGGTGATGGATGACTTCAAGCTCATCCTCGGGCTTGAGTTTTTGTGGAACACACGTACAACGATCTTATCGCATGTTGATTCGTTGATGATGATGGGACCAAAACCTTGCATCATCCCCACATTGACCGGGCGCACAGGAGAGAAGAATCTGTCCGCCATGCAGTTTGACAATGGATTCAAGCCGAATGAGCCATCCTACTTGTGCACTCTTCGATTTGAGGAGATAGAGGAGGCGTCAGGGCCCATCCCTGGCGAAATAAGGAAGCTGCTGAGAGATTTTGAGGGCATAACACCAGATGAGCTGCATCGGAAGCTACCGCCGAAGAGAGTAGTGGATCACGAGATTGAGTTGGTGCCTGGCACGAAACCTCCCGCCAGGGCACCGTACAGGATGTTGCAACCTAAGCTTGTTGAGCTTAGGAAACAGTTGAAGGAGAGGCTGGAGAGTGGGATCATCAGACCCGCTAAATCGCCGTATGGGGCGCCGGCCCTATTTCAGAAGAAGGCCAATGGCTCCCTACGTACGTGCTGTGACTATCAGGCGCTGAATAAGATTACTGTGAAGAACAAGTATCCCATACCATTAGTGGTGGACTGCTTCGACTGTTTGAGTCGGGCGAACTATTTTACGAGGATAGACTTGAGGTCGGGCTAGTGGCAGGTCCGAATCAAGGAGGGCGATGAGGCGAAGACGACAATTGTCACGAGGTATGGAGCTTTCAAATTTTTGGTCATACCTTTCGGCCTAACGAATGCTCCCGCAACTTTCAGCACCCTGATGAACCAGGTACTCCATGGTTTCCTTGATGAATTTGTGGTGGTGTACTTGGACGACATTGTGATCTACAGTAGAACTTTAGCCCAGCACGTAGACCATTTGCGGCAGGTTCTGACGAGACTCCGCGAGCAGAAGCTATATACAATGGTATTGAAGTGTTCGTTTGCTCAGGAGACTATCAGTTTCTTGGGGCACATTGTGGAGAGAGGGCAGATTCGAATAGACCCTAAGAAAGTGCAGGCCATTAAGGAGTGGCGACCGCCAACCGATGTTCATGACTTGCACTCATTTCTCAGCTTGGCGAATTATTAACGGCGCTTTGTGAAGGGCTACTCCGAGATAGCACGGCCCTTGACGGATTTACTGAAGAAGACGGAGATTTGGAATTGGATGCCCTAATGCCAAGTGGCCTTCGACAATTTGAAGAAAGCGATGGTGACAGGTCCTGTGCTGGCCTTACCAGATATGTCGAAGTCATTCGTGGTGGAGACACACGCTTCGGACTATGCGTTAGGAGGGGTCCTAATGCAAGATGACCACCCCGTTGCCTTTGAGAGCAGGAAGCTCAAGGACGTTGGGCGGCGCTATTCGGTGCATGAGAAGGAATTGCTAGTCATAGTTCATTGCCTTAGACTATGGCAACACTATTTGTTGGGCTTTCCCTTCGTGATCAGGATGGACAATATTGTAGTAAGTCATTTCATGTCGCAGCTGAAGTTGACCAATAGGCATGCACGTTGGTAGGAGCTATTGTCAGAGTTTTACTTTGTGCTGGAGTATCGGGCTGGCTCCAATAACCATGAGGCAGACGCCCTAAGCCGTAGGGCGAGTTTGGCAAGTTTGGAGTGAATCCCCTCTCGCTCGAAGTTTCTCTCAAGAATAGAAGCAGAACATTGATATTGCTAGAAGTTTCCTGGAGAAAGCTCAGAAGCGGATGAAGAAGTATGCAGATAAAAACTGTCGCTTCCTCGAGTTCAATGCGAGAGACCTGGTGATGGTGAAGGTCCCAGAGCCGAGATTATCAAAGTCATCAAGGGAGAGAGATCCTCGGTTGATACAGAAGTATGTTGGCCCTTTATCTGTTATTAGGCATATTGGAACGGTGGCCTACAAGGTGGAGTTGCCTTCCTGGTAGAAAATTCACAACGCCTTCCATGTGAGCCAATTGAAGAAATATTCAGCAAACAAGGAGGACGACACCCGCAATCAGCCCAGTCGCCCGCAGCTTGAATTGACGAAGATTAAGGAGAAGGTGGCTGAAGCAATCCGGAATCAACGAGTGCCAAGTACTGCGAATCGCAATCACACGGAGTACTTGGTGAATGGAGGGGATGGAGTAGTGAGGAGAACACTTGGGAGCGAGTGACGAACCGAAAGGCGTTCTTACCTCTTGTCGAAGCTTACCATGCTTCCCATGTGCCGAGGACGTTGCTATCTCAGGTGGGGGAGAATGTCATGGGTCGCCCGCGCACTCGGCACCCTTGACGCACATTTCGGCCACTCAATCGTTCTACATTGCCGACCAAACAACCTTCGCCGACAGACATTGGACTTCCGCAGTCTTAGAGTTTTAGGTGTTGGTCATTTATTTTATTTTGTTATTTTGCTTTGTTTTGTTTAGATTGCTCAGGAGACGTTAGGCCTCCTGAGGTGCGTTTTTCAATCTTTTTAGTGTCTATTGCTTTCAATAGGAAAATATTTTTTAAGCCTATTATAGGGGTGGGGGGGGGGGGAAATGAGTCTAGGAAGCTTGGTTTAGTAACGTGCTAGTGTCCCCCTCAAGGCGATCCCCTTGCTTTAGCATCGTTGTCCACTGTATACGCAATTTTCAGTTTAATGCATCTACTTTCTGAAATCGCGTGTTCAATTTGCTGCCGTTGCTGTTGTCGCTATCATTATTGTGATATCTGTCGGCGTGCTTTTAGTGCCGAGCGAGTGTGTGTTGATATTGGCAGAAGTAGTCGGCGGACTGCTAGCCACAGGGTTCCCCTTTTCCTGCGCTGCGGAAGGCGCCTCGTGAGACAATGGTAGGTTCTCTGTTTGTAGCTTTTAGCATGTGGTTGTATCTCCTTCATCTCAATCACGACCTTCCACCTCGTTATCTTGTTCCCCTATTTGGAAGACTTTTTGGAAGTCTAATGTCCCAAGAAAGATTCAGGTGTTCACATGAAAATTAGGTCAAAGTGCCCTTCCGACAGGGGCGAATTTACAGAAAAGAATAATTGATGAATTGCTAGTGTTTCCTCTATGTCAATCCGAGGGAGAGGACAACAAACATGCCTTTCTTCGCTGCCCTTTTGCCCGACAAGGGTGGTGCTTATCTCATCTTCGTTGGGCCATTGTTTCTGCTTTCTCCTCTGATTCCTGTGGCTGGATTGAACGTGTGGCAACAGAATTCACGAAGAGGAACTTGAGACCTTCATCACCATCTGCTAGGCTCTTTAGTGGAACAGAAATCGAACACTCATGGTACATATCAATACACTTTCTCCAGGTGAGTTTCTGAATTTCACCCACAAATATCTCCAATCATTTCATCAGGTGAACGCGACACCAGATCGCATCGTCACTCGAGCGGCTCCTACCCGATGTTGGATAGATTAACCTTAACTATGATGGTGTGGTTTTCGCAGCATCAACGGAGATAGGGTTAGGTGTTATCGCAAGAGTTTCAAATGGTGCTCGTGTGGGTGGAAAATGATGCGACTAAAGCGAGAAATGGAGCCTGAATTGGTGGTGGCGCTTGCTGCCCGAGAGGCTATTTCTTTACCTCACAAACCGGGTTGTAAGATAATTATCCTTGAAGGAGACTGTGCAAATCTTCATCTTAAACTCTCGTCGTCCCAAGAAGATTGTTCTGGTGTTGGCACGGTCACTAGAGACATCAAATATCTAGTCATAGACTTTGAATGTTGTGTTTTCTCGGTTGTTCGTAGATCTAGCAACAAAGTTGCTCACTCTTTGGCTACGAATGCTTCTAGTGTTGAATGTGGGGATCTTGTTTTTCCCCCTTCATCATTGATGCATCAAAAAGACTAAAAAAATATGCATTAAGTTGTTGTAATTAATTGATCAGAAAGACTAAAAAACATTACTATCATGTAAAATTTACTTATTGTACATAAAAAAGACGATCATATTAGTTACTTAAACATATTTAATTAATATATTTTTTTCAGTATTTAATAGGGTAAATTACAACAATCGATTTGGCGTAATTACGAGTACCCCCTTGTTGTTTGAAAACTTACTAATACCGCCCTAATTTTAACGGCCGTCTAACAATTAACTCAATCGGTTAGATTTTCATCCATTTTTATAGTGAACTGACCAAAATTTAGTTGTAGATCAAAAATTATAATTTTTTTTATTTTTTTAAAAAATATTTTTTCATGGACTAAGTGTATAATTTTTTTTATAATTTATAAAACTTTCATCCATTCTGTTCAATTTTTTATACGTTTTTAATTTTTTTTTAAAAAAAAATACTACGGTAAGGGCAAAGTTGACAATTTCATACCTTCATTCAAGAATTATATAATTTTATCAAACATCAAGGGCTATTTGTAATTATACCAAATTTTAGGAGAAGTCATTGTAATTTATCCTATTTAATATCCTGAGTGGTAATATTTGGGAAACCAATATCTAACTAACATATACCTCTAAATTTTATTGTACTTCAACTTTTAATTTTCCTTTTACAATAAGCACTTTTCTAAAGAAAGCGGCTGCTGACACTTCCTTAGTATATTTATTTGCTCATCCACCTAACTCTCCAACACATAATATTTTAAATGTATTCTACTTATTTGTGTGTTCCCATTTTCAGATCCCAACCCACTAACAAAATTATACAAATAAGAGTTTCACGTTGAACGAATACCCACGTCAATTTTGAAAGGTATAATTACACTAAATTTTTTTAAAATTTCATATAATTACACGTATTTTTTTTATAATTTCCTTATATATAGTACTATTGAAATTTATTTATATCTAATAAATAAATTTTCTTATTAATTCAAATTAATCAAATTTGTTTATATTAATAAAAAAATCGAAAAATATTTATATCTATTTTTAATTTTATTGCACAAATAAATTGTTTTATCATACATCTTCGTGCTAATGCATGTGAGAGTATATCTTCATCGTTATAAGAGAACTTTAATTAGAAAAAAATTATTTGGCATTTTATAAATCAATTGATGGTAAATATCAATTTTTTTGTTAATATCAACATATTAGCTAATTTTAAATAATGGAGACTTGTTAGACAGAAATAAATTTTAGTAGTGTTAAATATAATTTCTCAAATTATAAAAAATATATATGTAATTATACTAAATTTCAGAAGAGATAACCGCAATTATACCATTTGGAAATTTCCTCGAGGAAATTATTTAATAATCTACAGAAAAAGAAAATTACAAGAATAGGGTAAGTTTGAAAAAATTGAAAAGGTAGGCAGCACCCTGATTCAAAATTATCATATTCTTGTAATTTTCTTTTTGTTTGCATTATTAAAATAATTTCCCCAATTTCATGGTCAACTTGCCATCTACTTTTCTGTAATTTCCTCCAACAATCTTGTTATAATTCTCCATCAGGATTTTCATAAGTTCCAAACGAATATTTTCAGTATAAGTTTTTCATTTTTCAGTTCTTGTTCCATTCACCATTTCCATGGCAGAAAACCCGCCGGCCGCCGGCGTGCTCGAGCGCTGCGATATCCGGCCGTCGGCGAACACTACGTCGGAGCTAACTCTCTCCCTTCTCCACTTCGACATAACATGGCTATACTTCCACCCAGTCCACCGTCTCCTATTCTTCGATTTCCCTTGTTCCAAGACCGAGTTCCTTGAAACCGTCGTCCCGAAATTGAAAGAATCTCTGCACGAAACTCTCAATCATTTCCTCCCACTCGCCGGAAACATCATCCATCCTCTCAACTCCGGCAGACCCTTTTCACGATTCGAAGACGGAGACTCTGTTACACTCACCATTGCTGAGTGTGACAAGGACTTCGACTACCTCACCGGAAACCACCCCCGTGTGGCTGACGAGTTCTATGCTTGCGTCCCTCAGCTGCCGCCGGCGAAACATACTCCAGACGTCGTCATATTACCTGTCTTAGCTCTCCAAATCACTCTATTTCCAGACCGCGGTGTGTGTTTGGGTATCACCAACCACCACGGTATCGGCGACGCCAGCTCCATCGTCCGATTCATCAAAGCCTGGGCCTCTGTCAACAGATCCAGCGGCGATTCTAAGCTGATAGACGACAAATTGCTCCCATTTTACGACAGAACCTCCGTCGAGGACCCGGAGGGATTAGATTCCATTTACTGGAACTTGATCAAGCAATCCCGCGCCGTCGAATCTCCGCCAATCTCATTCCCTCTCAACAAAATCCGCGGGACTTTCATTCTTAGGAAAGACGATGTGCAGAAGCTGAAGCACTTCGTCCTGGAGAGAAGGCCCGAGATGCACATCACGGCTTTCATAGTCACCTGCGCGCTGGTCTGGGTTTGCCTGGTTAAAGTAGATGGGGCGACGGAGACGCTGGCGGACGACGAGCCCGAGTACTTTTGCTTCGCCGCCGACTGCCGCGGACGGCTGAGCCCTCCGCTGCCGGCGGCGTATTTCGGGAACTGTTTGGGGTTTGTGAAGGCGGAATCAACCCACGGATTGTTGAAAGGAAACGACGGGTTCTTATTCGCGGCTCAGTCCGTTGGGGAAGCTATACACAAGACTGTGAACAACGAGAAGGGAATCCTTGACGGGGCGGAGAATTGGCCGCGCCAATTCGGAAAACTGATCGGAAAACGCCTGTTTGGGGTGGCGGGGTCGCCGAGATTCGATCTCTACGACGTCGATTACGGCTGGGGAAGGCCGATTAAGTTCGAATCAGCTTCGATTGACGCTGATACGTCGATGTCCTTGTGTAAATCCAGGGATTTTGAAGGGGGTTTGGAGATTGGTTTGTCCAGACCGAAAGAGATATTGGATGCCTTTGCAGCCATCTTTACTGAAGCACTTCGAAATCTGTGATTCCGTAATTTCAGGCAGTTTTGTCCTAACTGTTGCAGGATCTATGGAGGCTTTTGAGGTTGCAAAATCTATGCATATTCCTCCTAATCCAAAATTTTCTTGCCAAGCGAGGGATCTTAGTGCCTAAAATTCTTCGATTCCGTTTTTATGTTCGTACACATATTGTATGGATGATTTAAATTTTTATTAGTTTTCATCAAATTTATAGAGAAAGTTCATTTTTTATTTCGATTGAGAGCAATTTCGAGATTATTTAGCTACATTCCAACCATTCTCGATTTTGCTATGTGTTCGATGAGGTTTGAAGAAAACTTTTTATTTTTTTATTTTTCCTAATTTCTTAATAAAACATTTATTTCATACTTTTCAGTTATAAATATATAAATTATTAATGCCATACATAAATATTTTATTTAATTGTAATTGATTTAATATTACATTAAATTAGTAATATTATATGTATATATATATATAGCACACAAATAACAAATGGAGAATTAACTTCATTATTATAAATCAAGTTATCGAATGTTGGCATGTTGGGAGCGATGAAAGAAATAACTGATTAGCCTTTCTAATATAGACATATTTTTTTCTTTTCCAAAAATAATTAAGAAAAACTCATAGTAATCATTTGAGCCAGCCATTTTGAAATTGAACCAGTGACCTCATCGCACATACGGGTCCAATCAATTGGGAGAAAATCAATAGATACCTATTCAAGACCGATTTATCCTTTTTAAACGGAGTATACAAAATTATCGATTTTAATCTTAGACAAAAAATCGATATTGAGGCCTGGATCACGATCGATCCTAATAGGAATTAAAATACTCAGATTCGTAGTAATATTTCTCAAATAATTCCGAAAAAAGTATCAGTACAATCAAGATATCTTATAACACATAGTTAAAACAACAATTATTATTATTTAGCTTTAATAGCAAATAATAACATAAAATTCATAATTATACTACATAAAAATACATTATTTTGACTGATAGAAATAACACAAGATTAAAATGTGTTAATTCGAACTAAAAAGGTAAAGATAATAGTTTTAAAATTTTATTTTTGTGATTATTTTATACATTTATTTAGTGTTATACTATAGCATTTCCATAAGGTTTCCAAGAAGGTTCTAATATTCATTAATTTGAAACATGTATTAGAAGCGGAATTTTAATACATAATTGTACGGTGCAATGTTTTAAAATCCAATTCGAATCGTCGGAATCGCTGATCGAGCTATAAAATAGATCAGGCAAAAGGCAAAAATTAGTGGGAACAAAAAACTGTATTATTTTAAGCAGACCGACCAACTCGATGATTCGACCGTCAAACCGACCAATCCAGTCCTAGGTCATGCGAACCGGTTGGGTCTCGTATTTTAGTTAATTTCTTCCCCTTTCTTTTTATAATTTAAATAATTAGAATAATTAGTGTGTTAAGTCATTAACGTTGGACGCTTATTAGCTTTTTATTATTTTGAAACTTGTATTTTTGGGTGTGGCGTGATTTTTATTATTTGAATTTCTTGTACTTTTATGCTACATTTGTTGTATTAGGCTATTACATATCTATTTTATGTTACTTAATTCTAAGAATATATTATTAAAAATATTAATTGCAAAGAGAAAAATATTTAAAAGATAAAATTTTTAAGTACATTTATATTATTTATCTATTCAAGTTATTTTTATTTATTTTTTGATTCGATCACGATTGAACTAACGATTGAACAAGTAACCCATAATCCACTGAATTTACCGTTTTAATAATCGATCTAGGTTTTAAAACACTGTTATGGAGGTCCACTTTTAATTACTAGTGAATTTAATTATAATTTTTAATTTAAAAAATAAAAATGTCAATGTAGAAGAGTATCATAGAGAATCCCCACCATATTTTCAGAGCAAAGCCAATTCACAAATACTTAGACAAGGGACCCACAGCAAGAGGCAATATCCAAAGCCTTGACAATAACAGTAGATGTAGGGATATCAGTGTCACCCACAGCGAGTAGGGATGGATGGCCAGCACGGAGCTTACAAATTAAGCTTGAGAAGTCCCCTTCAAGTTGGATGGATGGCCTCCCTCTTCGAATTGCAAATTGAATCGCATCCCTGGCTGCTTACGCTTCAGCCAACTCGCCATCCCCGCCCGAGCCAATCGCCAAGACAGCCAGCCCACACACCTGCCTAACGCATCCCGCGCAGCTACCCCAACACCTAACTCCTTCCCCTGCTGAAAAGTAGCCCCGTCAAAATTAACTTTGATGTAGTGTGATGGAGGCGCCTGCCAGTGAGCGGGAGTATGAGAGGAAATCTGGCCCTATGACGCAGTAGATTGGGAGAAAAAGGAGGCTAGAAAGTTGGAAACGAAACAAGTAACCTAATTTGGGGCTAAGCTCTCACCCTCCATTAAGCGACTATTTCTCACCAAATAGCCCAACAAAAACACAACAAGAGAGCCAAATCCCCTGCTTCCAAATGGCGAGAAACATATTGCAACCAAGGGAGAACGCCCTGACCAATACTGAGAGGGAGCCTCGTATGAAAAGGAGAGAGAAAAGATACCTGCCGAGCAAAAGGGTAGAAAGCTAACACGTGCATAGCATCCTCCCTTTCCTCCTGACAGACTGAGCAAACCTCTTGTACACCTGGGATCATGCGACTAAGATTCAAACTCATTGGCAGCCATTCGAACAAGAATGCCAAATGAAGACCTTCACCTTATTAGGGAGTTTGAGCTGCCACACTATGTGCCACTAGGACATTTCCTCCTCCTTGAGGGAGCTAGAACAAGGGCGACCGTTTACGCTGTATGAATTTGTGGGGCCACATTGGTGGAATAAAAAAAGAGATTCCTATATCGAGCAATTTGGCGTAAAACGATCTGAACTATTAAGTATAGACGCCAAAACCAAGATGGGAGCCGACACCAAATTTCATGCCCTAAACTAAGGCCGAAAAACGGTAGATGGAAGGAGCATACCCATATGGACTTGATAGCCTAAGTCTCTAGTGCCATTGACCATTGTTAGATGGTCACCCATGGTGACCTGTTTTCTTGATCAAGGGATCATCGAAAATTACTAATTAAAATGATTTAATTAACAATAGTGTTTGACACTAGTCCAAGTCTAAATGAGAGATGATCCTAAAGAATCACACACAAATCACTGAGAAGGGACGATGAATTTTTTGGAAATTAATTCCATAAATAATTGGATTATTTATAAATGAGAGAGATCCATTGGATGGAGGAGCCTAAGGATAAATTGATAGGATTGATTTATATTGGGCTTACCCTTATTATTTAATAAGTTGAACTTATTAATTAATAAAGACTTATTGGGGTCATGTATTTAATTCGACTAAATATATGATAGGCTTAATTAGGTGTATTTTAATTAAATTGAATTTAATTAAAATTAGTTGGCCTTTGTATTTAATCCTAATAAAATCGGCCAAACACCCCCTAAATTAAGTACATTGGATAATTGTAGGGAAGGAAATAATTGACTAGCAATTCTCACTTTTGGAAAGTGCTATGTTGGTGATTCTTTATTTGGAATAAAGAATATATTGCCTTATAGATAATGGAATAAACTTAGATACATTCTAGTACATTCATACAAGGTATATATATATAATCTAATTAGTTATTTGAAATAATTAATTATTACACAACACAAATATTCTCCTACCCTAGAACAACTCCAATCGGCCGCCCCCTTTCTCTCAAAACACTCTTTGTGAGTTTTCTCCCTTATTCTCTTCTAGCAAAGGGAATTAAGGAATCCCTATTTTTCGGTGTGTTGTGGACGTGTCTTTAAAGGACTTCTACGTTGGAGTCTCGCATGCATAAATCAACAAAAGGAGGTTCGAAGGAAATCAAACAAGAGGTAATCTTTGATTTATGTTTCTTGTACTCCTCGATTTTAATTTCACCAAAAGCCCCATTGTTTTATTGTTTATTAATTAACTACATAGAATGCCCCGTGTTAGAATAGGTGACCAAAA
Source organism: Sesamum indicum (assembly GCF_026168435.1). Taxonomy (NCBI): domain Eukaryota; kingdom Viridiplantae; phylum Streptophyta; class Magnoliopsida; order Lamiales; family Pedaliaceae; genus Sesamum; species Sesamum indicum. Next base: position 2,841,689 of record NC_142669.1, read on the forward strand.
AGCCAATTGGATTGGCGATTTTGAGAACCATTTAGCACTCTTTATGAATGTGATATTATCTTGATGAATGTAATAAGCATTCATTTGTGGAACCATGTGTATGTTGAGCTTACTATTTACATTGAATGGTGTTTTAATGTCGCAACAAATGCTCACAGATCAATTGGATAACCAATGTTGTTGGATGCGCATTGCATGGCAGCTATGAAACCAACTTCTTAGGGTTGGTCTAAAACGTTCCAAGTTGAAGACCTCAAGACTAGGCATCGAGAGTTCGATAGAGACTTGCACTAAGTATTGCATTCATTGAATGAGTACCGTGTTTCTTCGGCGACAATAATGGGATGTCTATGTAATTTTAGTGGATTAGTTGACAAGGTTGTTAAGTGATTGAACTGACTCATGGGAATCGTTATATGGAAGTCTTGGAGGCTTGGTCTATATGACTTGATTTCCCAGCTTCGGAAATATAGAATTAGTCCTTGGGCTTGAGGAATCATGGCAGTCGCATGTATATGATGGCTATATCTTGGATCTGGCGAGAGATGACTGTATCGTCGATGTGGTCATTATATGTCTTGTCCAGTGTAGTCGGAGTATGTAGTAAGCATGGTGGATTACAAGATAGAATTCGTCCCTATCAGTATATGATGGATATATCTCCTATACGCTCTGAGATGGTTGAGACTATCAAAGTTTATGGCCATAGCGATTGGTTGACTAGGACATAGTTCTTTTGTCGATCAATAGAGTAAATGCATCTCAAGTATTCAACATAGTTGCCTGGTCCAGGATGAGAACCGACACCTAATTTTATACCCTAGACTAAGGCCGGAAGATGGTTGACGGAAGGACCATACTTCTGTGGAACTCGAGAGTCTAAATGTTCACGCCAATATTCACCTAGTCTCTAGTACCATGGACCATTGTTAGATGGCCACCCATGGTGACGAGTGTTTTCGAATAATGGTTAGTTAAAAATAATTAACTAAATTAAATTTAATTAATTATTTGTGTTGTACACAATGCCAAAGTCTAGCTTAGGGTGAACCTAAAGAGTCACACACAAGTCATTAAGGAATTGGTGGAATTAATTTGGAATTAATTCTACAAGAAAAAATTAATTTAATTGGATTAAATTAATTCAAGGAGAATATAATAATGATTGGATCATTTATTCAATAATCCATTTGATGAATGACTCAAGAATTAATTAATTGGCCTAATTAATTTTGGGCTTAAATTAATTGAATTAATTTATTAAGTATGGCTGAATTAATTGATTGGATCAATTAATTAGTATTTGAACTTAAATTTATTTAATTGGATTAACTAAATCTTTGAAACTTGTTCGGCTAAAATTAATTTAATTAATTATTATCCAATGGACTTTGATTGGACTTGATTTAATTTGATTAAATCAAACCCGGTGAATACTTGAAGTCCAAGCCCATTTGAGGGAGGTTGGAGAAAGTTAAGAAGGAGTTGAAACTCCTCACCATGATGAACATGATGGAGTGGTTATTTCATCATGGTCGGAGGTTGCATATGTGTGTGCATTGTGCCCTTGGTGGCAAACTTGGTAGTTATTGAATTTTGAATTAATTATATATAATATACAAAACTACACACATATCCAACACAATCATAACATGAAATTTGCTCTCTTTTCTCTCCAAAGATGTTCTTCTTTTTGTTCTATATTTTATTGCATTCAAGTTAGAACATAGAACAATCCGAAAGCACTAAACAATAGTGTTAGTTTGGAGTTATTTTTTTTCTTATTCTTTGTTCCATCTAGCAATAGAATAAAAATTATATCTATTCCTTAGTGTGGTGTGGACAAATTAGAGGGGTTCTAGTTTAGATCTTAAAGTGAACGGGAGAACGTAAAGGGAACAACGCACGTTGCTGATCAACTATAGAAACAAAAAGGTAAAGTTTCATGTTTTGTTTCTATGCTTTTTGTTTCATTCTCTTGCCACTTGTCTAGCATGTTTATACATTTATTATTATGCTTTTGACAAACACCAAACGCCTGGAAATTTCAAAGGGAACACTCCTTTGAACTGTTTTAAATAATTTTTATATTTCACGCTCTTGCCGCGTTCCCAAGCCATACCCATTTTTTCACCCAGAAACTCCAAGGGTACACCCCTTGGAACCATGGTCTTATTGTGTTAGATTTTTAATTTATGTATTTTAATCACCGCTTCCACTTGTGCATTCCAGTGACCGATCCACTGGTACCTTTCAAGTGGTTTCAGAGCCCGGTTTAATGTGGGTCTGATAACTCGCGAATTATCACGATTTTATAGTGATTTAATCTTCCTTTTTAAGTCAAAACATTCCTAATCATGTGATTTTATTGCATATTCAGCAAAAGGGAAGATATGAGATAAAGATGGCAAAAATCAAGCTAAAACCAGAATTGAACGCATTAAAAAGAAAAATGGAGATTACAAGGCAATTTCTGCGGGATTGACTCAATGTGCCCACGCTTAGTGATTTGGTCAACATGGATGAAGAAAGGAAAGGAGTGATTTCCGTAAGAGAATAAAAAGGAATGATGTGCTTAGATTTGGAAAGGATTCCTTAACACATGTTATTTGTGATTTATTTACCTTTTTAGAATTAATTATGTACTTATCTCCCGCGTCTAGATTCGTAGGACACCTTTATTATAAATAGGGGGTCTCTTCATTTGAAGGTTGTTCGTTGTTCGTTGAAACTCGATAGAATACTTTATTTTCAATAGCTTATTTCATCCTCTCTATTTTAGTTTTAATTTATAACCGGAGTTAATGGAATTCCACTTTTTAGTGTATTCTTCCATTAATATGTCCGGCTAAATTTTTTATTTTCTGGTTAAGGTATGGTGATTGATTGATTCGTAATATGATGTGAGATCTAATTTGCTCCTTTTACACTTGTTAAATGAATGTTCATGCTATTTTCAGTGCTTTAGTTACAAACATCTGATTTATGAATGATTCGGCCGGTTGTTCATTATCAAGAAGGTTTGCTTAGCTAATTGAACTTTATAAATTCGTATAATTGTTTATTTAGTTCAATGCTTAGTAGAAACGTAGCATGATTAATTATGTCATAGTAATTAGTTATGTTGTGTTGAACGAATGATCTAGTTTAAACGAATTATCCTCGTACGAGTTTGTTGATTAGAATCAGGCCTTTCTAATTCTTAATGCTGTTAATAGATTAAATCTTGCGCTATTAATTAGGGATCTAGCCAACTGTCGTACCTTGACTGACAAAAAGGTAAGAAAATGTAAGGTGTTAGGTCGTACCAGCACCATAACTGGTTTATTTGTTTATACATGTGCTATTTTTGAATCAATGATCAACTAGCAAGAATCAAGCATGATCCTAGCCTTAACTGGAAAATCTCTCTCTCGTATCTTCGTCAACTAATTTCAATTGTTTTCAAGTTTATTTAGTTTTGAATTATTTCTTTTTATCATCAACCTCCCCCCATTATTTTCTTTTTCTTGAAGAAATCAACTTAAAACTAGCCCCTGTGGAATCGACCCTACTCCCACTTTCACAAGTATTATAGGAATTATTTTAGGTAATCTCGACACCTACCAAACTGTTAATGCTAAGGTTTTCTCGTACAGGTAAATTGGAATATGATCCCGAAATCGAGAAGACCGCACGAAGACTTCGTTGGGAGACTAAGCAACAATCGGAAGGAACATCTGCTCCCTACAAAGATAGAAAAGACATAACCTTGGAATTGGAGGAGTCCTCAAGCAAATCCGGAGAAGAAATAATCGCTTTGATTCCTAGAAGATCAATCAAGGATATGACATCGTCCGATGTGAACCAACAGCCACTGTGTATTGAGTACCTAAACTTGGAGGTAAACTTTGAACTGAAATCTAGATTGATTCATTTACTTCCCACCTTCCGTGGTCTCGCAGGTGAAGATCCACACAAGCATCTGAAGAAATTCCATGTGGTATGCTCCGGAATGTGACCATAAGGCATAAGCGAGGAACAAGTCAAACTGAGAGCATTCCCTTTCTCTCTTGCGGATCAAGCGAAGGATTGGCTGTACTTTCTACCTTCATGATCCATTACAACATGGAATGATCTCAAGAGGAAAGTTTCTTGAGAAATATTTCCCTATCTCAAGAGCCACAACGATCCGGAAGGAGATCAGTAGGATTCATCAATTCGCAGGAGAGTCTTCTCGAATATTAGGGAAGATTCAATCAACTAGTGAAAAGTTGCCTCCATCATCAGATCCCAGACCACCTATTGATCCAATACTTCTACAAAGGTCTATCAAGCATGGATAAAAAATTGATAGACGCGACAAGTGGAGGAGCACTGTTAAAAACACCTACCGAAGCACGTAACAGTTTGGGGTTAGATACGACGGTCCAACAAGGAGAAGTAATGAGGTAAGTAATCTTGAAGATCGTTTAAATAAAATCACATCCCTTGTTGAAAAGTTGTTGTAGACAAACATCAACAAGTCAAAGCATGTGATACTTGCGCTTTAACGGGGCATGGCACCAACATGTGCCCAACTCTTCAAGAGTCAACCACCGAGCATGCCGATGTCGTAGGAGGATTCACTGGACAACAACAGAGAAGATATGATCCCTTCTTCAACACATACAACCTCGGATGGAGGGATCATCCGAATCTGAGTTACGGTAACCAACACCAAAATTTTCAAAAACCCCAATACAGGCCACCACCTCCCCAACCTAATCCACACCTAGTCCATCTCTCAAAGACATGAATAAAGCACTAGTGACCAATACACAACAATTCCAACAACAGACCTAGACTAGCATTTAAAATCTAGAATCTCAAATCAGCCAACTGGCATCGTCTGTTAGCAAACTAGAATCTCAAGGTAAGCTACCTTCTCAATCTGTCATTAACCCTAGACAAATGCTAGTGCTACTGTGCTTCGTAGTGGAAAGGAATTGCAGGAAAATGTGAATGAAGATGGCACTAAACGTGGGCACGCTGTGAAAAGAAAGCCGAAAAAAGAAATCGAGGTCCAACAAGAAGAAGCTAAATCCGAAGAGGACCATCCGAAGCCTTTGTAACTAGACCGCCCTTCCCAGAAAGATTCACTAAAGCAAAGAAGGAAGAGGAAGGAAAAGAGATTTTTGAGACGTTTCGCAAATTGGAGATAAACATCCCTTTACTCGATGCCATCAAGCAAATACCCTGTTATGCGAAATTCCTCAAATAATTGTGCACTAGCAAAGAAAAACTCAAAGGCAATGAATGGGTAAGTATGGGGGAGAATGTTTCTGCAATTCTCCAACGGAAACTAGCCCCAAAATGCAAGGATCTAGGTACGTTTTCTATACCTTGTAAAATTGGTGTGATTGGAATAAAGAGGGCAATGTGTGACCTTGGAGCTTCTATAAATGTTATGCCCCTCACCATTTTTGAGTCCTTCAATGTTGGTCCCTTAAAGGAAACAGAGGTAGTCATCCAACTTGCAGAACGCTCTGTAGTCTACCCGGAAGGAGTCTTCTAAGATGTTCTAGTACAGGTAAATGAATTAGCATTTCTCGCCGAGTTTTACGTGTTGGATATGAGGGAGGACAACTGCCCCAATTCCACATCAATCCTGCTAGGAAGACCGTTCCTCAAGACAGCTAGAACAAAAATTAATGTGCATAGTGGAAGTCTCACCATTGAATTCGACGGTGAAATCATAAGATTCAACATTTATGAATCCATGAGGTATCCGACTGATTTACCTACCGCTCTTCTTGAGATATCTTTGATCCTCTTGTGCAGGATTCCACAACAATTAACGATGAGGACCATGTGAAGTACGCATTGAAAGAAAGCCTCACGTTAGAGAAAGCAAAAATTTTGGAAGAAAACATGATCATAGATCCGAACATCGGTGACACCGTCCATGAACTCGGAGCTCATGAAACTTTACCTCCCAATGTTGCTTTCATTGAATTACCTTATTCTCACACCAAAATTGTTCCCTCTATATTGCAGGCGCCCACATTGGAATTGAAGGAGTTGACAAACACCTTAAGTATGCCATCTTGGGGGAGAACAAAATATTACCGATAATAATTTCAAGCAAGCTCACTAATCTTGAGGAAGAAAAACTGATCCGAGTGCTTTGCGAGTTTCGAGAAGCCATTGGGTGGACTATCGCCTACATTAAAGGTTTAATTCCTTCGACTTGCATGAATAGAATACTATAAGAGGAAGGCACTAAACCTTCGAGGGAAACCCAACGCCGACTGAACCCTTTGATGATGGAATTGGTAAAGAAGGAGATCTTGAAACTCCTCGATGCAGGTATGATATTTCCAATTTCTGATAGCGAATGGGTAAGTCCGACTCAAGTAAAGCCTAAGAAAACAGGTATCACTGTAGTCGAAAATTATGTTGGAAACTTAGTACCTACACGTGTTCAAAATGGGTAGCGAGTTTGTATTGACTATAGAAAGCTTAATGCCGCCACTAGGAAAGATCATTTTCCACTCTCATTTATAGATCAAATGGTAGAGAGGTTAGCATGTTGATCTCATATGGATATTCAGGTTTCCATCAAATTCCAGTGGCGCTGGAAGATCAAGATAAAGCAACATTCACATGCCCATTCAGAAGTTTCGTCTATAGAAGAATGCCCTTTGGTCTATGCAACGCACCCGCTACCTTCCAAAGATGTATGATTAGAAAAATTTATTGAACAATTTATTGAAGTTCTCATGGACGATTTTACTGTTTATGGAAACTCATTTGAAGATTGTTTGGAAAAATTGATTAAAGTACTTGAAAGGTGCATAGAAAAAAACCTCGTTCTAAATTATGAAAAAGTGCTATTTCATGGTAGATCAAGGTCTAATTCTAGGGCATATCGTGTCTTCTAGGGGGATAGAAGTAGATAGGTCTAAAGTAGATGTCATAAAATCCTTGCCTTACCCCGCCAGTGTGCGGGAGATTCATTCTTTTCTTGGACATGCAGGGTTCGATGATTTATAAAGGACTTCTTGAAGATCGCTCAACCATTGTGTGCGCTGCTGTAGAAAGACTAAAATTTTGAGTTTGATGAGGCTTGTGCGAAAACCTTTGACAAGTTAAAGGACTCCCTAACATCAGCACCAATGATTCGTCCCCCTGACTGGAACCATCCTTTTGAGATAATGTGTGACGCCAGTAATCACGCCATCGGGGCTGTCCTAGGCCAAAAGATAGAAAAAGATCTGCACGTGATATACTATGCCTCACAGATGTTGGACAGCGCTCAAAGAAACTACACAAGAACGGAAAAGAACTTTTGGCTGTTGTTTTTTGCTTTAGAAAAATTTCGCCATTATTTACTTGGAACTAAAGTTGTTGTGTATTTTGATCATGCAACATTAAGATACCTGTTGTCAAAGAAAGATGCAAAACCACGACTGATAAGATGGATACTGCTGCTGCAAGAATTTAATCTAACGATTAAAGACAAGAAAGGAGCGGAAAACCTCGTGGCAGACCATCTTAGTCGATTGGTCACTGACGAAAACCCACCACCTCTGTATGAGGAGTTCCCGAACGAACATCTTCACACCATTCAAGGAATCACCCCATGGTACACTGATATAATCAATTTCTTAGCTACCGGAATTCTGTCACGGGATTTGACTAGAGCAAGGAAAGACAATCAAAAGCGACGCCAAACACTATGTGTGGGATGAACTTTACTTATGGAAATTTTGTTCGGATCAAATCATTTGAAGGTGCGTGCCTGAAACTGAAATCCCCTCCATTCTTGAGTTTTGTCATTGATATGCATTTGGAGGTCATTTTAGGCATAAAAGACAGCACGAAAAGTGCTAGAATGCGGCTTGTTTTGGCCAAGTATGTTCAAAGATGCATATCTATTTTGTAAATCATGTGAAAATTGCCAAAAAGCAGGGAACCTTGGCCATCGTGATCAAATGCCCCTTTTCCCGATACTTGTGGGGTGAAGTATTTGATGTGTGGGGAATCGACTTTATGGGACCCTTCCCATCTTCTTTTGGCAAGACTTACATCATCTTAGGAGTAGATTATGTGTCCAAATGGGTAGAAGCAAAGGCCACTCGAGCCGATGATGCTAAAACTGTTGTGGAATTTGTCAAGGCTAATATTTTCTCTAGGTTTGGTATGCCAAGAGCAATCATAAGCGACCGAGGGACACATTTTTGCAATAAGGTGGTCGAGGCATTGTTCAAGAAATATAATACCACGAATCTCGACATGAATGGTCAAGAGGAAGTCTCCAATCGAGAGATCAAATCCGTACTCGAGAAAATGGTGAATCCTAACCAAAAGGATTAGAGTATATGCTTGGATGATGTTTTGGGCTTATTGTACAGCGAACAAGACCCCATAGGTATGTCTCCATATCGTTTGGTTTATGGTAAATCTTGTCACCTTCCTGTCGAACTTGAGCATAGGGCATATAGGGCAATCAAGCAATTCAATTTGGCAATGGATGAAGCGGGAGGGCAAAGAATGTTGCAAATACAAGAACTCGAGGAATTACGGAATGATGCTTATGAGAATTCAAAAATCTACAAGAAAACAGCCAAAGCATTCCATTATCGCACCATTTCTTGGAAAGAATTCGTTGTTGGGCAAAAAGTTCTCCTCTTTCATTCTAAGCACAAGTTGTTTCCAGGTAAGTTGCGTTCTTGATGGATAGGACCTTTTGTTGTTACTAACATTTTCCCTCATGGCGCAGTCGAAATAAAGAGTCACACAACTCATAAGGTGTTCAAGGTGAATGGACATCGGCTCAAGCCTATCGACGAGGATTTTCAAGCACCAACAATTGAGAAAATTCAACTTGTGGAGCCCACCTTCACCTAAATACACCTCTCTCAGTCTAGCCAAAGACGTTAAAGAAAGGCGCACCCATGAAATTTCTATCCTTTTCTTTTCTCTTTCATTTGATTTTAGTTTTAGTGTTTTTATTCAAGTTTTGCGATGGGTGCCCATGCTTAATAAAGCATCCAAATCTGTTTAGAAGGCCAAACCGGACAGATTTGCTGATTTCATTAAGTGTGCCCACGCTTAAAGGGTCTTCCTAATCTGTTTAGCTCACTTCACCAAAACAGATTTGAAGATCCCATTAAGCGTGCCCACGCTTAGTTGAACTTTGTAGGCTGTTAATCACTTCACCAACTTTCATTTACTATCCTTTTTTATTTATTTATAATAAAAAGAATAAAAAGATCGAAAAAATCATTAAAAAAGGAAAATATGTCAAAATCTTTCAGCTATTTTGACCAAGATTTTCTCACTTTTTCTCTCAGCTCCTCAACAACAACTTTAAATCTGCCAAGATCTCTCTCTCGCTCGACTTCGCCGTCCCAACTCCGACCAGCCACCAGTTACCGTCAACTCCATGCCAGAGATCTGCCACCACTGCCTCATATCCGTCATTGCGCCGCCGTCTCCCGTATCCCAAAGCCGGCTACTGTTACTCGTTCCCACGCATCATGCAACCCAGCCACTATTCCACTTCGCTGAGCACGACCCAGGTTTGCCGTTCGCCAGTCGCCGCCGCTCTCACACCGTCGTATCATCCAGCCTAGCGCCGCTGTCTTCTGTTTCTCGCCTCCCACGCGACGCACAATCACCAATTCACCCCCTTCATCTCTCAGTCCGCCGTTCTCTCTACATCCAAGCCACCGTCACATTTTTTCCCCTGTCGTCGTCGTCAGTCCAAACAACCTCAATTTCTCTCTCGCCAGACAACAGTCCAGCCTCATCGTCGCTGCTTCACCATCACCCTTTGTCTCTGAAACCACCGTTGCTCTCCGTAGCTGTTTCTTTAGCCGAAACCCATCTCCGTCGTCACTGACTCACTTGCTGCACTTTCGTTCGCGACGCCACCAAACCCATCTCCAACCTCACAGTCTCTGTTCCACTCCTCCGCCGTCGTCGCTGTTTGTTCCAAAGTTATCTCTGTGGTGCACGGTTTTTCTCCTCTTTCTATCTATATCGTCTTCTTTTTTTTTCCTTTTAATTCTACTTGTTTTATTTTCTCCTCAGTTAATTTAGGATGAGTAGCCAAAAAAGAAGCCGAGAAGAAGGGTCCTCTTCCAGATTGGGACCCCGTTCCCGTGGCACACGCTGCGCAAGCGTATTTCCACCATCATCAAAAGATTGGCGGGAACCTCAGATTCACTACCCTTACGGAAATATACACTACTCAACACTCGTAATATTCTGCCAAAATAGTGCACAATGATACTTTATGTAGTTTGCATGCTATTGAGAGTAGTAAGTTGCTGATTGAGAATATTGATTGGCAATGTTTCTTTAATTGCACTGAGCATGCTTATATTGAACTCACGAGAGAATTCTACACGACCTATGAATTTACTACTCCATCATCACTCACGTTAGACACGCTAGGAGTAGTTAAATTTCATTTGATGCGACGTCACTTTTCTATGTCTTTAATTGAGTTCAATACAGCACTGGGTTTTACAACTACTGTACATGCACATACTCACAAGTACATTAATTCTTTATGTGATTACCATGAGGATTTTAATCCTATCAAAAAATTGCGTAAACTGTCTACTAATCCACTTGCCTATCATCCCAGTAGATCGAAAAGCCATTACTCGAAAAACCCAGTGCTCAAGTATGTTCACCGTTTCCTAGCTTTAAATTTTTCAGTCGTAGAGATACATCTGGAATTTGCTCTAAAGCTAAATTATTTTTTTTGTGGTGTATGTTACACGGAATTAAAGTTAATCTTGGATTTTGGCTGGCTACGTAATTTCAATCATCTCTTAACCGAAATCGTACTTTAATTCTTGGTTTGTACATTACTTTAATTGCAATAAATCTTGGTGTTGTTCGCCCTTCTCTCCATAACCTCCATATTGCTTGTGAAGTGGAACCATTGGACATGGCTAGTTTAGCACGGATGGGCCTTGTCGCTAGGAATGCTAGTCTTTTTCAGTTTGTGGATGCAGGACGACCGCCCACCGGAGATACGCCCTCCACTTCAAGACCACCTCACAGCAATGACCCATACGAGGACGTAGACACCAAGAAGGAAGAAAGCGATGATGGAGATGATGAGGATGAGAATGAAGAAACTGATGAGGATGAGGATGAAGAATATGATGAGGAAGGAGAAGCAAACAAGGAAGCAACAGAGCAACGGGAGGAAACCAACACGGCTAAACCACAACCGCCACCGAATCCACAACAAACAACCTTGGATGACATAGCTCGAAAAATCGCTCGCATTGAAACCAATTTGATGCGCTTGTTTGAACACATCGGGCTAACACCAAGGCAACCACCCACACCATGAGCTCTTCATAGCATGCACTCAGGGATGTTTCCTTAAACTCTCTCATATTATTTTTTTCTTGAGATGCATGTCATGGTCCACATTGAGGGCAATGTGGATTTTAAGTGTGGGGGTATTTTTGTTGAGCATGCTTGTTGAATTGGGTGTTGTTGGTTGCTTGTTGAAAATCATGGTTGTTCTCGTTGGTCGTTGAACGTGGTTGTTGAAATTGCTTGAAAAGAAATTTTTGTGCTTGATTCTTGAAGGAAATGTGCTTGATCAAAACTTTTGAGGAATGAGCCTAGTGGAAATTTTTCCTTTTCTTTTTCACGTGGAATTTTTTTTTTGGCAAATTTGTGGAAAACTTTGGCATGATAAAACCCTTTCAATTTTGGACGACTCTTGACTTGATGGTGTTATGTTTATTGTTTGAGGATAATTCACAAGTTGAAAACTTATTTTTATTAAAATAACTTGAGTTAAAATCTTTTGATATAGGATTAGTGGACTAAAACATACCTCGTAAGATTTTGAGCTTGATATATCCAAAAAAAAAAAAATAAATTCATTATTTCTTGAGAGAATAACACTTCTATGGTTTGTCTTCCTAGAACTTGCCTTGAACTACATCGAGGTCAGAGAAATGTGTATTTATTTGAATATGATAAAGGCATTAGAAACTACTTTTGGCCTTTCTTAACCACCAAACACATTTCAACTTTAGAGAACCCCTTTCAGCTTTTTTGACCTATTTTGTTGAATAACCCATCATATGCGTACCTATCCTATCGTTTGTTTAAAACATTGATTTTGACCCTTTCAAGAACTATTAGAGCATCAAGGGAAATGGGTATATGTTAAAAAAGAATAAGTTCTCAAAATAGGGGATTGACGTTTGTGATTTATGTGCTTAAAAGATATATCTTGAAATGAGTGGAGGGGTTCCAAAATTGTGTTCTTCTTTACTTTGTGGGAGCCGATATCAATTTTCTTGTTCTATGCCTATCACGAAAAAAAAAATGGAGAGGAGAAAAAGAAAAAGAAAAAAAAAGGGGAAAACCCAAGTGACAAAAAAGAGAAAAAAAAAGAAAGCAATTTTCTTGCCACCCAAAAAAAAAAAAAGAAAAATAGAAAAGAAAAAGAGAAGAAAAAAAAAGTATGATCTCTCCAAAAGAAATAAGAAAGGCATAGTTCAAGGAATTGTCGAAAAATCTTGAAGGTAGATGAGTAAACTTTGAGAGCTTCGTATTATTGTTCACTCATTTTTTTGGTACTTTAATTAGTTTCTTGGAATTTAACCTCGTTATACTTTTATCCTACCCCAAACCAAAGTCCTACTACAACCAAAATCAAAGACCTTTTGAACCATGTATGTGCATATTTCAAAGTGGTGGAGATGTGGTGTATAGGCAAGTCTATGGTGAAATATTATCGTAGTAAGTGTCGGGAGATACACTTGATCCATATATACACTTGAGAGAATGGAAAGCAAAGAGAAAACTAGTTCACTAGTTTTATACAATTAGTTTTGATAATAGTCATTACGTGAAAACTTGTTTGATACATGTTGAATTATCTTTTTCACAAAGTAGGTCATTTACTTTGCACATGATTACAATTTGCCTTGAGTAGTTTGAAATTTGGAGCGAGTTTTTGAATGCATCTTGATTTTGCTTGAGGACAAGCAAAAAGGTAAGTTGGGTGTATTTGATAACTCCGCAAATTGTCATGATTTTATAGTGATTTAATCTTCTTTTTAAGCCAAAACATTCCTAATCATATGATTTTATTGCATATTTAGCTAAAAAGGGAAGTTATGAGATAAAGATGATAAAAATCAAGCTAAAATCGGAATTGAAGGCATCAAAAAGGTAAAAGAAGATTACAAGGCAATTTATGTGGGATTGATTGAACGTGCCCACGCTTAGTGATTTGGTCAACACGGATGAAGAAAGAAAATGGGTGATTTTCACAAGAGAAAAAAGAGGAATGATTTGATTAGATTTGGAAAGGATTCCTTAAAACATGTTATTTGTGATTTATTTACCTTTTTAGAATTAATTATGTACTTATCCCCCCTACGTCTAGATTCGTAGGAGACTTTTATTATAAATAGGGGGGGTCTCTACATTTTGAGGTTGTTCGTTGAAACTCGATAGAATACTTTATTTTCATTAGCTTATTTCACCATCTCTCTTTTAGTTTTAATTTATAATTGGAGTTAACAGAATTCCACTTTTTAGTGTGTTCTTCCATTAACATGTCCGACTAAATTCCTTATTTTCTGGTTAAGGTATGGTGATTGCTTGATTTGTAATATGCTGTGAGATCTAATCTGTTCCTTTTACACTTATTAAATGAATATTCATGTTATTCTCTGTGCTTTAGTTACAAACATCTTATTTATGAATGATTCGGCCAGTTGTTCATTATCAAGAAGGTTTGCTTAGCTAATTGGACTTTATAAATTCGTGTAATTGTTTATTTAGTTCAATGCTTAGTAGCAACGTAGCATGATTAATTATATCATAATAATTAGTTATGTTATATGGAAAGCATGATCGAGTTTAAACGAATTATCCTCGTAGGAGTTTGTTGATTAGAATCAGGCCTTTTTAACTCTTAATGTTGTTAATGGATTAAATCTTGTGGACGTTCCCAGGGTTGTCTGTTAATTAGGGATTTAGCCAACGATCGTACCTTGGCTGACGAAAAGGTAAGGAAAGGTAAGGTGTTAGGTCGTACCAGCACCATAACTGATTTATTTGTTTATACATGTGCTATTTTTGCATCAATGATCAACTCGCAAGAATCAAGTATGATCCTAGCCTTAACCGAAAAATCTCTCTCTCGTATCTTCCTCAGCTAATTTCAATTGTTTTCTAGTTTATTTAGTTTTCAATTATTTCTTTTATCATCAATATTCCCCCATTATTTTCTTTTTCTTAAAGAAACAACTTAAAACCAGTCCCTGTGGAATCGATCCTACTCCCACTTTCATAGGTGTTGTAGGAATTATTTTTGATGATCTCGACACCCACCAGGGTCTATGATTTTATATGAATAAGCATGATAACGTGATTTTTTTATTGCTATTGAAGCATGTTGTTTATTTTGCTTATTCTTGGATAATTATATGAGAAAATTTACTTGTTTAATTTTTGTAATTTTGGGATGATTTAAGTATTTTAAAAAAATTGGAGTGTTTGTTAAAATGCTTAGTTTTGCTTTGAGTTTATGTTGTAGAAATACAAAATAAAATTGGTATTGTAGCGGTGCACGACGTGCGGGTGACCGAGAGCCTGCGCGCAGCCTGGCCAGCGCGTGCTGGAAAGCAGTGCGCGGGCGTGGGCGCACACTACGCAGATCCTGCGTGAGGCGATCTGCGCACAGGCAGTGCGGTCGCTGGGCTGCTGTTGTGACTGACGACGGACTGCTAGGTCGTTTGTTGCAGTTTCTTTCAAAAAATTAGATTTTCTGATTTCTACATATTTTCTTAAAGATATTTATTTTGGATAAAATTGGATTTTTTATAGAATTAAATTGCTTTAATTAATTTGTTTTGTTTGTTTGCATCGGATCTATGGACTTTGTCAACTTTTTAAATTTCAGATTTTAAGCTTTTTGGTTTCAGCATAAAATGTTAGAATAGGTGACCTGAAAGCCAATTGGATTACCATGCTTGTAATCTATTCTGATGACAACTCAATTTGTATAATATTATTAAGTGAATAAAATGAGTATTTGCTATTGGCATTTCATTTGTTGTGCTTATTACATTTATGTTTGAGTTTTTGTCAAGCATCACAACAAAGCCCACAGACCACCTTGAACAACCGTGCAACAGTTGGACTGCGCATTGGATGGCGATCATGAAACCAATTATTTAGGGTTGAGTCTGAAACGTTTCAATTCGAGGACCACGAAAATGGGCATCGAAGTGTCCTATGGAAACTTGCATTAAGAGTCTCATACATTTGATGAGTACCGTGTTTAATCAGCGATAGAAGTTGGACGTCTATGCGATCTTAATGGGTCGATTGAGTAGGTGTCGAATCGACTGAACTGACTCGCGGGTATCGTCATATGAAAGGCTTAGAGGCTTGCTCGGCATGACTTGAGTCCCCAACTCCGATAGTATAGGAGTAGTCTTTAGACTTGAGGAATCACGGCAGTCACGTGCATGCGATGACTGTATCTTAGATTTGTGCGAGAGGTGATCGTGTCTCAGACATGATCATTTATGTCTTGTCTAGTGCATTCAAAATATGTAGCAAGAACAGTGAGTTGAGAGAAGAGGATCCGTCCCCTGTCAAAACGTGACAGAGGTATCTCTTATGCACTTGGAGATGCATCTACGCTCTATAAAGCTATGCCACAATTATTGGTGGAATAGGAAGAGGAGCTTCCTATGTCGAACAATTTGGCATAACGCAATCTCAAGTATTAAGCATGGACGCCTAGTCCAGGATGAGAACCGATGCTCAATTCCATGCCCTAGACTAAAGCGAGGAGGTTGTAGATTGAAGAGCCATACCCGTATGGACTCGAGAGCCATACCCGTATGGACTCGAGAGCCTAAAAGTTCACAAAAATTTTCGCCTAGTCGTTTGTGCCATGGACCATTGCTAGACGGTCACTCATGGTGAGAGGCTTTCTTGATCAAGGGTTGATAAAGAATTATTAACTATATTGAATTTAATTAATAATAATGTTGGACACTAGCCCAAGTGTAGTTGAAAGGTGAACCTAAAGAGTCACACATAAATCACCGAGAAGAGGCGAGGAATCAATTGGGAATTAATTCCATAAGTAATTCGATTACTTATATATGAGAGGGATCCATTGGATGGACAAACCCAATGATAAATTGATTGAATTAATTATGTTGGGGTTGCCCTTATTATTTAATAAAGACTTATTGGGTTCATATATTTATTTAGATTAGATGTATGATAAATTTAATTAAGTGGATTTTAATTAAATTAAATTTAATTAATTGAGCCTGGTATTTTAATTAATTAAATCTGCTCAAGCCCATTAGTTAAGTTGGTGGAAATGATTGGAAAAGAAAATTATTAATTAACAAAATTATTTTTGAAAAATTCCATGTTAGTCATCCTTTATTTGGAATAAAGGAATATTAATAAACTTAGACATGTTTGAATGCATCCATTCAAGGTATGTATATCTGTATTAGTTATTTAGAATAACTAATGAATGAATGAATACACAAAAATAATTTTCTCTCCTCCCAATCATTCCACTTTGCGGAACCCCCCTTTTGTGCACACTTGGTGTGCTCTACTCCTTAGTTCTTTTCTAGCAAATTGAATTGAGGAATCCCAACTTTCGGTATGGTGTGAACGCGACTTTAGAGGATCTCGACATCCAGGCCTTAGGTGAACGAACCAATGAAGGAGGTTCGAAATAAATCAAGAAAAGGCAATTCTTGATTTACTATTTTTGTTCCTTTCGTTTTTTATTCTACCAATAGCCCCGTTAATTTTATTGCCGTTTAATTTTATTAACTGCATCGAATGCCCGGGAAATCCAAAGGCACACCCCTTGGAATCATGGTTTCATTGCGATTTTATTTTGTTTTACGCAATTTATTTTAACCGCTTTCGCTTGCGCGTTCTCGGACTACCCACTCGCACCTCGTGGTGCCCTTTTATATAATTGTATGTCGTGATATTGGATATCACGGTGTCTTTGCTTGGGATATTAATTTTCTTATCTAGCATGATTAATTGATATTATGTGCTGTTGAATGTGGATAGATGATCATGAAGCCCTAGACAACATGTATGTCTTTTAATTTTGTTGGGTGGGCCCGTCTGCTCTTGTGGTTTGTTTTTCTCCTCTCTCTTATTTTGTGCCTTGTAATAATAAGGCTTGCTCTCCTCTCCATTATGTACTCTCTCGATTTCTAATCGGGGTTTCTTATTTCAATTGTAGTGAGAGTAGCATAAGTTCTTTTTCGATGAGGTTTTATGATTTTTTTTGTAAAGGCAAGCCCATGGAGATGAAGGCCTATGAAGGAGGAAGGAGTTTCAAGGCCCATTGGTATGTTGTTGGGTAAATCACTACTGTAATAGCATGGGACCACCTTAGATAGTCCTTAGACTCATTGCGGGGTCAGTGGGTCGCATAGGTTGGGCTCATGATCATCTAATAGAGGTATGCTAGGTTAAATTGCGA
This sequence comes from Sesamum indicum, assembly GCF_026168435.1. NCBI lineage: Eukaryota > Viridiplantae > Streptophyta > Magnoliopsida > Lamiales > Pedaliaceae > Sesamum > Sesamum indicum. Next base: position 2,859,219 of record NC_142669.1, read on the forward strand.
TGCGTTTATTAATGCTTTAAATATTTGATATTTATGCATGCAATGCTATTGTGTGATGAGGTCTCGGTCTAAAACTCAATATCAACTCTCACTTGGTTAGACCAAGTTAAATATTAGGCCCATAATAGACTTGGATCGAAATGATTTTGATCCATCCAAGCCTTTCATCCACAGCATGTGTCGTCTCATAAGTCATGGCACATTTGGGATAGAGGAAAGCTGCACCATTGTTGTGAATAAAGGAACATATTCATCGTTTTCTTGTCTCCCAAGTCGTTGGGGGAAACCAATGAAATTTGATTTGGTTGATGGGTCGGGCCTAACACTGAGTAACATGATTCACTTGGAGTCCTCAGAATTATGTGAATAGGTGAGATAAAAGACCTTGGGAATCTCATGGAATGAGAATGGTATTGAATACCTCCCATGAGGCTTTTGCCATGTGAATCGTAAAATGGGACATGCAAATTTGCTTGTAGATCCCAAACCCACTAGGAAATGTTATTCCCGAAACCCCACTTGAAAGTGGTGGGTTTTCGTATAAATAATGGCAGAGTTAAAAACTAAAGACCAAGTCTTTAAGCTTTATTAATAATACTACAATCATTCGTTGATTTCTGTTTAATTTTCTATTACGTAGAAAATGTCTAAGAACCCTTTTAACCATGATAATGGAGACTAACAAATTCAATTACATGAACTACAACGACGGAGTGTAAAATTTGAGGATTGTCCTAGATTTTGAGAACCAGGGCTGTCTCTTGGACAAGCTATTCCCAACGGCTTTGCCGGAAGGGTCCTCGCTCAAAGAGCGTGTTATGTTCGAAGTGGCTTGAGGACAACCGCAAGGTCCGCAATATCATATTGGCTTTGATGTCCAATGACATCTAAAAACAATATGATAGGCTGGATGATATTTCCTCGATAATGCTCCACATGAAGGAAGTTCATGCGGTTCTCGATACGCATATTAGATATGTTGCCACAAAAGTATTCTTCGGGACAAAAATGGCCGAAGGATCATCTGTACAAAGTCATGTGGTTATGATGCTATCCCTAGTGGAGAAGCTCGAAGAGCTCAAAGCTGCGCTTGACAATGACATGTACATTGACATGATCCTTCAGTCACTTCCTCCGTCCTACAGCCCGTTTATTAATAACTATAATATGAACAAACTTGAAAAGTCTATTCATGAGTTAATGAATATGCTGGTCGAATACAAGGCGACGACCCACAAGTCTACGCCAAGGTATTGGTAGGAGAGACTTCAACCTCCAAAGCGAAAGGCAAGAGGGCCAGATGCTAGAAGAGGAAGAAAGAAAAGGGAAAAGCTATCACATCAACTGCTAGCGCTTCGAGCGCCCCTACTGCTCCTGTGGGAATGGGCAAAGGGCAGGGAAAGTTGGCGGTTCTCAGTGGTCAAAGGAAAATGATGTTTGCATGCATTGCTAAGGAAAGGGGCATTGGAAGAGAGAGTGCCCACAACTCCTCTCCAACCAAGGTATTTTTGTGATTGAAATGAATATGATAACTAATTCTGCTTCTTGGGTATTGGATACCAAGTGTGGAGCTCATAATAATTTGTAGGTGCTCGAAAGAAGCAGAAGACTAAGTAAGGACGAGATGATTCTAAGGCTAGGCGATGGGAATGCCGTCGTGGGATCTCCCAACTTTGTTATTAGTGATCATATTCGAATAGAATTAAAAGATTGTTATTATGTATTGAGCATGATCAAGAATATTATTTCCATTTCTATCTTAGACAGTGATGGTTATAAATTTGCGATCAATAAAAATAGTTTTTATTTGATAATTGATAATAACCTTCATCTGCTTGGTACATTAGTTAATGGTCTTTATATTCTCCAACAGTCTAATTGGATTATGACTGTCGAACACAAACAAAAATTCGATAATCATGAGAACGCACAATTTTGGCACGCAAAGGTAGGCCCATATCTTAAAAGATAGAATAAGAAAGTTGGTAGACTAAAAAAGTCTAGAGGTAGACGATTTGGACAGCCTACCAACTTGCGAATCTTGTCTGAAAGGGAAAATGACCAAGAAGCCTTTTGTTGGACAAAGTGCGCTTGCCAATGGTCTTTTGGATTTGATCCATTCGGACGTCTGTAGACCATTCCGACTAGAGGAGGATACTCGTAGTTCATAATCTTCGTCGATTATCACTCAACGTATGATTATGTTTACCTAATGAGTTACAGGACTGAGACCTTTGGAAGGTTCAAGGAATACAGACTTAAAGTCGAGAATCAAACTGGCCATAAAATTAAAACCCTTAGGTCAGACCGAGGGAGAGAGTATTTAAGTGGTGAATTCATTGATTACTTAAAAGATAATGGAATTCTCTCTCAATGGACTCTCCCTGGAACGCTAGAACTTAGTGGCATGGCTGAAAGGAGAAACGAACCATGTTGGACATGATTCGATATATAATGAGTTTTACGAAGCTGCCCCCTTCCTTCTGGGGTCACGCTCTTGAGATGGCAGCCAAATGGCTTAACATTGTGCCATCTAAGACAGTGCCCCAGACGTCACATGAGATATGGCATCGCAAGCCTGCGTCCTACAAGTACTTAAGGGTGTGGGGTAGTCCTGCATACATCAAGAGGCTAGTGGGAGACAAACTAGATTCAAGATCTAGTCTGTGTAGGTTTGTCGAATGTTCAAAGAAACTACGGGATACTACTTCTATGATCCGTCTGAGCAAAAAAGTTTTTATCTAAAAAAATGCAATGTTCTTGGAAAAAGGTTTTCCTGCAGATAGCCGATGTGATGAAGTGCTACTTGAGGAAACAAGTGAGGCACCTCAGCAGAATGAAGGAACATTATTTGAGCCTATAGTTTTCACTGATAGTGTTCCAGTCCTCCGTAGGTCGACCAGGGAATCACGACCGTCTGATAGGTACGGATTCTTGGGACTGACTAGTCAAGTGAAAAATGATCCAAATACATATGGAGAAGTGATGTTAGACATGGATTCGGATAAGTGGCTTGAGGTCATGAGATTCGAAATGGACTCTATTAGTTCAAATCAAGTTTGTACCCTCGTACACCCACCTAAAGGTGTTAAACTCGTAATCTTAGAGCTGATGGGGAGGTTACAGCCTTCAAGGCTAGGCTCGTGGCAAAAGGATACACTCAACGATCTAGGGTTGATTTTGAGGAAACCTATTCTCCCATAGCCATGGCCAACTCCATTCAGATCTACTTGCAATAGCAGCATGGTATAACTATTAAATATGGCAGATGGACGTGAAAACGTCTTTTCTTAGCTGTTTTCTTGAGGAACAGATCTACATCGATCAGCCGAAGGATTTCACTTTCATTGGAGAAGAACAGAAGGTATGTCATCTCCAAAAGTCTATCTATGGCCTCAAACAAGCTTCCCGAAGCTGGAACAAGTGTTTTGATCAAGTTATACAGGGTTATGATTTCACAAAAAACGAATTCAATCCTTGTTTATACAGGAAGATCAATAGGAGCACAGTTGTATACCTTGTGCTTTATGTAGACGACATCTTGCTCATTGGGAATGATGTCAAGATGTTGGGTAACTTTAAAGCATGGTTGTCCACACAATTTTCCATGAAGGATATGGGTGAGGCGTCTTACATCCTTGGTATCAAGCTCTATATGGATAGATCTAGATGGATGTTAGGATTGACCCAATCCTCGTACATTCAGAAAGTCTTGAGAGGATCAAGATGGAGAACTCAAAATGTGTATTTCTTCCCACGAGGCATGGGATTAAGATCTCCAAGAAGTAGTCTCCCAAGACTTCTGAGGAACTTAAAAGGATGTCTGACATCCCATACGCTTCAGCCGTAGGAAGCATTCAATATGTTGTGCAGTGCACAAGGCCCAATGTCAAGTACGTTTTGAGCGTGACAAGCAGATAACAGGCATGCACCGGGAAGGTGCACTGGGGTGCAGTCAAGACCAACTGTGTATCTAAAGATGACTAAGGATATGTTCTTGGTTTACGGTGGTGGAGAATTGAAACTGAAAATGTATAGGCGATGCTAGCTTCCAATAGGACGATGATGATGCCAATTCTCAATCAGGTTTTATATTCAAGCTAAATGGTGATGTGGTTTCTTGGAAAAGTTTCAAACAGGATACCACAACGGAATCCACCATGGAAGCTGAATATATAGCAGCTTCAGAAGCAGCTAAGGAAGAGGTTTGGATGAAAAACTACATCCAAGAGTTGGGTGTGCTACCTAGTATTGCTGAGCCCATACTTATCTTCTGCAATAGCAACGGGGCGATAACACAAGCAAAGGAATCGAGATCTCATCACCATTTCAAACATACTATCTACTTACAAAGATGGTGGGCAGAGCTGACATTAGGATGGACCGAGTCATCTCAGCAGAAAACACAGTGATCCACTTACCAAGCCGATGTTGCAAATTACCCATACTCGACATCTGGATAAGATGGGTTTGAGGTCAACGGGTGATTGGCTATACGGGAAATGGATTGTTAGAATATGTGACCTGAAAGCCAATTAGATTGGCATACTTGTAATCCATTGTGACAATAACTCAATTTCATGTAATATTATTCAGTGAATAAAATGAGTATTCGCTATTGGCATTTCATTTGTTGTGCTCATTATAAATGTCTGCATTCATTTTAAACAGCACAACAAGGCCCATAGACCACTTTAACAATCGTGAAATAGTTGAACTGCCCATTGGATTACGATCATTAAATCAACTGCCAACAGTTTGGTTTGAAATATTTCAAGTTGAGGATCTCGAGAATGGGTATCGAGTGTTCTAACGGGACTTGCATTAAGAGTCGCATTCATCGGCGACAAACGTGAGACGTCTATGCGATCTTAATGGATCGATAACTAGGTCTTGAATCGACTGAACTGACTCGCGGGGATTCTCATATGGAAGCCTTGGAGGCTTGATCGGTATGACTCAAATCCCGGCTCTGATATTATGGGAGTAGCCCTCAGACTTTAGGAATTACGGTAGTCACGTGCATACGATGACTGTATCATGGGTCTATACAAGAGGTGACTGTGTCACATATATGATCATCATAAGCCTTATCTTGTGCACCCAGCGTATGTAACCAGGATGGTGAGATCCAAGAAGAGGATCCGTCCCTTATCAGAACATGACAGAGTTATCTTCTATGCACTTGAAGATGCATTAACGGTCTATAAAACTGTGGCCACAATCGTTAATAGGAAAAAGTGGTTCCTATGTCGAGCAATTTAGCATAATGCGATCTCAAATATTAAGCATAGGCACCTAGTCCAGAATGAAAACTGGCACCTAATTCCATGGCCTAGATTAAGGTCGGGAGACGGTAGACGGAAGGACCATACCTGTATCGACTCAAAAGTCTAAAAGTTCACATGAAAATTAGCCTAGTCTCTAGTGCCATTGATAGTTGCTAGACCGATACTCATGGTGATTGATTTTCTTGATCAAGAGCTGATGAAGAATTATTAATTAAATTAAATTTAATTAATAATAGTGTTTGACACTAGCCCAAGTCTAGCTGAAAGGTGAACCTAAAGAGTCACACATAAATCACTGAGAAGGAACTAGGAATTAATTTCATAAGTAATTTGATTACTTATAAATTAGAGGGATCCATTGGATGGATAAGCCCAAGGATAAATTAATGGGATTAATTTATATTGGGCTTGCCCTTATTTTTTAATATGTTGGACTTATTAATTAGTAAAGACTTATTGGGCTCATATATTTAATTGGATTGAATTAAGTGACTTTAATTAGATTAGATTAATTAAATTAATTGGGCCTTGTATTTTATATATTGTTAAAATCGGCCCAAGCCCCATAATTAAGTTGGTGGAAATTGTTAGAAAATGAAATTATTGACGAGCAAATTGACTTTTGGAATGTGCCATGTTACTCATCCTTTATTTGGAATAAAGGGTATCACCTTATGGATGGTTACATGAGCTTAGACATATTTTAATGATTCCATACAAGGAATATATATGTATGTTAGTTATTTAGACTAACTAATGAATGAATACATAATAAAGCAAAAAAAATATTTTTTACTCTAAAGCTCCGATTTGGCCGCACATCTCCAATACACACTTGGTGTGTTTTTCTCCCTAATTCTTTTCTAGCAAATTGAATTGAGGGATCCCATATTTCGATGTGGTGTGGATGCATCTTTAGAGGGCTTCTACGTTGAAGTCTCGTATGAACGGATTAATTGAAGGAGGTTCGAAGTAAATCACTCAAAGAGGTAATTCTTGATTTACGATTTATGTACCTCTCGTTTTCATTCAATGATTAGCCCTGTTTAATTTTATTATTTTTATTAAACTACGTTAAACGCTAGGAAACTCCAAGGATACAACCCTTGGAATTATGATTTTATTACGTTTGGTTTCAATTTAAGCAATTTTTGTATCACTGCTTTCGCTTGCGCGTTCTCGGGCAGATCCACTCGCAGTTTTAGGTTCTTTTAGACAGTTGAGGTGTGATTTGATTGATTGATTGAGCCCAACGCTAATCAATATTTCAGCCATAAATGGACTTGGATCGAAATGGTATTTTGATATGTCCAGGCCTTTCATCCATAACAATATCATGAGAAAGCTACTGCTATCAAAATGTGGTTTCATGAGTCGTGGCATATTTGAAATAGATGGAAAGCTGCATCATTGTTATGAACAGAGGAATACCCTTGTTGTTTCCCTGTCCCACGAGTCGTGGGGGCAAAAATTGAGATATGATTTGGTTGATGGGTCGAGCTCAACAGCTTGGAGTCCTCGAGATCATGTGAAGAGGTGAAGCAAAATATGTTGGGAATCTCATGGAGTGAGAATGGCATCTGTTGCCTCCCACAAGGCGTTTCCCACGTGAATCTTAAAAGTGGAGAATGGTGAATTATTCTTGTAGATCCCAAGTCTACTAGGAAAGGATTTCCCAGAACTCAAGGTGGGGGGATTTTGTAGAAATAGTGGGAGAAGGTAACGACTAAAGACTGAGTCTTAACTGAAACTTAACATTACTATAATCTACTTAATGTTTCTGCTTTGCGTTTAGAATGCTTGTCTAGGATACCGTTTTTCATTTTGTTTTATTTTGAGCTTTATTTAATGGAACAAAATTAATAAATTAATTGCAAAAATCAGAGGATTGTCCTCGATTTCCTAACTTAAGCCTATGGCATTGGAAAGGCCACTTCCACCGGACTTGCAAAAGGAGTCATTGCTTTATGAACGTTTGACGTTCGGGATTAAGGCATAAGGACAATTGCAAGGTCCACAGTGTCATACTTGCTTCTGTTAGTCATGAAAGGTATGACAGGCTTGACGTTGTTGATTTAATAAATACTCCACGTAATTCAATTTATGCAACGTCAAATCGGCATATCGGATATGCCGCCATGGAAGCAACTTTTTATGCCTAGTTGACCGAAGGTCGCCTATACACTAACATTGGGCTAAGATGCAATCCCTTGTGGAGAAGCTCTAAGACCCTAATGATTATCTTTGAAGAATATATTAACGTAATCCTTCAGGTCCCTTCATCCCTCGTTCGACCTATTTATCATAAACTCTGAATTGACTTGAGAAGACCATTTCGTGAATTGATAAAATGGTTGAACCAATACGAGGTAAGGATTGTAGAATCTGCGTCATTGGTATTAGACTTGGAGGCTTCGACCTAAGCAGCGAAAGGCAAGGGAGCCAGAAGTCGGATGAAAAAGAAGGATGAAGTAAAATCAGCCGCTGCAAACGCCTTGACCGCTGCTGTCACCTTAATGGGCGAAGAAAAAATGGAATAAAGGTTGAACAGTCAAAGTTTACTTATGATGTTTGCATGATATTGTTAAAGGGCATTAGAAGAGAGAGTATCATAAACTCCCTCTCACCCAACTATGGCATTTGTTGAGCAAATATGATTACTATTCATATTCCTAAGTGTTGGACACTTGCTCTGGAAACACATTTCTGCGAATGGTTTGCAGAAATGAAAAGCGAATAGAACGCTAAGTCAAGTAGTCTTAAAGCTAAGGAATGGTTAGCTATTACTACAAAGCAATAAGACTAAATAAAACTTAGCTGAATAGTATTCATGTTGAAATAGTATACGATTATGTAACCTAGCGTGATCAAGTCGTTAGTCAATTGTTCGAAAAATTTGACTACAAACTTGATCAATAAAAGATTCTCTTGAGTCTACTGAGTTATTAAATTGTCGTGCTGCATAATTGGATTACTCATGCTTAAAATAAATGAAGAATGATCAAGAATATAACCTACAGAGAGTGGCATGCATGAGTTAGGCCATATCCCTCTAATTAGGATGAGTATGGTAGTAGACTCAAAGACTCTAGCAATAGATGATTTGAGCTTACTAACTTATGAATCCTTTCTGAGAAGAAAGAAAGCCATGAAAGCACTTTGGGGTACAAGATGCTTGTCAAAAACAATCTATTGGATTAGATCCAAAATATACATCTGTAAGTTACTAATTACACAAACCAATAGAGGATTCACAAGTCTAAGGACTTCTGAAATGTTCGGAGAAATTAGACTTGAGGTGGAGAACCAAACTGGTTATGAAGACAAACCCTTCGATGGAATCGAGGTAGTGTATATTTAGCGGGGGTTCTTGAAACATCCAAAATGAGAATGGAATTCTCATTAAGTGAAATTCCTCCAGAAGATACGATGTTGAACTGTCAGTGGTAAGGAAGAAATTGATCCTTGATTGGACATGGTTTGATCGATGCTTCATTAAGTTAGTTGGCCCGTCTGGATATGGACTTTCGAAAAACCGTCCAATTGTAAAACATGGTGTTTCTTAAAATCATAATCTACACAACATATTCGATATGGATTGGCAAACTTGTGTCCTACAAAAGTCTTGAGTATGAAGAATGGTCCTACATACGTCAAAGGACTAGTGAGAGAAAAATTAGACTCAGAGTCTAATTTATATAGGTTCATTTTGAAACAATGCAAACATCACTTGTAATCGAAACTTTAACATACCATGTCTAAGTTCTCCAAAGGACGATCCGAAAACTCTGGTTACCTGATGGGTACGAGTTTCTGAATCAGGATAAAGAGAAGCAATGTAGGATATTTATCTGGATAATAACTAGGAGCCACAAGAGTTCAAATTGGGTTTGAACGTCCTACATACTTGTTTCAACAAGATCATAAGGTACATAACTTGGTAAAGAATAAGGTAGAACGTCAGTGCGAGCTTAAATTTTCCAAGTGTTTTAGATGTTAGAAGGTCTCAATCATTTGGAAAAATAGAAAAAAGCGTCTATGGAATTCTAAAACATGAACATTGTTCATAAATTTCGAAATAATAGGAATTGAATTTCTATCTATGGATAAGGTATCCGAGATTCAGTCATGGTAGACTGATGAGGGGCTAAGATGTTTAACATCCCCTAAGTCTTTGCTGTAAGCAGCATGGAATGTTGTTCAGGTGCATTGAACCTCATGTTGCTTATGCTTTTTTAGCATAACAACGGATATCGAGGGTGCACCAATGAGGCAACAGACAATTATTGAAGGACTATCTTTAGTACCTGAATAAGAATTGAAGAAGAGCCCTTGACACACATTAATGGATAGTTGATTTTGGATGGCTATAGCTATAGTAGCTTCCAGGATCATATGAATAATATTTAATCTCAAAATGAACATACATTCAAAATTTATGATAATATGGTAACATTGGAAAGGTTCCAAGTGGAATAGCACAAGGAACCTTATCTTGAAAAATTGGACGTATGGCAATTTTAAAAGTTATATTGAAAAACGGTTAGGACCAAGAAACAATGCCCGATTGTTGGGTGTGCTACGTAGCATAATCGTGTCAATAGTCACCTTGGAGGATGACAGTTGGGCTATGGGACAAGGTAAAAAGCTCGAGATCTCATCACAGGTCCAAGAAAAATTCGTAGACAGAATGATATGCTTGGAGCGATGATAGGAAGATCTAACGTGCAGTTGGACTGCAGGACATTAGCAGAAATGAAAGTAGACGCACAAGACATAGCCGGTATCGCAGATTGCTCATAATAAGATTAACCTGAAAACATGAGTAATTGGCTTTAAGTGCAAGTGCGAGATTATTGGAATAGATGACCAAAAGTCAATTAGATTGGCAGTTTGGAAAATCATTCAAGCAATATTTATTTAAGCAATGTTGTCTCAATGAATATGGTAAGTATTCATCTTCATCGCACATATCTGTTGTGCTTACCAAAATACGTCAAGCATTGCTTTGACGCCACACCAGTTGCCCATAGACCACTTTAACAATCGTGCAACAGTTGGACTGCGCATTGGATGGCATTCATGGAACTAATTGTCTAGGGTTAGGTCTGCAATGTTCCAAGTTGAGGACCTAGAATGGCCATCGAGTGTCAGGTGGAGACATGCATTAAGAGTCGTATTCATTTGATGAGTGTCGTGTTTGATCGGCGACAGACGTGGAGCATCTATGCAATCTTAATGGGTTGATTGGCTAGGTGTTGAATCGACTGAACTGACTCGCGGGGATCATTATATGGAAGTCTTGGAGGCTTGGTCAGTATGACTCGAATCCCCAGCTCCAATAGTACGGGAGTAGTCCTCTAACTTGCGAAATCACGGCAGTCACATGCATATGATGACCGTATCTTGAATTTGTGCAAGAGGTGACTGTGTCATAGTTACGATCATCATAAGCCTTATCTTGTGCAGTCGGAGTATGTAGCGAGGATGGTGAGTTCCAAGAAGAGGATCCGTCCCCTGTCAAAACGTGACAGAGGTATCTCCTATGCACTTGGAGATGCGTTTACGTTCTATAAAATAGTGGCTACAGTCATTGGTCGAAGAGGAAAAAGAGGTTCCTATGTCGAGCAATTTGGCGTAACCCGATCTCAAGTATTAAGCATAGACGCTTAATCAAGGATGGGAACCGGCACCTAATTCCAGGCCTTAGACTAAGACTGGGAGACGGTAGATGAAAGGACCATACCCGTATTGATTCAATAGCCTAAAAGTTCACACGAATATTCGCCTAGTCTCTAGTGCCATAGATTGTTGCTAGACGGCCAGCCATGGTGACGGGCTTTCTTGATCAAGGCTTGATAAAAAATTATTAATTAAATAAAATTTAATTAATAATAGTGTTTGACACTAGCTCAAGTCTAGCTGAAAAGGTGAATCAAAAGAGTCACACACAAATGACCGAGAGGGGACGAGGAATTAATTGGGAATTAGTTTCATAAGTATTGGATTACTTATAAATGAGAGGGATCCATTGGATGGAGAAGCCCAAGAATAAATTAATAGGATTAGTTTATATTGTGCTTGCCCTTATTATTTAATAAGTTTGATTTATTAAATAATAAAGGGTTATTGGGCTCATATATTTAATTGGATTAAATATATGATGAACTTAATTAAATTAGATTTAATTAAAATTATTGGACCTTGTATTTTATTTAATAAAATTAGCGAATGGAAGCCCATAATTAAGTTGGTGGAAATGTTAAGAAAAGAAAATTATTGACTAACAAATTCACTTCTGAAAAATGTCATGTTAATCATCCTTTATTGGGAATAAAAGATTTTATTCCCTTATGGAAGATAGAATTAGCCTAGATACATTCTAATACATCCCTTCAAGGTATATATATGTATAATAGTTATTTTGAATGACTAATCAATACATAACAAACAACAAGAAAATAATATCCTCCTCCTAGAGTTCCATTCGGCCGCGCCCCTCTCTAACACACAATTGGTGCGTTTGTCTTCCTAGTTTTCTTCTAGCAAAGAGGATTGATGGATCCCAAAATTCCGGTGTGGTGTGGACGTAACTTTAGAGGGTTTCTACATTGAAGTCTTGCGTGAACGGATCAAACGAAGGAGGTTTGACATAAATCAAATAAAAAAGGTAATTCTTGATTTAGATTTATGTCTCATTTTTAATTCAACCATTAGTCCTGTTTAATTTTATTAGTATTATGTTTAACTATATCGAACGCCCGGGAACTCCAAGGGTACACTCCTTCGGATTATGATTTTATTGGGTTTTCGTTTTAATATAAATATTTTTATATACTGCTTCCGCATGTGCATTCCCGGGCCGATCCACTCGCACTTTTCGGTGCTTCGAGGATCGAGATCTTATCACAAAATCTACAAAAAATTCTTAGATAACCATCATTTGCAGGTAGCGATGGTGAATGAGACACACGGTTGGACTCTGTAGCTCCAGCAGAAAATATGGTAGACCTAGGACATAGAGCCAGTATCGTAGATTGTACATGCTCAGATATATCTGAATGATATGGTAAGTGGCTTCATGATCAAGTGGGAGATTGTTGGAATATGTGACCAAAAACACAATTGGATTGGTTGTTTTTTATTCATCAATCTTTATCAACAATACTATTGAATTGATGAATATAGTATGAATTCATCAAACTGGCATTGGATTTTGTTGTGCTTTATCACTTATACTGAATGGTGGTTCTGCTAGAAATGGTTAGCAGAAAGCCAATTGGATTGACAGTTTTGGGAACCATCTAGCAATCTTTATGAATGTGATATTATCTCGATGAATGTAGTAAGCATTCATCTGTGGCACTGTGTGTTTGTTGTGCTTACTATTTACATTGAACAGTATTTTAACGTTACAATAAATGCCCACAAACCAATTGAATAACCCATGTAGTTAGGCTGCGCATTGGATGGCAGCTATGAAACCAACTTCTGAAGGTTGGTCTGAAACGTTCTAAGTCGAGGATCTCGAGATTGGGCATCGAGAGTCATATAGATACTTGAACTAAGTATTGCATTCTTTAGATGAGATCCATGTTTAATAGGCGACAGATATGGGATGTCTATGCAATTTTAGTGGATTAGTTGACAAGGTTGTTAGCTGATTGAACTGACTCGCGAGAATCGTCATGTGGAAGCCTTAGAGGCTTGGTCTATATGACTTGAATTCGCTGCTCCAATAATACAGGATTAGTCTTTGGACTTGAGGAATCATGGCAGTCGCATGCATATAATGGCTATGTCATGAATCTGGCGAGAGATGACTATATCTTCGATGTGGTCTTTATAAGCCTTTTCCAATGTAGTCGGATTATGTATTGAGGACGGTGGATTTCAAGATAGAATCCGTCCCCTATCAATATATGATGGATATATCTCCTACCCTCTTTGAGATGGTTTAGACTCTCTAAGTCTGTGGCCAAAGAGATTGGTCGAATAGGAAATAGTTTTCTTTGTCGATTAGTAGAATAAACGCATTTCAAGTACTCAACATAGTTGTTTGGTCCAGGATGGGAAGAGATGCTCAATTACATACCCTAAACTAAGCCGGGAGATGGTCGACGGAAGGACCGTACCTGTATGGAACTCAAGAGCATAAATGTTCACACCAACATTCACCTAGTCTCTAGTGACATGGACCGTTGCTAGACGACCACCCATGGTGACGGACATTTTTTATTAATGGTTAATTGAAAATAATTAATTAAATTAGATTTAATTAATTATTTGTGTTGGACACAATGCCCAAGTCTAGCTGAGGGTGAACCTAAAGAGTCACACACAAATCACTATGGAATTGGTGGAATTAATTCGAGAAGAAATGAATTAATTTAATTGGATTAAATTAATTCAAGAAGAATATATATAAATCATTGGATCGTTTATTTAATATCCATTTGATGGATGGATCAAGAATTAATTAATTGGATTAATTAATTTTGGGCTTAACACCTTTGGCTTAATTAATTGATTGGATCAATTAATTGGAGTTTTGGGCTTCGATTTATTTAATTGAATTAAATATATCTTTAGACTTACTTGGGCTAAAATTAATTTAAGTAATTATTATCCAATAGACTTTGGTTGGGCTTAATTTAGTTTGATTAAATCAAGCCCGGTCCATACTTGAAGTCCAAGTCCATTTAAGGGAGGTTGGAGCAAGTTACGAAGTAGTTGAAACTCCTCACCATGATGAATATGATGGAGTGGTAATTTCATCATGGTTGAAGGTTATATGCATGTGTGTGTATAGGTTGCCTTGGAGGCAAACTTGGTAGTTATTGGATTTTGAATTTAATAGTATGTAATAACAAAACTACACACATATCATGTAGAACCAACAACCTTAGCCACGAAATTTTGCTCCCTTTTCTCTCAAAAAATGTTCTCCTTTTTGTTCTATATTGCATTGGATTCAATTTAGAATATAAAACATTCCAAAAGCACTAATTAATATTGTTAGTTTGGAGTTGTTTTTTCTTCTTGTTCTTTGTTCTATCTAGCAATAGAAACAGAACTATATCTCTTCTTTAGTGTGGTGTGGAAAAATTAGAATGGTTCTAATTTGGATCTTAAAGTGAACGGAAGAACATAAAGGGAACAACGCACGTTGTTGTTCGACTATAGAAACAAAATGTAAAGTTTCATTTTTGTTTCTATGTTTTTGTTTCATCCTCTGGACACTTGTCTAGCATGTTTATATTTTAATTATTTTGCTTTTAACAAGCACCAAACGCCCGAAAGTTTCAAAGGAAATACCCTTTTGATTTGTTTTAAATAATTTTTTTTTATTTCAGGCTTCCGCGGCGTTCCCAGGTCATACCGATTCTTTCAGTTTGAATGCCATAACAAAATACCCACAAATCAAAAGGTTAAAACCCGTGGGGTTGGGCAGTAGATAGGTTTGGCATCTATGAAACCAACTTCTAATGGTCGATATGAAACGCTCCAAGTCAAGGATCTCAAGACAAGGCATCAAGTGTCCTATAGAGACTTGCACTAAGTATTGCAGTCGTGTTTGTTCGACAAGAGATGTAGGTCGTTTATGCAATTTTAGTAAGTTAGTTGGTAAGGTAGTCGACTAACTTAATTGACTCGGGGGAATCATTATATGGAAGTCTTGACGACTTGGCCGGTATGACTGAAATTTTCGGTTCCGATAGTACAAGATTATTCCTCGGACTTGAGTAATCCTGGCAGTCATGTACATAAGAAGACGTACCTTAGATATGGCGAGCAATAGTTGTGTCCCAAGGAAGGGGATCGGCCTGAGAACGTGCAGCGGAAGCTCAAGCGAATATTAGAAAGTGAAAAATAGGCATATCTAAAATTAATTCGATCCAACCAAGGGTGTACTCATGGTTTTTTTGGGTATTCAATGTAGTATATGGATTAAGAAAATTAACAAATCCAAACATAATAGGTTATAAATTAACGAATAAAAGAGATACGGTATATAAATGAAAGTTTACCTCTTTCGTTTGTATTTCAAATCGCAACGCATACCCAACCTATTCACCTTAAACTCCAACAGGGAAGTCCTCTAAAGATGATCCACACCAGATTAAGGAAAGATGGCTTTTGACCTCTTTGCTAGAAGAAATCAAGAAATGGTTGAAGAAAATGATCAAAGACAACTACACTATTAATTAGCGTATTCACTTTATCAAAATTCTCAATATCTCTACATTTGATCCTAGATTAATGAGAGCAAGAGAACCAGAGGGATGAGAGGGTGAGAAATAGGGTGGCCGAAAATTGCATTAGAGGGGAGTTTTGTGGTGTACACAATATATATTGCTTGTATGGGAGAGTAGAAATGTGTCTAAATAAATTCCACTCAATCCCACATGGTAATCCGCTTTCAACATGGTATCATCGAACCATACCGTATAGATTGTGTATATAAATGCATATATGTATTGCTTGTATGGTGGAGTGAAAATCGCATTGATACATTCCACTCAATCCCATAAGGCAAGCCCACTTTCTACATGATATGATCAAATCATGTCACATAGAAGGAATACCATATATAGTCAAGTTGCACTTTTCAAAATTGCAACTTGGTCAACTTTAGTTTCCAACAAGGAAATTGAACCTATAGTCAATGGGCTTTAATTTAGTGGATTGGGTTTCGGTTTAATTAGATTAAAATAAATCCAAGGATCAATGAATTTAATTAAATTCATTTTAATAAAATACAAACTAAAATAAGCTCAATGTCATTTAATCCAATGAAGGACATAAGCCTAAAATATTTCTAATTAATAAATCCAATTTATTAATTAAGACAGGACTAATTAAATTAATCCAATCAATTTAATCTTGGGCTATTTAAGCAATGGATCATTCCACATGTAATTGCTAGAATAGGTGACCAGAAAGCTTATTGGATTGGCGGTTTTAGGAACCTTTTAGCAATCCTTATGAATGTGATATTATCTTGATGAATATAGTAAGCATTCATTTGTGGCACCATATATTTGTTGTGCTTACTATTTACTTTGAATTGTGTTTTAATGTCACAATAAATGCCCACAGACCAATTGAATGACCCATGTAGTTGGGTTGCGCATTGGATGACAGCTATGAAACCAATTTCTAAGGGTTGGTCTGAAATGTTCCAAATATAGGACCTCGAGACTAGGCATTGAGAGTCCTAAAGAGACTTTGATGGATGTCGAAACCACCAAAAAGAATTCCTACAGCACTTGCAAAAGTGGGAGTAGGATCGATTCCACAGGGACTGGTTTAAGTCGATTTCTTTACAAGAAAAAGAAAAATAGTTAGGGGGGATATTTGATGGTACACAAAAATAATTAAAAACTAAAATGAACTAGAAAAAAATAAAATTACCAGGCGAAGATATAAGAGGAGACTTTTCCGGTTAAGATCAGGATCATGCTTGATTCTGTGAGTTGATTATTGATGCAAATATAACACTTGCATAAACAAATAAATCAGTTATGGTCATTGGTACGACCTAACGACCTCACCTTTCCTTACCTTTCCGTCAGCCAAGGTACAACCCTAGGAACGTCCACAAGATTTAATCTATTAACCACAATAAGAATAGAGAGGCCTGATTCTAATTAACAAATTCCTACGAGGATAATTCATTTAAATTCGATTATGCATTCCCCATAATATAACTAACTATTTTGACATAATTAATTATTCTACATTGCTACTAAGTATTGAACTAAACAAATAATTACACAAATTTGTAAAGCTCAATTAGCTAAGAAAATCTTCTTGATAATGAACAATTGGCCACATTATTTATAAATCAGATGTTTGTAATAAAGGCACAGAGATAACATGAATACTTATTTAACAAGTGTAAAACAAGCAGAGTAGATCTCACAACAAGTTACGAATCAAGCAATCATCATAATCTTAACCAGAAAATAATGAATTTAGCCGAACATGTTAATAGAAGAACACACTAAGAAATGGAATTCCATTAACCCCGGCAACAAATTAAAACTAAAAGAGAGAGTATAAAATTGAAATAATCAATTGAATTCAAATTGTTCTATTCAATTCAAAGTGTGTTTGACAAATGGAGAGACCCCCCTATTTATAATAAAAGTCTCCTATGGAGAGATAAGTGCATGATTGGTTCTAAAAATATTAATAAATCATCAATCACGTATTTAAAGGAGTTCTTTCCAAAATTCAGCAAATCATTTCTTTTTTTCTCTAGTGAAAATCGCGTCTTTGCTTTCTTCATCTGTGTTGACCAAATCACTACGCGTGGGGACGTTAGTCAACCCTGCAAAACTGCCTTGAAATCTTCTCTTCCCTTTATAGTGCCCTCAATATTCATTTTTGGCTCGATTTTGCCATTTTTATCCCATATCATCCCTTTATAGCTGAATACGCAATAAATTCACAAGATTAGGAATATTTTTTGCTCAAAAGGAAGATTAAATCACTATAAAATCATGATGGTTTGTGTAGTTATCAAACTTGCACTAAGTAATGAATTCATTGAACGAGTGTCGTGTTTTAGCAGCGATAGACATGAGATATCTATGCAATTTTAGTGAATTAGTTGACAAGGTTGTTGACTAATCGAACTGACTCGCAGGAATTGTTGTGTGGAATCCTTGGAGGCTTGGTCGGTATAACTTAAACTCCCGGCTCCAATAATACAAGATTAGTCCTCAGACTTGAGGAATCATGATAGTCGCATGCATATGATGGCTATGTCTTGGATCTGGTGAGAGATGACTGTGTCTTCGATGTGGTCGTTATAAGCCTTGTCCATTATAGTCAAAGTCAGTAGTGAAGATGGTGAATTTAAAGATAGAATTTACCCCCTATCAATATATGATGGATATATCTCTTATACGCTTTGAAATGGTTTAGACCCTCTAAATCTATGGCCATAGCGAATGGTCGAATATAAAATAGTTTCTTTTGTTGATCAATAGAGTGAATGCATCTCAGATATTCAGCATAGTTGTCTGGTCCAGAATAGGAATCGACGCCCAATTCTATGCTCTAAACAAAGATCGAAAGATGGTGGAGGGAAGGACTGTACCTCTATGGAACTCGAGAGCTTATATGTTCATGCCAGCATTCACCTAGTCTCTATGGACCGTTGCTAAATGGACACTCATGGTGATGGTTTTTTTTATTCATGGTTAATAAAATATAATTAATTAAAGTATTTTAATTAATTATTTATGCTGGACAAAGTGCTCAAATCTAGCTGAGGGTGAACCTAAATAATCACACACAAATCCCTATGGAATTGGTGGAATTAATTTGGGATTAATTTGAGAAGATAAAAATTAGTTTAATTGGATTAAATCGATTCAAGAAGAATTTATAAATGATTGAATTACTTATTTAATAATCCATTTGATAGGTTAATTAATTTTGGGCTTAACACCTTTAAATTAATTGAATTAATTTATTAAGTTTGACTTAATTAATTGATTAGATCAATTAATTAGTGTTTGAACTTAGATTATTGGGCTAAAATTAATTTAATTAATTATTGTTTAATGAATTTTGGTTGGGCTTGATTTAATTTTATTATATCAAGCTCGATGCATACTTGAAGTCCAAGCCCATTTGAAGAAGGTTAGAGCATATTAAGAAGGAGTTGAAACTCCTCACCATGATGAACATAATGGAGTGGTTATTTCGTCATGGTTGAGGTTATATGCATGTGTGTGTAATATACGAAACTTGTTAGTTAATCAATTTTGAATTCAGTTGTATGTAATATACGAAACTACACATATCTAACTTAACGTATCACATGAGCCGTGAAATTTGCTCCAATTTCTCTCTCAAAATATTCTCCTTTTTGTTCTATATTGAATTTGATTCAAGTTAGAACATAAAACAATCCAAAAGCTCTAAACAATAGTGTTTGTTTGGAGTTATTTTTCTACTTTCTAATAATTGAAAAAGAACTATATCTATTTCATAGTGTGGTGTAGACAAATTAAAAGTGTTCTATTCTGGATCCTAAAGTGAACGAAAGAGGAACGAAAAGGGAAACAACATATGTTGTTACTCATCTATAGAAACAAAAGGTAAAGTTACATGTTGTATTTTTATGCTTTTATTTCATCCTTTAGCCACATGTTTAGCATGCTTATATATTTGTTATTATGCTTTTGACAAACACCAAACGCCCTAGAATTTCAAAGGGAACACCCCTTTGAACTGTTTTAATTTTTTTATTCCACGCTTCTACCGCGTTCTCGGGCCATATCGATTTCTTTCAGTGGTATCAGAGCCTGGTTCGGTGTTGTGACTTAAGGATTAATATGTTATCATGTGTTGAGCATGAACCACGTGCTTAATTTCCTTTGAAAAACATGTTTTATGGCTTTGAAATATGGTTATGTGTTTAGAAAATATGTTTTAATTTTGCTTTTAAAATTATTAATATTCATGCATTTTTTAAAAATTGAATTTTCTGTAAATGCATAATTTTATTCAGTTTTTAATTGCAGAAATTTAAAAAATATAAATAAAAAATAGAGCAATACGGTCGTTGCTGCCCTGCCGGCCGGTCACTGACCAGCAGGGTGTGCGCAGGCAGCGACTTGCTCGCGGGGCCGACAGCAGATGATTGTCTGCTGTTTTGAATGGTTGGGCCATTTTGTGCCATTTTTTTCGAAAAATTGAATTTTTCTGAAATTATTAACCTTGGCTAATTTTAATTTTAGTTAAATCGAATTTTTCTAAAATCAAATTGTGCCGTAAATTAATTTGGAAATGATTTCCAAACAAACAAAAATAAATTGTATTTTGGATGGATGGTTGATATTCATTTTTTAATTGTATTATTAGTATGTTATTTTTTGCATTTTAATTATATTTTTGATATTTGATATTGGATATCTATTGTTAAATACATGGATTGTATTTATTTGTTTAGCATGTTTATATTTTATATAAATGTGTTAACTGTTATTTGTTAGATAAGTAATGGGGATGATTACAAAGCCCATTGTTTGAATGCATGATTTTATTTTATGTTGGGAGAGGCCTACGTGCCTCTATGTTTTAATTCTTTCTTTCGTTTTTAGCCTTGAATTAATAAGCCTTGATTTCTCCGTCTTTTTGTACTTCCCCCAACTTTTGATTGGGATTTCCAAATTCAGTTGTAATGAGTGTAATTAGAAATATGAGGTTTCATTTATTTTGAATAAATGTAAGCTTCCAAGGAGATGAAGGCTTGTTGGACGGAGCTCATGATGGAAGAACAACAAAGAGGTAGGTACATTAGAATGATAATGGGTTACTATTTTGTAATAGTTAGGCCACACCCTAGATTGACCATAAACTTAGTACGGGCTCAGTGAGTTACTTAGGATTGGGCATGTGATTATCCAACAGGGGCGTGCTAGGCTTGTTTTTGCATGTGGTGTTCGTTTTAATATTTAAAGTATGATGTGTTTGGAATGCATCTATTTATACTCAATGATTAAACTGATACATGAAAAACCTTACAATGATGAGGTCTCAGTTACAACAAACTTAACTCTCATTTGGATGGTTCAAGTTAAATATTAGGCCCATAATGCTACTTTCACTCATTCGTGGTCTCACAAGTTGTGGTATGTTTAGAATGGAAAAAGCTGCAAAATTATTGTGAACGAATGGAATGTACTCCTATTTCTCTGTCTCAGGAGTCGTGCGTGGTGGTAGTTAAGACATTCGTTTGGTTGATGGGTCAGGCTTAACGTTAAGTAGCGTGATTCGGTTGGAGTCATCGGGATTACCTGAAGAAGTGAGGCAAAATAACTTAGAGATCTCGTTGGATGAGAATGGTATAGGTTACCTCCCATAAAGCTTTTGTTCATGTGAATCGTAATTTCTGATTATATACCAAAATTAAATTCAGAAAAATCTATTCTCTTAGGAATTCAAGAAAGATTGAGAGATCTAGGAAAAGACAAAGTCATTAATACAATTGAACAAAATCATGAAAATTCTGATAATGAACAAAATTTTAATTTTATTAACCCTGTCCAATATTTATCACCTTATAAAAATTATTAGAAACCAACTCCCCCAGATCTAAAAATAGAAGAAGTCCAAAATTTCAGGTCTTTTAATGGAAATTCAATATATGAATGGAATCTAGATACATTGTCCGAATATCAAATTCTTAGCTTAAGTAAACAAATGGTTATGGTATCAAATATTTACAAAGAAAGAGCAGGATTAACAGATGAAGATGCTACTAAAAATCTTATATTAGGATTCAATGGACAATTAAAAGGTTGGTGGGATAATACTGTAACCACTGACGCCAAAAATCAAATTCTTTCAAGTGTTAAAAAAGATCAAGAAGGAAATATTATTAATAATGATGAAGGGAGACCCATTTCTAATGCAATATCTTCTCTAATATATACAATTATTATTCTTTTTATAGGAAATCTTCAAATATATCAAGAAAGGAACACTCAATTTTTACAAAATTTAAAATGTAGAAAACTTCATGATTTTAGATGGTATAAAGATGTCTTTTGGTCAAAAATCTACGAAAGAAATGATGCAGATAGTTATTTTTGGAAAGAAAAATTTATTTCAGGATTACCAAAATCATTTGTAGAAAAAGTCCGTGAAAAAATTAAAGAAAACTACGAAAATATTGCATCCCTTTCTTATAGGGAAATTATAAATCATGTTAATTTAGTAGGATTACAATTGTGCAATGATTTTACCATAAAAGCCCAATTGAGAAGAGAATTTGTTTTTCTTTATTACTTATTTCTTGAAATATAAAAGTATCTTGTACTACTTTAATATCTCTTTGGGTTACAGGGAATTTGGCATTTACTTTTTTGTGCTCATTCTGTATGTTTGCATTTGCTTGAACATCACAACAAAGCCCACAGACCAAACTACAACTATGCAGTTGAGCCACGCATTGGATGGCAGTCATGAAACCAACTGTCAAAAGGTTGAGTCTAAAACATTTCAAATCGAGGACCTTGAGATTGAGCATTGAGAGTCCTGTGGATACTTGCTCTAAGAGTCGCATTCAATTAGTGAGTACCATGTTTCATCGGTGACAAACGTGCATCATCTATGCGATCTTGGTGGGTTGATTGGCTAGGTGTGGGATCAACTGAACTGACTCGCGGTAAATGTCATATGGAAGCCTTGGAAACTTCGTCGGTATGACTCGAATCCCTGGTTTTGATAGTACGGGAGTAGTCCTCAAACTTGAGAAATCAAGACAGTCATGTGCATATGATGACTATATCTTAGATGTAGGTGATTGTGTAGCAGACATGATCTTCATAAGCCTCATCCAGTGCTGTTGAAGTATGTAGCGAGGATGGTGGTTCCAAGAAGAGGATCCATCCCCTATCAGTATTTGATAGAGGTATCTCCTATGCACTTAGAGACACGCTTACGCCTTATGAACCTATGGCCACAGTAGTTGATCGAGTAGGAAAGGAGGTTCCTATGTCGATCAATTAAGCGTAGCGAGGTCTCAAGTATTAAAGTATGGATGCCTCCTCCAGGATGGGAACCGAAACCAAATTTCATGCCCTAGACTAAGGCCGGAAGACGGTAGATGAAGGACCGTACCCGTATGGACTCGAGAGCCTAAATGTTCACACGGACATTCACCTAGCTCTAGTGCCATGGACCGATGCTAGACGACCACCCACGGTGACGGACTTTCTTGACTAAGGGTTAATAAAAAATTATTAATTAAATTATATTTAATTAATACAATCAATTTATCATTGGGCTTATCCATCCAATGGATCCCTCTCATATATAAGTAATTCAACTACTTACGGAATTAATTCCCAATTAATTCGTTGTCCATTCTCGATGATTTGTGTGTGACTCTTTAGGTTCACTTTTTAGCTAGATTGGGCTAGTGTCTAACACTATTATTAATTAAATCTAATTTAATTAATAATTCTTGATCAACCCTTGATCAAGAAAGCCCCGTCACCATGGGTGGCCGTCTAGCAACGATCCATGGCACTAGAGACTTGGCGAAAATTCATGTAAACCTTTAGGCTCCCGAGTGTATACCGGTATGGTCCTTTCATCTATCGTCTCCAGACCTTAGTCCAAGGCATGGAATTGGGCGTCGGTTCCCATCCTGGACTAGGCATCTATGCTTAATACTTGAGATCGCGTCATGCCAAATTACTCAGTATAGGAATCTCCTCTTCCTATTCAAAAGATGACTATGGCCACGGCTTTATGGAGCGTAGACGCAATCCCAAGTGCCCAGGAGATACCTTTGTCATATTTTGACAGGGGAGGGATCGTTTTCTTGGAACTCAACGTCCTTGCTACATGTTTTGACTGCACTGGACAAGGCTTATGATGACCATGTCTGGAACACGATAACCTCTCGCACAATTCCAAGATACAGTCATCGCATGCATGTGACCGCCGTAATTCTTCAAGTTTGAGGACTACTCCCGTACTTTTGGAGCCAGAGACTCAAGTCATACCAACCACATGAGAGAAAACGTTCCTCTCACTAAACTAGCCTTGAGTTTTCATCTCCCACTCCTACAAGTAATTTCATCATCTACTAGCTAGGGTTGAACTTTTACAACAAACATACTACATCAATTAGGTGTGTTCTTAATTCATTGGTTTCTTCGAGGAAAACAAGGGTTTTTAGGATTGAGTAGCATCGATCAATACGTCAGTGGGCATCTGAGATGTGGACACTGTTAGAGGAATGATGTTTGGAATTCTATGAATTTGAGATAGTTGTTCATAGTTAGATAACGCTTGGAAGATTAAGTACTAATTAAGTACAGAGGGAGCTGCGGGAGGAGGGAACTGTGTGAACACTTGCCTCGCCATCATCGCCCGCCATCGTAGCCGCCGCAGTTCCGCCGCCGCGCCGCCGCCGGCCGGCCGTCGGAATTTTCCGGCGCGTTTTCGGCCATGCGCACCAGATCCAGAATCGTCGTTCGACGACCTCTCCATCCGTGCTGCACGTCTCTTGAACCGGGCCCTGACGCGCCGCCAATCGACTGCTGAAGATCGCGACTTCTCGCCCCCGATTTTTAACGCCACCATATTTCCCAAATTCCGACGCCGTCCCGATGACAATCCGGCCGCCGCTCGTACCACTCGACTCCCTATCACGAGGCGAACATTTCCCACATTTCGATTTCGGGTTCCATCAACTACAGAGGTTGGGCTCTTTCCTCAGCCGTGGAACGTCTCCGCCGCCGATTCGCCGTCACCGGAGCCCCTCCCGATCGCGGACCACCGCCATTCGACTCGTCTCCTCCGCGCGAATCGAACGAGACAACTCCCAACTATTTCCATCAAGCCATTGCGTAGATCTAGAAATTTTGAAACGTCGTCTGTTGAGCATCCGTTCTCCGCCGTCCGTCGGGCGTAGACTGCCGGAGTACCACCGGCGGACTCGCCTGCCCATGGCGGACCAGCCCATTCGAGCACCTACAACCAACGGAGCCTCGACGCTGATGGAGACCTTGGTAGCCAACTCGGACGAGTCCACTTCTAACTCTGATGAGTCAACTCAGAAAATGCAGAAAGAGACTGAGCAGCCGAAGTCTACCCCTCTAATAAAATCATTTGGTGAAGCTGTTGCTAATTCGGCAGGAAATCGGAGTCTCCATCAACACCCCTCTGATCTCAGAAAATTTTTTCTGGCCGATCAAAACCCCCAACCACTCGGTAGGAAGTCCGTTAACCAAGGCCGACCCACTCTTTCATTTGCAGATGCTGAGACGGAGGAGCTTGAGGCGCCCTATCCATTTTCATTGGTTGGAAAGTTCTCACATGGAGCACCCCCTCACAGTCAAATGCATCAGCTTATTGCTAGATTGGGCATTCGAGGCGCGTTTACAGTCAGCATGATCAACTCCAAACATACCCTTATCTCCCTTTCAAGCGAGTCGGACTACTCCCGCCTGTGGCTACGGCGCATTTGGTTTCTTCAAGGCTTCCCAATGAGAATCTTCAAATGGACGCCTACATTTACTCCAACGCAAGAATCATCTATCATTCCTATTTGGGTTTGCTTTCCTAAACTCCCTGCTCATTTATTTCGTAAGGAAACCCTTTTTTCTGTTGCTAGCATGGTTAGTTCATCTCTACAAATTGATGCTTTAACTCTTAACAAGTCTAAATTATCTCAAGCCAGGGTATGTGTGGAAATAGACCTGTTAAGACTTATCATTGAAGAATTTGACTTGCATATTAACGGTGTTACCATAGTACAGAAAGTTGTTTTTGAACATCTACCTGAATATTGTTCTTTGTGCAAGCATGTGGGACATAAGGATTCTGATTCTTTTTCGAAAGGTAATGCCCCTAGACCCCCACCCCGTAATAAGATCAAACCTAGGCAGCTACAATTTGCAGGAACTGAGAGAACACAAGCCCGTGATAGAGGTAAAAAGATGACTGTGCCAATAGGTTGTCCCGCTGCCAAGCCCAATGAAGAAGCGGAACACTCAATAGCTGACCAGCCAGAAAAAGGAGACAAAGATCAACAAGAGAATGACAATCAAGTGGAACAGATTCAGAGCCATGGAAAACAGGGGAACTTAAAGATGGACATCACAGGAACTCCGAACTCTGAAAATTATCAAGGAGCTGCCATACATGGATGCACCTCCCACACTAATTTGACGCCTCAAGGAGATAACTGCATAGAGAACATGGACAACTCCAACTTGGTTGATCCCTTAATTGCAGAATTATTGGACAGGGATGGGAATGCTGAAAACCATGACTTTAGTTCCACAAGCAAGTCGAAAACCAGAGGAAAAGCTAAGAAGACCCCAAAAAGTGGTGGCAAAGGCTGTACTTCTACAAAGGCAACAAGAACTAGAATCCTTCTAAGAGAAGAATGTAGCAACCAAAAACAAAGAAATGAATTTCTTTCTGAGATGGATATCATTGAGATTCAAGCTACCCAGGAAACTAGTGAAAGCGAGGCTCAGGACACTAACGAAAATAGTGACAAAGAGGAAGCAGTCACACCAACCTATAATAGATTCCAAAGCCTGGACGACAGTGACTCACTTCTAGAGCTTGACGCTGAGCTCCACCCACAAGTACAAGCTAGTGAACAGGAGATTGCTAATGACATAGCATTGGAGTCTAACCTCCAGGAGCACATTTTGGAAGACTCTACTATGTCAAACAAGTTAAAGAGAAACAATTCCATGGAACATAATCCTCATAAAACAGGCAAAGGAGGAGGCAAAGGAAAAAAGAACAAAGGTAACAGTACTACTAGGACCCTCCATAAAAGGAATACCAGGTCTGTTTCTTCTTCCTCTCTACAATTTTAAATGATCAAAATAATGATACGGAATGTTCGTGGTATTGGTAAGATAGATAAACAGAAAATTCTCTTTGACATGCTTTTAACTCATAGACCTCATGTCTTCGTTTTGTTGGAACCTTTTATTCGTGTGGAAGACGCCTCTTTCATTCAAAGGTTTGGATTTCATTCTGTTCTCTCTAACATTTCTAACAAAATCTAGTGTCTTGCTCAGACTGGTTTTGATGTTCAGGTGGTTCAGAATACTAATCAACTTCTTCATGTGAAAATAAGTTCTATTCTCCTTCAAGAAGACATTTTTTATACTTTTGTATATGCCAAATGTTACAGGAACCCCAGGAGAGCTTTGTGGGAAGAGCTTAAAAGACTGTCCCTCAACAAGGTACCTTTGATTGTTGGAGGAGATTTCAACACTATGCTACACACCCATGAAAACCAAGGGGGCACCATCAGTAGCTTGGGCGCTATTGAGGACTTCAATGATATGGTCTTGGATAGTGGATTAATTGATGCAGGATTTGAAG
Source organism: Sesamum indicum (assembly GCF_026168435.1). NCBI lineage: Eukaryota > Viridiplantae > Streptophyta > Magnoliopsida > Lamiales > Pedaliaceae > Sesamum > Sesamum indicum. The sequence goes on from NC_142669.1 coordinate 2,886,413, forward strand.
GGGAGCCTTTCACGTGGACTAACAAAAGGGTCTGGAGGCGATTAGATAGAGTCTTATACTCTCAAGAATGGACTGAATTATTCAATTCCACCAGAGTCTCACATCTCCCCAGAAGATTGTCCGATCACCACCCTCTGTTAATTACTGCCACTAGAACTGAGGACAAAGTGCCCTCCTCTTTCAGATTTCAACATATGTGGATTATGCACCACAACTTCCAAGACATGGTTAAACAATCCTGGGGTGCCCCGATACATGGTTATGGTATGTATAGGTTGCAACAAAAGCTATATAGGTTGAAGGATCACCTGAAGCAGTGGAACAAGGATAAGTTTGGCAATATCTTTTCGCTTGTGGATCAAGCTAAGGCTGCTGCTAATGAAGCTGAGAAGCAGTTTGATAGACTGCCATCAGAAGCCAATTTGATCAACCTTAACAGACAAAATGCTGCTTTGATCCATGCTCTTAATCTTGAATCTGAGTTTTGGAGGCAAAAAAACAATTGCAAATGGCTTGAAGCGGGAGAGAGGAACACCAAATTCTTTCACGCCTCTGTCAAGAAGAAAAGGCTGAAATCCAGAATCTCCAAAGTCATGGATTATCAACAAGAAATTACTGACTCTGCTCAAATTAAGGATTCTGCAGCTCACTTCTTTGAAAGTCTCTTAAGTGACATCCCTACCACCGCTCTTCCTCATGATTTTCCATTCCAATTTCCTCAAATTCATCAAGATGTCCTCCTCAACCTCTATCAACCTCCTTCCCAAGATGATATTAGAGATGTAGTCTTTTCTATTAATAAAGACAGTGCGGCGGGGCCTGATGGGTTCTCTTCAGCATTCTTTCAATCGTGCTGGAATACTATCGCAGAGGATAACACTGCTGCGGTCATGGATTTTTTTAGGGGCACCCATATGCCTAGAAGCTTTTCTGCCACAACTATCATTCTTATCCCTAAGAATGACTCACCCCAATCCTGGTCTGAATTCAGACCTATCTCCCTTTGCAATGTTACTAATACGATCTTGTCCAAGCTTCTTTACACTAAAATCTCCCAAGCTCTTCCTGACCTTATTTCCCCATCTCAGAGCGGTTTTGTGCCGGGTAGGCTCATTGCTGACAATATCCTTCTAGCCCAAGAAATGACACATCATCTTGACATGAGTCATAGCAAAGGGAATCTTATCTTAAAATTAGATATGTCTAAGGCTTATGACAGGGTGAACTGGAAATTTCTCTATTTGGTTCTTGAGAAGATGGGTTTCCCTCCCAGATTTATTGTCCTCATCAAGCACGCTATTGAACATTGCTGGTTTACCATTCTTGTTAATGGAGAACCTTATGGCTTCTTCAAATCATCTCAAGGCCTTAGACAAGGTGATCCAATCTCCCCTACCCTATTCATCCTTGTTGTAGAGGCACTTTCCAGAGGCCTTAATCACCTTTTCTATTTGAATCCTGATATGTTCTATCAGACTGGCTGTAAATCTAGAGTGTCTCACCTGGCCTATGCTGATGACATCATCATTTTCACCAGATTACACTCTCTGACCAAACTTATGCAATTCCTAGAGCTATATGAGGACCAATCTGGCCAAAAAATCAATCACTCCAAGAGCTTCTTTATCCCTGGTAAGAAGGCCAATCACATTGCCCATAGAATCAAATCCATTACTGGCTTCAACCTCAAGTGCCTTCCTATCACCTATCTTGGAGCTCCTCTGCATAAAGGTCATAAGAAGAAAATTCTTTTTGAACCTCTTTTTGACAAAATCAGATACAGGATTAGTGGATGGGAGCATAACCATCTTTCACAAGGGGGCAGGCTTCAACTTATTAAAAGTGTCTTGTCCTCTATGCCTGTTTATCTTCTTCAAGTTTTGAGTCCTCCTATTGGCACTCTGCAGAAAATCGAACAACTATTCGCCAAATTCTTTTGGGGATCTACTACTGACAATAGGAAAATTCATTGGACTAGATGGGCTTTCATCTGCTACCCTTGTGAAGAAGGGGGTTTGGGTATCAGAAACATTAGGGATAATATCACAGCCTTTACCCATAAACTCTGGTGGCGGCTGAGACAAAACAATTCTCTATGGGCCAGCTTTACTATCAGTAGATATTGTAAAAAGTCTACTCCTACCTCTACTAAAGCTAGACCGAAGGACTCTAACATTTGGAGAAGAATTTGTAGCATTAAATCTATCTCTCAGGAGAACATTTTTTGGAGCCTTAGAGCTAGTAATATATCCTTCTGGTATGATCTTTGGCTCCCTGCTAGCACCCTTCATTCCCTCATACATCCCAACAGAGCTCCTAATGCCCTGGTCAAAAACTTCTGGACCAACCACATATGGGATATTGGCAAATTGAAGGAAGCTGTTCCTCAGCATATCATGAAGCTTATTATGCAAATCTCCATTAATCCTCAGCATCAAAATTTTATGCATTGGAAACCGTCCTCGCACAGTTCCTTTTCTACCAAATCTGCTTGGGAGATTAGTAGAGATCACAAACCTTCCCTCCCCATATTCAAAAATCTCTGGTCTCCCCTTGTCAGGCCTACCATTTCTATCTTCATTTGGAAAGTCCTCCATAACTGGATCCCAGTCGATAGCAGACTCAAACAAAAAGGCATTTCTCTGGCCTCTAGATGTGTTTGCTGTCTGAAGGAGGAGGAGACTATCCCTCACCTTTTCCTTCATAACAAGGTCTCCCTTGAAGTCTGGAGTTTCTTTGCCTCCAAATTCCAAATCAATATCCCAGTCACGGACAATTTTTCCATGATCCTTCAAGCCTGGAGAAGCAATATTTTGAATCAACTCCACATTAGAGATATTCTTCCCTCCCTGATCATGTGGAACATTTGGACTTGTAGGAATGCTGCCATATTTGAGGGGGGCCCTTTCAAAGCTAACCGTATTATCTCTCAAACCCTCAATTATCTCCAACTTCTTGGTAAAACCAACCTCATGGGAGCTATACACTGGAAAGGGGACAAATTTGTTGCGTCTCTTTTTAAAATTTCACTCCCCCCGCAGAAGATATCACCCAAAATTTTCATTGTTAAGTGGATAAAGCTAGATAGAGGATGGTTCAAATTGAACACGGATGGGGCATCCAAAGGAAATCCAGGCGTAGCAAGAGCAGGCGGCATCATCAGAAATCACCTAGGTCATACTGTCTTTGCATTCCAGGAACATCTTGGCCTCATCTCCAACACAACAGCTGAACTAAAAGCTATATATAGAGGTGTTAAGTTGTGCATTGATAACAACATTAGGAAAATTTGGGTGGAAACAGATGCCAACATCGTCATCAAGCTCATTTTATCTCCCCCCCAAGGGCCATGGCACCTTCAAAATTTGCTGCAACAAATTAGAGACCTTCTATCCCAAACTGAGTTCAAGATATCACACACCTTTAGAGAGGGTAATCAAGTGGCCGATTATTTTGCTAACCAAGCCTGTTTCAACCAACAGCTCACCATTTTAGCCCCTAATAATATCACAGGTATTCCTAAAGGTTTGATTAGACTTGATGTCTACCCCTTCCCTACTATTAGAATCAGAAATACTAGTACCTTTAATTTCAGTTAATACATTTTTCATGAAATTTGGGGTACTTCATTACTGATTGTTCTTTGCGGATAACTGTTGCCCTATCTGTGCTTTTTCTGTGATAGTACCTATATGGATTTGTTGGAGATTACTCATCTATGGTTGACGTTGGGTCCTATATTTTGTCGCTTCTGCTGCACTCCTTTGCTATATCTTTTGCAGGTTTTATGAACTCCTTTCACAGGTTCAAGTCATACAAACATGACCTCCACGTTAATACTTATGTGCATTATCCATCCTTCTGGAACATTACACATACTCTGGCTTGGCTTTTTTGTACAGCGTTATTTGCAGGTGCTATGCGATTCACGACATGGTGGGATAACAAAAATCTTTTTGACTCACCATATTTTTTTCTCGACACCTGTTTGGGTATTTTGTTCTAAGGGAGTAGTACTCCTTGTTTATTGTTGCTCTATTTGTAAGGAAGTAGTATTCCTTGTTTATGGCTTCACTAGAATTTCTAGGGAGGTAGCTCTCCCCGCTGTAATTATTTTATGAATTTTAATATAGAAGGACTGGGGACTACGAAAAGCTCCCCCCACCTCTAGGTGGATTTTGAAAAAAAAAAATAGTCATACCAACCACACCTCCGAAGCTTCCATATGATAATCCCCGCAAATCAGTTCAGTCGATTCGACACCTAGTCAATCGACCCATTACAATCGCATAGACGTCCCACGTCTGCCGCTGATGAAACACGGCACTCATCAAATGAATAGGACTCTTAATGCAAGTCTCCATAGGACACTTTGATGTCCACTCTCATGGTCCTCGACTTAGAACATTTCAGGCCCAACCCTAAACAGTTGGTTTCATGACCGCCATCCAATATGGAGTCCAACTGTTGCACGGTTGTTCAAGGTTGTTTATGGGCTTTATTGTGATGTTTGACAGAAACGCAATTATAAATATAATGAGCACAAAAAATAAAATGCCAATAGCGAATACTCATTTTATTCATTGAATAATATTATATAAAATCAAGTTATTGTCAAAATAGATTACAAGCATGCTAATCCAATTAACTTTCAGGTCGCCTATTCTAACAATCTCCCACTTGTCCTAAAGCTAATCACCCCAGCAACCTCAAACCCATCTTATCCAAATGTCGAGCATGGGCAATTTGCGACATCGGCTTAGTTAGTGGATCAACTATGTTTTCTGCTGAGCTAACTCGGTCTCACCTCTGCTCACCATCTGTCTAAGCAGATGGTAGCATCTAAGAATATGTTTGGAACGGTGATGAGATCTCGACTCCTTTGCTTATGCTATCACCCTGTTGTTATCATAGAAGATAGCTACGAGCTCAACAATGTTATGTACCATATCCAATTCTTGGATGTAGTTTTTCATCCAAACTGCTTCTTTGGCTACTTTCGAAGCCGCTATGTATTCAGGTTCTGTGGTGGAATCCGTTGTGGTATCCTGCTTGGAACTTTTCCAAGCAACCACACCACTATTCATCTTGAATACGAAACACGATTGAGACTTGGCATCATCATCATCTGATTGGAAGCTAGCGTCAGCTATAGCCTTCCAATATCAATTCTCTATTACCGTAAATCAAGAACATATGTTTAGTCCTTTTCAGGTACTTAAGTATTATTTCGACTGCACTACTATGCGCGTCCCCGATGCATGCTTGATATCTGCTCGTCACGCTCAAGGTGTACGCGACATCGGACCTAGTGCAATGGACAACATACTGAATGCTTCCTACAGCTGAATCAAAGGGGATGTCCAGCATTCTTTTAAGTTCGTCATCAATCTTAGGAGACTGCTTCTTGGACATCTTAATCCCATGCCTCATCGAAAGGAATCCTCGTTTTGAGTTCTCCATCTTGAATCTCTCAATATACGAGGATTGGGTTTCTCAATATACAAGGATTGGGTTAGTCATAACATCCTTCTATATCTATCCATATAGATCTTGACGCTAAAGATGTAAGAGGCCTCACCCATATCCCTTATGGAAAATTGTGTGGACAACCATGCTTTAATGTCACCCAACATCTTAACATCATTCCCAAAAAGTAAGATGTCGTCTACATAAAGCACAATGTATGCAACCGCGCTCTCACTAATTTTCTCGTATACACAAGGATCAAGTTTGTTCTTGATGAAATCATAACCCCATACACTTCATCTAAATGTGTGTTCCAACTTTCGAAAGCTTGTTTGAGGCCATAGATGGACATTTGGAGACGACAGACCTTCTGTTCTTCTCCAAGGAGAGTGAAACCCTCCGGCTGATCCATGTAGATCTCTTCCTCAACGAAACTATTGAGAAAAGCCGTTTTCACATCCATCTGCCATACATGCTGCTATGGTAAGAAGAATCTGAATGGACTTGGCCATGGCTAAGAGAGAATAGGTTTCCTCGAAATCGACCCCTAGTCCTTGAGTTTATCATTTTGCCATGAACCTAGCCTTAAAGGTTGTAACCTTCCCGTTAGCTCCAAGCTTACATTTGTTTTCCAACAGTTTTAACACATTTAGGTGGGTCTACGAGGGACCAACCTTGATTTGAACCCATCGAGTCCATTTCGGATTTCATGGCCTCAACCCACTTATCCGAATTGATGTTCGACATTGCTTCTCCATACTTCCTTGGATCATTACCCAAATGATTGGTTAGTCCCAAGAATCCGTACCTATCATGCGTTCGCGATTCCCTAGTCGACCTACGGAGGATTGGAGCACCATCAGTAGGAACTATAGGCTAAAATGATGTTCCTTCGTGCTGTTGAGGTGTCTCACTTGTTTCCTCAAGTAGCACCTCATCGTGTCGGCTATCTGTAGGAAAACCCTTTTCCAAGAACACTACGTTCCTTGAAATAAAAATCTTTTGCTCAAATGGATCATAGAAGTAGTACCCAACAGCTTCTTTTGGATATCTGACAAACCTACACAGACTCGATCTCCAGTCTAGTTTGTCTCCCACTAGCCTCTTAACGGGGCTACTCCACACTCTTAAGTACTTGTAGGACGCAGGCTTGCCATTCCATATCTCATATGGCATTTGGGGCACCGTCTTAGATGGCGCCATGTTAAGTAGTTTGACTGTCGTCTCAACAGCGTGACCCTAGAAGGAAGGGCGCAATTCAGTAAAACTCATCATAGATCGAACCATGTCCAACAGGGTTCGATTTCTCCTTTAGCCACGCCATTCAGTTGTTGTGTTTCAGGAGGAGTCCATTAAGAGAGAATTTCATTCTCCTTTAAATAATCAATTTCAAGTATGAGGACTACAATTTTCACAGTGACGGTCTTCCCATCGCCTAGCCTTAGAATCATCTCATCCTTACTTAGCTTTCTGCTTCTTTTAAACACCTGCAAGTTATTGTAGATGTGGGCTCCACAGCCGGTATCCAATACCCAAGAAGTAGAATTAGTTATCATATTCACTACAATCACAAACGTACCTGGGTTGGAGAGAAGTTGTGGGCACTCCCTCTTCTAATGCCCCTTTCCTTGGCAACTTTCCTTGACAATGATTGCAAACATCATTTGCCTTCGACCGCTAAGAATCGCCAACCTTCCCTTTCCCTTTGCCCATTCTCATGGGAGCAGTAGGGGCGCTCAAAGCGCTAGCAATGGCTGCAATGGCTTTTCCCTTGTCGTTCTTCCTCTTCCAGCATCTGGCCCTCTTGCCTTTCACTTTGGAGTTGAAACCTCTCCCACTAGTACCATCGGCGTACACTTGTGGGTCCCACCTCATATTGGACCAGCATATTAATTAACTCCTGAATTGTCGTCTCAAGTTCGTTCATGTTATAGTTAATAATAAACGGGTCGTAGGACGGGGGGAGTGACTGAACGATCACGTCAATGTACGTGTTGTTGTCAAGCCCAGATTTAAGGTCTCCAAGCTTCTCCACTAGGGATAGCATCTTAATCCCATGACTTTGTACAGACGATCCTTCGGTTATCTTGATCACGAAGAATGCTTTTGTGGCGGCATATCTAATATGCCTATCAAGAACTGCATAAACTTCCTTCATGCAGAGTATTATCGAGGGAACATCATCCAGCCTGTCATATTACTTTTGGATGTTATTGGACATCGAAGCTAATATCATACTGCGGACCTTGGGGTTGTCCTCAAGCCGCTTCTCGAACGTGATATGTTCTTCGGGCAAGGACCCTTCCGGCAAGGCCATTGGAAGTGGCTTGTCCAAGACATAGCCCTAGTTCTCGAAATCTAGGACAATCCTTAGATTTCACAACCAGTTGTTGTAGTTCGTGTCAATGAATTTATTAGTCTCCATTATCATGGTTAAAGAATTCTTAGACATTTTCTAGACAGTAGAAAATTAAACAAAAATCAGCGAATGATTGTAATATTATGATTAAGCTTAAAGACTTCGTCTTTAATCTTTAACTCTCCCACCACTCTCAAATGGGGTTTGGGGAATAGCCTTTCCTAGTGGGTTTGGGATCCACAAGAGAATTTTCCATGCCCCGCTTTTACTTTCAAATACCAAAAGCCTCGTGGGAGGTATCTAATACCATTCTCATCTTATGAGATTCCCAAGATCTTGCCTCACCTCTTCATATGACCCCGAGGACTCCAAGCGAATCTGTTACTCGGTGTTAGCCCGACCCATAAACCAAATCACATTTTATTCTTCGCCCCCCATGACTAATGAGACAGGAAAACAGTGAACATGTTCCTTTGCTCTCAACAATGGTGCAACTTCCTTTATCCCAAGTGTGCCACGACTTGTGAGACTACAAGTGGGTATTGGTAGCTTTCTCAACATATTGTTATGAATAGGAAGCTTGGATAGATCAAAACCATTTTGATCCAAGTCCATTATAGTTATAATATTCAACTTTTTCCAACCAAATGAGAGTTATTTAAGTTTAGACCGAGACCTCATCACATGTAAACATTGCATGCATAAATATAAAGCATTAAATAAATGCATCGCACGCGATGAAACCTAGCATACCCCTATTGAATGATCACGAGCCCAACCTATGAGATCCACTGAGCCCCCGCAGTGAGTCTAAGATCTGTCTAAGGTGGCTCTATGCTATTACAAAGTAATATCACCCATCAACATATAGATGGGCCTTGTGATATCTCCATTTGCCGCCTTCAACATGGGCCTCCTCCTTAGTGGGCCTTTTTCTCCATGGGCTTGCTCAAAATGAAAAATCTCACAAAAATGTCCTATACTAATCTCATTACAATTGAATTAGAAACCACAAGCAGAAGTCGGGGGAGTACATTAGGAGGGAGATAGCAAGCCATATAATTCCAAGGCTAAAAACGAAGAGGGAGGAGAAAATAAAATCACAAGGGTGCACAGACCCATCCAACCAACATTAAAAGACATACTTGTGGTCAGGGCTCCGTGATCAACGACTCACATTCATTCGAGCATATAATAGCAACTAATCATGCCAGACAAGAAACGAACATCCAAAATATTGCGATACCCAATATCTCAACAAATAATTATATGCAGAAAATAATAAGTTTTAAAATTTGCAGCTCAAATGGATGATTAAGCCTCGTGCATCCAATGCACGCAATTAATTCAAATTAATTAAAGCAATTTAATTCTAGAAAAAATTCAATTTTCTAAAGAATTAAATTAGAAAAAAATAATATTTCTCAAAAAATGTGCAAAATTTAAAAAATTCAATTTTTCAAAAACACGGAGAAAAACGGCCCAGCCGTTGGTCGTCAACAGCAGCAGCAACGCATCGGCCGCACAGCAGGCGGCGCGCACGGTGGCCCCCCTGCCGGCATGTGCGCGCTGCCTCCCTACGCATGCTGTCATTGCCGGTCGGCAGTGTACTACTACAGTACCAGTTTTTATCCCTTTTTTTATTTTCATACATTAAAATGAAATTAAAAGAAGTATTTTATTAAAAATTCCAATTTTCATAAAACACTTAAATATCCAAAATAGCAAAATTAAACAAGTTAATTTTCTTATACAATTATCCAAGAATAAGCAAAAAATATATCATGCTTTGAAAGCAATTAAGAACATATTGTCATGCTTATTCACACAATACCATAGCCCTACATCGAACCGTGCTCTGATGCCACTTGAAAGGCACCGCGAAGTGCGAGTGAATCGGCCCGGGAACACGCAAGCGGAAGCGGTTAAAATAAATTGCGTAAATTAAAATGAAATCGCAATAAAACCATAATTTCAATGGTTGTACCCTTGGAGTTTTCGGACATTCGGTGTAGTTAATAAAATTAAATGACAATAAAATTAACGAGGCTATGGGTAGAATGTAAAACGAGAGGAACAAAAATCGTAAATCAAGAATACCTTTTCTTGATTTATTTTGAACTTTCTTCATTGATTTGTTCACCCACGGCCTCAATGTAGAGGCCCTTTAAAGTCGCGTCCACACCATACTGGAACTTGAGATCAAGAATGATTTAGTAAATAGATTTAATTAATCATCTGTTTTGGTCACCAGTCCAAGTCAAGCTGAAAGTGAACATAAAGAGTCACATACAAATTATCGAGGAAGAACAAAGAATTAATTTGGAATTAATCCTGTAAGATATAAATAGTTGGATTACTTACATGTGGGGTGATCCATTGGATGGATAGCCCAAGATTCAATTAATTGGATTAATTTAATTAGGATTGTCTTAATTAATGAATGAATTGAATTTATTAATTAAGAGACATTTTTGACTTGTGCATTTAATTATATTAAATGACACTGGGCTCAATTTAGTTAGATTTTATTAAATTGGATTTAATTAAATTCAACGGCCTTTGAATTTAGTTTATAAATTTGATCCACTAATTGAGGTCCACTACCCAATTGATGGAAGGAGAGTTGACCAAAAATTCCAGTTTTGGAACGTGCAAGTTTAGCCATAATTAGAACCCTCTCTATATGGCATGATTGGATCATACCATATAGATGGAGGGGTTTCCTTGTAGATAAGTGGCATGTGTCTAAACACATTTCCAATTATCTATACAAGGCATATATGTTTATTGTGTGTAATTGTTTAAATAATAATTACATAATACACACAACACCAAAAACTCTTTCCTCTCCTTTCAATTTTCGGCCGCCCCGCCCTTACTCTCTTAGTGAGAGTTTGGTTTTGATCTTTCCTGCAAATTGATCAAAGTTTTCTTGATTTCGATGTGGTGTGGACTTTACTTCAGAGATTCCTACATCGGAATCTTGAAGTGAATGATTTGCCAATTAAAATGAAAGGGAAAGAGGTAATCTCAATTTTATTATGCATCTCTTCCGTTCTTTAACCATAGCCTCGAATGTATATTTTAATTTTTTTTATTTCATACTACATCGAATGCCCTGGAACATCAAGGGAACACCCCTTGGTTGGATCGCTTTATTTGTTTTGTGTATGAGGTTTTTGTTTTAATTCAATTCCTCACGCTCGCATCCGCTAGCACATTTCCGAACTGATCCGCTTCTCTTTCAGTTTTAACCTTGAAACCCTCTAAATTAGTCCACCATAATCATCGGGGAGTCCTTCCTATCAAGTGTTAGCAAGACTAGGAAAGGGAAGGGAAAAATCGAGAACATGTTATGAGTTAACGACCTCAACTTCTCTTCGTTCCTTCTTTGATTTGATGAACCAAAGGAACAAGAATGGAGAGGGACTAGAGGGTGGCTGATTTTTGACAGAGAGAAAGAGAGCCTCAAAAACGTGTGTTGTGTGCGGGTGAGAGATAAAAGGATTTTATAGTAACTTTAACCTTGCCAAAAACCAATAAATAAGACCTAGCTTATCCAACCTCTATTCTCACAAACCTAGCCTAAATTTTCATCTTTCCAAGCTCAGATTTCATGCATAACCTCTCATAAAATCATCCAACAAGTCGTTTGACCTAGGTAAGGTCAAACCGAGTCATGGGCTTGGTCTAAAGTGGCCTAGGCTCCAAAATCAAGGCCTTGTCAAATGGACCTAAATTAACTCCAATTTAATCTTGAGTCCATCACTTTAAGTCCTTTAATTCAATCAAAAGACCCAAACTCATTCTTTCATTTAATTTATAAATCCAATATTAAATCAAGTCCAACTAATTCGATTAATTTAAGAGGCTGAGAAAATGATCCAATTATTTATTCTCTCCAAGAAATTAATTTAATCCAATTAAAATTAATCTCTACCTTCCAAAAAAAATTCTAAATTAATTCCATCACAATGAGGTGATTTGAGCGTGACTCTTTTGGTTCACCCATAGTTAGACTTGGATGCATTCTCAACACAATTAATTAAATCTAATTTAATTAATTATTTCAAATTATCCCCTAACCAGAAATAGCCCGTTACCATAGGTTGCCATCTAGCCATAGTACATGTCACTAAAGACTAGGTGAATAATGATGAACATTTAGGGAATTGAATTCATACGAGTAAGGTCCTTCCATCACCATCTTCCGATCTTAGTCTACAGCATGAATTGAGCATCGATTCTCATTCTGGACTAAGCATCTAAATTTAATAACTCGAAACCTCTCGTTTACCCTATTGAATTGCCATAAGAAAACCTATCCCATTGATTCAGTCACTGTGGCCACAAATTCTAGGGGAAACAGGTCTTAGAGCGTATAGGAGATGCTACTGTCGTAATACTAGGAACGAATTCTTTCTTGGAACACATCATCCTCACTACACATTTTGACTTGACTAGATAAGGCTTATAACGACCATATCTTTCGACAGAGAAATTGCTCGCTAGATCTAAGCTACAGTCATCATGTGGGTGTGACCTCCATGGTTCCTCAAGTCGGAGGACTAATCTCGTACTACCGAAGCCAAAAATCCCAGTCATACTGACCAAGTTTTAAGAGGCTTTCATATGACGATTCCCATGAGTCAGTTCAGTCCGTTGACTCCCTTGCCAACCAACCCACTAAGTATTGCATAGACGACCTATGTCTCCTACCGACAAAACACAGCTGCAACACTTAATGCGAGTCTCTGTAGGACACTCGATGCCCTATCTCTAGGTCCTCGAGTTGGAATATTTCAGATCAATCTACAGAAGTTGATTTTATGGCTGCCAACCAATCCGCAGTCCGACTTCTTGGACTTAACCATTAGGTTTGTGGGCTTTGTTGTGCAGTTAAGAAAACATCAATATAATAATATAAACACAACAAAGAATTATGTCATTGATTGAATATTACTTCTACTCAAAACATAAATATTACATTACATCAAAACTGTGAGAAATGGATCACAAAAGCCTAATCTAATCGGCTTTCTAGTCATCTATTCTAACATTAATATTATGATACAAGTTTACCTAGTTCTTCACTACTACTGCTGCACCTTTTTCATTTCCAATATATCCAAATTCAGGACATATAGTAGTCCTAAGCCTCATTATCTTGAAGTGTGTCTGACATATACACAGTCTCGTTTACATAAATAGCTTGCTAGCTCATGGCTCGGTCTTTACCAAATATCTTACGCCAAGCCGAGAAAAATAGCCCATAACTTGTACCGCATTGTTCTCACAGTCGGATCAAACTAGTAAAAAATAAGTTCATTGTCATAAATTGTAACAAGGTTAAGATAAACATATAACGGATTTTGAGCATTATTGTTCACGTATATGACATAATACTAGGATGATTTCAATGCTCAACCCAAACATTTTCAGAGTGCACTGTTATCATGCATCTACTATCTTCCCAGCCAAAACCACTCTTACCCATCATTCCAATCAAGGTACCATAATACTTCTTCCTAACATGTATCTTTTGAGTTGATACATAGTTTGGCATGAAAATCTGTGTTGGGAAAGTGCTTGCACGTTAGTGAATCCAACTGGGACAAATACTCAACTCAGAACTTTATCGCACTTCCTACCTATAGTGATGATGGTCCGTGCAATGCATTCACGAGGATTTGTTCTTTACATTAAGTCCAAATTTATCTCATACTAGCCTTCTCTACTTTGTCCCTATATTGGCGTAGTTTACTAGTCCCTTCTTCATCGTACTGGTTCATTTGCAATGAAGAAAACTCATGAGCACTAGGATTACATATAGAAGTATTTCGATTTCTAGACATATGAGGAAAATTAAAAGAAATTTTGATACATAAAAACATAGTGATCGGTTTCTTTCATAACGATATTGTCCAAAATTACATAAGGGTCAAACAACAGTACAAACATTGGCACACAACATAATATTATATAGTAGAGTGTTAGAAATCTCTGTTATGACCACGAAAAAACAACAGTTTTATTATGTTCTTACAATCATGTCGTAACCACTCCATATACATATTAGAAACCAACTCATCATGCCAAGAAATTCATATAGGAGTTGAATCTATGGTAGACAGAAATTTCGACCCAATTGTGGTACCAAGTACAACCAGGAGTTCAAATTCTAGTGGATCATCGGGTATTTCCACATATACAAATTATGGAGTAGACAGCAAGCCATAATAATGTGATTTTGCACTTTGATAGGGTAATGTGAAGGACTTCTTAAAATTCTCCATCTAGTTTCTAACAACCCACATGTTCGTTCTATCACGTTATAGGCCGAAGCGTGCTAGATTAATAACTCCTACGGACTTTGGGATCCACGATTCCCACATTGCTATTCCGTCAAGAAAATATCTAACACCCCGATATGAAGTTAGGGAACCTTCTACGTTACTGTATCTATTAGCGCGGTGATAGTAATTTCCTACAAAGCATGTAGAAGCAAAAAAGATAAGTATAATAAAAATCGCTTCTAAAACTTATATGCAATATAAGATTGCGTGTGCTTCATGATGATATACCGTTTGGAACTTTTAGACCCGTAGGTTGGTGTATATCATCCCAAAATATACGACCAGTAGCTGCACTACCCTCTCACCCACTCAAAACATATATATATTTGTCTTTCTGCATACATCAAGCACATTGATCGAAATTTGCTCCTTTCGATCTCAATAACGTCCCTTCTCGGAATCAGGTACACAGATCTCAATGTGTGTTCCGTCTAAAAAGCACCCGAACATTCCTAAAAAAAAAATCAAAGTCTAATACAACAAATGATAGCCAAAAGAAATATTAGACGTAAATAATAAGGTTTGTATAATGGATGGAACAATTCACAAATTATTTTAAAGAATAAATATTACCGCAAACCATCGCCATCGAGAATTCTGGAATTCCTCCCCCAATTGGAACTGGATATGCTAGTAATATTGAATGTTCACATAGCATAGCCTTCAAAATCGAGTGAAAATGCTTACTTATCGGTCATCCATTACGTATGAAGTCATGTTTTATGACATAATTTTCTTGTGGTGACCAATTACACTTAAGAATATTACAACTTGTTCCATAGCAGTAACAGATCTCATTCTTGGAGCCCACCAGAGCATTTTAAGATTTGACATAGACGTCCAAATACATTTCGGGTCATGCATAGATTGTCCACGCATTCAACATCTGACCTAGTTAGGTATCCTGAGTGCATTTTACACCGTCGTGCACCAATAGAATTGACGGGATGAGATAGATTTTAGTGACGTTCGTAAACATAATAAAATAAGTACAAAGTAAAAATAATCTCAACCATAATAAGTTGGATAGCGGCGAATAACCTTACACGCTAGGATCTATTCATCCTTAAAAGAAGAACAACATGAAGTCCAAATTCATGTATAACATTTTTACTAAAAATTGCAGCTACAACAAACAAAAATTGAAAATTAGGTACATAATAGGAGTTTCTAAGTAGAAACATAATTATCATACTTTTTTGGTTAATAGGCAAATATTCAGAAATAGGAATGATGATGTATTTTAATTTTTGCAGACCAATAATTTGGTCACCAATTGGGACAACCAATATAATAGAGTTGCAAAATATGGTAAATGTTATGTCGGTTCAAACATAACCAACGAAGTGTAACTCATAACCACCCCAAAAAGACGTATATCTTCAGTATGAGCACTTATAAATTGTCAATACCCAAAAGTTAAAGTACCAACTTTTTCCTGCCAAAAAATTTAATGAAAAATTCATGTACAATATTACACGGCTTTAATCAAAGGCATCATATGCTCCAAGGATTATCAATATAGATAGCACATATGAATTGTTGATATCTAAAAGTTAAATTTCCAATATTTTTCATTTAAAAAATTTAGTAAAAGAATTTATATACAATATTGTAAGGGGCTAGTCAAAGACAACACTCTCCATGTGACGGCCAATAGGAGCCTGAAACTAGAGAAAATGAACAATCAACAAGGCTCGCCTCATTTACAATAGAGATAATTAGACTCTCCTTTCTTGAAATTTGGTATAATTATACTTAAATTCCTTATAATTTGAAAAATTATACAACTAATATTTTTAAAGTTTGCTTCCGTCTAATAAATAAATCCCTCAATTAGTCAAAATTCAATGAATTTATTGATATTAACAAAAAAATTAAAAAAAATATATATTTACCGTCGATTGACTTAATACTGACTTATTGCAGGTCACATAATTTTTCTATGGCCAAATTACCCTTATAGATCTTCACGCGTTAATGCATGTGAGGATGTATATCTTTACTGTTACAAAGACGGTACAGTCCGAAAATTTTATTTGACTTGCAATAAATAAATAAATCGAGAATAAATATCAATTTTCATTAAGTTTTTTCGTTAACATGAACAAATTTAGTGAATTTTGACTAATAGAGGAACTTATTTGTTAGAATGAAACAAACTTTTGGGAGTGATAGATATAATTTTCCAAACCACAAGGATTTATATATAATTACACCAAACTTCCGGGGAGAGAAGTATAAACATCCTTTTAGGCCGTATTTACTTTATTGCACTCCGTATTCCCCCCTCCGTGCAGAGATGTATATAATTTTGGATTGTTAGTTGGATTGTGCCAAATGGGATGGAGTGCTTAACTGCTTACTTCCTTGCATAAATTTCGGATTGTATCCTTACAATTCTATTTAAATGCATGGGTTAAATCGACCATTTATTAGTTCTATTACCTTTTTTCCCCTTCAATTTGAGAAATTACAGTACGCAGTTGCCCCCCACCCCTCTTCGTCTTTTCCCTTCCCTCTCTTTCCCCAATTTCTACTTTGACATCGTTCTGCCGTCAAACAAAAGCCTTCCTCCTACCCGTTCCAATCGATGATTTCAACCATTGTATTCTCGATAAGTTAACCATTATCGAAACATTCTCCGCAAGCATGAACGTCATATGTGTACCGGTTGTAATCTTTATCCGAACCCTTATCTCGATTTTTAGGGTTTCTGAATTTTCGTATTCCCTTACGAACAGGATGTCGGGACAGAGACATTATTGGAACGATATCATTCAGGTAAAGCATTCCTGAATCTGACTCAGTAGTATTTTTTTATGTAAGCAATAGTTTTTGTTTGTTGGAATTTTTTGGTTTGCAGGAAAATACATTTGCGAAGGCGTACTACTACATCAGTGAGCCAAGATGGGAGCAGTTGAGTGAGATTTTCCTTGGGGCCCTACTTTCACCTTGGCATTCAATGAGCAACGATATTGAGCCTATTGAGAATGGAACTAATATTGCAGATTTTGAATTCCTGGGGATGAAAGATAATGTGGAGCCTGAGGTCATTGAGGTGGTGCCCAGTGATCAGGAGAAGTGAAGGAGGTGGGATGATTTTTGTGTATAAGGATTGATGCCGTTGGATTTCGGTAGAAAAGGAAAAAAAAACTTTTTGTACAAGAAAGGTGTTATGTATGGTCATGAAGCTCCTTTTGTAAGAATATATTTGGGTTATAGAGACTTCAATGAATATGTTTGCAACAATGATTCTTTCGAAAGCCTAACATGCATCCAAACCTATGTTGTGTTATGTATGAATTGCATGATTTGTTTTAATTGATATTTGACCTTAATGAAGCTCGTCCCAGTATAAACCACCCACGCGCGTAAGGAATTACTGAAATTATACCGGACGCAGAATAGCACTAAATAACTGTTGATTACCAATGCACATAATGATAGTTTGAACCCTCATCAGAGACACGCCTAAAGAGTAATAATTGGTCGGCCTTGTTGCTCCAATAAATATGGCATTCCATCACATACCGTGTACTGAAGCAACCCAACCAATTTAAAACTAATCAACACTTGAATCTGTAAAAATTATTATTCACTTTTTGAACAGTCATTGACATAAACAAAATACCGAGATGCAGACGTACGGGCCAGGGGCGTTACTTCTACAATTCAAGGTGGACGCAGAAGGTTGACAACCGTCGACGCACTCACATACCAGGCTTCCCTGGGCAGGCCCCAGTTGGAGCGACGCCGGACGAATATGATGTCGTTGACTTATGCTACCGCCCAGGTGGACAGGTTCGTCGGAAGACAATAGCCAATGCATTTTTACATAAAAAACTTTACCTCGTGAGGTTGGGATACGACACCTTCAGAAAAGTGCTGGAGGATTGGTGTATAACATGGAACGAGAACACGAACCAGATAAGTGACAGCAACGATGACTGGAGGAGAATATTCCGGGTATGTGTTTCAAACTTCGCTTTAGAAATTTGTATGTCGCTAGGCTACCATAGCAATAACTTTGTCAAATATCCTGTTCTCATGCCATAACCCGGCCAACTTAGCCCACACCATTCGCTAGGGCATATCGGTACGCGGGCGAATGCAGGTGGTGGGAGATGAAGGAGATTTTCCGCGGCGATGACATAACTGCATCTGACGAAACCACGTCTGAAGATAGGGATAAATGCAGCCACGGCGGATATGGGTCAGATTCGAGGAGAGTGCAAGTGAAAGGGGAGATTGAGATAATTGATTTGGCGAAAAGTTTAGAAGACAAATGACGGTCGCCGATCAAGGGTGGAAGGCAGAAGATGGCCAATTGTTTAGGAGCGAGGCAATTGCGCAACCCATATTATGTGTACGAAATTATGTCTTTTACTTAGACGTTGAACAATATAAACGTTATCATTACGCAACTCCGCACTTGTATGTACAGCATATTAGGGTTTTTGCTTAACACTCGGTGCGTCTGATGCATTTTGGTTTAAAAGGTATATTAGTATGTTGTATATTTCGAAATGGCATTATGTAATCCATAAAGAGGGTGGTACTGGAGTTACATGTGGGATGTATTCCCACAAAATACTTTGAACAAGTGCCAAATAGATAAAAAAAAAAACAATAAAAAAGAATGGATGCTTCTATACTGTAGGATGCACGCATAACAAATGAACAATGAAAATCGCCGAATACATTAGTCATAAGCGTTGGTTGCACCATTCTGCAAATATTGTTCAATACACAAATGCAGACCAAACAAAATGTAGGAGTTCAAAAGAAATACAAGGAGGATGCTAAGTTTGTGCATAATTAGCGATGGGGTATATAGCAAAACCTAGTGACATTTATAGCCATCCAACCCATTCCAGCCTAGTAGGACGTTAGATCTTGCCTACAAGCATTAGACAAACGAACTTGACTCTGGAATCCCTTGTCAACCCTAGAAAAAGCTCCATCTCCTTGGGATCCTTCACTAACCTATTTGCCACAATCAACTATTCGTTCTCGTCAAACCCTTCCAGCTCTCTAACTTGTTGCAAGATCATCGAACGATGTTTAGGCTCTCCAAATTCATTTTGAAGGACCCTAGTCAACTTTCCCAAGCGCGTGTTGGACGACTCACAAAAGTTAGTCACCATTTCAACCAATCTTGGGAAACCATCATGGACATCGCTCGAATTGCTTTCCTCGACGAAGATCCACCAGTCCGTTTAGCTGCACTAGATGAATTCTGTGTGGGATCGACGTTGGCATTGAAAGAGGAAACCGGTTCATCCTCTAGCCCGATATCATATGGTTCCGGAACACACTTGTCCTCCCGCACATTACATTCCTGCATCTCAGCAATCTCCTCGTTCGTAATGTCATTAAATGGGTCTGCACTTCGTTCTCCAGTTGCGCAATCCCTCCTAAATATTTCTCGCCAAGCAGTTAAAAATGGCCATGTTTGGTGTCTCATCCCCTTGGCGGATGGATCCATCTGAAACAGCATTACGATGGAGCTAAAATAAAAAGTAAAACAGAAAGTATGATATTGGTTAAACGCACGGAACAAATGACCGTGTTACGTTCATACCTTGACGTAATCATCCCAGACAGCGTTGTCTTCAACCGTTACCATGTTCTGGCTCTCATCCCAACCAAACCCAAACCTTGTAAGCATAGTGGTCAGTGTAGAGTACTGTTTCTTCCAGATGTGCAGTTTCGAAGTGATGTGTGGTTCGGTCTTTATATTGGACTATGGGAAATGTTTCATGATGTACGCCTCCAATTGTCCCAAATACCCATTCCTGAAGCCGTTATCGCATTTCCAACCTGTTACCATCTTCAGTGCTGCAACAAGACATTCCTTCCTCCAAAATTATCCATATTCGGCTGCTTGAATGCCTATCTCTGTTCCCACCACGACGGCGCGGCATGCTGCTACCCTCATCAGATCCAACCTCCATATTCTAATTGAAGATCAAACGGGAAACCGTGCTTAAACCTACACCGAATAATGTATCATTAGGTAAACTATCTGAATACAATAGAATATTACACAATTACGTTAACTGAACAAGAAATGTGAACTGCATTCAAACCATGAAACCAAATAACAAATAAAAAATAAATTGGAAGCGTGCAAAAAGAAGGAACAAATTTATTGTAAACGAGTAGCAATTGAAGGAAAACAACCAAACAAACAAGTGAGAAAAACGAGGATATAGAATGCTTCAACGACGATGTCGTTTCCACTATCGATACACCTAATGCCACCCGTGATTACAACATAAATCTCAAATAACAAATTTGACGTGCAAGACTATGGAAAAAGACTCTAACGAACGAAAGCATCATCGTTATTATTGTATAAGAATGGCTCATCAACAACGACTTGTCCACTCGTTGTACATCAACGTGGCCAGTGTATCCTCCAAGTGGTCCACGGAGGCCTGGTCTTTATGTTCCATACAATTTCAGCCTCGTTGTCCGTTTCATCAACTCCAACAATAGCCAACTCATTTTCCAGCAGGTCATCGGGCATTTCCTGTCTTAGAAAATTATGCAGTAAGCAGCAAGACAAGATAATTCGGGTTTGCACCTTGATGGGGTAGAATGACTGACTGCTTAAAATACCCCAGCGCATTTTAAGCAACCCAAACTTATGCTCAATCACGTTAAGCGCAGACGCGTGCTTTAGGTTGAAAAACTCCCGATAGTTTTGGGGTCCTCCTACACCAGTGTCCCATTCTCGTAGATGGTACCAAACATTGCTATACGAAGTCAAGAAGCCTTCGACATTTGCGTATCCATTGTCACACAAGTAGTAATTCCCTGTAGAAGGCATAACCGAACAGTATGTAACATGTTTATCAAATTGAAATCCGAATAATCATATCAAGCGCGTAGAGGAGTTATAGCAAAGTAGTTGAGATGTAGTACAGACCTGAGGAGACTCTGAGACCACCTGGTCTGTGGATGGCATCACGTAGAACACAACTATCCGCGACACTACCCTCCCAGCCTAAAAGCACTTAAATAAGTTGCATGTTTGGATTGCAAACACCGAGAACGTCGACAGCAACATCACCCTTGCGGGTTCGGTATCTTCCCTTTTCATCTTCAGGTACGCGTACATCAATGAAAGTCTCATCCAATGCCCCCAGACATCCCTACATAACGGAGTACAATCGTCATGAGGAAATGGCATATAATATCCAGAATAAGGACCGAAAAGATAAGTCAAAATTTATCTGTGCATTTGGAACCAAACAAACAATATGAATAGTACCTTGAACCATTTCCAGCAGGGGTCCACGCATTCATCGATAATGGGAATTGGCCTAGCTAAGAGGACATTGTACAACTTAATCACTGAATTCAGGACACGGTGAAAATGTTTGTGGATTGTGCGGCCGGAACGTATAAAATCATGCTTCACCATGCTATTCTTTTTGTGATGGGACACATGCTAAGGAAAGTCGCTACCTGCTATGCTACGCTTAGATTTTTAGTCGGGGTCATACCACCTGAGTACTGAAGCATGTAGCACAGTCGATCGAAGGCGTTGCGATCCATGCGGAGATTGTGCAGGCATGACTCGTCTGAAATGGAAACCAGCCTATGAAGATGGTAAATTTGGTCCAAGATCCTAGTACTCATCATGTATCTCGAGGGCCCACGTATGGTTTCAACCGACAAGGTATTTGGTAACATAAGAGAATATAGTCATAGCGACGGCAAGCTCGTCGATGATTTGTTGTACAATTATTAAACTCAATGTAACTCTTTCGAATGACCTCATCCTAAAGACCAAAAAAACAATATTGAATCTCGAAAAATTTTAAAACAATATTGAATCTCGAAAAATTTTGGGAAAGATAGTACACCAGAAAAATGGAGTGTCTCCGAACGTTGTCGAAGTAGCACTTTAAAAAAATAAAATAAAATAAAATAAAGTAAATTATTCAAATATGAACACACAGTGAAATAAAGCCGACAATGGTAACAAAAATTGCATGCAATGAACTCAAAAGTGTTAATGGTGCAAGGTATATGCAGTGGAAAAGAGAAGGCTGCGAAATCACGAGAGCGAGATGGCACAACCGGTGTATAGGTGAAAAAATCGACGGAATCGGGTGGATAATAAAAGGATCTCAGAACGAAGTACATAGCACAACACAACTTAATAAATGTTGCAGAAACAATGGTAGGGAAGAGATGAACGGTTTCAGACGAACTCACCGTCAGATCCCGTATTAATCCCGATCTAGCCGTAGAGAAGACGACAGAGTACGACAGATGGTGGAGTGAACAGCGCGGAAGGCAACTCCGATCCAGATTCTTTGCCTCAACAAAGGAGAAAAAAAAAGATTAAGGATAGCAGAGAAATAAAATAATTTACCACAAAAAATGAGATTTGAACAAAAACCATGGACGACACAAAGATTGAAACGCAAAAAAAGTAGATACACAGACAAGTTGTCAGCCATATGCAAGTCACCAGACCAGAAGAACTCACATTGCCAGCAGGAACACAGTGTGGATGTAGAAGGACTCCTGTAGAGGGAAGTTTTGAAATGATGTAGAAGGTGTTGGTAGGAAATGAAAAATGACAAAGAATTAAAGTCGGTAGGTGGACCTGGGCAATTTCGTCATTTTTTATAGAAAATCGAGGATACAAATGTAAAATCGGCAGGTGCAGAAAAGTGGGATAACTCGACGGGATTCGAATCCCACCCCCTAGCCTGAATCCATATCAGGCGTTTTATCCAACCCAGTATCGGGCTTTTGTAGTGAATACCAGGCTACGCTGTTCGAAAGTAAACGGTGGGCTAACCCCGATTAAGGCGGAAATCCTTTGTATTCCACGTTAGTAAATACGGCCTTACAATATAACAAATCTTATTACAGAACACGGTAACAAAAGCATACCTTGAACTAGTTTCGAAAAGGTAGCTTCAATTTTTCTACAGCTAATCCGAGAACAGCAAACCACACAGGGAACCAACAGTGTTTTCTAAATGGGCAACCTCACAGGCGTCACCTGAATAATTGAGAAAAGAGGTCAATGCACTACGGAAATGGTGAAAGAAGCAACCAAAACACTCATATTCCGCTTGAAATATAAATTTACTTTCTTAATGATGATAGGAAAAATATAAGCAGGTGAGAGGTGGGAGGAGAAGCGGGTCACTGCTTACAAGAAGGGAGGGATAAAGAAGCTACAGTGAGACAATGAAAGGAAGAATGCGAAGTCACATAGTAGAGCTTCACTCTGTTTGGTTTTATTTTTGGACAATTTTCGAAATAAGATAAAACATAGCTTATGTTTGCTTATTTGGTTTCACATCTTGTTTTTGTGTTTTTTTTATTTTTGAACTTTCTATATATAATAGATAGGGTGAATAGCAATTTATTCCCTATACTTTTTAAAATGAAGCAATTTATCTTCTTATACAAGTAGGTAAATTGCTTCATTTTAAAAATCATAGGAGAGTAAATTGTTGTATTTTAAAAAATATAGAGAGATAAATCACTATTTATTTTTTTTATAAGCGGATAATTTGCATATTTGTGATAATATAAGGAGGTTGCTTGCATTTTCCCCATAATAGATATATACGCACTTATATATAAAAATATAATATAAAAGAAATATAATTTGGTAATGAACAATATTTTTGTCTCCCAAAAATACAATATTAAACATACAATATTTATATATATATATATATATATATATATGACAAGGTACTTATGCAGCTTTGCTTGGTTAGGTTTTCCTGACATTTATAAATGTATTTTGCTATTTTTTTTTTTTGTCACGTGGAGCTTTCCTTTTTTTCTATTTATCATATCACATGGGGTAAAATTGTGTTTTACTCAAAATAAAAATTTAGGTGCTTATCAGTTTTTTAAATAAAAGTAAGGAGTTGCCCAGAGAAAAATCCTGACCCTCCTACCTCAAATTGAATTTTTTTTATTGCAGATCGTATTTTATTCTTCAATTTTATTTAATATATGTATACCACGTGTATAAATATGAAATTACGTATTTTGTTTTTTACAAAATTCTATACACATAATATGTATATATTAAATCTTGTGCCTATTAAACCACGTCAACGATTTTTAGGAAGTTACGTTGAACATTTTAAGGAGTTGAACATCTTAAGGAGTTGTAAACATTAAACATTATAAAGCTTTCTACCCAAATAGGTATCCAACTACCACAATTAGTAGTAAAGATCAACAGATTCCTTTAGTTATCCTGCATATATTTTGTAAATGTATGAACGAAATTATTTCCTAGCAAGATATCAGCACTTGTATCATGAAAGTAAATAGGAGGTATTTTATGAACAGTGACTTTTGTCTCCCGAATCCCAACAACAAACATACACCACTTATTTTAAAATATTTTGAATTACCTCTAAAAATAAATTCAAATATACACTTTATCTCCAACACACATTTATTTATCTCTATTTTTCTCTCTCTATCTCCAAAATACAAAACAAAACACTCAAAAACAAAACCAAAGATGATGCTTATGTTTTCAAAAAGGCATCTGACAATGTATCAATTCATGCAAGAGGCTTGTAAATTAAGATGCCTTAGTAAATTAAGCTTATTTTAGAAGTGATTTTTTTCAAAATTATGTAGATTAGCTTTTATTTTATTTTTATTTGTTGTTTTTACATACACCATTCATTTCCGACTTTTTCTATAAAATTTACTTCTTTATAAGCTGATTTTTCACAAACACTCTTCTAGCTGATTTAATCCAAAAAATTATAAACAGCTCCCTACAACTTCTGTAATTTATTGATAAAATAATAAATATTAAATTATTTTTTTAAATATTTAAACTTCAAACTTTCACTTTTGTTTTAATATACGACCATTTTCACCACTATTAGCTTGTAACTTTTTTTATAAGTTATTTTTATTAATTTATAAATTTATTTACAACTTATTTCTAGGCGAAAATTCATTTTATTCAAATGATCTTTATTTGAAAAACTCAAAAAATTCATTAAATTCAAAATAGTAATATTTATATGTCATTGTTCAAATTATTATCTAAATAATTGTTTAATAGTAAGTTTTTTCAATTAATTAAAATAGTTACGTTTTTTTAAATTGCCATGCAACGGACCAATTTATAAATTTAAACTGAAAAGTGAGGGACTAAACGATTTCTTTGCAAAATGAAAAATAAATTATCAGGATAATAAGAAAAAATCACTTGCCGAAATTACTAATTTTACGTGAATTAACAAAAAATAAAAATTATTTTAAAATTAAAATCAAATAAAATAAAATTTACCCCTTGTTTCTATCGTAACGATAAAAGTCGTTGTAAACATCTCCTTGCCAGCATTGTCACAACAGTCGAATCTGGAGTCGAAGAAAGGAGAGGAAGGGACAGAGGTAACAATTCCAAGCCTCAAACATGCGTAAATTGCAATAACTACAATGCCACCAAAAGGAAGCGTTTCCCTTAACGTTCAATGACATGTCATCCCTCGTTTGGAGACTCTTATCTCATGTAAAAGATTAAGACTCCATTGGCGAAAGCACATTAGAGTAATTAGGCCGTTCTTTCACAGACTTGTTTTTTGATGTGGATCAAGAGTTTTGGCTGCTTCATATAAAAAGATTTCTATCTCGTGATCCCCATCACAACATTCGTTCTTTTTTTTTGTTTTTTTTTGAATCGGAAGTTTGCTGCAGAATCCTTTGAGATACCTCCAAGAACTCGTCTTTTTTATATCCCAGGTTTTCAGTTCTTGTTGTTCTTTACCTTGTTTTCAATAAAATGTCATCTGGGTTGTCTTTTTTTCCATTTTTTGTCTTTCGGAATTTGTGTTGTTAAATTTGTCGCGTTTCTGTTGGTAAATCTTGGTAGCATTGCGTTTATAATTGTTTGTAATTGCTGAAACTGTCTATTTCTATATACTTGTGTCATTCACGTGGATGATTTATAGTTTGTGCTTGTATGAGACATTGTGCACTGCTGGTCACTGGATTATTAGGGAAAGGTGATTCCCCACCGTCCACCCCAAATGGTGGTGGCTGCATGGGTGTGGCCCAAGGATTTCACATGCTTGTTCTATGTTGTTATGGGATATTGTGAATATTTTGAAGTTCTCGAAATCAATGCTGGTGATTTTTGGGATTAGACTTTAGAAGTTGATGCATTTGTTTTATTCGTCAAATTCTTGCATGAAGTTCTAGGAAACCAATAACAATTGAACTTTTTCTGTTGTTAAATGGTGTTCGAGTGTGTCTGAGGTGTTCAATCTAGGAGCTATTAGTTTGTTTCTGAAACATCATTAAACCTTATATAAATCTTGTTATCTTAATGTGGCTAACTTTTGGTGGTGGGGCTTTACGCCATACTGGTTTTAGGCAACAAAGATATGACATTGTTGTACAAGCTAAGTTGGTAATAGTAGATGGACAGTTAATAGCTTGGCAGATTGTTGAATCAACTGGAAGTGATTTCTTGTTTATGTTTCAGTTGATAGAAGCACTAGCGATGTGCTGCATTCAATGGCTTGGGAAGAGATTATAACCTTTATAGAATATCCTAGGAACAATGTTTTTGGGAAATTTATGAAGGTCCCAAAGACAACCAACGATTTTGCTTTACGTCTACTTCTTTGTCAAGTAATTCTCTAATTTTACTGATCAGGTTGCATACTCTATTGTTTGTTTGAAGGTAGTTAAACTTAGTGGCCCCGACTACTCATGAAATTTCTATTGCAGTTGCTGATATGGAGTTAGCAGCGCCAAGTTCAGAACTTAATTCTGAGAACTTTGTGAATGCTTTTTATATCCCTACCTATGTACTTGTTCCAAACACAAAAGTGGAGCCTGTGGCTACTGTGCCTGAATGCCCCGTTTTGGTATTTATCAATTCCAGAAGTGGTGGTCAGCTAGGTGGAGATCTTCTTGTCACATACCGATCCATACTAAACACAAACCAGGTAACATTAGCTTATACGTTCCCCAAAAGTTTCTTCAATGTATGGTGTTCATAATATTGGAGGAGGTATCCTTTTCAAAATCAATAAATCATTAAATATATAAACCATGAAGATCCAGTGTTAGCTTAGTCTACTTCTTTTGATATAGACTTCTCTACATGCTCTGATGTCTCTGATTTTCAGGTTTTTGATTTAGGAGATGAAGCTCCGGATAAGGTGCTAAGTAGGCTTTTTGTCAATCTTGAAAGGCTCAAGAATAACGGCGACCAATTTGCTCTTATACTTGAGAAGAAGTTGAGAATAATCGTGAGTTGTGCTGTGAAATAACATATATGAAAATTTGCCTTTACTTTTCATGGTGACTGATAAAATCTGGTGAATGTGATACCTATATTTCTACTGCAACATCTAATGCCTTTCAATGTGTAGGTTGCTGGTGGAGATGGTACTGCTGGATGGCTCCTTGGGGTAGTGTCTGATCTAAAATTAGCGCAGCCACCAGCCATAGCTACTGTGCCTTTGGGCACTGGGAACAATTTGCCATTCGCCTTTGGTTGGGTAAGAAGGAGTTGGCAAGTCTTGATTTGTCTTTGACAGAAAATGTTCAAGAATTTTGTCTAAGCCTTGAAATTTCAGGGTAAGAAAAATCCTGGAACTGACCGTAACTCTGTGCTCTCGTTCTTGTATCACGTGCGGAAAGCAAAAGAAATGAAGATAGACAGGTAATGACTCTCGTTCTTGTATCTGTCTATGAAGATAGACAAATAGACAGAGAGTATCTGGTTTCAACTTTTTGAACTTCCTTGTTATCCCGGAAAACGCTCAAGCTACTTGCATGTCACCTTATTCTCATATTTTCTGAACATCATGTTAATGAGTGCTATTCTCATCCTAAAGCTATTCATAGCATTGAAAATGAATCATTATTGATCAAAATTACATGAACCCTGTCATGGTTCTTAAATCATCATTTTCTTGGTTCATAATGCGGCGCCATCAATACATTATGTGCTCATAGACTGAATCTGAAAAATGTTTCAAATGATCTTTTGATTAGAAATGCACACACACTCATTTTCCAGCCAAAATAAACTTTCTGGAGTCCACTACATGAAAACGTTATGTTTGTTCTATTCATACGTAGATTCTGTTATCAATATCAAACGTTTTATACCTTGCTCGTGCGTGCATTTTTCACATTCTGTAAATTCGATGTGCTGAAATTCACTATTTGCTTAGTACATACGACTTTTGTCTTCTCTCCTAATCGCGCAAAAGTCGTCCCGTTGTCTTCTAGCTGGCATCTTCTCATGCGGATGAGAGTACCCAAAGAAGGCACTTGTGAGCCACTTGCTCCTCTGGAATTGCCACATTCATTGCATGCATTCAATCGGGTTTCTCCAACAGATAATCTCAATATGGTAAGAAGGCTTTTCTTCACCTCTAGATTCACTACCAGCGTTTTTCGCTTTTTCCTTTACATATCCTCGAGCCTTGTATTTGTATTGTAACACAATTCTCGCTTAACCTCTGCCTCACAAAACTGATATTTGTCATCTTGATTTATCTATTACGTTTGCTTCGACATCTCCTAGGAGTAACACTTCTGATAATTATTTTGTTGAAAGTATGTTGCTTTCCTTGTGGGCACCTAAGAAAAGGCAATCTTACTAAACATTTAGTTCTAGTAGTTGGTTGATACAAGTAGAAGGTACAGTTGTCCAAAGTGAAAAATGCAAGCAATCCTTTTGTAATATCGCAAATGAGCAAATTACCCCCTTATGGAAAATAAATAATGATCTACCTCCCCGTATTTTTTAAAATATAATAATTTACCTCTCTATATTTTTTGAAATGAATAAGGAGGTAAATTGCTTCATTTTAAAAAGTATAGAGGGGTAAATTACTATAATTTTTTCGTAGGAAGGTAATATGCTCATTTTCAATATCACAGGGAGATAAATTGCTATTCACACGTTGTTCAAATATCAACAAGTATAATATTTTATAAGCTCTTTAGAATCGCCAACTCCTTTAATATTATTATAAGATCTTTAAAACGTTTAGAAACTTATGAGCTTACACAAACACCCTCGTAATAACTAAGAAAACTGTTGATAGGGAACACCCGATATGTTTATTATAGGAAGTAACATCAATTTACTCATTCTGATAAGAAAAACACACACACATACATACACAAATTTATATAGCTTGAAACTTTGAAGGAATTTTTGTTGATATTTAGTTTTTGACATGAAAATGTTTCAGGAAGGTTACGACACTTTCCGAGGAGGATTTTGGAACTATTTCAGCATGGGTGAGTGTGGTTTTCATTCTCTGATCAAATTGACACTTTATAATAAAATTATTTCTGATCATTATATCTGATCTGCATTTCCATACATATATTATGAGGCATTAGTAATTCGTACTGGACCTTTGTTGTGTTAATAAACATGTTTAAGTAAATAATATATGTTCATTAGCTCTGTTCATTGCTTTATATATTTTTATTTTAAAATTTTTTATATATTTAATTTCATATTCAATACTTTGTCAATCTTATACTCAAAATTGACCATATATTATAATTATTAATCAATATCATACATTTTATTTTGAATAACAATAAAATATGGTACTTTTATTTATACATTTAATCTTTATGCAAAAATAAATTTAATAACAACTTAGTAAATTATAATAATTTTTATAATTAAAATGGGAAAATTGCAAGGAACCCCTTTGTGATATCGCAAATGAGCAAATTACCCCTTTCTGAAAAAATAAATAGCGATTTACCTCCCTATATTTTTTAAAATACAACAATTTACCTCCCTATGATTTTTAAAAATGAAGCAATTTACCTCCTTGTATAAGGAGGTAAATTGCTTCATTTTAAAAAGTACAAGAGGGTAAATTGCTATAACTTTTTTATAGGAGGGTAATGTGCTCCTTTTCAATATCACAAGGAGGTAAATTGCTATTCACCCTAATTAAAATTATTATTTAATATGACACATATAAACTTTATGTTATATTTTAATATATATTTGTATTATGTTATACTTTTTTTAAATTGACAAGTAATTCACTTATGATTTTTTATCTATTTCTAGAGTTTTATATTTATATCAAGATATACACTATACATTAAGCAATCTATTTTAGTACTTATAAATTTATGTCGAAATTTAGTGATTCCTATGAATTAATCTAAAAATAATAATAATAATAATAATGATGGTTGAACAATTCTAATTATTTTTATTATATTTTATCATATATATAAGATTATGTCCATCAGATCATATCAGATAGTATGATTTAAAATCACATAGCTTGATTCAACAGTACAATGTCTTGAATAATTACTCTTATGTTTAAAGTATGATATCTCGATATGTGTGTATCCAATAAGTTTAAAACTTTACCAAATGTATTTTTCTGTAAGTTTGATCATATCTAATAGTTTGATTTGAATTTTGATAGCCCGATTAAATCCATGTTGTTCAACAGTATAAGATGATAGTTACATCAATTTAATACTAACATTTACAAGTATATAAATTTATTGCAGATTATGAACATATATTAATTTCAACTATAAAATATTTTTATGTACTTCAATTGCATTATTCCAGATAATGGATACTTTTCTACAATTTTAAATTGTTCAGTATAAATTTTTTTTGGTATATTTTTACTAATTATATTACTGTTAAACTAATTAGTAGTTTATATTTATAACAATAAATTAAAATTTCATACTATATTTCGGTATATTTATAACATAGTATACATTATGCAATCTATTTTATTAATTATAAATTTATGTAAAAATTTGGTGATTCGATCCCATGATTTAATCTAATAATAATAATAATAATTATTATTATTAAAAAAAATTATACCAAGCTCGAGCTCATCATGTTAGAATCGAACTCGAGCTCACCAAAAAATATCGAGCCCGACTCGTTTATCCCCCTAGCTAGCGGTCAGCCTTTGTAAATTATAAAACAAATTTGTTTTTTTAAATAAAGGTTTGAAGTCACGGATGCTGTCCACGATCCCAGTTTAAAATTAAAAAAAAAAGAATTGCTGAAGTTGTGGACCCATATTAATATTATACTATTTATTTTAATTATATTTTTGTTAATTTTGTTTATTAATATCAAAATAATTAAACCAACATTATATCCTACTATTTTTATTGTCTTTAGGAATGGATGCACAAGTGTCGTATGCATTCCACACTGAACGTAAACTGCATCCCGAAAAATTCAAAAACCAGCTGGTTAATCAGGTAAATATTGAAGATCTAAATACATATGAAATTCTTTCTCCCTTTTACCATCATGATTTCTGCTGTGGCGTCTTTATTCAAGTCACAGGCCAGTTTTTAGGAGGAAGAATTTGTTGAATTCTTGCTTTAGGTATTGCATATTTTTTATGTAAATTCCTCACAAGAATATGCTTCTTTATAGAGTCTGAACATTTTTGTAATTTTTCTGGTGCATTTTTTCTTACAAGTAAGAAACTTAGGTTCATTTGGAACTAGCCTAGATCTGGTTGTAATGAGATGTTTCTTTCTTACATCTTAGGGAACATATGCAAAGCTTGGATGTCAACAAGGATGGTTTTTCGCATCTTTAGCTCATCCTTCTTCAATGTGAGTCTACGTGTTTCATCGACCATGCCTTTGCTCAACTTTCATTACTTCAAAAGCTAATATTATTGACAAAATATTGAGTAATACCTTTTGAAGTCGTAACCAAAGATGTATGTTAAATGATAATAATTTTGATTTTGTCGCAACATAATTATTGGATGAATAGCAATTTACCCCCATGTGATATTGAAAATGAGCACATTATCCCTTATGAAAAAAATATAGCAATTTACCCCCTTATACTTTTTAAAATGAAGCAATTTACCTCCTTATACAGGGAGGTAAATTGCTTCATTTAAAAAATTATAGGGGTAAATTGTTGTATTCTAAAAAGTACAGGGAGGTAAATCGCTATTTTTTTTTTCATAAGAGGTTAATTTGCACATTTGCGATATCACAAGGGGGTCTCTTGCATTTTTTCTCATAATTCACAAGAATTGTGCATTGAGTTGTCACTATAGGCAGCTAGTCGCAAACCGCCTATAATGACAATTTAATGGCAACCGCAACTATAGTGACAATTATATTTGTTGGTACTACATTGTCACTATACATGAGTTACTAATTATATACAGTCATAATTTTTTGGTCACTAATTAAAACCTATTGACGACACATATACTTAAATATAGTCATAAATAAATTATGAAAACTATTGTACTGACAACATAAAAATTCTTGTCATTTAAAACATATAACTAGTTACTATTTTAATATTGTCATTTAATTTTTGGTCAATAATATTCCCTTTTATCGAGTGTTCAAAGCATTACGTGTCTACTTCATTATGTTCGGTGCAGGAATGTAGCTCAGATGTGCAAGGTTAAGGTCATGACAAAGCAGGGTTGTTGGGAATGCATCGAAATCCCTCCCAAGTACTTCACTGATTTATTTGCAGAATTTATCCTGATTCATGCATGCTCTATAAATGTTTTTTTGCATAGAAACATGAAAGCTTGCCAAGGTTAGTAGTTGAAAACAGGGCGAAAACGCATTGAGGTTTTCGATCATCATAAGTACATTGTTATAATCTCAAACTCTTGATCTACAACTATAATACGCTGCTATTTTGGATAGCTGATTTGATTTCTGAAGGAAAAAATGAGGAAGTTGCAGCAACGTTATACTTCTTTAATCATGCAGTATCAGGTCTATTGTGTGCCTTAATCTGCCAAGCTTTTCTGGAGGACTGAATCCATGGGGAAGTCCAAGTGGCATGAGACGACGTGAGGTCAGTAGCCTGATGCTCTATCTTTCATTTCACTGTTCTCTTCCAGAAAAAATAAGTAAAAATCAAAATTCTTGATCTGTTAATTGTATATTTTCTGCTTCGACTTGGTGCACAGAAAGGTTTCACTCCACCTTATGTTGATGACGGATTAATTGAGGTTGTCGGCTTTAAAGATGCTTGGCATGGACTAGTTTTGCTTGCTCCAAAAGGACATGGACGTCGTATTGCTCAGGTTTGTCTTGATTTTGTTTATGCTGAAAGTTTTGAATCTGTCCAATTTTCCTTTCTCATGGGCGCATATCCATTGGCGTTTGCATCACGAGTTGTTTCCACATCTTTGTGGTGTTTGCAACAGCTTAATTTAAGTGCTTATCGGCTTTTTGCTAAAAATACGTAGAACATAGTGCTTCTAATTTATAGATTATACATCTGGATTCCTTAAAATTGAGTTCATTTAAATCAAAAGTTCTAAGCTTCTCCCCACCAACTTTTGGTACTTATTGGTAGAATTGTACATATCAAATAAAACTTTTTCTCCAACCACTCCAACTTCAGCTGCTTTCGACTTTTCTCTTTTGTTTTTAAAGACTCCAAACTTTCGCCACAACTGAACGTACGACTTCCTTTACAACTTATTCTCAATGGAAACATAGAAACTAATGCAAATACCCCTAAATTTGATTGTATTAGACTGTACTATCATAAAGGGTGACAGAATTATTGCCTATCACACGAGCTCAATGTAAGTCTGCGGAAAAAGAATGTTTTGGCCCTTAAACATTCGGAACTTTTCCGTTTTATTAAATGAGCTGTAAATTTAACCATTTTACTGGCTAATCACTGGAACATGTTACATGTGCCAATTCTCTACTTCTGCTCAAAAAGCTGAAGGAGAAGTGTAGACGGAGTAGTAGGCATTTTCCTTTGTTTTCATCACAACGTTACTTTGTGTATGGAAGCAAGAATCTTATCCAAGATGAATTTTCACTCAAGTAGTAAAAGCAGCAAACTATGTTCCGTGTTGAGAATGATGAAAGCTCGTAATTTTTGTACCCAACTCTGCATGATTATGTTAATAAACATCTTCAGATATATGTCATTGAGTTAACTGTGAGGTGTACAAGGTTTCATAGCATTGAGATGCTTTGTTTTCTTTCCTAGCAGAACTTAACTTCTCTTATATGTTCTGAAAGATTAAGCCGGCTGGCCGATTTGCTGTCATCTTATAAACAGGCACGCGGTATCCGGTTTGAGTTCCATAAAGGTGGAGCTGAACATACGTACATGAGGATCGATGGGGAGCCATGGAAGCAACCGCTCCCAGTCGACGATGAGATGGTGGTAGTAGAAATTTCTCATCTTGGCCAAGTCAAGATGCTTGCTACGCATGATTGTATATCCAAAAGCGTGTTCGACCCCTCATCTCCTATGGCACAGGAAGATGGGAGGGATAGCGATAACGAGGACGAGTCTCCCGAGGAAGCGTCGAGGAAATTCGGGGCTGCAGAAACATTCAAGATTCCAGATGATGTTACCCTATCTCTTGACCCATCTCGCCTAAGTTAATCCTGCTGCTGATAAATACTTGGATTAGCGGTTATTTACAAGAGGTATTACTGCTCTGCAATTTTGCTAGACTTTATCTTTTTTGGTTACCTTAGTCATAAATATATAGATGTACGAAGAGAAGCACATTTGATTAGGAAAATTTCTTGAAATCATCTTTTACTTTGTTGGGTAAGTTTTTCTTGCTTTAGGATTATGATT
Source organism: Sesamum indicum (assembly GCF_026168435.1). NCBI lineage: Eukaryota > Viridiplantae > Streptophyta > Magnoliopsida > Lamiales > Pedaliaceae > Sesamum > Sesamum indicum. The sequence goes on from NC_142669.1 coordinate 2,921,268, forward strand.
ATTGTTGTTTTTTTTTACCCATCGCATTAAGATCATATCTAGGGAGTCTGAGTTTGAAGTCACCTCGAAAAGGCAAAGGCTTGGAGCCTCCTTGTGGATGATAGTGAGGTGGGAGCCTCAGCCGAGGTGGTCGAGGCGGAGAGCAAGTGCTTCAAGAGATGAGCCCGACTGGGCACAGGCGACTTTACCACTAAAAAGAAAAAAGAAAAAGAGAGAGAGAGGCAAGCCTGACTTGACTTCTTTTCAGCTTTCTTAGATCTCTAAATTTTCCGTTCTATTTTTCTTCCTAAAACCAATCAAGAGAGCAACTGTCAACTATAGATGTATAGGAAACAGAAGATATTGTGAAGAAAGTTATTTATTTAAACATTCTTCACTCAGAGCAGACAACTTGGAACAGCAACAGATTTATTCAGACATTCTTCACTCAGAGCAGACAACTTGGAACAGCAAGAGATTTATTCAGACATTCTTCACTCAGAACAGACAACTTGCACAGCAACAGATTATGACAACTAAACGGCAGCAAAACCAACACTTGACACATAACTAAAAGACCAGTACCCCTTAACTTATTATTATTATTGTTCCAGAACTTCCTCAAAGACAGCTCATAGATAGACCTGACACTGAACCAAATTGTCCTTAGCTAGACGGCCCGGCTTTCGATGTCCGAGAAGATGGCATTATGCATCCGGTTCTGGCCATCTCTCTGCATTCCCCACCGGCGGACTCTGAGCTGCAGCTGAGCCACAGCTGCCAAGAGCCTAACAGCTTGAGCCGGTTTCAGTATCTCCACTAGGATTATGCCAGTTTTCATTCTCAGAAAATCAGCACACTCCACTAGAGTCTCCAAGGACAACTTCAGCCGATCCACAGCCGACTCCATGTTATGCTGTGCCCCATTTCGCAGCCGCCCCAGGCGCCTCACCAATTCCACCATCGGTGGAGACGCCTGCAATGTAAAAATCGCGAAAAACATTATAAGATTCACCGAGAAGTCTTTAATAGTCTAGGTGAGTGCAAGTTAAGTAAAGGTTCTCGAAAGGCCCTTAGTTATAGTTTAAGCACATGAAATCCCAAAAAAGCACAAAATTCACATCAAGCCTTTGTCCCTTTTGGGCATAAAACTTTAAAACACAAAAGAACACCCTTAATGATGGGAACGTCAACTATATATTTCATTAATTAACACTAACTTTGGTTTGGGACACAACGAAAAACTTTGTGCTATGTAACGAGAGATAGTAACTATTACCACAACTTCCTGCACCCTGTCAAACTCATCAGTGAGTTCTTTCTCCTCCTCCTTAATCTCAGCCATCAATCTATTTATCCTTTGAGACTGTTCTTCAGTCAGGTCCAACACGTTGTTCTTCACAAGCCGGAACAACAATCCAGGCCTAAATCCACCAATCCAGAGATAGGCTCTCTCGAACGAGCTAAACCAAGTAGGCATAAGCACTAGAAACACGTTTTCCTCAACAACTCTTGCCTTGGCTTCAAAGTAGTGTTTGTAGTGCCCCATTACTTGCTGGATGAGGTCCTTGCAACGCACCTCGTACTCTTCTTCCTCGGACCTGTTTCTTTCCATTAGTCCTAGGAGGTCTCGCAGGTATCGTTCTTGATCGATCAACCATCGCCCAAGAAAGGCCTCAAACATTTGAGCAGGGTCATTGGTTTGCGACATTATGGGATGAACCGCGATTCAATTAGTGGCACTCAAAAAGCAAATGCCATCTAGCAATATGCGTAAGTAGATTCATCCTTATATAATACATCCTACTTGGCTGCTAAGGTTGCCTTAGATCGAGAAGCAATTTCTGTGGCTCCAAGTCGGACAGCGTGCGCCTTGTATCATGTAGTATTGCTCTTACCTCAGGTTTTCTGCAGAATTAAGAAAAATATATAAGAAAAAGACAGAAAGATTGACCGAAAGAGAGAGTAGAAAACGACTATCTAAAACTCATAAAAAACTTGATTTTGGGCAGTTTTTACAAGAAGCTGGGCAGCTTAACACAGTACAATCGACGATAATGGCGGTGGGCGGTTGGAGGAAGCGGTGATTGACACCTCAGACGGCAAGAATTTGCATGTTCAGGTGGGTTCAGCCACTCACAGGGATGGAAATAAGGATTCTTGTGGAGGAAATGAATGTGGACAGGAAATGCATGCCATCACATGGTGAGTGATGGAGAAAGATGGAGTTATCTATAACCGACTGTTGGAGGGTTGGATCAATCCAGACATGTGCAAGCATTATTACAGCTTCATGAGTGATGAAATGGAAGATTTTGTCCTTAGGTTGTTTTCATTCTTTTTGTTTTTCAACTGGGGAAGTTGTTGTTGAAATAGTACTGAGCTCTCACTGCAACTCAATTTTCCACTTGCGGCTGCATGAACTTGATGTCATACTATGATTCACGAGGTCCTGATTTCTTTATTCTGATCTTATCTGCAGATATCAGGGAATTGAATTTTTTACTTTAAATTTTATTTCATTTAACGTATGAAAACTTACTATGTTGTCATCTTTTTTTTTTTTTTTTAAAAAATAATTTTTCATGTTGTGTATATGTTAAATAAAATAAAAAATGCAATATATAGGATTTGAAATGAAAAATTCAATCCAAGAAAAAGACTAAATGTAAATTTTAAATTTTGAACGTTATAAATGTAAGTTAGTTAATGGTATTATATTTATTATTTATTGAAAAATAAATAATTTTAAAAAATATAGCTTAATTGTTATGATATGTTTAAAGAACAATAAAACTTTTAGATGGGTAAATATTGAGTATTATATATTGAGAAAAATATTATTTTAGTCCGTTAAGTATGCCCAATTTTAGTTTTAGTCCTATAAGTATGCCTATTTTTTATTAACTCCAGTAACTTGCAAAATTAATTAGTTTTAGTCCTCCGATCGATTGGATTTATAATTTGCGCCGAAAAAGTGACATGGCATGACTCCTAGATGCGTTTTTGTTGATTTATAATCCTATGTGGTTAAAATTATGAGGTAGAAGAGAAGTTGGCCATCTTTTGTGCAAGTTTGGAGAGAAGAAAAGTCACCTTTCTTCCCTTTAAAAGATTGCCAACTTGTCTTCCACATCATAATTTTAGCCAAATAGGATTATAAATCAACAAAAACGCATTTAGGTGTCATGCCATTTCACTTTTCGGGCGCAAATTATAAATCCAATCGACCGGAGGACTAAAACTAATCAATTTTGCAAGTTACTGGATTTAATAAAAAACGGGCATACTTATAGGACTAAAACTAAAATTGGGCATACTTATCGGACTAAAAAAATATTTTTCCCTTATATATTTTGTGTTCTCAAAGAAAATTAATGTGATACCCTATTAGCTATACAAAGTTTTTGATTGATACGAGGAGAAACGATAAGAACTTTACTGAGGATTCGTTTGGTTCTCTAACGTGGAAGTGAAAAAGATAGGGGAAATGAAAAGGTGAGAAGATGGAAAAAATAATAGTTTTTTTTTAAAAAATTATTTGGTATGTTTAAAAGAAAATAAATTTTAAATACTATCCAATGTTTGGTATGAGAAAAATAAATTGAGAAAAAAAAGACTCATTTTATAATTTTATAGATTAACTCTTTCTCTTTATTTTATACTAGAAAATAAGTAAGTTAATATAATAATTTAAAAATCATATTAGTAAAAGTATTCAAAAGTTATTTTGTTAGAAATTTTGAACTCTACTAATTGTTCAGAGTGAGATAGTTATACAATTTTATCGGGCTATTGCATCCTGCATGGGACAACTCAAGAGTAATACTGTTGGACCAGTAATAATATTTTGCTGTAGCTAAGCGTACAAATTTTTGCAATGAGACCCTACAATTCTCTCTCTTCTCTCACACACACTAGCACACCATAAAAAACACACACTCATGCCCTAACTCCCATGCGATCGGCCGACGATGGTGGGGAGGCTCCGGCCTTTGAAGAGGACGTCGAGGAAGATGGTGGTTCTCATGAGAAGGACAGCCATGATTTTATTTTGGGAAAACAGCCACTAAATCGCGAAAAAGATGAAGAGTCTCACTGCGGAATCCGAAGAGTCACTGGCGAAAAGCTATGATTTGACGACGAAGGAAGGCTCCAATGGCGAATGATGAGATAATGGTGCGCCGCCCTCTTCTAAGGTTTGGCAGCGCACCTTCAAACCCTAACAATGGCGGACAACAAATTCCACCATTCAATCTAGACGAGTTCCTTAGGTTAGCCCACACCATCATTGATGAAGGCGACGAGAAAGGTAGGGAGGCGCTTGGTGATTTAAAACGAAAGTGGGAGGCTCGTTTTGGACGGGAAAAGACGGCCAGACTTTTTCAGTCGTCTATGGTGATGGCAGGCGAGTTCCAGCTGGCGAGAAGCCTTCGTCGGCATGGAGAAGACTTATTCTGCCGCTGACTATGGAGAAGACGACAGGCGCGACACCAAGGACGATTTCCAGCCTGGTTTCCGGCGATTTTTCTGCTGCAGCACCTTCGCCTAATTCTCGACAGTCCAGGCCGTCTGGTTCGCCTGAGATTGCAGTTCCGGTGGTGGAGACAGGAAAGCAGTCGCACGAGGGCCAAGCTGGCTTGTTGGGTGATGATGTGGCATCCCACATGGAAGGTGAGGAGGCGGTACACATGGGCTTTGATGTGGCAGTTTACAGGACAAAAGGGGCAGATGACATGGACTGTTTTGAAGGTTCCGTGGCAAATGAGGTGGCACATGGTATCCAATTGCGTGACGACGTGGCTAGTGGTGACGTGGGTATGAATGCAATTTACTAAGGCGGCTCCCGTTCCTACGGGACTTTTTGTTGGGAATATCCCGCTGCATGCATGTGTGGATGACAAGATCACTCATGCATTTAATAACTCAACTCGTAAGACCTTACCATACGTGGCTCCTACTAAGTAAAACAGGGAAGTGATCGTGCGACCATCGTTGGATATCATTCACAATGAGTCTAAAAGATGGAAGGCTACTGCGGTGGGATACTTCCTTGGAAAAAGGTCATATTTCCATCACTTGAAGGAATTTAGGTTGTCGGTATGGCCTGGCTTAAAAGAGGTTACTGGTACTACTAATGATTTCTTTTTCTTCCAGTTTAAATCAGTTGTTGCTATAGAAAATGTATTAAAGGGGACCGTGGCTGTTCCAGCGCCAGCCTATTGTTCTTCAAAAATGGGAGTCAGGAATGCTACCGAGGAAGTTAAAGCATACGCAGGTTCTAGTCTGGATCAAATTACGGCACCTTTTAGTGAAGTTGTGGACGGAGGAGGGCCTTAGTACGGTGGCTAGTGGTGTGGGTAAACCCTTATACCCGAATGCGATTACCAGAGCTTGCACGAGACTGAATTTTGCTCGTGTTTGTGTAATGCTGGACGTGACCTCTAAATTGCCTAGGCATATTATCATTATGACGCCAGATGAGGATGGGGGAAAATCACCATGCAAAATTGATGTTGAGTACGAATGGCTCCCTCCGAAGTGCACTAGTTGTATGATATTGGGGCACTCAGCCAAGGACTGTGCTATTAACAAACTTTAACCAACCAAGCCACCGGTTGCTGTGTATGTACCTAAAGTGGGGGAACCGAGAGTATCAGTGATGCCTGAACGGAGTAGGAACCAACCAACAGTTCGCATGGTGGAGGAGCAAACAGTGGTTCGTGATAACCCTCCTACTGTTGCGGGTCCGAGTCGGGAAGAGAGGGGTAAAGCCCTTGTTACTTATAACTCATTTGATGCTTTACAATTACTTGATGGTGCAGAAGGTTCTTCACGGGGTCCTAAGTCATGTAGCCCCACACCCGGTCTCACGAAGCGCCTATCACACAGCGCGTCGTGTGGCTAGTAGTCCGCTGACTACGTCCGCCAATACCTCCGCTCGGCACTAATGCAGCGCGCCGAATATATCAGAGTCGGGAGGAACAAATCACAAAACCGTAAATTGCGCACGCGGATTCAGAAAACCAAATTGCATTGAACTGAAAGTGCGTATACAATGATCAACGATGCTAGAGCAAGGGGTTCGCCTTGAGGGGGACTCCAACACGTCACTAAACCAAGCTTCTTGAACTCATTTCCCCCCTATAATAGGCTTAAAAAAATAAATCCTATCGTCTACACTAGACACTAGGAAAGCTGAAATTTGCAACTCAAGAGGCGTAACGTCCCCTTGAAGAATCTAAACAACATAAAGCAAATAACAAAGTAGTAACAAAGCAATAAAGGCCTACACCTAAGACTCTAACACAGTTGGGTGTCCGTCGTCTGTCGATGAAGGCTGAGTGGTCGGCCATGTAGAATGGTTGAGTGGCCGAAGTGCGTGTCACGGGGGCCTAGTGTGCGGGCAGCCCGTGACATTCTCCCCCACCTGAGATAGCGACGTCCCCGGCGCTACAGAAGCACGGTACGCTTCGACAAGGGGTAGAAACGCCTTTAGGTTCGTCACTCGCTCCCAAGTGTTCTCCTCGCTGCTGCATCCCCTCCATTTCACCAAGTACTCTGTGTGGTCTTTCTTTGCGGTACTCGTCACTCGGTGATCTAGGATCGCTTCAGCCACCTTCTCCTTCGTCTTCTTCAATTCGAGTTGTGGGCGGCTGGGTTGATTGCGGGTATCGTCTTCCCTGTTTGCTGAATACTTCTTCAATTGGCTGACATGAAAGACGTTGTGGATCTTCCACCACGGCGGCAACTCCACCTTGTACGCCACCGTCCCAATACGCCTAAGGATCGGCAAAGGACCAACATATTTCTGCATCAACCGAGGATCTCTCCCCCTTGATGACTTTGACAATCTCGGATCCGGGACCTTCACCAGCACCAGGTCTCCCGCATTGAACTCAACGAAGCGGCGATTCTGATCTGCATACTTCTTCATTCGCTTCTGAGCTGTCTCCAGGCAACTTTTAGCGATATCAACATTCTGCTTCCACTCCTGGGAGAAAATTCGAGCAAGAGGGGATCTCACACTTTGTGGGGTGTCAAGAGTGTGAGGAAGGAGCGGCTGCTGCCCAGTAACGATTTCAAAAGCGCTCTTGTTAGTCGAAGAGCTCTTTTGAGCATTGAAACACAGCTGAGCGACATCCAGGAGCTTCACCCAATCCTTCTCCGTACCTCGCACAAAGTGCCGAAGGTAGTCCTCCAACATAGAATTAAAACGTTCTGTCTGACCATCGGACTGTGGATGATAGCTCGAGCTCATGGAAAGTGTGGACCCGAGGAGTTTGAACAGCTCGGTCCAGAAGACGCCAGTGAAACGGGAGTCACGATCACTGACACTATCTTTTGGCAGTCCCCAATGTTTGACGATGTGCTTGAAGAAGAGATGAGCCGTCCCTTCTGCTGTAACGTGTTTGGGTGCTGCGATGAATGTGGCATATTTTGACAAACGATCTACCACGACGATAATAGAGCCTAGGTCCCCGACTTTAGGCAATCCAGAGATGTAATACATGGAGACGCTCTCCCATGGACACTTTGGGATGGGAAGTGGTTGCAGCAAACCAGCCTTCTTCTGATGGTCTGCCTTGTTCTGCTGACAAATCAAGCAAGTGCGGACATACGTCTCGACATTGTCCCGCAATTGTGGCCAATAGTAGGCCCTCCTCACCAAGGCAAACGTGCGCTCCTGTCCTTGGTGTCCCGCCCAAAGTGTGTCGTGGCATTCGGAAAGAAGTGATTTCCGTAGGTCCCCGCCTCTCGGAATATATACGCGGTTTCTCTTGGTCATCAACAATCCATCCTCGATCCAAAAGTGTCGAGCCTTGCCCTGCTCGACAAGCCGAATCAGGCCTTGCGCTGCGGGATCCCTCGGTAGTAACTCCCGCACCTGATCCTTCACAGAGATAGCAGCCGCGCTAGAGGAGAGCGCTGCTATCGACTCCAAGTTCGCCAAGTCCGCCCTGCGGCTCAAGGCGTTAGCTGCGTGGTTGCTGGAGCCGGCCCGGTACTCCAACACGAAGTGAAACTCTGACAACAACTCCTGCCAACGTGCCTGCCTACTGGTCAGTTTCGGCTGCGACATGAAATGACTCACTGCAGTGTTATCCGTCCTGACCACGAAGGGAGAGCCTAACAAATAGTGTCGCCATAGTCGAACGCAATGAACTACGGCCAACAACTCCTTCTCGTGCACTGAATAACGTCGTTCAGCATCCTTCAACTTTCTGCTCTCAAAGGCAACTGGATGGCCATCTTGCATCAGAACTCCTCCTAAAGCAAAGTCTGAAGCGTCTGTCTCCACCAAGAATGGCTTTGACATATCTGGTAAGGCCAACACAGGATCTGTCACCATCGCTCTCTTCAAATCATCGAAGGCTACTTGGCATTGGGGTGTCCAATTCCAAGTCTCTGTCTTCTTCAGTAAGTCTGTCAAAGGCCGTGCGATCGCGGAGTAGTCCTTCACGAAACGCCGATAATAGTTCGCCAAGCCAAGAAATGAGCGCAAGTCGTGAACATCGCTCGGCGGTCTCCACTCCTCGATAGCCTGTACTTTCTTAGGATCCATCCGAATGCGTCCTCTCTCCACGATGTGTCCCAAGAAACTGATAGTCTCCCGAGCAAACGAGCACTTCGACACCTTCACGTACAGCTCGTGCTCGCGGAGTCTCGTCAGAACCTGCCGCAAATGGTCCTCGTGCTCGGCCAAGGTTCTGCTCGTGACAACTGTCGTCTTTGCCTCATCACCCTCCTTGACTCGGACCTGCCAATAGCCCGACCTCAAGTCTATCTTCGTGAAGTAGTTCGCTCCACTCAAACGGTCGAAGCAGTCTGCCACCAACGGTATTGGGTACTTGTTCTTCACAGTGATCTTGTTCAGTGCCCGATAGTCACAACACAGGCGTAGGGAGCCGTCGGCCTTCTTCTGAAACAGGACCGGCGCTCCATACGGCGACTTCGCGGGTTTGATGATTCCGCCCTCCAACATATCCTTCAACTGCTTCCTAAGCTCCACAAGCTCAGGTTGCGACATTCTGTACGGTGCCCTGGCGGGCGGCCTCGTGCCAGGCACCAACTCAATCTCGTGATCCACTACCCTCTTCGGCGGTAGCTTCCGAGGCATCTCGTCTGGCATCACGTCTTCAAACTCCATCAACAGTTTCTTGATGCCGCCCGGGATGGGCCCTGACACCTCTTCCATTTCATCAAAGCAAAGAGTACACAAGTAGGATGGTTCATTCCGCTTGCGACCCTTCTCAAACTGCATGGCCGACAAATTCCTCTCTCCAGTACGTCCGGCCAAGGTAGGGATGACACACGGTTTCGCTCCCATCATCATCAGCGAGTCGACATGGGGTAGAACAGCTGTGCGTGTATCCCGTAGAAATTCAAGCCCGAGGATAAGCTTGAAATCGTCCATTACCACAACCGAAAGATTGGTCTTTCCTTCATAAGCACCAACCTTAATCTGCACAGACTTGGCTACACCGGCAATGGGTTGTGCAGCCGAGTTGATCGCCTTCACACGCCCAACTCCCTTCTCCAGCACGAGCCCGAGTCTCGCCACTTCGGCGCTCGCAAGGTAGTTGTGAGAGGCTCCAGTGTCGATCATGGCTCGAATCGGCTTGCCATGAATCTTCACATCAACGAACATCAACCCTTTCTTCTGCGGAATCCGGGGCTGAACTTCTTCTTCTTTCTGTTCCGGCTATTCCACAGTAAGAGCCCGGTCAGTCTTTTTCGCAAGAGGTGGCACAACTCTCTTCGCCGCCACCATAGAGACTGTGTTGCACCATTGGGATACGGCCCCCAAATTGTCCTCATCCTCCTCCGTGCCATTCTCACCACCTGCCTCTGCTTGTGGCTCCACACTCCTTGAGGATGACGCATTGTCGGCAAAGGTCGTTGCCAATGCATTCAACACCCGTCTCTTCGGGAAGTCGCGATACCCATGCGGACCATCGCAGAAGAAACACCCTCTCCTCCTCTCGGGTGCTCCCTGCCTGTTCTCTTGGGGCCTGTTCCTGTCTGAACCGCCCTGTGAGCCATTCTGAGCGTGGGGTCTCTAGTCTCCCCCACCTCTGTTGAAGATATTCCTGAACGATTTCATCCCATTCGACTTATTCTATGCAGGACCAGACATCGCCTGCCTATCCTTCCGAGTCTCTTGGTTGAAATCTGCCAGGCGCTCGGCCGCTATAATAGCCGCACTCAAATCAGTCACTCGTTGCCTCTGCAACTCGTTTCTCGCCCACTGTTTCAAGCCTTCCATGAAAGTGAACAGCTTGTCTGCCTCCGACATGTCTCGGATGTTCAGCATCAGCGCTGAGAAAGCTTTGACATATTCCTGCACGGAACCTGTATGTTCAAGCTTTCGCAATGCCCTCCTGGCATTGTACTCCACATTCTCGGGGAAGAACTGCTCTCTGATCGCCTCCTTTAGAAGAGCCCACGTGTCGAGCTGTATTTGATGAGCCTGGATTTCCGCAAACTTGGTCCGCCACCACAGCTTTGCGTCACCAGTCAGGTACATGGTCGCAGTCGCAACCTTCCTTGCCTCATCCCGCACGTCTGCCGCAAGGAAGTACTGCTCCATGTCGAAGAGGAAGTTCTCGACCTCCTTCGCGTCACGCTCACCGCTATAGGCCTTCGGTTCTGGTATTCGAAGCCTAGCACCGGGGTCGTGAGCAACCATAGGCGTGCTACCCACTGCACGCTGGAGCAGCCCAATCTGAATGGACATCTGCTCCATGTCACGCCGCATATCGGCAATGCTGTCGTTTCCGAATACGCCAGCCATCTCCTGAATCACGTGCCGACATTCGTCCAACTCCGAATTCAGCACCATGATCTCAGATTCCAGGGAAGAGACCTTCGTCTCCAATTCCGCCAACCGGGAGTGTCCGTCCTCCGGGTTCTCAGCTCTCTCGCTGGATGAAGCTGCGGCATGTCGCGGGCTTTCCGGATCTTGCCCCGATGCCTTCGCAGCAGTAGCGGTGCGCCTCGGAGCCATATCGGCAACGAGGCTCTGATACCACCTCTCACGAAGCGCCTATCACACAGCGCGTCGTGTGGCTACTAGTCCGCTGACTACGTCCGCCAATACCTCCGCTCGGCACTAATGCAGCGCGCCGAATATATCAGAGTCAGGAGGAACAAATCACAAAACCGTAAATTGCGCACGCGGATTCAGAAAACCAAATTGCATTGAACTGAAAGTGCGTATACAATGATCAACGATACTAGAGCAAGGGGTTCGCCTTGAGGGGGACTCCAACACGTCACTAAACCAAGCTTCTTGAACTCATTCCCCCCTATAATAGGCTTAAAAAATAAATCCTATCGTCTACACTAGACACTAGGAAAGCTGAAATTTGCAACTCAAGAGGCGTAACATCCCCTTGAGGAATCTAAACAACATAAAGCAAATAACAAAGCAGTAACAAAGCAATAAAGGCCTACACCTAAGACTCTAACACAATTGGGTGTCCGTCGTCTGTCGATGAAGGCTGAGTGGTCGGCCATGTAGAATGGTTGAGTGGCCGAAGTGCGCGTCACGGGGGCCTAGTGTGCGGGCAGCCCGTGACACCCGGGGACCCATGTTAAACATAGCAGTATGGAATATATGGGGTCTGAACAAAAGGGACCATCAGTTAGCGGTCAAGGACATCATTGTTGAGTTCAGGTTACATTTTCTTGGTCTCTTAGAAACTCGTCTTCGTTTGAATAATTGTATTGGTATTCAGTCTTTTTTTATGCCTCAATGGAAATGGTATATGGATTATGTCTCTGTTGGTAATCGAATATGGATTTTCTTGGGATGATAACTTTGTTGATGTGTTATTGAGGTGGGACCCCAGTTTATACGTTGTCGTGTCACCATTAGAGCATTGCATGAATCTATTTCTATCACTATTGTGTATGGTGCTACCGAGGTCCCAGACAGGCGGGCATTATGGGGTTCTCTGGAATCCTTGACATTAAAGTGTGTGGATACTCCCTGGCTGGTTGGGGGAGACTTCAACGCGGTCAGGGATGTCAGTGAAGTGTGTGGTACCTCTGGAGATATACGGCTGGCGATGGAGGAATTTAATACATGTATCCAGAACGCTGTGCTTTTGCCATTACTCATGCAGGGAGAATGGTACACTTGGCATAACATGAGTGATGGCCCACATAACCTATGGAAAAGGCTGGATCGGATGCTGACCAATGATATCCGACAGCGTTCTAAACTTGTCTCACTCCACGTACATCAGACCATTCTCCAATGGTGATTCAAGGGGACAGTCAGCAACAGTTTGGATGTATGTTTCAATTTGACAATTACCTTACTCTCTCACCGGACTTTATTCCCATCGTACAGAGTATCTGACAGCATGAGATAGTAGGAATGCCTATGTTTTCAATCACTCGGAAACTCAAGGAGCTTAAACCTATTTTTTAGGAGAAGAGGAGGAAGAAAGGGGACCTGTCACACAATGTTGAGTTGGCAAGGGGGTTCCTCGAGATGGCTCAGATTTTTGTTAGCTCGAACAGATAGGATGAGCTATTCCTGTTCTTGGAGCATTGCTGTCGGCTTGTGTATGCTAAGGCGGCCAAACTAGAACAGGTTATGTTACAGCAGCGGGCCAAATGGAATGGATGAAGGGCGGTGATCAGTGTTCTAGAGTATTTTTTTCGTAAAATTGCCCAGAGATGGACAACACGGCGGATCTTGCAAAACAATGGTGCCCAAGGAGCCACGTTTACGGAACCAGAGGCAGTCATTCATGAATTTGTCTCCTACTACCAATCCTTAGTTGGGGGAAGAGGCGCCATAGGTGATGGACTTTCGGTACCTTAGACCTTGGGCCCGACGTGTGTTGACAAATGAGGAGGCTGCCCACCTTCTTGAGTTGTTCACTGCTGAGGATGTCAAAAATGCTGTTTTTGATATTGCCGAGGATAAAGCACCGGGACCGGATGGATTCTCGTCGGGTTTCTACAAAGCCGTCTGGCCGGTTGTGGGGCAGGAAGTGACAAAAGCGGTATTGGATTTCTTTACGATGGGGAAGCTTCTCAAGCAAATCAACAACACACTTTTGGCACTTATCCCCAAGGTACACTCTCCTATATCAGTAGCTGATTTTCATCCTATCTCTTGCTGCAATGTACTCTACAAAATTATTGAAAAACTCATTGTCCAAAGATTGCGTGTGGTATTGGACAAGATTATCAGCCCCTGTCAGGCTGCGTTTGTCCCCGGTCGGAGTATAGGGGACAACGTTATGCTAGCACAGGAACTATTCACTGGCTATAACTAGGCCCGACTACACACTTCCTAATATTTTTGTAATTTTATAATTTTTTTATTTGCTCTTATTATTATTTTTTGAGTAGTTACTCAACCGCTTTGATTTTTTTTTTCCTAATTATCATTTTTTCCATCATGTTCCATTGGATACTTTTATTTGTTTCATCGATTAATAATTTCTCTATTCAAATATTTCTATTTGGCTACAATAATCCGTTCTTATTATTTTTTTTAATTTCGTATTTCATTTCAACAAAATAGACATAATTTTTGTACTTGATCACTAAATGAACATAGATTTTTAAGTTAATCAACATATTTCTTTTTCAACTTCAATTAGAAAAGTTATCTAAAATTCTGCATGTCTTACTGTCTCTTTTGGTATGGGAGATATAGTTGTGAATATTTTGCTTAAATTAGTGTATATATTTTATTTGTATTAAATTTCAATTTTTTAAGTTTATTCATTAAATTTCATGTTTATTTATTTAAAACTCTTATTAAATGTTATGTATAGACTAAAACTTTTGCGATATTTTCTCCACCAAATTCCTTCAACCATGGTAATATAGTTATGTTTACATACAGTGTCATATTAATTTTTCGTTCTTAGGTATCCGTTATTTTCTGAGAAAAATATTTTTTTAGTCCATCAAATATGCTCAATTTTAGTTTTAATCTTATAAGTATGCCCATTTTTATTAACTCCATTATCTTGCAAAATTGATTATATTTAGTCCTCCGATGGATTGGATTTATAATTTGCGCCGAAAAAGTGACATGATTGGACACCTAGATGCATTTTTATTGATTTATAATCCTATGTGGCTAAAATTATGAGGTGGAAGACAAGTTGACCATCTTTTGGAAGGAAGAAATGTGACTTTTCCCTCCAAAACACTTTTCCTAACCAACAAAATATATTTTCTTCTCTCCAAACTTGCACAAATCCATTTCTCTCCCTTATCTCTCGACTCCAATGTCTTCTTCCATGGAAGGACCACTTTTTTGTTACTGCGGAAAGAAAGCAATGGTTCGGACTTGGACTAATCAAAATTCATGAAGAAGGTCCCATTCCTGTCAAGATTACAAGGTAATAAACTCATTTTTTTTCCCTAATCAATTTTTTTTAAATTTTTTTTAGAATTTTTTAAATGAATTTAGTTTTGAACAGAAAAGGGTCTGTCCAGTCAGCATACAAGCCACGTACTCTCCCATGTGGCATGACATGTGGTTAATTGACCGGAAATTGAACCAACTAATTTACACGTCGGCAAGTTCCGGATAAATTTAAAATTTTGACCCGAAAAAAAGTAGAAAAACCTTCAAACGGACTAAATCTTATCAATTTTATAAGTTACTGGAGTTAATAAAAAATGGACTACTTATAAGATTAAAACTAAAATTGAACATACTTAACGGATTAAAAAAATATTTTTCCCGCTATTTTCTTTTCATAATTGTAAGCTGTCTACTTATTTCCAGCTTAGAGGGTCAGGTTACAAAATTTAACCTGATAGAATGAGTTAGTCGTTAAAAAATAGTTCATTAAAATTTAGTTTACAGTATCTATATAATATTTAATCGGCACAAATCCAACTACCAGAATTTTTTTGTTATTCATATGTTGTTATTATCTTAACTACGTAGCGTTTTTTAATTTCTTATTGTTTATATGTAATTTTTAGCATATTTCTATGAACGAAATCGAAAAGTGACCCTAAATCTTTTTTCCAAAATTTTTATTACAAAAAGAACAATTTATTACACAATATATTTTCCCTAGGGAAATACGCTTATACCATAGGGAAAATATGTTATTATTTTATACGTAATGTATTAATATATGTAAGGAGATTAAAATTTATGATTAAATTATTTATTTTTATTCTTTGGTCTATTATTAAAAGCAAATGAAACTGACAAAAGCATAAAATAAAATTGAAGGCAATTAATAAGTTCAATATCAAGTAACAAATAATGACTTGAGAATGAAAATTCATCATACTAATAAAGGAATAATACATTAAAATATAGGGAAAAGTATTATTTTAGTCCGCTAAATATGCCTAATTTTAATTTTAGTTCGATAATTATGTCCATTTTTATTTAGGTCTAGTAACTTACAAAATTGCTTATTTTTAGTCCTTTGACAGATTTTCGGACAATTCTACCCCTATGAGTCTATATGGACTAAAACTGCCTTTCAAAAGTTGCATAGAGGTAAAATTGTCCGAAAATCTGCCAAAAAACTAAAAGTAAGCAATTTCGTAAGTTACTGGATCTAAATAAAAATAAACATAATTATCGAACTAAAATTAAAATTAGCTATACTTATTTTCCCTAAAATGTAACTTGATTATTATCTTATCAGTATCTATAATAATAAATGAGCATGAACCCGTATTATGTTATGTGCATATTGTTCCCAATTTCTTATTGTATATATATTTGTATTGTTAGCATAATATTTTGAAAGATATATACATATATATGTGGTTAAGGAAAAAACTAAAAAACTTCCTTCAATAATTTTGGTTTGAATTCATTTTGGTCCTTTTATCGTTGGCAATATTTGAAAGATATATACATACATACATATCTATTAATTCTGCGTAAATTTGGTCATTTAACCTAATTTATGATTGTTTTGCCCTTTAGATGATAAAAGTTAATAGTCAATCCTGATGCTACAAGTGTAATATAAATAAATATTTTACAATAAACCTAAACTCTTATACCATTTTAGGCGAGTATTAGCTACGAAATACAAAATGAATGGATATATTTGGACTAAAATTGCTCTTAAAAAGCTGTGTAAGGATAAAATTATCTGAAATTGGGTTCAAAACTTTTTTTATTTTTTACTTTTTTTTGTCAATTTACCATCTAAACTTTATGAAATTTTACACTTTGCAATTATAACTGTTTTTCAACAAAGTTTTTTGTCAAAAAAAATCACATGTAGTGCACATTTAAGGATTATGGGATGTGGTATTTTTAACATGTGCACAGTTTGTGATATCTTTCCTACAAAAAAAAATCAACAAAAAAAGACCCTCATATATGACAAAATGCAAATTTCATTTAGTTGATATGATTAGTTGACATTAAAAAAAAAAAATTAGATATCAAAGTGTAAAACCGGGTATAACTCAGATGGTAAAATGTAATTTACCCTATTTTTAATGCAATTATCAAATATTTTTGAATCAGCCAATTAGTGAGTAAAATTAAATTTTCATTTAATTTTTTTTGACAAACGTCAACATTGTCATTAATTGTTCGGTCTATTTTGTCAAATAATAATAAATAATATGGGAATTAGAAATAAATTTTTAAGATTTATATAAATTTAAGTCTAACTAAACTAAATTTCAAGATATTGTAATTATTTCAAAAATATAGTTTAAAATTAGCAAAAATAAATTTATATAAGAGAAAATACTTAGTAGTTAAGGGTTTCTCTCTCATTGTTTTCCTATTTTTGTCTTTTCTTAAGGGTTCAGACATAGGTGACGTAGTTAAGGGTTAAGGGTTCGGACGTAGGTGACGAGGAACCAATAGCATAGCTTCCAGTCAAATAAAATCTCTCTCTCTCTCTCTCTCTTCCTGATTTTGTCTTTTCTTCACAGGGTTTAAGGGTCTCCTTTGAGCTTAAGGGCTCTGACTCCGAGGAAGGTGAAGAGGCACCAATAGTATAGCTTCCAATCAAATAAAATCGCGATGATGCGACCATATGCAAGCAGAGTCGTTTTGAGGTTAATTATTTTAGTATTATTAAAAAAATTATATAAATATAATTTATATAAATTATTTAATAAATTTATAATGAGTTGTTGATGTGATTTACGATTTGAATTGAAAAAATATACTTTTTAAAAAAAATTACGTGTCCTGGATAACATCTATGACATCATTTTAATATTTCGTTTATTTTTATAAATTAATTATATTCAATTAATTTTTAACAACATAATAAAATTAAAAAAATTATAATATTAAAATTATATTAATTTAAAAAATAAAATGAACTCTACAAATGCAATAATGTATATTTTTTTATATAATTCTAAAAAAATACAATTAAAAAAGTCAATTAAGTTGAGAACCCCGCACCGACATATTTGATTGTGTAGAAGAATTTCTTTATTGGTTTGTTGCTTTTCATGCATTTGCGACAATCCATCTCGTTGTGAATACGTAATGTTTCGTTTCGACCAGGTGTGTAGAGATACGAATAGTAGTGTCATGGACCAACACAAAGTTCGGGACATCACAATAATCTTTAGAATGCACGGGTTCAAATGACTTAGAATATGTATTTATGTAAGCCATTAAATCATAATATTCCTTCACAATTGATGCAACATTAATCATGTATGCAACACATACTTTTTGAGTGTGACTGCGAGGGATGTCGAATTGAATTCACTTGTCTCATGAACATTCTCGTTTGCAATTTTAACAACGTAGGTGTTGAGTCCATGTCCATAACAACCGAGGCGGACTGTTGAAACTGATGGTATTTGGTGACCGTATGCCCAACAGAATTTTGTTGCTAACGTGTGACATCTTGTATGCAAAATCCGTCCATAATTGGTTGTTGGTCAAGATTACACTATACTTCGCAAACCTCTCATGAAAATAATTAACAGTATGTTGAAGCGTCATCTCAACTATTGCTGTCAACGATAGACGGCGAGCCCCTTGCAAAACTGTATTAATGCATTCTGACATGTTGGTTGTCAAAATACCACATCGACATCCACCATAATGAGAAGCTGTCCATTTTTCCTTGTTAATTTAGTCTAAGATTTCAGATGCACCTAGTTTTTGACTCTTTATCTCTTCCATAATTTGATTGAATTTTCTGATTTGATATTTAGAGCTAGCTCTCCAACAAAGATCCTTCAACACGATATTTTTGTAATGACTATTGAAATTAGAACACACATGTCTCAAGCAATACTAGTGCACGCCGTAAGGTGGCACAAAATTCGAACTTTGACCTACTTCATTAATGATACAGGGGTGACGGTCAGAAATAAGGCACATCCCACATTGCCCCCATATAACATGTCTGCTCAATTGTCTAAAAAATCACTTTCAAGATGAATAGGATTCTTCATTGACAATTGCAAAAGCAAGAGAAAGTATCAGTTAATTTCTATCCATGGTAGCAGTAATCAACATGTTATGCTTATACTTTGTGTATAAATAGGTCCCACTTTCCACTTGACCTTCGAACTCTCAGTTATAAGATACTCGCGACGTGAATGTCGTATTGAGCGATCTTTCACCGCCTCTATTAAATGTTCTTTATTTTTTAAAAGCATTCCCGAATCAAGTTTGCCTTCATTCTTATCATAAAATTTTGCATACTTTCATAGTCTATACATTAATGGAATCCGCAGGTACCTTCGGGAATGTTTGTTCAAAAAATGGTATAGAGCGGTAAAATATTTGCTGAGTAGTTCTGTTTGGCACAGTTGCTTCAGAAAATGATGACGTACCTTGTGCAAATGTTTCAACCACAATATTTATGTTAACAAATCCTACACCAAATAGAATTTCATGGTACAGGTGTGGACGACTTGTATATAATTGCTATCTTATCATTGCATTGATGGAGAGGTGACAATCCAAAATACACACTTTTCATTTTCTTGTAGGAAGGCCACAATTACCCTACAAGGGTTCATTATATAATTTAAATTATATTTATATAATTTTTTTAGTAATATTAAAATAATTAGGCCAGTCCTTTGGGGGTGATAGAACTTGCCTCCATCATGGTTTTTGTGTTTGTATATAACGAGTTTTATTTGACACAATCATAAATATCTTTTAATATTTAAAAATTTATTAATATTTTTGATATTTTGTAAAATTATATAATTCTTGAACCGGTGCTTAGAATTATTTATTTTGTCCTTGCTGTATTTTTAAGAAAAAGATTAAGAAAAAATGAATGAAGTAGATGAAAATTATAAAAATTGTCTATTTAGTCCATAAGATAACTTTAGAAAATTTTAAAACATAAGTAAATTCATAATTTAAAGGGTATTGCCAGTTCGTCACAAAAAAGTATGAAAAATCTAATAAATTGGATTAGTTGTTAGACACTTGTTAAAATTTGAGAGGTATTAATAATTCTCAAACAACAAAAAAATATTTATAATTATACTAAATTTTAAAAATTCCCAATTTAATTAATACCCACTTCCCTCTTCCCAATACACACACGAATGACGTACCTACCCAAATTTAAGCTAGAAGACCTTGAGCTCAATCTATTGAATTACCCCCCCGGAGGACTATGTATGCGATTGAGGTTGATGGACAAAGATGCAACCAAAATTTTATATATATATATATATATATGTATATATATATTAATGTATATACTTAAATTACATAAAAATTTAAACTCAAATCGTTGGGCTGTTTTCTTAAGATGCAAGTTCCAGCCAAAACTGGTTCAATAGTTGGAAGTTGAAATATATTAAATCTACAGCAAGAAATATAGAGTATCACTGAAAAAAATTATTTTTTGAAAAATATAATTTTTCATTAAAAGAAAAAATATTGTCAAACAGTGTTCCTCATCAAGCGTCTCCCTCGACAGGCCAAGGGATACGCCACAGTCAATATAATGCACATGTACTAATAGAGCTAGGCAACTTAATACTGAGAATACGCTGATGGACATCTTCCACAATTAAGTTAGCCACAACGCTCGGAGGCCTCTCCTCATGCTCAAAACGTCGCATATTTCTCTCTCTCCAAGTATGGTAGACGCACGAACCAAGTAGGGTACGGTAGGCTATGTTAATGATGTGCTTCCCTCGCCATTTCCTTGCTCTCCATTCGATAGAAAAAAATTATTATTAACTACAATGTTAATGATTATGGATAAGAACTATGATAAATTATTATTATTAACTACGATTAAATAAAATAGATGTAAAACACTACCTTTTTCACCATGGTTAAGAGCCATGCTCAAAACATTTATTATGGATTTCAACCGTGACAAATATTTTAAGCCAAGACAGTATTTTAGCTACCATCGCAAAAATGACGGTCAACAACCGTTACGTGAGCATAGTCAATAAGTATTTGCTATAATTATTTATTATTAATTATAATAATTAACTGTAGTTAAATATTATAATTTCTTTTAATGTATATACTAATTCATTTTAGTTATTGTGACAGTCATTTACTTTTGACGGGGTCACGCGAACAGCAAACGTGATGCATAGCATAGATAGTGTCGTGTGGCTGGCTAACTTTAGGGTGTTTTAATAAGTCTCAGTTGAGCGGTTCAACTCAAATCGAATCGGAATTGACGGCTGCTGGTTACTTTGATTGGTTTTGGACTAATAACAAAAAAAAATTATAAGGGCATTTTAGTCAGTTCATAATAAAAAATGAATGGAAATATAACAGATTGAGTTAACTGTTAGACGACCATTAAAATCGAGGGGGGTATTGATAATTTTTCAAACAATAAAGGGGTATTCATAATTATGACAAACCTCAAGGAAGGTCGTTGTAATTTACCCTTTTAAATAGGGAAAAAAGCAAACAACCCCCTTGTGATATCACAAATGAGCAAATTACCCTCTTATGAAAAAACAAATGGCGATTTACCTCTCTGTATTTTTTAAAATACGATAATTTACCCCCCTATGATTTTTAAAATGAAGCAATTTACCTCCCTATATAAGGACGTTAATTGCTTTATTTTAAAAAATATAAGAGAATAAATTACTATATTTTTTTCATAGGGGGATAATGTGCTCATTTTTAATATCATAAAAGATTAAATTGCTATTCACCCCATTTAAATATAATGGAATCTATAATGTATTCAAACATTTTCATAAAACGAAATGGTGAAATTGATAAAAGATCAAAATTTTATTATTCATTGTTCATAAAATGTCATCACATCATATATTATAATCTTATTTGCATAAAAATATATAAAAAAAAATTCAAAACATCACAACTCGTACGCTATTTGCAATTTTTGTATGTCGTCACAAGTTTTGACATAAAAGGTTTGGAAGTTTATAAAATTTTGAAAAGTGTTTAATAAAATTTTTGGACACAGAAATTCTAAAATTTAAAAATAAATTTTTATGTGCTTATAATTAAGAAAAGTAAGAAGTTATCAAATTATTTTTTAAATCTACACCTTTAATTTGATCATATGAATTATAAAGTATCATTATTGACTTTTTATACACTATATACTCATATTTTATTTTAATATTTCAATAGTTTATTTTTAGAATAAACTCTAAACATATATTTTATAATATGTTTTAAATAAATTTAGAGGGTTTTTGGCTATTTATTTATTTTTTTAAAATATCCTATAAGCTCCTACATCTTATAAGATGTTTTAGGAGCTTATTTTAAAATAAGCTCCTACAGTGTTTGGATAAAATAAAATGTTAAAACTTATAAGATGTGAAAATATTTTATAAGATGTTAGGGTGTTTGGCATAATAATTAGGTCTTTAATTGGTAAAACGACTAAATTTTGACATGATGCTATTAGAATCAATTAAGTTGTTATTTTTTGACATATTTTGTTATAAAAATTTGTAAAACGCTTTTTAAATAATACACATTAGTTTAATTCCAAATAAAAATCTTATAAATAATCTTTTTATAATAACAAAAAGAATGATGTTTATTACCCAAACTTTTGAATAAAAATAATATATATGTACAATCATGCTAGTCGAATATTAATATAGATATATAATTGATATTTTCTTTGTTAATGCAATAATTATTTCTAGTCATATAATTTATAATACTTTGAATATATATATTTTTTAATAAATATAATATCAGTACAAATCTTATTTTTATTTACTTATAATAATTTATTATTAAAGAATGAAGTATTTTTCTCTTTTTTAAATGTTAGAAAAATTAAATAGCAAAAAGCATTCTTTAAATCCCAGTGAGTGTGTGTGTGTGTGTGTGTCTGAGAGAGAGAGAGAGAGAGAGAGAGAGAGAGAGAGAGAGAGAGAGAGAGAGAGAGAGTATGAATGAAAATATTTTTATCTTATGACATATTAATTTATATAATTTCTAAAAATGTTATAAAAAAATTTAAAAAAATTAATTTTTTTTAAAGAGCTTATATATAAAATACGAAACATGTTATTTTGAGATTTTATAAAAATTTTTTAAAAAATAATCAAACAAATATTTATAGTTTATAAATTTTCAAACATTTAATAAGATGTCTTGATGCCTTTCCTAAAATTTAATGTTATGATGCTAGGTTTCGATTCTTGAGCAACCCAGCTAAAGACCAACTAATCTGTCCCAACCCAAAGAACCAATCCTATCGCATACATTTCTCGAATAATTTCGGTTCGTGTCATAAAATAAGAAAAATAAGGCCTCTAGTGTTATTTCGAGGTTGAATAGCAATTTATCCCCTTATAATATTAAAAATAGGCACATTACCCCTTATGATAAAAATATAGCAATTTATCACTCTATACTTTTTAAAATGCAGCGATTTACCTCCTTATACAGAGAGGTAAATTACTTATTTTAATTGAAAAATAAGTTATTTTATTTTAAAAAATATAAGGAGGTAAATTATTATTTCGAGCATTTTTTTTAGGACATTTTGGTATTTCTAGCATTAATTGTCTCGCACAAGATTGGAGGAAAGAAGTCGGCAACTATATGAATGCCGACAGGAAATGCCACCAGCAGCAGCTGGTGCTGGAGAAAGAGGGATCAGTCATGTCAGTCTGGAAGTTATTTGTTTTGTTTTGATCAAGAAATGGAAGCATGAAAATTTGAGATCCATAGATAGAATAAATGTTTGCAGATGTAATGATTCACGAGGTCCCTTCTTCCATTCAGTGCCTCTGCCCGTCTGTCTCTGCATCTATTTTGTGGTTTAGTTTGATGGAGAATGGAAATTTAGTTGACAGTTGAAATACTTATTTTTTTCCAAAAAAAGAAAAGTTTTTTTATTCGGATTAGTGATAGTCCGTCTTTCAATTGATTGAAAATTCTAAAAAATTGAATTTGACACGATATAAATTAATCATAAGAGAATTGTAATATTATTATGGTGTGATTGGTGTATGGTTTATGGATAACGACCAATCATATATATGGAAAATATATTTATTACTTTTGCTTTAATTGATTTGTCCCACCAAATTTGACTTGGGTAAGAGTTAACCTTGATCGGTGACTCCTACCTAAGGGTGGCAGACGAGTCGAGTCGACTCAATTTTGAACTTGAATATGAGCTTAATTTCCTATGTTCATTGGCTCGTGAGCCGGCTTGCAAGTTTTTTCTATTTTTTATATATATTTTTATTTTTAAAATTTTTATTCATTTGATTTCATATTCAATACTTTATCATTTTATATACTCAAAATTGATCATATATTGTAATTATTAATCAATATCATATATTTTATTTTGGATAATAATAAATTATGATACTTTTATTTATACATTTAATCTTTATACAAAAATAAATTTAATTACTCAACGACTTAGTAAATTAAAATATTTTTATAAAATAATTATTTCATATGATACATATAAACTTTATGTATATTTTAATATATATTTGGATTGTGTTATACTTTTTTAAATTGACAAGTAATTCATAATTTTTTTTTATCTATTTTGAGATTTATATTTATATCAAGATACATCTATGAATTATGCAGTCTAATTTATTACTTATAAATTTATGTTGAAATTTAGTGATTCCTATGAATTAATCTAAAACTAATGATAATAATAATAATGATGATGGTTAAATAATTTTAATTATTTTTATTATTATTTTATTATATATAATGAGATCAAAAAATTTAATCAATAATTACAATATCTTAATATATCGGACACCCAATTCACATCAAATTTAAATATATAAGACCGTGTCCATTAGATAATATCAGATGGTATGATTTAAAATCACATGGCCTGATTCCACCGTCTTGAATGATTACTCTTATGTTCCGAGTACGATATCTTGACATCAGTATATTCAATAAGTGTAAAACTTTACCAAATGTATTATTTTGTAAGTTTGATCATATTTTATGTTTTGATCTGAATTTTGATGGCCGATTAACCCATATTATTCAACAATGTAAAATGATAGTTACATCAATTTAATACTAATATTTATAAATATATAAATTTATTACAGATTATGAATATATATTAATCTCAATTATAAAATATTTGATGTATTTTACTTGCATTATTCATGGGAATGGCCAGTCCTAATACTAATACCACACATATTTAAGAATGAGTTTGGGAATACTCCTTTCATTTATTGATCATTCCTCCATACTAACCTTGCCATTTGTCCAAGCAAACGCTTCGATAAAAATTTAGAATTCACATTATGAATATAATAATATTCGACTCTACCTACTAGCCTCCATCCTTCGTAGTTGGTCCTTGCTCCCCTTCCCTGATCCTCCCCTTCTATCACGGGAGGACTCTTTTATCTCGTAGTGACATATATTTTTTGCCTATGCGGCTTTTCAGGTTACACCCAATATTCGATCAGCCTATGCACATCTGAGAGTTTACCGACTGTCCGTTGTATGTCTTCGACACTGAAGCTCGCTAGCACGACATCTAAACGCATCCCTGTGCGGCACCGCGTGCCCTCGCGTTCGCCTATCCAAAATGCTCATGTTCGCTGAGGCTCTAGGCACGCACGCCTTAGCGTCTTTTAGAGGCCGCCATGCGCATTGCCCACAATCTCGGTACCCGACGACGCATTTCTTGATGGCCAAGAGCATCTTCGCTCTGCCTCGGCATTACGGCACTCCGCATGCGCCCTCAACGCCCGTCTCATGCCCAACACGCACTCGGGGCATCCTCGGCGTACGCCTTCGTCGTGGCTGTCTTCTGTGCCTCGCCCGAGTAGGACCGCGTCTTAAGTCCGAGGCCCATTCGATACGCCGACATCCTGCCTTGATCTCGCACGGCATGGTTTCTTGACTTTCGGTGTGGCTTCACAGTTTGCCCACAGTGCGGCGTCGCCCCACAACCCGATAGCGCGTGCCATGAGTTGGATCACGAGGTTTTGGAGTGCTTGCCTCGATTACCCATTCGCACGAGAGGTATTGCCCCTGATATTTCACAGCCCGGGGAGCAAACTTGCGTGTCACACGGGACCTCTCGGCTGCTTTTGCGCCCAACACAGGCCATCCTGGCCTTACGCTGCCTGTCCGGTTCCCATGCCTTTCGGGGACTCTAAACACTCCTTTGAGATGCTTAGAGTTGGCTCTTGAAGGCCCTTATCATGCCCCCAAGAGATACTCATTTAATGCCGATGTTGCCTACCGCCGCTGCCGTCGTACACGGAAAGGGCTGGCTGGAGATCACCACTACATGCCGCCTTTATATTTCCAACAGTAGATACTGAAATGGCCGAGCAACACACTTTTTTCGCATCTCCCTCAACCGACATCAAAATCACATGCCGCTTGAACCGTAATGTAGCCTGCCCCATCCGATCATCCATCGCTGAGAAATTGCCCACGCAATACTCTAAAATTTCAGTCTTGCCACTACACTGGCAGACTCTGAACATCGTTGTCGTTTCCTACCCAAATGGAACCGTCTAACTTTGAAACATCTTGGAGGCGCTCCCAACACTCCAAGGATCTCGTCATAGAAATATTTTTGCAAATCGCAAAGGATAAAGCATTCTGCTTCATACATTTCTCTCCTGCTCGCGCGGAGGGTGGCGCCTGATCATCGCCCTTATATCTTCGTGCCCAAACGTCCTTAGAATGACTTCATACTTGGCGGATAGCATTCCCACACATCAAGAAAGTTTCCATACGAACAATTTTGCAATCCCCAATAGGTAAGAGTCCATGCTCGAAGGCTGTTTGTGCACCTGCGTGCCGGCCGGCATCCCCTAGCCTCCCGCACGTCTTTCGCAAGTCACTGCCGACCGTCTTGTCCAAGGAGCAGCCAGTGACATTCTCCCCCACTCGATCTGTTGACGTCCTTGTCAACATATACATGAAGGATTGAGGTGTATGCGGTGCCCAATACTCTTCTCTTAGTACCACGCGACACCAGACTGTCCTCCTACTCTTTCGAGAGCTTCTACTATGAAGTACCTCTTCGGCACCCCACGTGATCTCCCCACGAACGGTGCCTCTGTTGCACCTGATCTGATCAATCAATACACCTGAAAGTCCGTGTACTCGTCGACACCCTCTTCCCAAATTATTGGTCTGCTTCCCCATAAAATGTAGTACCTCAAACACACTCAATTCGACACGAAAACTCAAAGCGGAAGTCTGTGCCTCTTTCTGCATTCTCTTCCTCAAATTGGTGGGTAGCTCTCCATAAATAGTGCCTCTATGCACTCCATTTTGCATGATCGCCGCAAGTTGAAAGCCTGTGTACTCTTCTACACTCTCTTCCCCACTGTTCCTCAATTGATAATGGAGTCTGTGTACGCTTCTACACTCTCTCCAAACTTTTGTCAACTGATTGTTTACCCCCACAGATAGTGTCTGAATATAACAAATTCACAATGCAAATACGACAAGTCGGAAGTCTGTACACGCATTCTGTATTCTCTTCACAACTTTCTCAACCCATGTGTAGCAAATTGTGCTCCAAGTCCTATCAAGTGTGCCTCTGAATCTGTGTTGTCCCTCAAAACAGTGCCTCAACTACCCCCGAATTGATCTGGAACGAATGAAGTGTGGAGTCTGTGCGCACGCTTCGCACTTTCTCCCCCACTCGAGGTGTTGCCGTCCTCGACAAACACGCAAACCCGTCTCTGCGGTTGACCACACTTAAACACTTGCAAGCACATGGGTCGGATGCCCAAACTGTCGGAACCACGCCGCTCGTGGACCAAATTTTTCCCAAAGAGTCATATCTTGACTCAACAGGAAAATAGGTTCACTGCCCCCAAAGATCACGGGACTGGGATTTTTGTTTCGAACCCGGCCGCCAAGCCCAAGCATCATCGATAGCAAGATTGCGATTTTCAATCCCCAGCCCAGCCGCAAAACTCAAATTCAAGTCCGGTCTCGGCGATTGCAAGATTAGGATTTTCAAATCCCCAGCTGGCTGTACGATGCCGCTTATAGTGCCAATGGAGCCCGATGCTCCTCACGATTCTCAACTTGGTAGTCCCCTTTTGAAATCCTCAAACCAAAGAGCCCTTAATATGGTGTCAGAATCCCCTCGAAGAACATCCACAATTCAGCTCAACCTTGTGCTCCTGACGAGCACCCAACACGGCATAGTGGGCTGCCCCTACTCAAGCTCCAAACAAGTTGCCGCTTTTCTCATAACGGATGCTTATGCCTCCTGGTTCTTGAAGCGTGCTGTCTTACTTCTAGATGCACCATCATCTACCACAACAGCACTTCATTCCATATTTTTGCTATGCTAAATACGGTTTATTCACTGTCAATTGCCCACAAAAAGAAAGGGGTCTCAACGTCCACTCATCGCAACCCCAAGGGTGGATTGTTCCAAGCACCTCATGTGCAATTATGCCTCGGCACTTCAACATTAAGCTCATCCTTCCCTGCTGGAAGGTTCCTCAAAACTCACGAGAAGGTGGCCCTTCATCCACCACTCTCCACAAGGTGGCATCTCGCCCACCAAAACGACATCATTTCCTAGATCACCTCTTGACTTGAGGCAGTTCCGCACACATGGTTGCTCATCCCGCAATCGTGGCTCTTGCAGTCCACCTGACGCATCGGCAAGTCCCCCTCTCGCTCAGGAAGCCAAGATGAATTCTGAAATCTGATATTCTTCCTGCCCCAAAAGGAAATTCGAAACACAGTTGACAACTCGCTCGACATATCTGCGACGCTCACCCAACTTCCAACCGACAAAAATGAAGTTGGACCGTAGCCACTTGCTCTCTGAAGCAACCCAAACTCGCGCAAAAGAACTATACCTAACATAATCTCTGTGGAAGACATCCTCCAAAATCATACCGTTGTGAGACGGCTTGCCGAAGCATTTTAAAGCCCAAGACAGCAAAGCCAGTTGTGTGGTTGTGCTGTAATCCGGTCTAATCGTGTCTCAACTGACGGTCTCAACCCCACCTCTACCTGACGTAGAGCTCATGTGCCAATTCAGATTTTCAACTGGGCACAAGTCTCCTTTAAGAACCCGAGATTATCTAGGCTCTGATACCAACTGTCATGGGGATACTCTTTATCTCGCAATGGAATATATTTTTCGCCCGTGCGGCGTCTCAGGTTACACCCAACCTTCGACCAGCCTTTGCACATCTTAGAGTTTACCGACAATCCATCGCATGTCTTTGACACTGAAGCTCGCTAGCACGACATCTGAATGCATCCCTATGCGGAACCACGTGCCCTTATGCTCGCCTATCGAAAATGCACATGTTCATCGAGACTCTCGGTATGCACGCCTTAGCGTCTCTTAGCGGCCGACCCCGACCAGCTAGTCTGCTGCCATACGTCTTGCCCACAATGTCGGAACCTGGCGACGCATTCCTTGATGGCCAGGAGCACCCTCGCTCCGCCTCGGCATAACGACGCTCCGTATGCGCCCGCATTGCCCGTCTCATGCCCAACGCTCACTCAGGGCATCCTCGGCGCACGCCTTCATCGTGGCCTTCTTCTGTGCCTCACCCGAGTAGGACCGCATCTTAAGTTCGAGGCCCATTCGATATACCAACATCCTGCCTTGATCCCGCACGGCATGCCTGACATGCCTTCTTGCCTTTCAACGTGGCGTCATAGTTTGCCGACAATGCGGTGTTGTCCCATGACTTCTCATCTTAGCCAACGGACCCCCATGGACGACTAGAACGCGATAATATGTGCCATGTGTTGGATCACGAGGTCTTGGAGTGTTTGCCTCGATCACTCATTCGCATGAGAGGTGTTACGCCTGATATCTCGCAGCTCGGGGAGCAAACTTGCGTGTCACACGGAACCTCTCCGCCGCTTTTGCGCCCAACGTAGGCCATCCTGGCCCTATGCTGCTCGTCCGATTCCTATGTCTTTTGGGGATTCTAGACACTCCTTTGAGATGCCTAATACCGGCTCTTGAAGGCCCACATCATGACCCCAAGAGATGCTCATTTGGTGCCGATGTTTTCTATTGCCGCTGTCGTTGTGTATGGGGAGGGCTGGATGGAGCTCACCACTGCATGCTCCCCTTATAATAGGCTTAAAAAATGTTTTTTCTTGTTTCAAGAATAGATATTGAAATGGCCGAGGAACACACTTTTTTCGCATCTCCCTCAACGGACGTCCAAATCATGTGCTGCTTAAACCATAACGTAACTTATGACTTCCATATCATAACTCTTAAGTTTCAGCCCCATCCGATCATCCATCGTTGAGGAATTGCCCATACAATACTCTGAAACTATAGTCTCGCCACTGCACTGGTAGACTCTGAACATCGTCGTCATTTCCTACCCAAATGGAACCGTCTAACTCTGAAACATCTTGGAGGTGCTTCCAACACTCTAAGGATCTCGCCATAGAAACAGGTTTCAAATCTCAAAGGGTAAGGCACTCTGCTTCACACATTTCTCTCCTGCTCGCGCACAGGGTGGCACTTGATCGTCGCCCTTATATCTACGTGCCCAAACGTCCTCGGAATGACTTCATACTTGGCGGATAGCATCCCCACACATCAAGAAAGTTCCCATACGAACAGTTTTGCATTTCCCAATTGGTAAGAGTCTCTACTCAAAGGCCGTTAGCGCACTTGCGTGTCGGCCGGAATCCCTTAGCCGTCTGAACATCCTCTGCAAGTCACTGCCGACCGTCTTGCCCAAGGAGCGGCCAGTGACACGTTCCCTAGTCACCACTTCCTCCGACCCACCCTTCATCCATCATCCGTCTGCGCCGCCAGCTCCCCTTTTCCCCTCCCCCACCTATGAAGCCACCTCTGTTTTCCCTCTTTTCCACTTGTGCCGCCTCCCACCTTTCGTGTAGCACCTCTTACTCATTATATTTAATTATCACATTTTTTTTATCCTTTTCTAATTACAACTCACTCTATAAGTAATTTCTTTTCAACCCGTAAAATAAATTATTCTATTTCGTCAATATAATGTGATATATAATAGCCAATAGTACAAAATTTTAAACACAAATCCGATAAAAAACTAGATATTTAACAACCAAACAACCAAAAATTTCAATTTCAGATGTCATGGTTGACCCATCGAATAAGAAAAACGGCACAGCTGAAAGTCCAATGTGGCTAGTCAGTTGACCTATCTACTGAAAAGTACGTGGCAAGGAATGAGATGCCTACTTAGTAAGTATAGCTAACCAGTCCATATATATACACATAGGCCGCAGGTCACGTACAATACAATCACATCAATTAACAATTATTGGTCATATAGCAACAACAAATGTAAGAATAATGCATGCCCACGACTGTTAATCAATCCACGGTATAATATTTGATGTTATTATATATTAGTTAAGGGTCCTACTTATTCTAATTGGAGTACATTTGTGATGTCTGTAGAATTTTTCACATAATTGAGAGACTAATTGGTAATTATTTAAAATTTAAATTTAATTATAAATAAATTATCCATTGAAATTAGGTATTATAAAACTTGAACAGATTAAATTAGAGTTCGTTATAATATTTGGAGGCAAATTATATTACTTAAGAAAATTAAGAAGAACATAATAAGTATTTTAAAAAAAATTAATTAAATAAATAATATAATAATATTATTATTATATATAAATAATATATATATATGGAGAGTGAAGAGAGAGAGAGTTTTGAGAGTGGGCGGGTGGGGCCCCAACCCCCACCGCCTCACCTCTTTTTTTTTTCTCTTTCTCATTTCATACACACACATACACAACATACACACAAACACAACACAAAGTCACACGCACAACATACACATTTTGAAAATTTGCAATTTTCTCTGGGCGAAAAACAATAGAGGTAAGAAATTCATGTTTTAATGTATAATAACTTATATAATCATATTATTTAATTAGTTTATTTATTAAATATTATTGTATTGAGGGATGTACTATTTAATCGGAATATTTTACTAGTTTGGCTATTTAAATTAGTATCGAATTAAATATCACATTTGATATAAAAATGATATAGTTGGTTAATTAAATTATTAGATTTGTTAAATTTAATTATTATTATAGTTAATTTACACAATTTCATTAGAATAATTAACTAAATACGTAATTCTATGTATTATTGTTTAATTAAATTATATAGTAATGATAAATTGATAGCACATTCATAGAATTGTTCTGAAAATTATATTTAACAAATATTATGTTATTAAAGAGGAAAAATGAGATTTTAATGATAATCTAATTTAGGGGTATTATTAAAAATGATAGTTATAAATATATAAGGGGTTTGATTAAATGAATTCTTATAAGTTAGTTGATAAGTTAAATTTATACTTGGGAAGCTTAGAAAGTACAATTATTTAAAAGAAAATGGAACAGGGGTTTGGACATTAATATAAGTGAAATATTAAAATATTGGTGAAAAATGTATGAACATTATATAATATTTTATTTAGAGTTTATGATATTCTATCTATATATATTAACTACACGTATAATATTGTATTATACGATGTGACGACAAAATAGAAGGTTGAGCAGTCCCTTATGTTAATTGAAACATTTCGGGATTTGAAGTAAGTATAGCTAATTGGATTTTTATATATATTTATATGTTTAGTATTATATACTATATATATTGGTTTTTTATATTTGATCGTGAACTTGGATTTATATTTATATACATGGATTTTTTATATTGGTTGTTGATCCGGGTCGAATAATGCGATCTCGAGATTCGATCTCCACTAAGATTGCCAATTCGTCCAAGACCAGATTTTGGGTTCCCTGAGAATAAAACACGAACCGTGAGCTCGTCGGGCACGTCCCCGATAATGACCCTCCAACGCTCAAGTTAGGTTGATCGAGAGAAAAGTGTTCTATCTCAAAGTTCGATCTCAATAAATGCGTAAAAGGTACCTTTAATGTTGGCGTCTCGGGTCTATATATAGGGTTCAGCAGGATAGCATTGACCAGCCACGTGGTCTCATCCTACTGACCTGGGTCTATGATCAGACGGCTATGATTGTCCGGGTCTTCAAAGGCAAATGGATCCAGGTCGGGTCACGTTCGACCCGGCCGATAGAAAAGACGCGGATCCTTGCTTAAATGGCAGAAATGCCCTTAATGAAGGGCTTTTTTGGTATTTCCATAGCATTCCTCATTAATCCCACATCATTACTCCAGCACTTATCTAAAAGTGAGGGTATCACTTTTGAAGAAGTTTTACCGGTCGCGTCTGTTGATGGTCTTTTTCAAACACCGGATCGCACCTTTTTCAGGTCGCATGTGTTGATGGTCTTTTTCAGACACCGGATCGCACCTTCTTCAGGTCGCATATTTGATGCCTCTTTTCCAGATGGCATGACGAATGCATCTTTTTCAGATCGCATGTGTTGATGGTCTTTTTCAGACACCGGGTCGCGCTTTTTTCAGGTCACGTGTTTGTTAATGATCTTTTTTAGACACCGGGATCGCGCCTTTTGCAGGTCGCGTGTTTGTTGATGCTCTTTTTCAGATATCTGATCACACCTTTTCAGACACACCGGGATCACGCCTTTTGCAGGTCGCGTGTTTGTTGGTCTTTTTCAGACACCGGGTCGCGCCTTTTGCAGGTCGCGTAGTTGACGGTCTTTTGCAGACACAAGGGATCGCGCCTTTTGCAGGTCGCGTGTTTGTTGATGGTCTTTTTCAGACACCGGGTCGCGCCTTTTTCAGGTCGCGTGTTTGTTGATGATCTTTTTTAGACATCGGGTCGCGTCTTTTTCAGGTCGCGTGTTTGTTGATGGTCTTTTTCAAACACCTGATCGCGCCTTTTCCAGGTCGCGTGTTTGTTGATGGTCTTTTTCAGACACCGGGTCACGCCTTTTTCAGGTCGTGTGGTTGATGGTCTTTTGCAGACACACGGGATCGCGCCTTTTTCAAGTCGCGTAGTTGACGGTCTTTTGCAGACATAAGGGATCGTGCCTTTTGCAGGTCGCGTGTTTGTTGATGGTCTTTTTCAGACACCGGGTCGCGCCTTTTTCAGGTCGCGTGTTTGTTGATGGTCTTTTTCAGACACCTGATCGCGCCTTTTCCAGGTCGCGTGTTTGTTGATGGTCTTTTTCAGACATCGGTCGCGCCTTTTTCAGGTCGCGTGGTTGATAGTCTTTTGCAGACACCTGATCGCGCCTTTTTCAGGTCGCGTGTTTGTTGGTCTTTTTCAGACACCGGGTCGCGCCTTTTGCAGGTCGCGTAGTTGACGGTCTTTTGCAGACACAAGGGAAAAGCGATCTATTTCACACGCACATTTATAGATGCAAATACTCCCAAATATGGTAATTATACACATGACCCATAATTCGTAATTGTAAGCACCATAATATTATTCCTGCAAAAGCTAAAATCCGCTATGAAAATAATAGAGGTACATGCATACCCTATCCTCCGAGTTGTTGCCCTTACTGAAAGCGTCGTTCTCCCTTTATTCTGTCTAGCTCTTATTTCTTTCTGCTCGATGTCTGGTTCACGATCTGCTTAAAGATCTTCTCGATCTGCTTGGGGATATTCTATCTCGATATCCTTTCCATTCTCTGTCCTTGATCGCATTCATTTCCTCCTCGTTGATATACTTGTGGGCTAAGAGCATCAATTGTTCTATATCACCGGGAGGATCTCTAGCTAACGCCGATGCGAATGGTCCTTTCTTTAATCCGTGTACTAATATGCTCGTCATCATATCGATCCACAGATCCTGCACCTCCAATGTCTCGTTATTGAATCTACCCATAAAACTTTTAAGAGATTCATCACTTCCTTGCCGGATCGCGAACAAGTGGGTCGCTGATCTTTTTGATTTTCCTTTGCTGGCGAAGTGGTACGCGAACCTATGTATCAATTGCTCATACGATTCGATGGTCCCACTTGGCAAGCTGGTGAACCACTCTTGTGCCTTCCCTGTCAAAGTAGTCACAAACAACTTTGCGTTAATAGAATCCGTTTGCCTATATAGATTCATTACCATTTCGAACGCAGTGATATACTCGCGTGGATCCTTCGACCCATCGTATTTGGGTAGGTTGGGTAATCGAAAGTTTGAACCAACAACTTCGGATAGAATTTCGTTAGTAAAGGGCGAGTTCATATTCCGCCTCGCCAAGTCGCCTCGCTTCTTCAGGTCGCCTCGCTTCTTCAGGTCGTCTAGCTGTTGCTTCAATTTTTCTATCTACCTGCCTACATTTTCCACTTCTGCTCGCGAAATCACGGGTTCTCTTCTCTTTGATCGGGCATGACTACTGGATCCCACGTCTGATGAGACCAGTTTTTTAGTCCTGCGCTCTGGCTCGCCATGCACCCGCGACTCTATTTGGGGTTCGGTGTTCTCGAACAATTGCCTTCTTGCAGTTTCTTTGGCCACTAGGGTCGCAGTTCTTCTCTCGTACTCCACAATGGCATTCCTACTCGCTTCTTCTATCATTTTTTGGAGCTCCTCTTTCGTTATCTGGATTGTTGTTCCTCCTTTTCTTGGTGTATCTTCTTCCCCGGCGTTCCTTCTCGATGAACCTTCCATGATGTAATTCTCAGACGTTCCCACAGACGGCGCCAACTGATCCGGTTCGAATAATGCGATCTCGAGATTTGATCTCCACTAAGAATGCCAATTCGTCCAAAACCAAATTTTGAGTTCCCTGAGAATAAAACACAAACCGTGAGCTCGTCGGGCACGTCCCCGACAATGAGCCTCCGACGAACAAGTTAGGTTGATCGAGAGAAAAGTATTCTACCTCAAAGTTCAATCTCAATAAATGCGTAAAAGATACCTTTAATGTCGGCGTCTCGGGTCTATATATAGGGCTCAGCAGGATAGCATTGACCAGCCACGTGGTCTCATCCTACTGACCCGCGTCTATGATCAGATGGCTATGATTGTTCGGGTCTTCAAAGGCAAATGGATCCAGGTCGGGTCACGTTCGACCCGGCTGATAGAAAAGACGCGGATCCTTGCTTAAATGGCAGAAATGCCCTTAATGAAGGGCTTTTTTGGTATTTTCATAGCATTCCTCATTAATCCCACATCAGTTGTTTATATGTTTAGTCGAGGACTATTTGTTGGATTACTTTTATATCTGTGGAATTGTTACTACGTGTTATATGTGTTTGTAATGTATGGATGTGAGAAGTATGATTATGTGATCATACAATGCATTATTGCATGAAATCAAATTCAAAAGTTATGACTAAGAAAGTAATTATTATAGAGAATAGAATGATGAAATTAGTGATATTGCTGTTGTGAATTGAAATAAAAGATGGTACTTACCTAGTTAGGAACATAGTCAATGATTTACAATAATGTGATTGATGATGTAATATGAAAGATAAATGAGTTAAGCTAGATATCATGGCTCGTAGGGAACTAGGATTTCGAATAGCAGGGAATATCTTGTGCTATTAGTTACACACTAGGGTGGTGATGGGTGTTGATTCCACCAAAAATAATTCCTACGAACACTTTTGTAGAAGTATGAGTAGGGTCGAATCCACACGGATTGGTTTTAAATTAATTTCTTCAAAAAAATAAAAATAAAAATAAATAGGGGGTTTATGATTGTGAAGAAGAATAAAAACTAAAAATTAAATTAAACTAAAGAGCTAATAAAATAAGAAGAGATAAATATATGATAAAAGTATTCCAATTAAAGACAGGATCCTTCTTAATTCTACGGTCGATCATAGATGCAAAGATTACAATTATTCATGATTGATAAATTGGTTATGACCATTGGTACGAGCTAACGACCTCACCTTTCCTTACCTTACCTTGTGGATAGTCAAGGAACGTTCGTTGACTAAATCCCTATTCAGTATACAACCTTGGGAACGTCCTCAAGATTTAATTTTTACCGACAACATTAAGAACTAGAATGACCCAATCTAACCAATAAATTCCTACGAGGATTTATTTAAGTTAGATTGTGCATTCCCTACAACATAATCGAAAAGTTCTACATAGTCAATTATGCTATGTTACCACTAGTTATTGAACTAAACAAACAATTACAGATTTGCAAGTTCAATTGGCTAACAAATATTCTTGACAATGAATCAGATTATTTGTAATAAAAGCACAGAGAACAACACAAATACCAATATGAATAAAAATAGAAAGCATAAATTAGATCTCACAACTCGTTGGATTTAAGTATTCACCAAGTCTTTAACCGGAATGAGAGAACTAGCTAGACATGCTCATGGAAGAACGCATGAAAAGCAAAGTAAGAAAATATCATAAAAACGTAGAGAAACAGAAGGGTTCAAATGTTGTCTCTTAAAGTGAATTACATCACCTATTTATAATAGCTAGATACCTAATTCTACTTGGATTACAAGTAGATTCATAATTGAACTAAAAGACTTATGGAAATAAAATTATAATCCTAGTTAATCTCCTCATTCATCAAAAGCTAGTCCAAACAGCTTAAAATTTTGCCAAAAATTGAGTTTGAGTCTTCTCTGAATTTCCATTTTTGTGCTTTTCTTCATTTTCCATTTCATTTGTCCTAATGCTGCAAAATAATATTTAATTATGAGCATTTGGTCACAAAAAAGGTCAAAATGTTCCATGAAATAAGCATAAAACGCAATCCAATCAAATATCCCCCCACTTATCCTTTGCTCGTCCTCGATGCAAAGAAATAGAGATAAAATTGATTCAAGAATTTCATTCCGAACTTTATGGATCGCAGACGAAAGTACCCAAGCAAGAATCTAGTTAAGTGTTCAAAGAATGGTACACCATATGATAAAAGACAACTCAACAAGCTTCAAACAAATTTTCACAAGATGATTTTCATCAAAAACTAAGAATGAAAAACAAGTGAACTATGCTCTCATATCTCCCAATCTCTCAAGTATTTTTGGTTGTTGAGTGTTTCACTCAAATGCTTATGAAAATGCTTCACCATAGGCTTGATTATACACCAAAATCTCCACCACTTATAAATATGCACACACTTGAATCAAGAGGTCTTATATTTTGGTTGTAATGGGGCTTTGGTTTAGGGTTAGGAAGAATTAGGAAAAATGAGGTGAAAATTCAAGGAACTAAATTAGAGCACCAAGTAATAGATGTAAGAATCCAAGCTTCTCAAAATTGATCTATCTCATACTCTAATTTCATGTCCCACTTTTCTCGATTTGAGCTATGCCTTTATTTCAAAGAGAGAGTTATTTTTTTTTCCTTTGCCTTCCTCGATTTTTTACTTTTCTTTTTTTTTTTGGTTTTTTTTCGAAGGCATTTCTTTTTTCTTTTCTCTCTTTTTTTCTTTCTCTTTCTTTGTCTATTAAGGCATAGAACGAGGACGTGACATGTTAGCTCATAAACCTCCTTTACAATAATTGAGATATCCCCATATTCAATATCAAAACACATACTTGGAATACATCTTTGTTTTCTTGACGCTCTACTAGTTCTTGGAAGGGTCAAACAAGGGTAATAAAAAGATAGTAGAGTTTGTTTATAATTGGGGTTTTATAACAAGGAATTAAGGCTTATAAGGCTCATATGGGCTTACCATGGAAAATTGCATGTGGGTGGTCTTTTAAGCCAAAGGGATTTTTATCCTAGTGCATTTATCATTTTCAAGTGTATGCATAGAGATGGTCTCGATATGGTTCAAAGCAAGTTTTACAAAGACAAAATCATGAAGCATTGTCTCTCAAGATAAGAAAAATTGTAGATTTTCATGAGTTATAGGCTCAAAATTACTCTCTAGGTAGGTTATGTCCCCCAATTTTTCACATTCAATTTTCAAATTAAATCACCATTTGCAAAAATAAGTTCTTAACCGTAAGTTGTCAAAAGTCATTAGATGCACACCCTTATCACACATTACCAAATTATTACTTGATTAGCATAAGTCTTTGATCATAAAACTAGCATAAGTCTTGATTACCAAATTATTACTTGATATTGGTTTCAACAAATATGGATGGGGTAGCAAGCATCAACCAAAATAATTAATCCACCAAGATTCATTTTTCTATCAAAGCAATCAAAACACCCTCGCCC
The DNA here is from genome assembly GCF_026168435.1 of Sesamum indicum. Classification (NCBI taxonomy): domain Eukaryota; kingdom Viridiplantae; phylum Streptophyta; class Magnoliopsida; order Lamiales; family Pedaliaceae; genus Sesamum; species Sesamum indicum. Next base: position 2,959,775 of record NC_142669.1, read on the forward strand.
CACTTAATTCTACATTGTCCTCAATGTGGCAAGCATGCATATTTACAACGACAAAATAAGAGAAAAGGAGAAAGAGCACGTCCCTTAGTGATTCGGGGGTAAGTGGTGGAACTGCGGGAGCTCGAGAAATGTGAGACCTTGAATGAGAGGGAGAGTTCCTTGTGGATGCTCATACCTTTTGACTTGCAAAAATTGATTGTAGTGGTATCACAACATTCACAAGAAGTTAGATGAGAGAGAAGAAAATAATAATAATAATAATAATTGAGAAAAAAAAGGTCATCGGTTGCCTCCCAAGAAGCGCCTTTCTTTAGCGTCTTTGGCTAGACGTTGTTGTGCCTCAACTCAAATGAGTTGGACACTCTAAATCCACTTCTTCTATGTAATGCACCTGGTGATGGTGTGGATTTAGGAGAACTTGGCGGTCCATGGATGACTTCTTCCTCGAACTTATTTTGTCATAAAAGGCTTTGTTGTTGAACTCAAGGTGAAGCTTTTGATAATTGTTGTTTTAAATGCTCCTCCACCATCGAACATAGAATTTTTTTGCACCAAAGGATCAATAAAATTAATGAGAAAAATGAAATGCACATCATTAGAATATTTCATGGCACCACCAATTCTAAAACTCATAACCTCGTTATCAAATTTCATAGAAAGAATTCGGGCATCAACATCAATTTTGGTTTTTGAGGTTTTAAGGAATGGTCTTCCTAGCAAGATGGATGTAGAATTGGGAGAAATATCCCCCTTCATATCAAGCACATAAAAATCAGTAGGAAAAAATAATTCATTAACTTGCACAAGTACATCCTCAAGATCTCCTTCAGGGTAAACTATGAAATGATCGGCAAGTTGAAGAACGACCCCCGTTTCTTTCAATGGGCTAACATTCAAAGATTCGTAAATAGTAAGAGGCATAATATTGATAGAAGCACCTAAATTACACATGGCCTTTTCTATTCCAATCTTTCCAATTTGCAAGGGATAGAAAACGTACCTAGATCATTGCATTTAGGAGGTAGTATTCTTTGAAAAATGGGGGATACATTTTCTCCCATACTTACCGTTTCATTATCTTTCAATTTGGATTTGTTGGTGCACAATTCCTTGAGAAATTTTGCATAACGAGGTATTTGTTTAATTGCATTGAGTAGGGGAATATTTACCTCAACTTTGAGTAAATTTTCAAGGATCTTCTTTTCCTCTTCCTCCTCTTTGGACTTGGCGAATCTTTCCGGGAAGGGAGATTTGGGCATGAATACCTTGGTACTGTCCTTGCTGACTTGGTTGGATTTTTCAACTTGTTTTGTAAGAATTTTGAGTGTATCCTTTGTTTTGCCCTGCTGTGTGTGCTCACGCCTAGTGCAATTTTCGAGTTGTAGCTCTTTTCCACTGCACAAGGTAAAAGCACTAACGTTCTGTTTAGGATTAATGATAGTTTGAGAGGGCAACTTACCTTGAGATTCCAAGCGGCTGATGGAGGAGGCCAGTTGGCTCATTTGGGATTCCAAATTTTATATGCTCAAGCGGGTTTCTTGTTGGAATTGTTGGGTGCTCAAGGCGAGTGTCTTCACGATATCCTCCAAGGGCATACCATTATTGGGATTGGTTTGAGGTGGTGGTGGTGGTTGTTGGTATGGAACCCTTTGAAAGTTTTGAGGTTAATTTTCATATCTCAAATTTGGATGATCTCTCCATTTGGGGTTATAGGTATTGAAAAATGGGTCATATCTTCTTTGTTGTTGCCCAAAAAATCCACTGACGGCATCAGCATGTTCGGTTGATTCTTCGTGAAGTGTAGGACAAGCGTCGGTGCAATGTCTCGAAGATGTACATATCCCGAAAGTCTTGACTTGTTGAATGCTTCCCCCTATAAACTTTTCAACAAGAGAAGTAAGTTTATCTAAACCTTCATCAATAGAAGTACTTACCTCATTTACCCTTAGTGGGGGTTTGTCGTTTCTACTACTGAATTGATTATTAGCCATAGTTGCGGTTAGTTTGCGTGCTTCGGTAGGAGTTTTGTCATATAAAGCACCTCCACTAGCCGCATCCAGCAAGCTTCTATTTGCCTCAGACAACCCTTCATAAAAGTATTGAATTAGAAGATGGTTGGGAATTTGGTGATGAGGGTAACTCTCAACCAATTGCTTGAGTCTCCCCTAATACTCATAGAAACTTTCACCGAAGAATTGGCGTAATCCACTTATTTCCTTCTGGATATTTGTAATTTTTGAAACGGGGAAGTAGTTCTCAAGAAATTATTTCTTTATCTCATGCCAACTAACAATAGATCCTGAAGGTAAGAAGTAGAGCCAATCTTTTGCTTAACCACCCAATGAGAATGGAAAGACTCTTAGCTTGAATTCTTCTTTGGTTACTCCTTGAGGTCTCATGCCGGAACACACCACATGGAATTCATTAAGGTGTTTGTGTGGGTCTTCACCTGTAAGGCCACGAAAAAATAGGAAGTCAATGAATTAGGCCAGATTTAAATTCAAACTCAACATTTAAATTAGGATATTCAATGTAGAGTGGTTGCTTATTTAAGTCAAGGAAAGTCATCTCTTTGATCGTTTGTTCTGGATTTTGGGCCATGACTTCGTCTTTAGTCGCTAGACGTGGACACGTCTAACTCAGAATCTGCTGCTGGTTTGGAAGAAGTAGAAACCTTCCTTGTGTTGCTTGGTTTCTTTTTGGAGTTTACGAGTGGTCTTCTTGATCTGTGGGCCAATTTCAAGTTCACCTATACAAGAAGAACGTGGAATAAAACTAGGTAACAAGAAAAAAAAATTAATTTAAAGACACCAATCCCTGGCAACGGCGCCAAAATTTGATTGGTGTCGATTCCACCAAAAATAATTCCTACAAACACTTTTGTAGAAGTATGAGTAGGGTCGAATCCACATGGATTGGTTTTAAATTAATTCCTTTTAAAAAAAAAACTAAATGGGGGGTTTATGATTGTGAAAAAGAATAAAAATAAAAATTAAATTAAATTAAAGAGCTAATAAAATAAGAAGAGAAAAATATATGATAAAAGTATTCCAGTTAAAGACAGGATCATGCTCAATTCCATAGTCGATCATAGATGCAAAGATAACAATTATTCATAATTGATAAAATGGTTATGACCATTGGTACGACCTAACGACCTCACCTTTCCTTACCTTGTGGATAGTCCAGGAATGCCCGTTGACTAAATCCCTAATCAGTAAACAACATTGGAAACGTCCTCAAGATTTAATTTACCGATAATATTAAGAACTAGAAAGGCCCAATTCTAACCAATAAATTCCTGTGAGGATTTATTTAAGTTAGATTGTGCATTCCCCACAACATATATCGAAAAGTTCTACATAATCAATTATGCTATGCTACCACTAGTTATTGAACTAAACAAATAATTACGGATTTGCAAGTTCAATTGGTTAGGCAAATATTCTTGACAATGAATCAGATTATTTGTAATAAAAGCACAGAGAACAACACAAATACCAATATGAATAAATATAGAAAGCATAAATTAGATCTCACAACTCGTTGGATTTAAGTATTCACCAAGTCTTTAACCGGAATGAGAGAACTAGCTAGACATGCTCATGGAAGAACGCATGAAAAGCAAAATAAGAAAATATCATAAAAACACAGAGAAATAGATGATTTCAAAAGTTGTCTCTTAAAATGAATTACATCACCTATTTATAATAGCTAGATACCTACTAGGATTACAAGTAGACTCCTAATTGAACTAAAAGACTTATAGAAATAAAATTATAATCCTAGTTAAACTCCTCATTCATCAAAAGGTAGTCCAAATAGTTCCAAATTCTTGCCAAAAATTGAGTTTGAGTCTTCTCCGAATTTTCATTTTGGTGCTTTTCTTCATTTTTCATTGCATTTGTCCTAATGCTGCAAAATAATATTTAATTATAAGCATTTGGTCACAAAATAGGTCAAAATATTACATGAAATAAGGACAAAATACGATCCTATCAAATATCCCCCCACTTAATCCTTTGCTCGTCCTCGATGCTAAGAAATAGAGATAAAATAGGTTCAAGAATTTCCCAACTATGAAAATTTATGTATTAGGGCTTATTTATTAACTCTGATGGTATTATGGTGTAACTGATTAATGAATATTAATTTAATAAGTTTGATAAATATGACTCAAAGTAGTCAAACTCAAAGAAGAATAAAAAAGAGCCCAGGGACTCCTGCGTCGACTTAACGACCTATAAAGGGAGCAGGAACCCAAAATAACCACAGGTTCGTTAGGATAGATGACCAAAACGTCAAAGATTGACTTGGATGTATTCTATTCTGACAATCAATCGATATTATCTAATATTATTTTGAGTGAATAAGATGAGTATTCGCTTATTTGACATTTAGTTTGTTGTGCTCATTCTGTATGTTTGCATTTGCTTGAACATCATAACAAACCCCGCAAAGCAATTGGCAAACGTCCAGTTGTGCCGTGCATTGGATGGCGGTCAGGAAACCAGCTCCCCAAAGGTTAGATCTAAAACGCTCTAGGTTTAGGACCTCGAGATTGAGCATTGAGTGTTTTATGGAGACTTGCACTAAAAGTCGCATTCAATTAGTGCGTACCGTGTTTCATTGGTGACAGACGTGGATCGTCTATGTGATATTGGTAGGTTGATTGACTAGGTGTCGAATCAACTAAACTTATTCGTGGGGATCGTCGTATGGAAGCCTTGGAAGCTTGGTCGGTATGACTCGATCCCCGGTTCTGATAGTACGAGAGTAGTCTATTCGAATATGTGACCAGAAAGCCAATTATGTTGGCGGTTTTGGAAACTATTTAGCAATCTTTATGAATGTGATATTATCCTGATAAATATAGTATGCATTCATTTTTGGCACCATGTGTTTGTTGTGTTTACTATTTACGTCAATGGTATTTTAATGTCACAACAAATACTCACAAACCAATTGAATAACCCATGTAGTTGGGTTGTACATTGGATGACAGCTATGAAACCAACTTTGAGGGTTGGTATAAAACGTTCCAAGTCGAGGACCTCAAGACTGGGCATCGAGAGTCCTATAGAAACTTGCACTAAGTATTGCATTCATTGGATGAGTGTCGTATTTCATTTGCAATAGACATGGGATGTCTATGCAATTTTAGTAGATTCGTTGACAAGGTTGTTAACTGATGAAACTGACTCATGGCAATCATCATATGGAAGCCTTGGAGGCTTGGTTGGTATGACTTATATTCCCGATTCTGATAATACAGGATTAGTACTTGAACTTGAAAAATCATGACAGTCGCATGCATATGATGGCTATATCTTGGATCTGGCGAGAATAACTGTGTCTTTGATGTGGTTGTTATAAGCTTTGTCCAATGTAGTTGGAGTATGCAGTGAGGATGGTAGATTTCAAATAGAATCAATCTCCTATCAGTATATAATGAATATATTTCTTATGTGTTTTGAGATGATTTAGACTCTCTAAGTCTATGGTCATAGCGATTAGTCGAATAGAAAATAGTTTTTTTTGTCGATCTATAGAGTAAATGTATCTAAATGATTCAACATAGTTGCCTGATATAGGATGGAAACTGATGTCCAATTCCATGTCCTAAACTAAGGTCGGGAGGTGGTCGACGGAAGGACAGTACCGGTATAAAACTTGAGAGCCTAAATTTTCACGCCAACCTTCACCTAGTCTCTAGTGCCATGATCGTTGCTAGACAGCCACCCATGGTGATGTGCGGTTCCGATTAATGGTTAATTGAAAATAATTAATTAAATTAGATTTAATTAATTATTTGTGTTGGACACAATGCCCAAGTCTAGTTGAGGATGAACCTAAAGAGTCACATACAAATCAGTATGGAATTGGTGGAATCAATTCGAGAAGAAATAAATAAATTTAATTGGATTAAATTAATTTAAGGAGAATATATAAATGATTGGATCATTTATTTAATAATCCATTTGATTGATGGCTCAAGAACTAATTAATTGGATTAGTTAATTTTTTAGGCATAACATCTTTAAATTAATTGGATTAATTTATTAGGTTTAGCTAAATTAATTGATTGTATCAATTTATTAGTGTTTGGGCTTAAATTTTATTTAATTGTATTAGTCCTCGGGATCCTATGAAGAAGTGAGGCAAAATATCTTGGGAATCTCATGGAATGAGAATGGCATCGGTTGCCTCCCACAAGGCTTTTTCCATGAGAATCGTAAAAGTAAGGTATGATAAATTATTCTTGTGGATCCCAAGCCCACTAGAAAAGGATTTTTGGAAACCCCACTTGAGAAGATTGGCATTTTATAGAAATAGTGGGAGAAGTTAAAGACTAAAAGATTGAGTCTTAACTCAAACTCGATATTGCTATAATCTAGTTGTTGTTTTTACTTTGCGTTTAGAATGCATGTTTAGGATACCGTTTTTCAATATTTCTTTATTTGAGATTTATTTAATAGAATACAATCAATAAAATTGACTGCCAAAATCGGAGGATTATCCTTGATTTTTGAACGTAGACTTATGTTATGAAAAAGTCACTTCCATCAAACTTGCTTAAGGACAATCGCAAGGTCTGCAACATCATACTTGCTTTTGTCATCCATGAGCGGTATGACAGACTGGACATTGGTGGCTCAATAATGCTCCACATAAATCAAATTTATGCGGCACCGAATCGGCATATTGGATATACCATGATAGAAGCATTTTTTGAAGCCAAGATGATTGAGGGTCGTCTGTACATAAACATGGGATTGAGATGCTATCCCTTATGGAAGAGCCCAATAACTTCAATGTTTGACGTAATCCTTGATGTTCCTTCACCCCTCCCTTCAACTTATTTATCATAAACTCTAAATGGGCTTGAGAAGACCATTTGACGAGTTGATAAAAATGGTTGGACCAATACGAGGCAACGATTGAAGAATCTGCACCATCGGTATTGGATTTGGAGGCTTTGACTAATCGAAAGGCAAGAATGCCGGACGCCGAATGAGAAAGAAGGATGAAGCAAAGTTAGCCGCTGCAAGTGCCTTGGTGCTCCTATTGCCTTGATTGGTGAAGGTCAAAAAGAAAAAAATAGAATGATAGTTTGGCAATTAAAATTTACATATGATATTTGCATTAAATTGCCAAAGGGCATTGGAAGAGGGAGTATAGTGAACTCATTTGCATCCAAGCTATGACATTTGTTGAGAAAACATGATTCCCATTCCCAAGTATTGGACACTTGCTCTCGAAGCGCATTTCTGCAGATGGCTTATAGAAATGAAAAGGAATAGAACGCTAAAACATATAGTCTGAAAGGTAAGGAATGGCTAGCCATTACTGCAAAAGCTGTAAGACTAAATAAACTTAGCTATTAGTATTCATCTTGAAATAGTATACAATTATTTAATCCTGCTTAATCAAGTTTTTCATCAATTGTTGGATAAATTAGACTACAAACTTGATCAATAAAAGATTTTTTGAGTCTTGCTGAGTTATTAAATTGTTGTACCCCATAATTGGATTATGCGTGCTAAAAATAAATGACTAAGACGGATGGTAAAGAACATAACCTATAGAGAATGGCATACATAAGCTAGGCCATATCCCTCTAGTTAGGATGAGTAGGTTGGTAGATTCAAAGACTCCAGCAATAGATAATTAAGTACACTAACTTATGAATTCTTCTTGAGAAGGAAGAAAGCTATGAAATCATTTTGTGGGACAAAGACCGATTGTAAAAAATGATCTATGGGATTAAGATCCAAGATACACATCTGTAAGTCACTAAATACACAAATACCAGTAGAGGGTTCACAAGTTTAAGGACCACTGGAAAGTTTGGAGAAAATTAACTTGAGGTAGAGAACCAAAATGGTTATGGAGACAAACCCATCGATGGGATAGAGTTGGTAGGTATTTAGTGGGGGTTCTTGAAATATCCAAATGAGAATGAAATTCTCAGTTAGTGAAATTCCATCGGAAGAGACGATGTTGAACTGTCTCTGGTAAGGAAGAAATCGAACATTGATTGGACGTGGTTTGATCGGTGTTTCACTAAATTAGCTATCTAGATGAGGACTTTCGAAAATCGTCAAGTTTAAAACTATGGTGTTTTCTTGAAGTCGCAATCCAGACATCATATTTGATATGGATTGGCAAATGTGTGTCCTAGAAAAATCCATAGTATGAGAAATCGTCTTGCATACGTCAAAGGATTAGTGGGAGAAAAATTACACTCGGACTCTGATTTATACAGGTTCGTTATGGAATAATGTAAACATCACTAGTGATCGAAATTTTAACTCACCATAACTAAAGTTATCCAAAGGACGATCAGAAAACTCCGGTTACCCCATAGCTACAAGTTTCTAAAATCGGACAAGAAAAAGCGATGTAGGACATCAATCCGGATAAATAGCTTGGAGCCATAAAACCTGCTACGGAGTTCAAACTATGTTTGAAATTCCTGCATACTTATTTTGACAAGTTCAAGTGGTACATGGCTCGGTCAAGAATAAGGTGGAAGGTTAGTGGAAGCTCAATTGTGTTCCTAGCGTTTCAGATACTTAAAAACATCTTTGATCATTTTGAATGATAGAAAGATGCTGTGGGACTCTAAAGCACGAATATTGTGCATAAAATTCTCCATTAGGAATTGGATTCCTATCTAAGGATATGCTATCCAAGATTCAGTCATGGTAGACTGATGATGAGCTTAGATGCTTGACAACCCCTAAGTCTTGGCTGTAAGCAGCAAGGCATGCTGTTCGGTGCATTGAGCCTGATGTTGCTTATGCTTTTTAAGCATAACAACGGATATCGAGTGTGTATTCATAAGGCAACAGACAACTGTTGAAAGGCTATCTTTAATACGTGAATAAGGATTAAAGAAGAGCCCTTGATGCACATAATGGAGAATTAAATCTGGAAGGCTATAGCGATAGTAGCTTCTAGGATCATATGAATAATATTTAATCTCAAAACAAACGTACATTGGAGACTTATGATAATACGGTAACATTGAAAAGGTTCCAATGGAATACCACAAGGAAACTTATCATAGAAAATTGAATGTATGGCAATTTTAAAGTTATATTGAAAAACAGTTAGGACCGTAAAACAACACTCGATTGTTGCTTGGAGCGATGATAGGAAGATGTAAGGTGCGGTTGGACCGCAGGACATCGGAAGAAACAAAAAGTAGACCCATAAGACCTAGCAGGGAGTGTGATGGAAGCGTGAAATAAAAAATTAAAATCAGTTCAAATTTTCAGGTGTTTGGTGTTTGTGAAAAGCATAATAATAAACATATAAACATGCTAGGATGTGGCTAGAGGGTGAAACAAAATGTATAAAAACATAATATGAAACTTTACGTTTTTGTTTCTTTAGAAAAACTACAACGTGCGTTGTTCCTCTAATGTTCTCCCCTTCCGTTCACTTGATAATTCAAACTAGAATACCTCTAAGTTGTTCACACCAGAAAATAGAAAAGATATAGTTCTTTTTCTATTGCTAGATAGAACAAAGAACAAGAAGAAAAACAACTCCAAACACAACACTATTGTTTATTGCTTTTGGATTGTTTTATGTTATTACTTAAATCTAATTCAATATTGAACAAAAAGGATAATATTTTTTAGAGAAAATTGAGAGCAAATTCTTGGATTTGGTGGTGGTTATATTGGATATGTGTGTAGTTTTGTATATCATATACAATTGAAATCAATATTTAATAACAACTAAGTTTGCCTCTAAGGCAACCTATATAACCACACACATATAATCTCTAACCATGATGAAATAACTCTTACATCAATTTCATCAAAGTCTATTAGACATTAATTAATTAAATTAATTTTAGCCCAACTAAGTCCAAGGATTCATTTAATCCAATTAAATAAATTTAAGCCCAAACACTAATTGATTGATTCAATTAATTAATTAAGCCAAACCTAATAAATTAGTCCAATTAATTTAAAGGTGTTAAGCCCAAAAATTAAATAATCTAATTAATTAATTCTTGAACCATCCATCAAATAGATTATTAAATTAATGATTCAATCGTTTATATATTCTCCTTGAATTAATTTAATCCAATTAAATTAATTCGTTTCTTCTCAAATTAATTTCAAATTAATTTCACCAATTACATAGTGACTTGTGTGTGACTCTTTAGGTTCACCCTTAGTTAGACTTGGGCTTGTTCGAATATAATAATTAATTAAATTATATTAAATTAATTTATTTTCAATTAATCATTAATAAAAAATTCCCGTCACCATCGGTCACCGTCTAACAACGGTCCATGCACTACAGACTAGGTGAGTGTGCGCATGAACATTTAGGCTCCCGAGTACCATACGGATGCGGTCCTTCATCATCCGTCTCCCGATTTAAGTGTAGTGGATGGAATTGAGCGTCGGTTCCCATCTTGGACTAGACATTATGCTCGATAACTCGATGTGTTTGCTTTATTGGTTGACATAGGAAACCACTCCCTACTCAACCAATCACTGTGGCTACAGACTTTAAGAGCTTGAACCATCTTAGAGCGCATAGGAGATTCGACTGTGATATACTGACAGGTGATGGATTATATCTTGGAACCTTACGTCCTAACAGCATATAAACCTAATTAGTGAGCACAACAAATACAATTTTCATAAACAATATTACAATCACACTGAGATTGCTAGAACAGATTACATAAAGATCAATCCAATTGGCTTTTTGGTCACGTATTCTTACAAACTCCTACTTGATCCTAAAGCCTATCACTCATTATCCTCAAGCCCATTTTTCCAAGATGTTGAGCATGAGCAATCTGCAACACCAACTTGGTCAATGGTCTGCTATATTTACTGCTGATGTGACTCGGTCCATCTGGACGTCACCTCTTCCCAATATCTCTCTAAGAAGATGGTAGCGTCTAAGAATTTGCTTGAATCTATGATGTGATTTCGATTTTGCTTGCGCTATAGCTCCATTGTTATCACAATAGATGACCACTGGCTCGGCAATACTAGGCACTACACCCGAATCATGGATATAGTTTTTCATCCAAACCGCCTCCTTAAGCCGCTATGTTCTTAACTTCTGTGGTGGAATCCACTGTGCTATCCTTCTTGTGAAGGATCGCGTGGTACGGGCCAGGAACATGCTAGAGGAAGCAGTGAAATAAAAATGCGTAATAACGAAAATTAAACACAAAATTAAATGAATCCAAGGGGTGTACCCTTGGAGTTCACGGGCGTTTGATGTATTAAAATAAAAACATATATAGGGCTGATGTAAAATCATTAAAATCGAAAAATATGAGGGTGAAAAACGATACCTTCGTTTTTCACGGTCGCTTGAAATGTTCTTCAGTTGAGGCTCCAATGTAGCAGTCCTCTAATTCGTCCACATCACACTGGATTCGGGATCTCTACATCCTCTTTGCTAGAATAGAAGGAGAGAAGATAATTGCACCTTGTACAAGAGAGAGAGAGGGTAGTCGAGTACTAGAGGAAGAGAAGGGTTTTTTTTTTGTTGTGTAAATTGATTATAAATATTTTCTAAATAATTATATTTCATATATATATACCTTGTTTGATAATTAAGAATGTTTCTTAACACATTCTATTATCTACAAGGCATATTTCTCTTTATTTCAAATAAAAGGATCCCCAAAATGGCTAGAGTTGCACTTTCCAAAATTACAATTTGCTAGCCATTTATTTCCTCTCATGGAATTTTCCATGGGCTCAAAATAATGGGCTTGGTCATTTTTCTTTTTAGACAAGATTGCTATTTGATAGTTTTTCGAAGTTGTCTACCTCTAGACTTCTTGATTCTACCAACTTCTTCATCCTTTCTATGGATATATGACTTAACTTCGCATGCCAAATCTGTGCATTTTCATGATTATATAATTTTCGTTTGTGTTGGACAGTCATAATCCAATTTCACTATTGAAGAATATGATGACCGTTCATTAATGTACCAACAGATGAAAGTTATCATCAATCATCAAATAATTTTATTGATCTTAAAACGCATAACCATCATCGTATAAAACAGGAATGGAAATAATGTTTTTGATCATGCTCTGTATATAGTAACAGTTCTTTAATTCTATCCGAATATGATCAATAATAGCTAAGTTGAGAGATCCCACGGCTTTTGAAGTAACGGCCTTGCCATCACCGAGCCTTAGGATCGTCTCGTGCTTACATAGCTTTCTGCTTCATTCCAGCACCTACAAGTCATTGCAGATGTGAGCTCCACAACCGGTATCTAATACCCAAAATGTAGAATTGTTATCATATTTACTTCAATCACGAGTAGAATTAGTTATCTTGTGAGATCCAAAAGGATAAGGGTAGTTCGGTAAAACTCATCATGGATCGAACCATGTCCAATAAGGTTCGCTTCCTCCTTTTAGAATATCGTTAAGTTGTGGCGTTCCAAGAGGAGTCCGCTGAGAGAGAATTCTATTCTCTTTCAGCTAATCTAAGAATTCCCCACTTAAATACTCACCACCTTGGTCCGGCCGAAGGATTTTAAATTTGCGACCAGTTTGGTTTTCGACTTCAAGTCTAAACTCTTTAAAGCTTGCAAAGGCTTTAGACTTGTACCTCATTAGGTAAACATAACCATACCATGAGTGATCATCAGTAAAGGTTATAAAGTAGAAAAATCCATCTTTGGCTTGTGTATTTAGTTGCCCATAGACGCCTAAATGGATCAAATCCAACAGACTATTTGCAAACGTATTTTGTCCTACAAAAGGCTTCTTGGTCATCTTCCCTTCCAGACAAGACTTGCAGGCTAGTAGGTGATCCAAATCATCTATCTCTAGACTTTTTGAGTCTACCAACCTTTTATCCTTTTCTGAGAGATGTGACCTAGCCTGGCTGAAATTACCTCAAAGTGCGAGTGGATCAGCACGGGAATGCGCAAGCGAAATAAGTAATAGTAAAATGTATGAATTAAAATGATATCGCAATAAAACGATAATTCCAAGGGGTGTATCCATGGAGTTTTTGAGCGTTCGAGGTACTTAATAAAATAAACAAAAATAAAATTAATGGGGATAATGGTAGAATGAAATACGAGATGTACATAAACCATGAACTAAGATTGCCTCTTTAATTTGATTTATCTCATACCTCCTTCATTTGACCCGTTCACGCAAGGTTTCAACGTAGAAGACCTCTAAAGTTGCATCCACACCACACTGAAATTGGGATCCCCCAATTCTCTTTGCAAGAAGAAAATTAGGAAGAAAAATACACACCAAGTGTGTATACAAGAGGGGCCGGCCGAGAGGTGGAGAGTGGGTGTAGGAAATTATTTTTTGTATCGTGTATTCTTTTGTTAGTTATTCTATATAACTAATACACATATATACATTGTATGGATGCATTAAAATATGTCTAAGTTCATTTAACCATCCATAAGGTAATAAAACCCTTTATTCGAAATAAAGGATGACTAACATGACACTTTTCAAAAGTTAATTTGTTAGTCAATAATTTCCTTTTTCAATCATTTCCACCAACTTAATTAATGGACTTGGGCTGATTTTAATAAATTAAAATACACGGCCAATTAATTTAATTAAACCCAATTTAATTGAAACTCATTTAGTTAAGTGCATCATACATTTAATTCAAGTAAATATATGAGCCCAATAAGCCTTTATTAATTCATAAGTCCAACTTATTAAATAATAAGAGCAAGTCCAATATAAATTAATCCAATTAATTTATCATTGGGCTTATCCATCCAATGGATCCCTCTAATATATAAGCAATCCAATTACTTACAGAATTAATTTTCAATTAATTTCTTGTCCCTTCTCGGTGATTTGTGTGTGACTCTCTTTATGTTCACCTTTCAGCTAGACTTGAGCTAGTGTCCAACACTATTATTAATCAAAATTCAATTTAATTAATAATTTTTTATCAATCTTTGATCAAGAAAGCTCGTAACTATAGGTGGCCGTCTAGAAACTGTCCATGGCACTAGAGACTAGGCAAAAATCCATGCAAACTTTTAGGCTCTCGAGTCAATATAGGTGTAGCCCTTCCGTCTACCATCTCCCAACCTTAGTCTATGAAAGAATTAGTATGGCCCGAGAACGTGGCGGAAACGTTAAATAAAAAATTATTTAAAACTGCAGGCATTCAGTGTTTGTCAAATTCATAATAATAAACAAATAACAATACTAGACAAGTGGCTAGAGGATGAAACAAAAACATAGACACAAAATTGAAACCTTACCTTTTGTTTCTATAGTTGAGCAGCAACGTCCATTTTTTCCTTTACGTTTTCCCGTTTACTTTAGGATCCAGATTAGAACCCCTCTAATTTGTCCACACCACACCAATGAAGAGATATAGTTCTTGTTCTATTGCTAGATAGAACAAAGAACTAGAAGAAAAAAACAACTCCAAACAAACAATATTGATTACTGCTTTTGGAATGTTTTATGTTCTAAATTGAATCCAATTCAATATAGAACAAAAAGGAGAACATTTTTGGAGAACAAAGGGAGGAAAATTTCGTGGCTAAGGTTATGGTTATGCATGATATGTGCATAGTTTTTGTATATTACTTACAATTTAATTCAAAATTCAATAACCACCAAGTTTGCCTCCAAAACAGCCTATACACACACATGCACATAACCTTCAACCATGAAGAAAATAACCACTCCATTATCTTCGTCATGGTGAGGAGTTTCAACTCCTCCTCAACTTGCTTCAACCACCTTCAAATGGGCTTGGACTTCAAATATACACCGGATTCGATTTAATCAAATTAAACTAAGCCCAACCAAAGTCCATTGGACAATATTGACTTAAATTAATTTTAGCCCAACTAAGTCCATAGATTTATTTAATTCAATTAAATAAATCTAAGTCGAAACATTAATTAATTGATCTAATTAATTAATTAAGTCAAATTAATTATTAATCTAATTAATTTAAAGGTGTTAAACCCAAGATTAATTAATTAAATTAATTAATTCTTGAGCCATCCATCAAATAAATTATTAAATAAATGTTCCAATTATTTATATACATTCTTCTTGAATTAATTGAATCCAATTAAATTAATTTATTTCTTCTCGAATTAATTCTAAATTAATTTCACCAATTCCATAGTGATTTGTGTGTGACTCTTTAGGTTCACCCTCAGTTGACTTGGACATTATGTCCAACACTAATATTTAATTAAATCTAATTTAATTAATTATTTCCAATTAACTATTAATCGAAAACGCCCGTCATCATGGGTGGCCATTTAGCAACGGTCCATGGCACTGAGACTAGGTGAATGTTGGCTTGAACATTTAGGCTCTCGAGTTTCATACATGTACGGTTATTCCGTCGATCATCTCCCGGCTTTAGTCTAGGGCATGGAATTGGGCATCGGTTTCCATCCTGGAATAGGCAACTATGCTAAATACTTGGGATGTGTTTACTCTATTGATCGACAAAGGAAACGATTTTCTATTCGACCAACCGCTATGGCCATAGACTTAGAGAGTCGAAACCATCTCAAAGCGCATAGGAGATATATATCCATCATATACTGATAGGGGATAGATTCAGTCTTGATATTCACCGTCCTCAATATATAATCAGACTACACAGGAAAAGACTTATAATGACCTATAGAAGACACAGTCATATCTCGCCAGATCTAAGATATAGCCATCATAAGCATTCGACTGCCATGATTCCTCAAGTCCATGGACTAATCCTGTACTATCGGAGCTGGGAATTTAAGTCATACCGACCAAGCCTCAAAGGCTTCTATATGACGATTCCCGCGAGTCAGTTCAATCAACTAACAACCTTGTCAACTAATCCATTAAAATTGCATGACACTCATCCAATTAATGAAATACTTAGTGCAAGTATCTATAGGACTCTCGATGGCCAGTATCGAGGTCCTCGACTTGGAACGTTTCAGACCAACCCTCAGAAGTTGGTTTCATAGCTTCCATCCAATGTGCAACCCAACTACATGGGTTATTCAATTGGTTTGTGGGCATTTGTTGTGATGTTAAAACAACGTTCAACGTAAATGGTAAGCACAATAAAAATACGGTGCCACAGATGAAGGCTTACTACATTCATTAAGATAATATCACATTCATAAAGATTGCTAAATGGTTTCCAAAACCGCAAATCCAATTGGCTTTCTGATCACCATTTCGAACAGTCTAGGGCATGGAATTGGGTGTCGGTTCCCATCCTGAACTAGGCGTCTATGCTTAACACTTGAGATCGCGTTATGCCAAATTGCTCGACATAGGAACCTCCTTTTTCTATTCGACCAATGACTGTGGCCACAACTTGATAGAGCATTAACGTATCTCCAAGTGCATAGGTAATACCTTTGTCACGTTTTGACAGGGCACGGATCATCTTCTTGGAACTCATCGTCCTAGCTACATACTTTGACTGCACTAGACAAGGCTGATGATGACCATGTTTGAGATACGATCACCTCTCGCACAAATCTAAGATACAATCATTGCACACACAAAGCTGCCGTGATTCCTCAAATCTGAGGACTATTCCCATACTATCAGAGCCGGGGACTCAAGTCATACCGACCAAGCCTCCAAGACTTTCATATGATGATCCCCGCGAGGCTTAATCCTCCATTTGAGTTGCAAATTTTAAGCTTATTATTTTCTGTAAATAATTATTTGTTGTGATATTGGATATCGCAGTACTTTTGGATGTTCATTTTCTTGTCTAGCATGATTAATACTTATTATGTGCTAGAATGAATGTGAATGGATGATCACGGAGCCGTAGACCGCATGTATGTCTTTCATTTTTTTGTTGGGTGCGTCCATGTGCCCTTGTGATTTTATTTTCTCCTTCCTCCTTGTTTTTAGCTTTGGACAAATAAGGCTTGCTATTTTCCTCCTAATGTACCCCCCGAACTTTTGATCGAGGTTTCTTTTTAAATTGTAATGAGAGTAGTATAGAAAATTTTTGGTTTGATTTTTTATTTTGAGCAAGCCCATGAGAAACAAGTCTATGGAGGAGGAGGCCCACGGAAAGGGTGACCCATGGAGATATCAGAAGGCCCATCTATATGTTGATGGATAAAACATTTTGTAATAGCATAGGGCTACCCTAAACTCACCATAGGGTCACTAGGGGATCGTGATCATCCAACAGGGGTATGCTTCGTTTCATTGCATGCAATGCATTTATTTAATACTTTAAATATATGATATTTATGCATGCAATATTTTTTATGTGATGAAGTCTCGGTCAAACAATTCACAATTAACTCTCACTTGGTTGGACCAAGTTAAAGTGTTAGGGTCCCAAAATAGACTTGGATCAAAATGGTTTGATCTGTCCAAGGTTTTCATCCACAATAATATCGTGAGGAAGCTGCCTAGTTTGGTCTCACGAGTCATGGCGCATTTGGACTAGAGGCAAGCTGCACCATTATTGTGAACAAAGAACATGCTCATTGTTTCCCTATCTCACGAGTATTCGGAGGCGACAATTGAGGTGTGGTTTGGTTGATGGGTTGAGCCCAACACTAATTAAATATTAAGCCCATAATGGACTTGGATCGAAATGGCATTTCGTTTTGTCCAGGCCTTTCATCCATAACAATATCATGAGGATCTACCGCTATCTAAATGTGGTCTCACGAGTCGTGGCACATTTAGAATAGAAGGCAAGCTGCATTATTATTATGAACAAAGGAAAAGTGGAGGTGTGATTTGATTGATGGGTCGGGCTTAACAACGAGTAGCATAATTCGCTTGGAGTTCTCGGGATCTTGTGAAGAGGTGAGGCAAAATATCTTGAGAATCTCATGGAATAAGAATGACATCAGTTGCCTCCCCCAAGGCTTTTTTCATGTGAATTATAAAAGTAGGGTATGGTAAATTGTTCTTGTGATCCTAAGCCTACTACAAAAGGATTTCCCGAACCCCACTTGAAAGTGGTTGGAGTTTATAGAAATAGTGGAAGAAATTAACGACTAAAAGACCGAGTCTTAACTCAACCTCGATATTGATATAATCTAGTTGTTGTTTTTGCTTTGTGTTTAGAATGCATGTTTAGGATACCAATTTTTAATTTTCTTTATTTTGATATTCGATTTAATGAAACACAATCGATTAATATTGACTGCAAAAATCGAAGGATATTTCTCAATTTTTGACTTAGGCTTGTGTCATGGAAAAATCACTTCCATCGGACTTGTGAAAGGATTCCTTGCTTAAGGAACGTTTGACGTTAGGGATTAAGGCATAAGGACAATTGCAAGGTCCGCAGCGTCATACCTACTTTTGTCATTCATGAGCGGTATGACAGACTGGATGTTGTTGGTGCAATAAATGCTCCACATAAATCATTTTATGCGAAGAAAGCATTTTTTGAAGCCAAAATGACTGAAGGTCATTTGTACACAAGCGTTGGGCTAAGGTGCGATCCCTTGTGGAGAAGCTCTAAAACCCGAATGTTGAAGGAGATGCACATTGACGTGATCCTTCAGGTCCCTTCATCCCTCCTTCGATCTATTTATGACAAACTTTAAATGGGCTTGAGAAGATCATTTCATGAGTTGATAAAATGGTTTGACCAATATGAGACAATGATTGATGAATACGCACCGTTGGTATTGGACTTGGAGGCTTCAACCTCAAAAGTAGAAGGCAAGGGAGGCGACGCCGAATGAGAAAGAAGGTTGAAGCTAAGTTAGCCGCTGCAAGCGCTTTGAACGCTCTTGTCCCCTTGATGGGCGAGGGTAAAAGGAAAAATAGAATAATGATTCGACAGTCAAGTGTTTGCAAAAAATTACCAAAGGGCATTAGAAGAGGGAGTGTCGTGAACTCCCCTTCACCCAACTATGATTTTTGTTGAGCAAACATGATTACTGTTCTTATTCCCAAGTGTTGGATACTTGCTCTCAGAACACATTTCTGAAAATGGTTTGCAGAAATGAAAAGGAATAGAACGCTAAGTCAAGTAATCTCAAATCCAAGGAATGGCTAGGCCACTACTGGAAAAACAATAAGACTAAATAAACTTAGCTAGTAGTATTCATGTTGAAATAGTATACAATTATGTAACCTAGTGTGATCAAGTCCTTAGTCAAATGTTGGACAAATTGGACTACGAGCTTGATCAATAAAAGATTCTCTTAAGTCTGCTGAGTTATTAAATTGTCATATTGCATAATTGGATTATGCATGCTCAAAATAAATGACTAAAACAGATGGTTAAGAACATCACTTGTAGGAATGGCATGCATGAGCTAGGCCATATCCCTTTAGTTAGGATGAGTAGGTTGGTAGATTCAAAGAGTCTAACAATAGATGATTTGAGTTCACTAACTTGTGCATCTTTTTTGAGAAGGAATAAGACCATGAAAGCACTTTGTGGGGCAAAGAATGCTCGTAAAAATGATCTATTGAATTAGATCCAGAATAGATATCTGTAAGTTACTGAATACAGGAATACCAGTAGAGGGTTCACAAGTCTAAGGACTTCTGGAAAGTTCGAACAAATTAGACTTGATGTAGAGAACCAAACTGGTTAGGGAGACAAACCCTTCAATGGGATCGAGGTGGTGCGCATTTAGTAGGAGTTCTTGAAACATCCAAAAAATGAGAATGGAATTCTCATTCAGTGAAATTCTTTCGAAAGACACGATGTTGAATTGTCTCTGATAAGGAAGTAATGGAATCTTGATTGGACATGGTTCGATCGGTGCTTCACTGAATTAGTTGGGCTATTTGGATGTGGACTATCGAAAAATCGTCCAGTTGTAAAATGTGGTGTTTTCTTATGTCGCAATCTAAACACCATATTTGATATGGATTGGCAAACCTGTGTCCTACAGAAGTCTTAAGTATGAGGAACGGTCCTGCATACGTCAAAGGACTAGTGGGAGGAAAATTAGACTCTGAGTCTAATTTATACAGGTTCATTATGGGATAATGCAAATAACCTATGTCATGCAAAAGTCTTGAGTATGAGGAATGGTCCTGCATACGTCAAAGGACCAGTAGGAGGAAAATTAGACTAGTAGTCTGATTTATACAGGTTAGTAATGGAATAATGGAAACATCACTACTAATCAAACTTTGACTGACCATATCTAAAGTTCTCCAAAGGACGATAAGAAAACTCCAGTTACCTGTAAGGTACGAGTTTCTAAAATCGGACAAGGAGAATCGATGTAGGACACTAATCCGGATAAATGGCTTGAAGCCATAAAATCCGCTATAGAGTTCAAACTGAGATTGAACGTCCTATATACCTGTTTTGACAAGATCATGAGGTAAATGACTTGGTGAAGACCAATGTTGAAGGTCAGTGGGAGCTCAATTGTGTTCTAAGTGTTTTAGATATTAAAACGTCTTTGATCATTTGGAATGATAGAAAGATGTTGTGGAAGTCTAAAACGCAAATGTTGTTCGTAAAATTTTCCATAATATGAATTGAATTCCTATCTAAGGATAAGCTGTCAAAGATTCAGTCGTGGTAGACTGATGAGGAGCTTAGATGTTTGACATCTTCTACGTCATTGTTGTAAGTAGCACGGAATGTTGTTCGATGACTGAACAAGATGTTGCTTATGCTTTTTTAGCATAACAATAGATATCGAGTGCGCACCGATGGGGCAAAAACAGCTGTTGAGGGGCTATCTTTAATACCTGAATAAAGATCGAAGAAGAGCCCTTGACGCACATAATTGGAGGGTTGATTCTGGAAGAATATAGTGATAGTAGCTTCTAGGATCATATGAATTATATTTAATCTCCAAACAAAAGTACATTCAAGATTTATGATAATGTGGTAATATTGAAAGGGTTCCAAGTGGAATACCATAAGGAACCTTATCATAGAAAATTAAATGTATGACAAATTTAAAGTTATATTGAAAAATGGTTAGGACTGAAAAATAATGCCCAATTATTGGGTGTGGTACCTAGCATAGACACGTCAGTTATGCCACAAGGTAAAAGGCCCAAGATCTCATCACAACTCCAAGAAAAAATCTTGGACACCATCATCTACTTGGAGTGATGATAAGATGTTACATGCGGTTGGATCGTAGGAGATCAGAAGAAACAAAAAGTAGACACATAAGACCTAGCCGATATCGCAGATTGCTCATAATCAGTTTAATCTGAAAACATGAGTAATTGGCTTTATGGTCAAGTGGGAGACTGTTGGAAGCCAACTGGATTGGCGGTTTTGAAAATCATTCAAGCAATCTTTATTTAATCAATGTTATCCCAACGAATCGTCTTCAACACACGTATCTGTTGTGCTTACCAAATTACATTAAGCATTGCTTGGACGTCACAACAGATGCCCATAGACCACTTTAACAACCGTGCAACAGTTAGACTGCGCATTGGATGGCAGTCATGAAACCAATGGTTTAGGGTTGGGTCTGAAATGTTCCAAGTCGAGGACCTCGAGATTGGGCATTGAGAGTCACTGACACTTACATTAAGAATCGCATTCATTTGATGGACTGCCTTGTTTCATTGGCGATAGACATGAAATGGCTATGCGATCTTAATGGGTCGATTGGCTAGGTGTCGAATCGAATGAACTGACTCGTGAGGATCGTCATATGGAAACCTTCGAGATTTGATCGGTATGACTTGAGTCTTCTACTCAAATAGAACGGGAGTAGTCCTCAGACTTGAGGAATCACGGTAGTCACGTGCATGCGATGATTGTATCTTAGATTTGTGCGAAAGGTGATCGTGTCTCAGACATGGCCAGCATAAGCCTTGTCTAGTACAGTCAAAGCATGTAGCGAGGATGGTGAGTTCCATGAAGAGGACCCGTCCACTATCAAAATATGATAGAGGTAAAGCCTATCCACTTGGAGATGTGTTTACGCTCCATGAAGTTGTGGCCACAGTCATTAGTCGAATAGGAAAAGGAGGTTCCTATGTCGAGCAATTTGGCGTAATGCGATCTCAAGTATTAAGCATAGATGCTTAGTTCAGGATGGGAATCGACACCCAATTCCATGCCTTAGACTAAAGTCGGGACACAATACACGGAAGACCGTACCCGTATGGACTTGTGACCCTAAAAGTTCATGTAGATATTCGCTTTGTCTCTAGTGGCATGGACCATTGCTAGATGACCATCTATGATGACGGGCTTTCTTGATCAAGGGTTGATCAAAATTATTAATTAAATTAGATTTAATTATTAATAGTGTTGGACACTAGCCCAAGTCCAGTTGAAATGTGAACCTAAAGAGTTACACATAAAACACCAAGAAGGGACGAGGAATTAATTTCACAAGTAATTGTATTTCTTATAAATGAGAGGGATCCATTGGATGGATAAGCCCAAGGATTTAATTTATATTCAGCTTGCCCTTATTATTTAATAAGTTGGACTTATTATTTAATATAGACTTATTGGATTCATATATGAATTGGATTAAATATATTACGGACTTAATAAAGTGGGCTTTAATTAAATTAAATTTAATTAGAATTAATTGGGCTTGTATTTTAATTTATTATAAACAGCCTAAGCCCGTTCATTAAGTTGATGGAAATGATTGGAAAAGGAAATTATTGACTAACAAAATTATTTTTGGAAAGTGCCATGTTAGTCATCCTTTATTTGAAATTAAGGATTATATTACCTTATGGATGGTTAAATGCACTTAGACATTTTTAAATGCATCCATTCAAGGTATATATATTCGTTTTTGTCATTTGGAATGACTCATGAATACATAACAAAAAGCAAGAAACATAATTTCCTTTCTAAATCCTCCATTCGGCCGCCCCTCTTGTATACACACTTGGTGTGTATTTTCCCCCTTAATTTTCTTTTAGCAAAGAGAATTAAGGGATCCCAATTCTGATGCGGTGTGAACTCAACTTTAGAGGGCTTCTACATTGAAGCCTTGCGTGAAAGAATCAAAATGAAGGTGGTTTGAAGTAAATAAAAGAAAGAGGTAATTCTTGATTTACGTTCTAGTCCCTCTCGTATTTCATTCAACCATTAGCCCCATTAATTTTATGGTCATTTATTTTACTAACTACATCAAACCCCCTTGGAGTGATGGTTTTATTGCGTTTCCGTTTTAATTTACGCAATTTATCATCGCCGCTTCCGCTTGCGCGTTCGTAGGCCGATCCACTCGCACTTCGCGGTGCCTTTTAGAAACAGCCACAAACAACTTTTAATTTTCAAAATAAAATAGGAGCTGGGTTGATTTCAAATTTGAGGTTTTAAAAAATAATACAATCTAAATTAGTTAATAAAAATCAGAATTTATTTTCCCAATTTGTTCAAAATAAATCCAAATATTTTTGCTGCCAAAAGATATATCCTGAAACTGAGACATTTGCTCAAACGCCCGACGCCTATCACTCGGAACCAGAGCCAGGGATGGGAGTGTGTGGGGCAATCCATGTTCACTCTAGTCTCCGTAACGCTTGAAAGTCAAATTTGGATTTGAAATTAATATAAAGAGTTTATTATATCGATAAACTTAGGAGTGTAGGATAGATAAATATGAGTGTCTACCACTCACCCCCACAACACCATATATACTTATGAATTTCCATCATTCTTCAATATCGAACAAATGTTTCTTTTCTTTTCCTCAACCAATGCTATGGATATCATGTAATTTTTATTAAAAATTACAACAATCTATAGTTCTGACCTCAAGTTCTGTGACTTACTTTCAACAATGGTACATTCCGATTTGAACTACTGATAGGAACACCGAGGGCGTCCAACAAGACAAAAAAATTCAAGATCCAATGAACCGAGATTTAACCATTGGAACTGGGCCAATGACAAGAGAAAGGTTGAAGAGAATGCAAGAAGTAATTCAAGCCCAATCCAACTTAGTCTGTGCTAATGGGATCAAGTCACAGTCGAAGGCCCAACATGTGAGCTTAATTTCATTAATTCAAGCCGAAGGAAGCCCACAATAGGAGCCCAACTCGTCCAAGTGCAGCCATTTGTTCAAAGGAGACCTTTCAAATACATTCAAAGTGCATTTATACACCAATTTTTGGATTCACATGGTCATATAGGTTTTACTCATTTTTGATCAAGAATGCTTAGTTTTTAGTCATTTTTGACCAAGTATTGAATGTACGTCCACCAAGGAGTCACTTGAGGATATGAAAGGTTAATTTGGAAGTGTTTTGGGCCTATAAAAGGCACATACCAGCCATGCATGCGGGATACAATCGAATTGAGTGTTCTCTTACTTTGGAGAGTTATATACTTTGTTTTAGCTTTGGTGAAACCTTTGCTTTGTCAATCTAGTCTATTAGATTGGTGATTCAAATTCACAAAACCTCCAATTTGTGCTCGACCCAAGTGTGTCGTTGTGTGGATTGGTTTACTCATGCTCGTGGTTGGTTGAATGTTCTAAGTACTAGGTCACGTTCATATAACGTGGTTGGCTATTTACATTCCTCAGGTCACGGACCACTTTACCCATTTTTGGCCTACGCCATAAAGATCGGACCACCCATGGTCGATACGATATCATGTGGTATCAGAGCCTAAGTTTATACGGTAGGCTTTCTTTATTTCGTTTGATTTACCTTTAATTTTTTATCTACCACCACAATCTTCCGTACCTCTCCCCCCCAGTTGTTATATAAAAACAAACCAAAAAAAAAAAAATAGTGATAGGAAAAGCTCAAAAAAAAAAAAGGAAGAGCAGCAAAAAAAAACAAGAAATAAAAAAAAATCGGTTCATCACTTTACTTTGCTATTATCTTTGTAAGCCAATTTGTCTTCATTTTTCTAGTTATATCAAACTTCTTTAGACCATTCTCTAGCTACGGGTGAGTGTGAAGCGTCCACATACACATAATTGGTTGAGAAAAGAATTGGCATTTGTGTTTGAATCACTAGATAAAGCATTGAGTTTCACAGGAGCTTAGATTAGAGAGTGTTGAATGAAGTGAGACTATCATTGAGGGCCAAAAGTGTGAGCCTATTAAGTGAGGAGTGAAACACGAGGAAAAAAATAAAGAGAGAGAAAAAAGAGTGTGGCAAGAATTTGGTGAGGTTCCTATAAAAAAATATATATATATGTATATATATTTTACTAAATGGCAGAAAATCGAGATAAAGGAGTTGCTCAAGCAAGTGATGACAACAACTTGGGACAAACAATGCAAGGTGGGGTCAATGCATTCTATATGCAAGCCTTAGTGAGCCACTTTGAGAAGTTGCTTGATCGTAAACTAGAAGGACTTCATGAAAGATTGGATCGAGTCGAGAATCATATAGCCGGTCCAAGAGCTACAAATTAAAGATATGCTCTAAATCCACGTCCTCAACCCCCTATTTATAATGAGTATTTGGAGGATCCAAGCGATGAAGAAGAATATGAGGACATTCAGCTAAGAAGAGTGAATCGACCAAGTGATAGACCGAGACGACCTAGAGAAGAAGACAGTGGCCTAGGTGGAGTTAAAGTCACCATTCCTTCATTTAATGGAAAGAGTGATGCTGAAGTGTATTTGGAGTGGGAGATGCGTGTCGAGCAAATCTTTTCATCCCACAACTACTCAGAGAGTAAAAAGGTAAAATTCACAGCCTTTATTTTTTTTATATTTTTTTTTTTGCAAAAACCACCTAGAGGTGGGGGGAGCTTTTCCGAGTCCCTAGTCTTTCTATATTAAAACACACAAAATAGTTACAGGGGGGTGAGCTACCTCCCTAGAATTTCTAGTAAAGCCATAAACAAGGAGTACTACTCATTTACAAATAGAGCAATAATAAACAAAGAGTACTACTCCCTTACAACAAAAGACCCAAACAGGTGTTGTAGAAAAATTATGGCGAGTCAAAAGGTTTTTGTTATCCCACCACATCGTGGATCGCACAACACCTGCAAATAAATCTGTACAAAAAGGCCAAGCCAGAGTGTGTAATGTTCCAAAAGGATAAATAATGAACATAAGTATTAACGTGGAGATCATGTTTGTATGGCTGACAGCCTTTGAACCTGTGAAAGGGGTTCATAAGACCTGCAAAAGATATAACAGCAAACAACTAGATGAAGGAGATCAGCAGAAGTGACAAAACCAAAAGGTAACTAGAGAAATATTGGTCTCAACGTCAACCATATGGATGAGTAACCTCCAAGGAACCCATATAGGTGCAATCACAAAAACAACACTGAAAAGCTCAGATAGGACAACAAGTATAAGCAAAGAACTAATTAGTAATGAAGTACCCCTAATTTCAATAGAAAATATTTTAACTGAAATTAAAGGTACTAGTACTTCTGATTCTAATAGCAGGCAAGGAGCAGGCGTCAAGTCTAATCAAACCTTTAGGAATACCAGTGATATTATCAGGGGATAAAATCATAAGATGTTGGCTGAAACAGGCTTGATTAGCAAAATAATCGGGCACTTGGTTACCCTCTCTAAAGATATGTGATATCTTGAACTCAGTTTGGAATATAAGCTCTCTAATTTGTTGCAGCAAGTTTGAAGGTGCCATGGCCCTTGGGTTTATTGATTATGCTCTTGTTTGGTGGGATCAGATGCAAAAGGAATGGGTTAGGAATGGTGAACGTCCCATCACAATATGGGAAGAGATGAGAGCAATCATGAGGAGAAGGTTTGTTCCATCCTATTATCGTTACGAGCTTCACAACCATCTCCAATGTCTTACTCAAGGTTCCAAAAGTATTGATGAGTACTACAAGGAGATGGATATTGCCATGATTCGAACTAACATTATAGAGGACAATGAAGCAACTATGGCTCGTTTCTTGCATGGGCTCAATCGGGATATCGCCGATGTTGTGGAGATGCACCACTATGTAGAACTTGAAAAGATGGTACACCAAGCCATCAAGATGGAACAACAACTCAAGCGAAGAGGACTTTTGAGGAGGACTTCTAACTCGTCGGCATTCGATCCATGGAACAACAATCCTAAGAAAGACACCCCTTCTACATCAAGATTCAAGCAGACAGATCCTAATCATGGTGACCAAGTTGCTGCCAAAATGATACAACCCGAACCCAATATCAAGAAATCGTGATATAAAGTGTTTCAAGTGCCAAGGGAAAGGATACAAAGCAAGTGAGTGTCCTAATCGACGTACAATGATCTTCAACAATCATGGAGAGTTGGAAACTGAGAAAGAAATCACCGATAAAGAGAAATCATCAAAAGAAGATTGTGATGGAGAGTATGTCGAAGAAGGAGAATTGCTTGTTAGTAGAAGAACCCTTAGTGCCCAGATGCTGGAGGAAGATAATTGCCAAAGAGAAAACTTGTTCCATACACGCTGTCAAGTTCATGGAAAGGTATGTAGTATGATTATTGATGGTGGTAGTCGTTGCAATGTGGCAAGTATTGAATTGGTTCAAAAATTAAGTCTACCTACTATCAAGCACCACCGCCCATACAAGCTTCAATGGTTGAATGAGTGTGGAGAGCTGAAGGTGACCAAGCAAGTAAAGGTACTGTTTTCAATTGGAAGATATAAGGATGAGATTTTATGTGATTTTGTATCAATGAAAGCATGCCACATACTGTTGGGAAGACCATGGCAGTTTGATAGGCATGTAACACATGATGGATTCCAAAATCGTTACTCTTTTGTGCTTCGAGGAGAATCAATAACTCTCAATCCGATGATACCAAAACAGATTTTGCAAGATCAGATCTTGAGAGAAAAGAAAAGAGAGTGTGAGAAAAGGAAAGAGAAAGGAAAAGAAGAAAGTGAAAATGAGAGTGAAGAAAGAATGAAAGATTCGAAAGAGGGAGAAAAAGAAAGCAAAGTTATAAGAGGAAAGAAAAAGGAGAGAGAAAAAGAAGAGAAAGAGAATTTACTAGTTGCTAAGAAGAGTGAAATCAAGGAAGCTTTGTTTTCTCGACAAAACCTCATAGTACATGTGTACAAATAGGCTATGTTGAATTCTAACGACCTAACCTCTTCTTTGCCTAGTGTTGTTACATCTCTTTTGCAAGATTATGAAGATGTCTTTCCGGATGAGATGCCACCAAGTTTGCCACCCATTCGAGGGATAGAACATCAGATTGACTTCATTCCGGGAGCATCCTTGCCAAACCGCCCAGCATACCGTACCAATCCCGAAGAGACCAAAGAGATTCAAAGGGAAATCCAAGAATGGATGGCCAAAGGTTATGTGAGGGAGAGCCTTAGTCCTTGTGCAGTTCCGGTGTTGCTCGTGCCTAAGAAGGATGGCACATGGCGGATGTGTGTTGATTGCCAAGCCATTAACAACATAATAACAAGATATCGCCACCCTATTCCTAGGATAGACGATATGCTTGATGAGTTAAATGGTTCAACTATCTTTTCTAAAATTGATTTAAAAAGTGATTTTCATCAAATTAGAATAAAAGAAGAAGATGAGTGGAAAACCACTTTCAAAACAAAGCATGGGCTTTATGAGTGGTTAGTTATGCCATTTGGACTTAGTAATGCACCTAGCACATTTATGAGATTGATGAATCATGTTTTGTGTGCATTTATAGGAAAAATTTGTGGTAGTGTATTTTGATGACTTCCTTGTTTATAGTAGGACTTTGGAAGAGCATGTAACACATTTAAAACAAGTCCTAGAGGTTCTAAGAAAGGAAAGGTTGTTTGGAAACTTGAAAAAGTGTGGCTTTTGCACTAACAAAGTTGTTTTCCTTGGTTTTGTTGTGAGTAGTGAAGGAATCACAGTTGATGAAGAAAAGGTCAAAGCTATTCGAGATTGGCCAACCCCCACTACTATTGGAGAAGTGAGGAGCTTTCACGGCCTTACAAGCTTTTATAGGCGATTTGTGAAGGACCGTACCACCATGGCAGCCCCATTGAACGAGTTAACGAAGAAGAATGTGCCATTCAAGTGGGGAAACACACAAAAGAAAGCCTTTCAAGCTATAAAAGAGAAGCTTACCCATGCACCTTTGCTAGCCCTTCCCGACTTTGGTAAGACTTTTGCAATTGAATGTGATGCAAGTGGGATTAGCATAGGAGGAGTTCTTATGCAAGGAGGTAGACCAGTTGCATATTTCAGTGAGAAACTAAGTGGGTCGACACTTAACTACCCTACATATGACAAGGAGCTTTATGCATTGGTTAGAGTATTGGAAACTTGGCAACATTATTTTTGGCCAAAAGAGTTTATAATACATTCTGATCATGAAGCACTCAAGTATATTAAAAGTCAAAGCAAGCTTAGCCGTTGACATGCAAAGTGGGTAGAGTTTATTGAGTCATTTCCATATGTGATCAAGCACAAAAAAGGTAAGGAGAACATTGTTGTTGATGCACTTTCAAGAAGGTATGTTTTACTTTCAATAATGGATGCTAAAATTCTTGATTTTGAGTTTATTAAAGATTTGTATGCTAATGATGTTGATTTCAGTAAAGTGTTTGGAAATTGCAGCCTAAGCATTGGATGGGACAAATTCTATTTGCATGATGGATTTTTATTTCGAGCCAACCAACTTTGTGTTCCTAATTATTCTGTTCGTTCATTATTGTTGGAAGCACATTCTGGGGGTTTGATAGGTCACTTTGGTATTTCTAAGACTTTGGGAGTCTTGAGTAAACATTTTTACTGGCCAAAGATGTGTAGAGATATTAAGAAGTTTGTGGGAAAATGCATAGTTTGTCATAAGGCAAAGTCAAAGCTTAATTCCCATGGATTATACATGCCCCTTTCCTATTCCTAGTATACCTTGGGAAGATATTTCAATGGACTTTGTTTTGGGATTACCTAGGTCTAAATCAAGTTTGTAAGAATTGTCATTAATCCTTTCAAGGACTCGGAATGATCCATCCCCTCTTGGCATGATTAAAAGTAGCACTTACTCAAAAGGAGTCGTCCTATTCCTACTTTTAATATTTTTTATCTTTATCCTTTTTATGATTCAGATAATGAAGAGTCGAGGACGACTCCTTTTCAAGAAGGGGAGGATGATAGGAACACCGAGGGCGTCCAACAAGCAAAAGAAATTCAAAATCCAATGGACCGAGATTTAACCATTGGAAGTGGGCCAATGAGAAGAGAAAGGTTGAAGAGAATGCAAGAAGTAATTCAAGCCCAATCCAACTTAGTCTGTGCTAATGGGATCAAGTCACAGTCGGAGGCCCAACATGTGAGCTTAATTTCATTAATTCAAGCCCAAGGAAACCCATAATAGGAGCCCAACTCGTCCAAGTGCAGTCATGTAGTCAAATGACACCTTTCAAATACATTCAAAGTGCATTTATATACCAATTTTCGGATTCACATGGTCATGCATAGGTTTTACTCGTTTTTGACCAAGAATGATTAGTTTGTAGTCATTGTTGACCAAGTATTGAATATACGTCCACCAAGGAGTCACTTGGGAATATGAAAGGTTAATTTGAAAGTATTTTAGGCCTATAAAAGGCACATACCAGCCATGCATGCGGGATACAATCGAATTATTCAAGAATTGATCTAGTTTGTAAACTATTGAGTGTTCTCTTATTTTGGAGAGTTATATACTTGTTTTAGCTTTGGTGAAACATTTGCTTTCTCAATCTAGTCTATTAGATTGGTAAGTCAAATTCACAAAGCCTCCAATTCGTGCTCGATCCAAGTGTGTCGTTGTGTGGATTGGTTTACTCGTGCTCGTGGTTCGTTGAATGCTCCAAGTAGTAGGTCACGTTCATATAACGTGGTTGGTTATTTACATTCCTCAGGTCACGGACCACTTTATCTATTTCTAGCCTACGCCGTAAAAGATCGGACCACCCATGATCAATACTATATCAACTACTGTCTAAGTTATTCGAAATCAGCTATCACCAAACGAAACTAAGTTGAATTTGAGTTTGTGAGTGTGACAGCGTCTGTGAGTAACAACAAGCCACCGACTTTGTGCTGATCTTTAGGGGTGACATTATATGTCATGTGTCCTTATCCTATGCATGATCCTATTTCAGTCTAATTTGGATGTGCTGTTTGGTCTTTTGGTTGTATTTATGACTCCTCACCTTCACTTTTACAATTGTGGTTTGATTATCACAATGAAAAACAATAGGTGGAAGAGGCTGGCTTACAATGGGAAGTTGTGCTAACAACCCATATAGCCATTCTGCCTTAGTACTAGTCGTGTTCAACATCCATAACTTGACTTCAACAGTGGACAAAATAAATAAAATCCCCCTGTGTTTTAAATGTTTGTAAAAAAAACACTCTTATTATGAGAATAGGCTAAAAGCCCCCCTATATGTTGCAAAACTCAGCAACAAACACCGCTTTTGTTAGAAATTAACGGAAGGTGCATTATACGCACTTTTTGTGCACGTGGGGTATTTTTTAACTGGTTTTTACTTTTTTTAGATGTATTTTACTAAATGTCCTTTTTTTCATTTTGGTTTTGTTTTTTTATAATTTTTATAGTTTATATTAAAATATTAAATTATATTTAATTTACTTACTATTAAATATTAAATTAAATTATATTTATATTCAAATAATTTTATAATTGTTAATTATTAAATCTAAACTTATTTTTAATTAATTAAAAAATATATTTAATTACAATAATTATTATTAATTAGCCAAAATACTTAATTATTATTATTAATTACAATATTCTTAATTAAATAAAATATATTTTAATTAAAATTAATTAAAAAAATTTATAAAATAAAGAAAAACTCAACAATTTTTCCCCTTTTTCGCTGGAAACATTTTGCCCTTCAAGTACCTTAGTAACATGTCCAAAGCACTCCAATGGGTTCTGTCAAGACAACTACTATATCTAGCCAACTTTGAGACAAAAAAAGATATATATAGTCTCGTGTCGTTTTCTAGATACTGTAAACTCCTAATAATTTAGGAATACCTTAGTTGTGCAACCGAAACACCACTTTGATTTTTAAATAGAATTATAGAAGAATTGTATGGTGTCTTAGCAATTCTACTATTCTGATAACCAAATTTCTCAATTATCCTCTCAACATAGTGAGTTTGAGAAATGGTTATCCCATCAGTTGAACGAATAAACTTGATGCCAAGAATTACATCAGTCTCACCCATATCCTTCATTTCGAACTTATTCTTTAAAAATAACTTGGTTTCGATAATAATAGCTGCACATAATCCTATTAATAAAATATCATCTACATACAGGCATAAAATAATTATTTTATCTTTTGTAACTTTACAGTAAATACATTTATCATTCTCATTTACGAGTGAAGTCAAACGCAACAATAGTTTTATCAAACTTTTCATGTCACTATTTGGTTGCTTGTTTAAGTTCATAAAAAGACTTAACATGTTTACAAACTTTGTACTCGCTACCATGAGCTACAAATCCTATAGGCTAATCCATGTATATTTTCTCCTTCAGTTCACCATACAAGAAGGCTATTTTCATATCCATCTGGTGAATTGAGAGGCTATACACTGAAATAAGTGCTATAAGCACCCGAATTATAGTCAACCGAGCTACTGGAGAATAGGTATCAAAATAGTCTATTCCATCTCTTTGTTTAAAACCCTTATGCACCAACCTAGCTTTAAACTTATCTATAGTCCCATCAGGTTTGAGTTTCTTCTTAAACAACCACTTATACCCAATAGTAGTATACCCCGGAGGGAGATCGACTAGCACCCATATTCCGCTAAAATAATGGAGTCCATCCCTCTTTTGATAGCTTCATTCCACTACTTGCTTTCGAAGAAGCCATGGCATCTTTGAAAGTTATCAAATCATCCTCGATACAGTGAGTGATGAAGTCACTTCCAAAATCCTTCACAACCCTAGCTCTCTTACTTCATCTGGGTTCATATGACTCCTCATCAGTGGATTAGTGTTACTAGGATTGACCCCCACATTAGACATCTTTTTCACATGATCAGGAATTGATGTGGAGGCAAGTAAATCATCAAGTGGAACACTTGAGGGTATTCTTGTTTTCATAGGAAATACATCTTCTAGGAAAAAAGCATCATGGAATTCAACTTTTGCGTTGACCTCACTACCAAAACTTTTTGATTTAATAACCAGAAATCTCAACGCATAACTTGTTTCATATAGCTGAAAAACACAGCATCAACAATCTTATAACTCAATTTCTTTCTTTTGTGTTCTGGGACAAACACTTTTCTAGGCACCCCCACACTCGAAAGTATTTGAGGTGGTTCCTACCTTGACTAAAAAAAAGTATTGGTATTGTGTTTCAGACGAACTCTATTCAAAATATAGCAAGCCATATTCAAAGCCTCTCCCCACAAATACTTTGGTAACCCGAAGGTTAGTAGGAGATTGTTAATCATATCTTTGAATGTTCTATTCTTTCGTTCAGCTACTCCTTAGATGAAGGGGAATATGGAAGAGTCTCTTCAGGAATAATGACAAAATTTTGATAATATTCATTGAACTTACTCGAATCATATTCTCCTCCTCTATCAGACCTAACTCGTTTAAGTTTCTTACCAGTTTGGGTTTTTGCTTCATTTTTAAACAAAATAAATTTATCAAAAGCTTCATCCTTATTTTTCATGAGAAACACATAACAATATCTACTGCAATCATCTACAAAGGTGATAAAATATCGTTTGTGGTGCCTAGTCAAGCCCCATTAAACTCACAAATATTTTTGTGAACTAAATCAAGTATTTCTAAATTCCTTTCTATTGACTGATAAGATTTCCTAATTTGTTTAGCTTCTACACAAACTTGTCATTTGTGACTTTGTTCAATATTTTGACTAGAAATTAAATTCAAAATTCATCATTGATTTGACTGAATTAAAATTTAAATGACCTAACCTTCTATGCCACAGAGTAGAAGATTCTATATTCAATGTAATAGAATTAGAAATATTGTTTCTATTATTATTCTCCACTCGAACTTTGAACAAGCCATCGTTAAGTACCTCTACCAATAAAAATACCAAATTGCTCAATTACAACTTTATTAAATTTAAAAACTATTTAATATCTTTTACTAACTATTACAGAACCACTAATAATATTTCTTTTGATAATGGGTACATGATGAACTCTTTTCGACGACAGAATGCGCCCTGAAGAAAACGTCAAATCTACGTTTCCTATCCCAAGTACTTCAGCAAGATTGAAGTTCATTATGCTTAAGGTCCTTCCACGATGGCCTGATAAGACACAAAGAGAGATTTATCAGCACAAACATACACATTTACTCCAGTGTCAATCAACCAATCACAAGGTTCATAAATAGTTAGGAGTTCGGGTTGTACAGATATATAATCTTCAGTTGCTCCTAAGGTGCTTGCACCGACTAGAACCTCCCACAACCATGTTGACAGTTGCATACCCAGTTTTGGCCTTTTTATTAGGAGAAAGCTTGGCCTAGTGCCTAACTTGCCCACAGTTCCAGCATGGTTTGTTTGCTTTAGGATTTTCATTCTTGGTGGCTTTGCCTTTATTAATGGATTTTGAGTTCAAGTTAACCTTATTCACTTTCTATTTCACCATATCAAATTGGCACCAAGTTAATGTTCAACCGACATCTTGTGGGTCTTATTTCATAAGATCATCCAGAGACAGTCTCCCTTTCTAATGTTTGAGTGTGTTGGAACGGGTGACAAAAAGCCAATTGGATTGGCGATTTTGAGAATCATTCAAGCAATCTTTATTTAAGAGATGTTGTCCGGACGAATATGGTAAGTATTCATCTTTGGCACACGTATATGTTGTGCTTACCAAATTACGTCAAGCACTGCTTGGACGTTACAATAGATGCCCACAGACCACTTTAACAACCATGCAACAATTGGACTGCGCATTGGATGGCGGTCATGAAATAAACTGTTTAGGGGTGGGTCTATAATGTTCCAAGTCGAGGACCACGGGACTGGGTATTGAGAGTCCTACTGAGACTTTCATTAAGAGTCGCATTCATTTGATGGACTATCATGTTTCACAGGCGATAGACGTCAGAAGTCTATGCGATCTTAATGGGTCGATCCGCAAGATGTTGAATCGACTGAATTGACTCGCCAGAATCGTCATATGGAAGCCTTGGAGGCTTGGTCGATATGACTTGAGTCCCCAGCTCTGATAGTACAGGATAGTTCTCAGAATTGAGGAATCACGGCAATCACGCGCATGCGTTGACTGTATTTTGGATTTGTGCAAGAGGTTCATCATAAGCCTTGTATAGTACAATCAATATATGTAGCAAGGATGGTGAGTTCCAAGAAGAGGATCCGTCCCCTGTCAAAACGTGGTAGATGTATCTCCTATGCACTAGGAGATGTGTTAACGCTATATAAAACTATGGCGATAGTCATTGGTTTAATAGAGAAAAGAGATTCCTATGTCGAGCAATTTGGCATAGTGAGATTTCAATTATTAAGCATAGACGCCTAGTCCATGATGGAAACTGACACCCGATTCCATGTCCTAGACTAAGGCAGGGAGATGGTAGATGGAAGGTCCATACCCGTATGGACCCGAGAGCCTGAAAGTTCACATGGATATTCGCTTAGTCTCTAGTGCCATAGAGCGTTGCTAGACGGCCACCGATGATGACGGGCTTTCTTCATAAAGATTTAATCAAGAATTATTAATATAATTGGATTTAATTAATAATAATGTTGAACCTAAAGATCACGCACAAATCACCGAGAAGGGACGAGGAATTAATAGGAAATTAATTCCATAAGTAATTGGATTACTTGTAAATGAGAGGGATCCATTGGACAGATAAGTCCAAGGATAAATTAATTTAATTAATTTATATTGCGATTTTCCTTATTGTTTAATAAATTGGACTTATTCTTTAATAAAGACTTATTGGGCTCATATATTCCAATTAAATAATTGATGGACTTAAATAAGTGGGCTTTAATTAAATTGGATTTAATTAAGATTGATTGGGCTTTGAATTTTAATCAATGCCCAAACCCATTAATTAAGTTGGTGGAAATGATTAGTAAAACGAAATTATTGACTAACAAATTCACTTTTAGAAAGTGCCATGTTAGTCATCCTTTATTTTGAATAAAGGATTTTATTACTTTATGGATGGTTAAAATGAACCTAAACATATTTTAATGCATCCATATTTTAATGCATCTTATTTGGAATAACTAATGAATGAATACACAATACACAAAATAATTTCCTACACCCTAACTCCACCTCTCAGCCGCCCCTCTTGAATACAAACTTGGTGTGTATTGCTCTCCCTAATTTTCTTCTAGCGAAGAAAATTGAGGGATCCCGACCAGTGTGGGGTGGACGCAACTTTAGAGGGCTTGTACATTGAAGCCTTGCGTGCACGGATCAAACGAATGTGGTTCAAAGTAAATCAAAGAAAGAGGTCATTCTTGATTTATATTCTAGTACCTCTCGTATTTCATTCAACCATTAGCCTCGTTGATTTTATGTCGTTTATTTTGTTAACTACATCGAACGCCCGGGAACTCCAAGGGTACACCCCTTGAAATTATTGTTTTATTGTGCTTCTAATTTAATTTACGTGTTTTGTTATTACCGTTTTCGCTTGCGTGTTCCTGGGCCGATCCACGGTGCCTTTCATGAGTGTCATTCCAAAAATTTTCTAGGATTGAGGAAATTTGTCCATTATGGACATGACCAGAAACTTCTCAAGAAGCATCATCACAGCATCAGCCAGAGCATGCTGAAGGTTGATCATCTCATGAGTCTGTTCAGCTATATACCTATCCTCAACCATTTGATACTCATGAACTTGGAAACAAAATACTTTTCAAGCCCTAACTCTTCAGTATTATATTTCCGATCCAACTCATCCCACAGAGACTTAGTAGTATTAGAGTCTGGAGATGTCAAAGAGTGTATTCGACAGGCTCGCAAAATCGCTTCTAGGCCTATTCTATTCCTCTCTATCCACTGCGCTATCTCAGCAATTCTAAGATTGGTATCAGTAGGTTTAGGTCTAGTAACTTGAATCACTATTAAAAGTCTTTTCATTGTCAACCAATTTCTCATTTGTTGTTGCCTGCATTTGAAAAATTGGCCCCATGACTTATCTGATAAACCGGTTAAGTTGACTTTGGATGCGATCGGAATTGCAACAGATATCGGTTTGACCATTTTTAAAATCTTTGCAAACTGAAAATAGCAATTAGATAATTTCATAGAAAAGTCCGAGTTCTCAAAAACAATGTTTAACAAAACTATTTTAGACATTCCAACAAAAATTCGATTTTTCAGAACTTGTATATTTTCTTCAAAATTGTCGGAAATATTTCAATTTCATGTAATGAAACAATGATTAGAAATAAATAATTGAATTTGGAAATCAAAAGCAATAAAAGTCACGTTGGAATAAATAATATATATAACAGTTGGAAACGCAATTATACGACAAGCAAATTAAATAGTAAACTTACAAAAAGAATTATATAGTAACAATTCTCAGTCTAATGGTAATTCTAAATGTAGCCGAATTGCAAAATTCACTATTTGCCTTAAAAAAAAATATATGTCACGTATTAGTAGTGCACCGGGTACTACATAATTTTTCTCAGGATAAAACTATTACAACTCTTTCGATTTTAGTACTAAATCGAAGAACACCTCAATCTAACACTTAGAAGCTTGTTACGGAAATAAGAATCTTAAATTCTACAAATTTGATATATATATATATATAGGGAAAAAGATTCAAATAGTCCTCTATTTATGTCCAGAAATTATTTTGGTCCTTTAACTTTGACAATATTAGTTTTAGTCCTGTATGTTTTCATTTTGCTTAGATTCGATCCTTCATTTAATTTTATGACCATTTTGCCCCTTTTGGTAATAAAGCCTAATAGTCCATTTTACTACTCTAAAAACGGTCCAACATGCTTTCGAAATATATGGAATATTACATAGATATTATTCGTCCATCGAAGGAGACAACTGTTTGGGCTCTCATAGGATAGAGGACTTGACTCGTTGGGGAAATCCCCATAAACTAAGACATTTGAAAATACAAAGACTCAAAATTCAAAAATATTATGCTTTAAAGAGTTGGAGAGGAATTTTATAATGTTTTTCCATCTGCTTCATTACATCCTTATTTGTAGACGTTCGCGGAATTCAAATTCGGACTCCAAACTTTTTTTTTATGACGTCATTCATTTGTCATTACCGCGTCCTTTCCAACTATTGGTCATAATGTCTTGTCGGCCATGTGATTTCTAGCTGGCTTTCCTACTTTGCTGACTATTGGCCTTTGTCGTTTTCTGCAGACAGTCTTATCCTTGATTTTTCACATTCTTTATTTTTTACTTCTTTTTGTAAAACAAATTTCTTTTTTCTTGTCCTGGTTTGGTTCGGGTTTATTTTATGTGACCCGAATTTTTGTCCTAAACAAGGCTTCTCTTGTTTTTCATAGCAAGGGCATAAATGGTTATGCGATTGCCCAACATGCAATATGTTGCACGTCTTCATCCTTCTAGCTTCGATTTCCGGCAATTTATTTTCCTAGATTAACATCCTTTTCTTTTCAAATAAGCTCTCTGAACTCTGTGCTTTTTCCCATCATGGAATTTAACAAGAATGATCCATTCACTTTGTTGGAGAAAATTTTGAATGGCTACTTGACTTTGTCCATCTCAATAAGACTGACCCATAATCCCCAAGTTCTTCTACTAGACATACTCTCTTCACTAATGACTTATACTAGGGGGGCTTCCCCTGTGGCAGCTTTGATTTTATTAAAAGCTACGATATCTGGCCTCTGCGACTTCATGAAATGTAATGTTGGATGAAACCTTTTTCCTGCAATTTTTAGAGCAACTGATACGAATTTTATCTCTAGAACATCGTATCTTTTTATGGGGGTTATTTTGTCATGAATCCAAGACCGCTCTACTAATCCACTCCGGAAGTTTTGAAATTTTTGGAAAGCTCGGTGACATAGTATGAACTGAAGCAAGAGCTCCAAAATCATATCATTCTCTGACATCTTCTGGTTTGGACCCTTCTAACATATAGACCCTATTATGTTTTCCGAATCTTTCGACATGGTCTTGCCTAGATTCACTCCTTTGCAGAAAATTAGTTTTTCCTATATGCATTGATAATCCTGCCAAGCAGAAGAAGATATCAATTTATTAGTATTAACCTTAGAAGTGGCTATCATCGGCCTAAGGCTAATCTCTCCCTCTTTAACCCTAGAGGTGTTGGGTTGACTTGAACCATTAAGAGTTTGCACTTCCTGTGACTCAATTATTGTCGTTTCACCAGAGTCTGGTGATGGCCTTGTGCAATCGGTACTTGAATTCGACGCTACACGTCTAGAGCCTTGTACTCTAAAGGCATGTTTAGGGTTATGCTCCTTCAACGGGTGAGTCATCCATGAAGGTGATACCTTTCGGATTGGCAATCGTAAGTCATTCCATAGCGAGGTGGATGCTAATAAAGAACTCCTTATGGAGACCTGGACTATGTCTAGATTAGCTCTTTGAATTTGTCCGACAACTTGGCCATTCACCGCTAGCTGCCCGAACTTCTTGTCAAGCTCCTCGAGGTTTTTCCAGAGGTGCTTGAGCCTTAGCATGATGGAGTTTGCTTCAGATGCCTCCATCTCTCGTTAGGAAATCTGCAAGACCATTTTTATGAGATTTTATAAAGACAATATTATAAAAATAATATTGGCATTCAACTTGCTACCTAATAATACGAGCTTTCTCTATCTTTAATTCTAATTTATTTTTTATGAAAGCCCTAACATTAGTATTATCAACCTTTAAAGTAAATTTTTTAGCAAGTAAAAATATAGGCCATTTCTCAAAAGCCTATCAAACTGCAAAGAAATCTTTCTTGTTAATGTGCTAAACTTTGGCTTGTTGTTCTGAGAACAATCCACCTATATATCTACAAGGTTCTTCCCCTATAGCTGTATTCTTCATGAGCACTGCTGTCCATCTATAGTTATTGGCGTTTGTGTAGACTACCAATTTATCCTTGTCCTATGGTATAGCAAGCTTTGGTAGGTTACTGCCAACCTGTTTCAGCTCACGAACCCTTTTTGTGTGGATTCCTTCCCATTTCCACTTTGAATTTTCTGTTTTCTTCAGAAGTGGTCGTAAATCCTTCTTGTATCTTGCAAGATTCTTAATGAAGATGCTTGAAAAATTAACAACTCCCAAGAAGCTATGCAAATGCTTCTTGTCCTTGAGAACGTATGAAAAATTGTGGATTTTTCCATAATATGGTCCTGTAACTCAATTCCTGTTTCGTCAATAAGAACTCCTAGGAATTTAATTTTATTGACAACAATAGTAGCTTTCTTCACAGAAAGTACTAAACCTTTTTTATGGCATGCAACAGAAAGTATTTCAAAATATTTAATACGATCTTTCATATATTTAGATGCAATCAGTATGTCATCAATGTAGACAATCATAAATTCAAAATAATCTTTAAAAAGAATATTCATTTTTCTTTGGAATATCTGGGGTGCATTTGCTAAACCCATTGGAAGCACATTCCAGATATATTGTCCCTGTGGTGTGGAGAATACAGTAAATTTTTTTGACTCACTCTCCATCTTAATCTGATAAAACCCAGATTTGCAATCAAATTTAGAAAACACTTCTACTCCTTTAATGCAATCAATTAAGTGTTCTGTACTACGAATGTAATAACCATCAAACTCTAGTATTTTATTAATACCTTGATAGTTAATTATCAACCTGGGTACCTCTTTTTATCTCACCATGATTTCTTACCAGAAACCCAAGGCTACTGTATGTAGAGACTCCAGGTTCGATGAGTCCAAGACTGATATGCTCTTCGATAATCATCTGCATATCCTTCTTATCCTCCATGTTCATCTGGATAGGTTTGTATCAAACATCCTCGTACTTGCATTTTTCTTTGACTTTCAAAGTAGCCTCGATCTTATTCCTATCTCACCAGGCCAGAGGATTTTCACTAAAGTTCCTCTGGATAAGTCTCTTGATGTTATCAAGAGAAAGCTTGCTTTCCTTGTTAATCTCTAGCGATTTCATTTCCTGTAGTGCTTTCTTAAGGTTCCTAATTCATCAGATTCTTTGTAGATACTATCACTGTCGATGAGTCCTTGTTGCCTGAAAGACAAAACTACGTTACCAAATTTCCTCTTATCCTGTATTTTTGGATGAATTAATCTGGCATCAAAATCACTAAGTTTTCTGCGAAAATTTATAGGCATTATCCTATTAAATGCCCTTTTCTCTTTGCAAAACCTGTATTTCACTACCACAGTTAGTAGTAAAGATTAACAGATTCCTTTGATTATCTTGCACATATCTTGCAAATATTTGAATAAAATTGTTAGCAAGCAAGATATCGGCACCTGTATCATGAAAGTAAATAGAAGGTATTTTTACCCTAAATCAGGGTAATCCAAATGCTCATCCGATCATAATTTTGGCTTCTCTTATTCCCTTATTGAGTATTAGAAGTTTTTGTAAAAAATTCCTAACTGCAATAAAGGGTAAGGTTTCCCTTGCTTCTTTGGGAAAAACTCTAGGTTTTGCCGTACAAAATTCCTGATTCAAAATTAATAAAAGCTACAAAACGCTCTGTCTTATACTGATCATACAACATAACAATGGATATGTATATAGAAAAGGGACTCGTCATTTTAATCCTTATGGTAACACCATCAAAACTGAATTCCATTTCGTTACCTTTTCTTCCCATGATTTATGATATTCAAGGAAACTTAATCCCAAAGTCACACACCCATTTTCTTGTCCTGCAACACCTGCAACTAGGATTTCATGGCTTGCTATTTATAACATGCTTCTTATCTACCAACAACAGGTTGTTGCAAATGATATAAGTCATCACAAGAGAAAAAAATTTCCTTCTTATTGATGTCAAATGTAATTTGTATTTCTTTCCATCCTTCAGGGCATCTAATTTTTATGTTATCTACCCTAATCTCTTGAGGACTTAAAGCTCTTAATAACTTTTTCTTCTTTGCTTTGTAGCGTTAATCCTCTCTTCTGAAAAGGACATCCTGCTATTAAACTCATCTAGAGCTAAGTGTTCGATCTAAAACTAGGTGATCTTTTATAGCAATATGACCACCTATTCTAGGTATCCTAATCAGATCTAGTGTCATAACCTTAGCGAATTCCTTGAATATTCTAGCAATCGCATTATACTCTTTCTTAA
Organism: Sesamum indicum; assembly: GCF_026168435.1. Lineage (NCBI taxonomy): Eukaryota > Viridiplantae > Streptophyta > Magnoliopsida > Lamiales > Pedaliaceae > Sesamum > Sesamum indicum. Next base: position 3,001,989 of record NC_142669.1, read on the forward strand.
GGAACAAATCCGAATGATGTGCATTGGAAAGGGCATAAGCTATTCTATAAGTTATAGAATATGGTTTAATACCTTCTTTCATTAGATCTTTCCTTTTAAAATCTTGATGAAGGGTTAAGACTCTACTGAAAAAATCTTGGTCTGCTAGGTTGTATGCAATTCTAGGATGAATGTCAAATATTAATTTTCCTGCATACAGATTACCAATCATTATTCCAAGACAACCATCTCTTAGGTTATTGACTCGGCTATCCATTATAGATACATGTGTTTCTGAATCAATTCCTTCTTTAAAAGTTGCTTTATTACTACTTGAATAGTTCCTATGTAGATCTATTTCATGTTAAAAGCTACTTCTTCTCTAAACTTACTTAATTCTTCAAGAATGTCTTCTTTAGAAATTAGTTGCATTTCCATCACATTACCAATAAGTTCAATTGGTATAGCAAACTCACCTGAACTTTATAGATTATGTGATTCTTCCTTTGGTTCAGGACTTTCTCAATTCCTCCAATCTCGAATCCATGGTTTGGGCTGAGGTTGGAATCTTGTCGCATGATTCTTTCCATAGTTTTATTTGACACTGTGGAAAAGAATGCTAACAGGCTTTCGAACGTTTGAAGCTTATCTCCTTCATTGTAATTATTCTGACTCGAATGAAGATCCATCCGAATCAGTCTCTATTTCCTCCTTATAGACACTTTCGTCTGACGGAAGGCCTTCGAATCGGTAGATGGGTACCAAATCGCCATAGTATACTACGTCTAGAATATCATCCGTGGATCTAAATTTTCTCAATTCACCATGTTTCTACGGGCAGTCAGGAGATATATGTCCTTTTGCTCCTCAAGTCCAGCAATTGCAGTCTTTGAAACTTTCATTGGCTGGTGTATGGGCCCGTCTGAAAGTTCTTCTTGTGGGGTTTTTCGGTGGACCTTGCATCTGTTCATCTAGATCCATGGCATCAAGCCCTTGTTGGTCCTGTTTTCTGCCCAGATTTGCATGATCTGGCCTTTGACTTGGACCACCATGATCTTCATAGGGAAAAAGTTCTTGTTGAACTCCTAGGGTAGGAGTCACTATTTTGCTTCCTCCTTTTCCTTGGCTCGCTTGATTCTCCTGTAATAGTTGGAAAATCATTGTTATCACAACAGAGAGGTGTTTGTTTGATTTCACCTCTCAGTCTTTTCATGTTTTTTTGAATAGATGCTTGATAACACCAATCCTTCAATTTGTCTTTAAGGAAAGACATTTTTCTTGGAACTGAATCTAGCTGTCCTTCAAGTACTTTGTATGACTGGATCAACATTTCCCTCCATGGACTGCATATTTTTGTAAAGATCATTAGAGCTATTACTTCTGTTGCTACTCCACTCTCAAACAAATACTTATGATGCCAACATATATATTCATCTACGGCGCAAATACTTATTAGTTCGAAGCTGAAGAGAGCTTGTGTATATTCTTTAACCTTTTCTGCTCTACTTCCTTCGAAGTAACCATCTCCGATGAAGTGTATCTTGATAAGCTTTCCTAGCCGGTTTACTATCGCATTTTTGAATCTCCAGCAAGGATACTGGTTTTGGTATCTTCTAGGCTACTATCCATTCGATCTTTCACAGAACCCTCCAAACTTAACTCCACCACTTTTATGAAGTTTTCTTTGTCGAGTTCTAAGGTCGTTGTTCCTATCTTGATGGTTGCAACCCATTCATCTATCAACTTCTCGGTATTTCGAAAATTGACAACATCTAGTTTAAGTATAGCGCCATATGGATGCAAGGGCTGGAGCATGGTCCTTGTCCAAGGTGTATTTTCAGGCACTCTTCTCAGATTTTTTTCCTGGATTTTCTTTTAGTCTTGTTCCCGCGAAATTTGGAGTCGCATCAGTGCGGAAATCCACACTTTCTCTCATCAAATGATCCTATGGAGGATCATTGGAACCTGTGCTTCCCTCCGGTGGTGGTAGTGCTGGAGTGATTTCATTAATTTGTATATTGACTAAATCCACAATCCCGATGTAGGAAAAGGATTCTGCCAATTCTTGTAATATGATAGATCTGCTCTTGTCACCTCCATTATTTTATAGATCTAATGGATGCTATGATTATATCTTCTCTAGTCTTTGGCTTTGGAATCTCCGTGGCCTTCCCCTTCTAATGTAGAAGAGGCACTATTCCAAGGGCGTCCCTAATTCGTTCTTGTTTTCATTAGATGTCTCAGGGTTCTCCCTTTGGTTTCTCCTCAGATCTGCAATAATTGCCTTCAGATCTGTAAGATCCTTGTGTAGATCGGGAAGGATCTTAAGGACCTCGTCCACCTTCTGGCTCAAAGATTCTACTTTCATAGATATATGAACTAACCTATATCCATAGTCTTGAACTGTCTTTTTTATCTCCCTCATATCTTGAGAGATCTTTGATGCATTAGGTTCGAGTTCTTTCCAATCAGTTCTTTTAATCATAATTTTTAGAACTGTAATTATGCAGGAATTTACCCGTTCCGCTTCTCTTGGCTAGGATTTTACCATGGACTTCGATGGAGTGTAAACGCCTCACTGCATTTCATGGTAGTATCTGTCGAACTTCAAAATTCCTCTGCCATTGTTGTTTTTCTTCTGACGTGAGAAGTTTTGGATCAATCCTCTTGGGACCGTAATCATATTTGACAAGAATTTCCATGACAAATCCCCTTCTTTGTACTTTCAGAATCTGAAAATATTTCATGTTTTCATTGTAACTCGAACTTTTGTTTGGTTCTATTTTCTCTCAAAGAGTCTCCTCCATTAGTGGAAAAATAATATCAAAATATAATATAAACATTTATTTTTTCAATAAACCTAAGCTCTAATACCAGTTCTGGTGAGCATTAACAAAAAATTGCGAAGTGAGTGCATATGTACTAAAACTGCCTTTTAAAAGTTGCATAGCGGTAAAATTGTTCAAAAATCCGTCAGAGGACCAAAAAAAGCAGTTTTGAAAGTTACTGGACCTAAAACATTATGGACATAGTTATCAGACTAAAATTAAAATTAGGCATACTTAATCGACTAAAATAATACTTTTCCGTATATATATAAAGAGAGAGAGAGAGAGAGAGAGAGAGAGAGAGAAGGGTAGTGAGAAGAGATCGAGAGTTTGTCGTTGTGTTGCTCTGAAGAAAGTGAGAAATGGCCTCGCCTTTTTATAGACATGCCAAAACTCACCTCTTAATGACCTCTTAATGCAGCACATTTAAAACCAAAATTATGGCATTGATTCCCATATGAAACAACCACAAATGAGTTTTAATTTTTAAAACAAAACTACAGTTGGGTTCCAATTTCAGGTTTTTAAAAAATGGTGAATAGCAATTTATCCCCCTATGATATTAAAAATGAGCATATAACTCCCTATGGAAAAAATATAACAATATACCCCCTATACTTTTTAAAATGAAGCAATGTACCTCCTCATACAGGGAGATAGGTTGCTTCATTTTAAAATCATAGGGGGTACATTGTTGTATTTTAAAAAATATAGGGAGGTAAATCGCTATTTATTTTTTCATAAGAGGGTAATTTGCTTATTAAAAATATCATAAGGGGGTTGCTTGTATTTTTCCCTTTTAAAAAATAATGAAATCAGAAACTAAAACTTCAATAAGTAAAAATTGAAATTTATTTTTTCAATTGTTAAATATAAATCCAAATATTTTGACTGCAAACAGATATATTATAAGACTGAGACAATTGCCCAAACATTCGATGCTCATCGCTCGAAGCCGAGCTAGGGCGCGTGTTGGGTACCCCCATTTTCACTCTAGTCTCCATAACACTTCCAACTTAAATTTGAATTTGGACTTAATATAAAGAGTTTATAATTTTAATAAACTTCCTATGTATGATAGAGAAATATGAGTGTATAACACTCACTCCCACAATATCTTATGTACTTATCGCTTCCCATCATTCTCCCATCATTCTTCAATGTGGGACAAATATTTTTTCTCTTTTTCTCAACCTAATCTATGAATTTCATGTAATATTTATTAAAAATTACAACACAAATTACCTCTCTATAGAAAAAATTAAAAATTTACACCCTATATTTTCTAAACTACAGCAATTTACTCGTGTTTTTTAAAGTGAAACAATTTATCTCCCTATACAAGGGAATAAATTGCATCATTTTAAAAAGTACAGCGAATAAATTGCTAATTTCTTATAAGGAGTAATTTGCTCATTTGTAATATCACAAGGGATAAATTGCATCAAACTCTTTCTTTTTAATTTCACAAATTTCAGAGAAATGAAATCAAATTTTGAAGATTGACGGAAAATGACATGTACGAATTGTGTACCCTTAACAATTACAAAAACACACATTATTATACGGCAAATTGTAAGTAACCTACCTTTAATATGAAAAATAGATATTACCCCCTTATAAAAAATAAAAGAGCAATTTACCCCGTAATCTTTACAAAAAGGTGCAGAATACCCCTTCATGCGAGTGGTATTGTGCACACACGAAGTTTCTTTTTTCTAATTATTTTATCTTTAATTTACAGTTATTGGATTTTATATGATATAAATCACCTGTCCAAATCTTATATATTATTTATATATAAAAATGTAAAAATTAAAAAACAATAAATACAGAAAAAAGAAAAGAAAAATTCGTCGTTTCTCACGTAGTGCCCCCCCCCCCCGGCTTCCTAGACTTGCCTGTGCCTGCGCCTCCTCCTTTGCCACCAGCCCCTTATATTTTTGTAATTTTTTATTTGAAAATATTGTATATATGTATATCTATACATGTGCATGTCTATTTTATGCATTATTCATTATATAAATCTATCTTTATAATTTTTATAAATTCATTGTTGTAACTTAAAAAAATATAACCCTTTGATCTAATTCAAACAGATATAAGTTATGAAGTCCGACCATTGTCCACTGTCATGAAGTCCGAGCTCGGAGGGTTCCTCATCGGCGGCATATTTGAGCAAATGATGCCACCGGAGGAGTCTCTTCGCCAAGTCATGTACTTCAAGGCCTTGTTTACTAAGCCGGAAATGACGGGATATCCGCGTTAATCGGGCAATGCCCACCGTTCACTTTCCATTTGCGTAGCCCGGGACGAAACGGCAAGGCCCGGTAGTGGGCTGGACAACACCCCTCTTCTGAATCCGGAATTGGGGGCTGGGATTTGAATCCCGTCCATTCATCCCACCGTCCCTCGCCTGCGAAATTTACGTTTGTATCCTTGCTTTTCTACCGGAAATGACGCCGTTGTCCCTGCTCACCTACCGACTTCATTTCTTCTGACTTTTCATTTCCCACCAACGCGTCCCCCGTCATTTCAGATCTTCACTCTACAGGATAGCTTGTGCAACCACTCTTCTCTTCTTCGTGGCGAGGTGAGTTCTTCCAGTCCAGATAGTTGCACGCTCCGCACACCGTGTATGTGTATCTAGTTCTACTCGTATTTCATATATTTGTCACTGATTTCATATTTCTGGAATCGTTAACGGATTTTTTCTCTCTCCATTTCTAACTGCAAGATTCTGGGTCGGAGTTCTGTTACGCGTTCTGAAGTCTCCCGTCAGGCGTCCTCCGTCGTCTTCTTCGGTTAGGTCGGGAATAGTACGGATCCGACGGTGAGTTCGTCTGAAACCCTACGCGTACTCTTTAACTTTGTTCCTGCAATATTTACTAACTTGTCATATGCTATGAACTCCATTCTCATATTCTTGGTCCGTTAACGCTCTTTCGTCTATTTTCCCATTTTGTAACCTCTTACCCCTCGTCGCTCGCCTGATTTCGTTGACTTCTCTTTCACACCACATATACCTTGAAATATTAACACTTTTTACTTCATTGCATATTCTATTTGGTACCGTCGTCACCTATATTTAGGTTGTGTGTTCAGATCTAAAGAATCTTTTCCCCCCACCTCTTTTCCATCATTCTGCTCTATCAACTACTTTCGTTCACAGTCAATTTCATGGTGTACTGTGTTTCCTAAAAAATTCCTATATTGAACAGTCCATATTTGGTATTTAGGATGAGGTCTTTCGAAAGAGTTACCTTGGGTTTAATAATTTTACAACAAATCATGGACGAGCTTGCCGTTGCTTTGACTATATTTTCTTATGTTACCAAATACCTTGCCCGTCGAAGCCCTACCCGACGTGTACGGAGGGCCAGAAGATACGTCATGAGCACTCAGATACCGGACCAGATTCGCCATCTACATAGGTTGGTTTCCGTTTCAGACGAATCATGTCTTCACAATCTTCGGATGGACCGCAACACCTTCGGTCGCTTGTGCTACATGCTTCAGTACTCAGGTGGTGTGACCCCGACGAAACACCTAACTGTTCCCGAGCAGGTAGCTATTTTCCTAAGCATCGTGGCCAAACAAAAAAAGAATAGTGTGGTGAAACATCATTTTATCCGTTCCGGCCGCACGATCCACAAACATTTCCACCGTGTGCTGAATTCAGTCATTAAGTTGTACAATGTCCTCTTGGCTAGGCCAATTCCCATTACCGAGGACTGCGTCGACCTAAAGTGGAAATGGTTCAAGGTACATGAGTTGTTCTTTGTTTCGTCCCCATTGCACACATCATTTTTTACTACTCTATCCTGCTCCTTTTCTTACTGTTACATTTCATTCCCCTTGACGATTGAACTCCATTGTGTAGGGATATCTGGGGGCCTTGGATGGGACTTTCATTGACGTTCGCGTACCTGAACATGAAGAGCGAAGGTACCGAACCCGCAAGGGTCATGCTGCTTTGAACGTTCTTGGTGTTTGCAACCCAAACATGCAATTTATTTATGTGCTTTCCGATTGGGAGGGAAGTGCGGCGGATAGCCGTGTTCTCCGTGATGCCGTACACAGACCCGGTGGGCTAAGAGTGTCATCAGGTCTGTATCAAGTATCAACCACTTTCCTATGTCTTCTGTACATCGTTCATAGTACTGTTGCACGTTGAATTGCACTCAAATACTACATAACCGCATGTTGTGTCTTTTGTAGGTCAATACTACTTGTGTGACAATGGCTATGCTAATGCGGAAGGCTTCTTGACTCCATACAAAGGTGTTCGCTACCATCTACACGAGTGGGACACCGGTGTGAGAGGACCCCAGAACTATTGCGAGTTTTTCAATCTTAAGCACGCGTCTGCGCGTAACGTAATTGAGCGTACGTTTGGGTTGCTTAAAATGCACTGGGCCACTCTGAGGAGTCAGTCATTCTACCCCATCAGAATCTAAAGCAGGATTATCTTGGCCTGCTGCTTACTACATAATTTTCTAAGACAACAAATGCCTGATGACCCGCTGGAGCATGATTTACCGACGACCGGACTCGATGAGTTGGATAACGAGCATGAAAATGTCTGCAACATAGAGACGAGCCCCATGTGGACCAGTTGGAGGGATACACTGGCAACGTCCATGTACAACGACTGGACAGGCTACCGTTCATGATCTATTCTTACACAATACTCAGGCCGATGCTTTCGTTAGGAACAGTTTTAATCCATTGTCTCCAACATTAAACTTGTTATTTGACATTTCAGTTGTAATCACTATAGTGCAGTGGCATTCCGTGTAGCGCCAGTCGAGATGACCTCGTCTTAACGAATCTGTCCTAGTTCCGCGTTGTTCTAAACAGTCCCTTTTTATTTTGTTTCGATTCCTACTCGTTCACATTAAATCTTGTCCCTTCGTTCCGCCTCCTTCCTGTCCAGTTTCTGTTGTTTTCTAGGTGTCATGTTTACAATGCGTTTTATATTTTATGTTCTGATAACGTCCTTGACATATATCCCACTGTGTTGATATCGTGGATCTAATGATGCATTTTTCGGTGCAGGTTTACGCACGGTTGGACATTTGTTCTTTAATCATAATATGGAACTTGGTTCTGATGAGGGTAGCAGCATGCCGCGCCGTCGTGGTGCGAACAAAGAAAGGTCTATGGGCCGCCGCATGTGGACTATTATGGAGGAGGAATGTCTTGTTGCAGCGCTGAGGAATCTGGTGGTTATAGGTTGGAAATGCGATAATGGATTCCAGACTGGGTATCTTGGCCAGTTGGAGTCTTACATCGCGAAGCACTTCCCACAAGCCAATATCAAGGTGAACCCACACATCATCTCAAAACTGCACGTATGGAAAAAAACAATACTCGACCCTCACCACTATGCTTACAAGGTCTGGCTTTGGTTGGGACGAAAGTCGGAACATTGTAACCGTTGAAGATGACGCAGTCTGGGATGATTACGTGAAGGTACGCACGTAAATTTATCGTCTTTTCTATCCTATAGCGAATGGGTGCTACCGTCCGTTACAATTATTGTTAACGTCCTTAATATTTCTGTTCCAGTTGGATCCATCTACGAAGGGGATGAGACAAAGGGCATGGCCATTTTTCCCTGCGTGGCGCGAAATTTTTGGCAGAGACCGTGCAACTGGAGAACGGAGCATGAATCCATTTAAGGAGGCCACCGAGGTTACGAACGAGGAGACTGCAGAGACGCAAGAGTGTAATGTGCGTCGTGACGCTGGCATTGAGGAGCCATGTGATGTATGCCTTGGTGATGAACTGGATTCCTCTTTCATTCCCAACGTTGATCGCACTCAGAATTCATCCAGTGCGGTGAAACGAACTGGAGGATCATCCTCGAAAAAACGCACAGAGAGCGAGGTGGGCGATGGTTTCCCCAGATTGGTTGAGATGGTTACTAACTTCTGTGAATCAACCGACGCGCACTTGGAAGACTGACCAGGGTCCTAGAGAATGAGTTCGGAGATCCGGAACACCGTTCGCTCATCTTGCAGCAAGTCAGAGAGCTAGAAAGCTTGGATGAGAACGAATAGTTGATTGTGGCAAACAAGGGATTCCAGGACCAAGTTTGTTCGGCTCATGCTGGCAGGCAAAATCTAGTGTGTTCACGGCTGAATGGTTGTGCTGCCTGAAATGTCACTCTCTTTTTGTACTTACCCCCAACTGTCGCTAAGCACAAACCAAGTATTGTTGTTTTATTAGCTCTGTGAAAATATCTTCGGTATGCTATATATTTATCTACTGAACAATGCTTGTAGAATCTTGCACCCGATGTTTATGACTGCAGTTGGTGTTTTCCAACTGCATTTGCTACGCAGATATGCATATCATTACATAACATGTGTTTGTTGTAATGTTCTCCCAGTTTTTTTCCCTTACCCATATTTAGAACGGTAAAATTTGCAATTTCAAAGGCGAAGTGGTCAGGCGCATCATGTGCTACCCAAACCACGTGAAGTAAAATCGGGGATGAACATAAACATACTTCCATACTGTTCGGCGCATCATTTGCCACGAAAACAACATCTAGTAAAACCTTGGATTAACAAAACTTCCAAACTGTTCATCAAGCGATTAATGCATGTACTTCCGTGCATCAATTATGGGTGATGAAAGGTTAAGCCTTCGTAGGCAATATTGCAACCTCTGACTTCCATTCTTAACCGGCCACCGTCATTCGTCCTCCGAACTGGTAACCAAATCAATTACCTCATTCTCTCCTTCATTGTGTAATCTCATAGAACCTGTCCTAGTTCCGCCTTCCATACAATCACCCCCATTGTCAGAGCTGGTTCTGTCAGATGCGGTGACGTCATCGCCGCAAAAAATCTCCTTCATCTCCCACCACCTACGTTCGCCCGCGTAGAGATATGCCCTAGCGAATGGGGTGGCCTTCGTGCGCCGAGTTTTGGCATGAGAACATTATTTTCCACTTAGTTACTGCAATTGTACGGAATCAACATACACAAAATTAAAGTCTCAACTTGTAACACATACCCGGAATATTCTCCTCCACGCTTCCTCGTCGGCAAGCACCGATTTGTGTTCTCGTCCCATGTTATACTCCGATCCGACAGAACTTTTTTGAACGTGTCATACCTCAACCGGACGAGTCGAAGCTTCTTCTTGTAAAAATTCATCGTCCAATGTCGTCCGACCAAATTTTCTACCTGGGTGGCAGCGCAATTCAACGATGCCAAATTTGTTATGCGTCAATCAGACTGCGGCCTTCCTTGCAGAGCTTGGTACGCCAGTGCATTGACGAACACATCGTCAACCTTCTGCGTCCATTGTGCACTATAGAAGTGACGGGCGTGTCCCATTCGTCCCCGTCTTGGCATTGTGGTTATGTGGCTGGCTCTACAAACGGGTTAAAATAAATTTTCGTAACGGCCGAGTCTGTATTGTTTTCGAACAGGTGGTGAATAATAGTACAGGGCATGAGATTGCTTCTGTGGGGCAGTACACAATATAGGCGGTGACGCCGTATTTATCGCGCAACTGCCCAACTTCCCTTTCGTCCACTCAACCCACCGCAATTATTACTGTATACGCACGTAATTATAACTCTTTCATATTTTATTAAGAGCACAAAACATAAAATACGCTCTGCTGCAAATGATGGACGTAAAGCACAACACGGTAAGTTCAATGTTGTGCTGTGAAAATCGACCTTAATATCACCACCAACAACAACAGCTAAATTCAGTTTAAGAAGGTTATACCCATACTTACAAATAAATATATAAAAGCAATTTTATTATAAAAGTCAAATGCAATTTAAAGTAATCGTTGCACTACATTTACAAATAAAAAATACATATGACAAATGCACACCCGTTCGACAAGTACATTTGCGTCGTCTGCGACGACCATGATTATCTCTTTAATGGCCCCGTTGATGTTCTCGACCATATCGGTACAAGCATTTCACCGAAATTGGACTCGCAATGGAGTTTCGAGATGTTTGGGTGAATATGCTTCCATGGATGTACGATCAGACGGCGTCCGTAATGAGATAATGGTATATCCACCAATGCCGCCGTGCGTGAGATAGTGGTATATCCACTATGATTTGCATGAGATAGTGGGATATCCACCACAACTGTCTTCATTACGGCAGTCATATATCTTTCGGGAATATCGTTGGACCTATGTTCCGATCTTGCCGGATAAGTACACCTGTAGCGTATGATTTACAATGGGCTTGTACCCATATTGGAACGGAAATTGACCAACTTGCTCCCAATGCAAAATGTGCCGACAGAATATGGGGGGAATGGAATGAGTCTGGAAGGAAGAAGAATGCAATGCTCCAAGATGGTTTCGCACTGAATATTGGGTTTCTGAAGCCTTCAATTTATAGAAGTTGGCAGGTGAGTATGTAGTAAGCTGTGTACATGATTCATACTTGCTGAGTCACAGTGAGGGACGCAGCACTGCAGCATCACGAGAAAGGAGCAAAAGGCTAGTCATGGTCACGGCGACACGCAAAGCCTGCTGCATCCCGCTGTAACCATTGTTTGATTCCATATAAGGCAAATGCTTTTGCAGACATGCAGCCTTAACATTAAGGCTATCCGCTGCAGTGTTTACACTGTTGCACCACCATTCGGATGGGAAAAACAACCATAAACAGGAATAAGTGAAGCAGTGGGTCCAATTATGTTTTGGTCCGGTCACAGCTCAAATGGACAGTAAGCAACGTGTCTCGTGTTCAAAGCTAACCGTTTGCATTATGCTGCAACTATACATGAATGGCATCCTGGTTACGTCAAACTTCCTTCGCGCAGTGAGCCCATCCGGAAGTAGCAGAACAGAACTATTTGAGCAGGTGGTGCTAAACGACGAAGTAGCGTGGTTGTGGATATTACGTTTTTCTATTCTTCAGTTCCTTCACGTCTTTATTACATAGTGGTCATATGTGATATGTTCTGTTTTTGCATTGGCTGCTTACCAGTTTTTCTTGAAATTTAAATTGATTTTTGTTTACGACCATTGAATCGATTTGGCACGGTTTTAATGAATAAGTTAAATGAGAACGGATGAATTAAAATGTAGCCGAAAAGGACTATCTTGTAACAAACATTGCCGGAAAACTAACGTTTTGCAAACAACCACTACGACTAATCAATTCCATATCATAAGAAATGTTATCCGTCCAAGTCCAAATAAGCGAAGACGCGAACCAAAAAGTCAAAAGGTGACCATAACCCACAAGACAAGCATATGCAATTGGCTGACAACAAACCACTTTCCTTCATTCATCGTCCTCGCTGGACACCAAATCAACAACCTCAAGCTCCGGCTCCGTCCTTTGTTTCTTTTCCAAGAACACAATATCTGGCTCGTCATCACTGGGCTCGTACTCATCAATGTCATTGGAATTTCCCTGGAACAACCTGACCACAATACCACCGAAAATTATCTCCAACTTCTCCCACTTTGGCTCCCCGAAGTAGAAGTATGTCTTGGCGAACGAACACTCCTACGAATATGCAAATTGTCATTACGCAATATCACACATACATAAGCATGCCCAAAAAATAACCGGTAACACACCCATACCCATATGAGTCTCCTCCACTGTGCCATGCCGCCGGTCATCCGATTGCTTTGTCTATTCCATGTGATACCGGGTTCTTGGAGCACCTTGGTAAACATCTCATGACGGAGGCGCAGCAGATTGAATTTGTCACGAAAGAAGTCCAAACTCCATGACCGCCCTGTTAAATCCCGTATGGCTTGCGCCGCCGTGCCCAAGGAGCCGTAATCGGGGGTCATACGGTCGGAATGGTTCCTGCCCATTAACGTGTGGTAGTATAAATAGTGGCAGAAGGTGTCGTCTATCTCCTTTGTCCACGTCTTCGTGTAGAAATACTTGCTCTGACCCATGGGAATTCTGCGCTGCGGCATGGTGGCAAACGAAGAGTTGGAATGATGCAGTGGCTGTTGTTGGGTTGTAGAAGGAGGGTGAAATGAATTGGGGGGAGCGATTAGGGTTTTAATATTGGGTTGAAGGGCGCGTACTGAAGGAGAAGTGTGGGTGACCGTCTATCTACCGAGGGGTGAATGCAGTGTGGCAGGTAATAATGACGAAGTCTGAATACACCCGTCCTTTCGACTGTGCACAAATACATTGGAAAATGGGGATTAGATGCAACTGAGGCTTCATACCGAGTATTATTGCAACCGGCTAATATTTACGTACAGATGCATGCGGTTTTAATGTGAATATGGGGACTGCTTTCCGTGTGTGGGACTGTTGTCATTAGGAACCCGAAACTGCTAAACCCTCAACGGTTGTGGCAAATAGACACCTTATACAAAGGAATACCGTCGTGGACAAACAGCAACGTCGGAGACACGTAGTGGTACAATAAATTTTGATCGTCTTTTATGGAGTAAACCGGCGAATATCGCAAATAACAACGAGGTGAGGATAACATATAAAAAATTAAAAGAGGATGGTTGGTAGGCACAATCTTACATTAAAGCATAAACGAAATCATGACGGATCACTTGGAGTAACTGCAGTTCACATTGACTCCATAGAAACTAGATAAACATAAAAGTAAAAAAAATGTACGACAACGAAATTGAAACCAAGAAACGCCTACAACAGACCATCAACAAACATCCCCGATACAACAAAAATCTTTTTTTTTTCCATTAATGGCTTCGGAACCAACATGTGGAGAAACCATAGATGGCTGTGGGCATCTGAGACATGCTGCAGTCAGCAATCATCGTGGCTCCTACATTCAGCATTCACCTCCGACCCATCTGCGGGTTTCGTTCCCAAGCACAGGACGTCCGATCCAGTGTACCCATCAGAGCTGGTCTCACCAATATCGTCAATGGTCACACGGAAAGAGACAACCTCACGCCCACAAAATATATCCCTTAGCTCATCCCAGTGAGGCTCCCCAATGTAGTAGTATGCTTTGGCGAAAGAGCATTCCTGCAGAATACAGTGGTATCGAGGCAAAAAGTTATAGATCTGAAACAAAATGATGAAGAGAATGCAGATGGTTGAAGACATACCCGCATGATCCGCTGCCAGTCTTCCCTTGGTCCGGACATCCTGTTCGCCCTATGGTTCCACCGAATGTTTGGTTCCTGAAGCAATTTCCCGAAAGTGTCGAATCTCAACCACAGGAGGCTCAATCTGGAATGGAAGAAATCGTAAGACCAGGAATGCTCGGCGTACCGGTTCACCTCGTCCGCAGAGTTTCTGAACGCGTCGTTATCGAGATTTAAGGTGTTCAACTGACGACTACCCATGCGCGCATGGACGTGAAGGTAGGTGCAGAAAGCGATGTCGACTTTTTTGGTCCACGTTTTGGTATAAAAATATCGCGATTGAGCCATGGGGTACTTGCGGCGCGGCATGGCTCGAAGTTACCCGCGGGCGGCGGTGGGGTAACAGAAAGGAAGGAGGAAGACAGTGAGTAGGGGTTGAAAGTTACAACTTGCCCTATTCTGGAAATGGCAGGGGACGCCGGGTTTTAAGGGATGGGGTATTGTGGCCGGGTTGGTGTGGAAATGTGAAGATGAGCAATTGGTGGAAAAATTAGGGTTTAGGTGACGCAGATAGCGTGGGGAAGACAGTGTGCCCTGCTACTGTTATTTGGATGGGTAATGTAATCATATGCAATCATAACGCATACAAACTGTAGCCGGGGTACATGTTATAATTTATAACACATACAATTCACATTAGTACTAGAGTCGGACAAAGGTAATACACCCTACCCATAATTAGTAATAACATGTTAATTTCATTGATTTATGAATAAGTATATGGGAGTTCGCATTGGAAATGGCCTATGGGCCCAAGAATTATTGAATAAAACCTCTGTAGAGGCTGCCACCGAGAGGTCATTTAAAATTGGGTGAATACTGGTAATCATCCATGCAGTCATTGCTTAGTGTAACGACTGCGGTTGATCCGGATAGTACGTTTAACAAATGGAGGGGGTCCACATATTGAATGGAACACATGGAATCTTATAATACCGAAAACGACCACCTGGAAAGGTGGCGGGCAAACATTCAAAGCAACATTCAATGCTTCATACCAAAATTCGAATTAGTATCCTACATTGCTGTACGGAACAAAACACAGTTGTAGGCATTACACAAGTACAAAATAAAGTAACTTACGGCGGAGTGGGACAATGTTGGCAACAGACAACAGAGGTCCCTACATAAACTCCGCAAAATGTCGTACCTACACTGATACATATATATATATAAAGGTATATGTACAATACTTTGTAATATTGGTCGCATGCATGCGTGGACAACTGGAACATCCCAAACAAAACCTCCTTCCCAAAGCTTCCCCCAACAGAACGCAATGAAAACCTCCTTCCCTCAATCACCCTTCTTTACTGGCGTCCGATTCAATGCTGTAGAGCTTGCTTGGCCTTCCGACTGTGCCGCTGGAGGGCTCAGACACTTTGTCGCTTCGGATTTCTGGCCGGGCATTGGAACAACTGGCAATGGCTGCAAAGAGTCTGCGTCATCATCGCACCCGTAGAAATCATCGCAGAAATTCCAAAGCGATGAACTTGAAGTTGGACTATCGGAGACATAACCATAAGGGCAAGGGTCCTTTTGGGCAACTCCAACAGGGTTAGAAGGTTCAATGCTCACAGTAGGATCAGAGGGCTCCTTTAAATCACCTTCTCCCGTTTCAGTACTGGTGTTGTCAAGAGTAGCGGAGTCAGAGTCGACCGGTTGGGCAAAGAGCTTGCACAGATCGTCCCACCTATCCTTGTAAGCATTCACATAGCATTTTCCGATACGCGATTCCTGCCAATGTAAAGCGATATAGGGTAGACAACTCAAGTGCAAAAATTAAATAGTTGCCAGCAATATACTGAAAAATAAACATATAGGTGGGGTATATATAAACGACGATCACCTTGTAGAATTCCTTCTAGGTTGAGTCCTGCGCCGTAACGAACTGGAGCCTGGTGTTGCAGACTACATCACGCCTCGCAATCAACCTGCGAAACACATCATGCCTCTCCCGTAGAAATTTAACCACGTATTTTCCCCACCCAATTTCAATCTTTGTACCGTGATGTTTATGGACAGCTTGTAAGGCATCAGTTATGGCGAAGGTGTTCTCATGGTCAGGGTGTAAACGGCCTCTATTCGCATGGTGCAGGAGTTTAGTAATGAACGTGGCCTCCATGTCCTTTGTCCATTTTGAATAGTAGAACATATAACGTTGATAATAGAACCCATCAGGCCACATCATTTGCTGCTTACATAAAAAGCGTAGTAGGTGGTGTACAAAAGTAGAAAAGCGCGCTTGCAATTTGGGAATGCAGGTTGTAGTCCTATTTATAGACAATGCTGGGGAATAATGCATTAATGTCATGGCCAATGGATGGGGAGGGAACTGCAGAAGTAAGTGTGCACAGTGGGAGAAAGCCCCTACTGAATATTCCGTCATGTCGCATGTAATTAATCGCACAGTGTGGCAGTGGTGTAGTGCATTAGAAGCATTAGTGGTAAATGCGGTGGCAGCTAGTAGCTAAAATAGTGCAGTGGTGTAGTGCATTAGAAGCATTAGTGGTATAGAAGCATTAGTGGTAAATGCGGTGGAGCTGGTAGCTAAAATAGTGTAGTGGTGTAGTGCATTAGAAGCATTAGTGGTAAATGCGATGGCAGCTGGTAGCTAAACTAGTGCAGGCCGCCGGTAATTTCAACATTTGTCTTGAAATTTAATAACACCTGCAGGTGAGTAATTAATCCTAAAAGTGACTGCACCATAGATGTAGTAGTTGGTGAATGGGTAGTTGGTAGCTTTTAATGCGGCAAATTAGTTAAATGACTAACGTTGGGATATTCGGCATGGATGGAAAAAATATAAGTTGAAATGTTGTAATAAATAGCATGATAAGTACTACACACTTCAGCATAGAAAGTATTTCTCGAATCGAAGTGCGAAAGGCAAGCGTTAGTAATGTGCAGTGCAGATTAAGCCGAAGTAATATACACGAACGATGTCAAAGATAAAAGTGGTTAGACGATGTGGAATAGCATACATGTATAGTGGGGAAGGCAAAGTTTAAAATTCACGAAACCGTATGAATGGCGAGAACTTACTTGTACACGGCAGGGCATGGTTTCAGATAAATTGCAAAAACTAAAGGGTGGATGAGGTGCCTCGGCTAAGACAAAGTCATACAAAATAGGAGTGAATAAGATATGTTAGATGTTGAACGCAATAAACACAAACAATAGCCAAAAAATTTGTGAGATGAGGACATAATTCATTAATCTACGACGGCGCGTCTCCTCCGTCTGTAGGCGAGCCTTGAGGCGTTTCATCTCAGTCTCGTACTCGGAGATGCGATTCAAGAGTCCAGGGATTATCTCTTTAGACCTGCGGCACATAGGGGGATCCACCCATTGGAACGTGCTGCAGTACTGACCCTGATTATAAAGACTTGAACGTGAGGTACATATATAGAGGAATTACATTATAGATGGGCACCAATGCAGAAATCCTGTATTAACGTTGAGTATAGCATTAACGGCACGGCAACTGATCGCTATATGCGAATGAGTAATTTCGTAATGAAATAACATACGTCGTCACCAGGGCAACCGCGAAACCTGCATCCCGGATTCAGTGTAGTCCACGATGTGCGTAACATAACATCCCTACCACAACGACAAAAATGAACAACAGATTCATTTGACGAGTAAGACGGGTTCCCACTGTAGGTCCCACAATTGGAGTGGCTACTGCCGAATTCGTTGTTCGAAGGAGGAGCATCCATCATCGATGACCTACATAGGAACAGTTGAGGGATGAAGCGTGAGGACATTAGGAACCAACGGCTAAGAAAAACATCGTAAATGTGTAATATGTAATGATAAGTAATGTGTTTGACAAAAGCAACTCGAATGACTGTGGAACAGTAGCCGTGTTGTTCATTGATAAGGTATGATGAAAGTGGAACAGCGCAGCTCACAAATAGCAGGAAGAGTAGCTGGTGTATGAAAAATGTTTGACATGGAGCGAAGCTGTGAAGCACAAACGAAGTAAAGCTGCGAATGGCTATGATATTGGTCGTTCTGTGAAGTAGTCACTAAGGGATGACAAAATTCAATCAAGAAATCTGAAATCCGAACTACGGAATTCAATGTGGGTAAACAATAATGAATAATGAGATGCAATTACCTCGTCGGATGTGTTCGGCAAAGGCTGGGAAGCTACGGAAGCGCCTTTCTGAGAAGGGAGAATACGGATGTTAGGAAACCCTAAAACTCGACATAATCTTCGACTAAAGATGATGAGTGGTGCACATATCGTGTTCATGAATGAGGGAAAGGTGTCGATAACACCTAAGTCACTGAGATTAGGGCGGATGAAATCGTCCACTCCAACGGTGGGGATTAACAAAGTCAGGTGGCGGACGTAGGATGTTGGAGCAGAAATTGGGGATAGGGGAGGAACGCAGAAGACGAATGTGGGCGGAGTGGGATTAGGGGGAAACCTGAGGCCAGTAATTTCATAAATTAGAGGGGGCAAATACGTAAAATTAGAACATTGTGGAGCAAGTAATACATGGTAGGAAACGGGATTGCAAGGACACAACGCGCTTTTCATCCCAGCAAGCAAACGGATTGCTATCTATGCAATTTTTCCTAATTTTATAATAATATGCACCTAATTTTTCGGCATTGAAAACAAATGCATAGTGTTTGTTTTCATTTTAAAAATATTTTATATATTTGGGTACATCTATTTTAATGTTTGGTTAAATTGCATTTACTGCCCCGTATATTAGGGGGGTAGCATATCAGGGACTATAGTTAAGGGTTTAGCAAATAGCATCCCAAAATTAAATTTATTTTGGCTATTGAATGACTCCGGCAACTGGATTTTGCAAATGTGCTGGAAACTGCTTACCTGGACACAAATTAGGGTTTCAATTTCGGGCTTTTGTTGATGTGGCTGGGGGATAATACATTATTGCCAACTAAACTGTTGACGTGGTTGTGGTGTAGGATATTTAAGCCAAGTTACTCGATGATGCGGAAAATAACATAAAATAAAAAGAAAAAAAAATAAAAATAAAAGAAAAAGGCAATGACCGAAACGCGTACGTTGTCACTTTCTCTCCCAAATCGACAGACCAAAGAACCCTAATCCCCAACAATCCCCAACCCTAATCTTTGATCACAACACCTGAAGAAGAAGATTAAGCAACAAAACGATGAATAAAGAGTATAGAAGGCGAGAAAATGGTGGTTATACGGAGTAAACGACACCTAAACCTCCCACCTCCTTTATACCATAAGCTTGCCGCTTCTTGTCTGTGGTCCCCCATTGCCCTTTTCCCCCTCCTAAATATAATACGCATTTTGTGGCCCCTTTGGTCTCCTACTGCATGCGCATTTTAATTGTTCGGGGGAAAACATGTGGGAGCATATTATGCATATATAATATTTCTGTATCAGTATGTGGGACATGAAGAAATTAATTTTTTTTTGTGTTTTCTATTTTTAGTATGTGTAGTTGTGAAATGCTATTCATTTTTCAACTTTTATTAATGTTTCAGCCACTTGTGCGAATAAGGAGAATAGTAATTGTAAATTTAGTTGCTATTTTTAGTGAGTTAGTGACTATGATTTCATGAAATCTATAAACTAGTAGGGAATCTTCTGATTGTTTTTTATGCTATTCATTACTCAATGAACCTTAATATATTTTTATTTATTTTTTGCTTAGTCTATTGGTGATGATGATATTTCTGATTTAGTATTATTTTTTTTTTGACTTTTTTATTTATAGATCCTGACAGTAGTTCAACTACTTTCACATATTATTATGGGGGGAAATTTAGCCCAAGTAATTGTTATTCTGTTATTATGTAATTGTTTACAAGAAGATATATGCACGTGCAATAATGCTAATGGGTGGTGAGAATCAGTGGAATAAGACATGTTTCATACCTCCATTGCCACCAAGGTTTGGCAGAAGGAGTGGTAGACCTTCTAGTGCAAAAAGAAGAGATCCAGATAAGCATATGATGAAGATGAAAAAATGAAAAAGAGGTAATGGAATGAAGCTAAAAAGACAACAGCAGTCAAATGCTCTAAGTGTGGCCAGGAAAAGCATAATGCAAGGACATGCCCAAATAAAGATCAAACTGAGTGGAATGAAAAAATTACAGACTTGACAGTAGAAGACACAGCTTTTGATGTATTTGGAGCTGATGAAGCTTTACCAACAAAGCTCAATGTAAGGAAGAGAGGGAGGATTTCAACACGACAATCTCAAAATAAAGTGGTTTGTTCCCATTTTTATGAAATTTTCTTTTTTTGCTTCTGTTCTATTTTGCTAGTTCTGATAGCTTCTTCTGATATTTTTTGCGGGGGGTAGACAAAGGAAAAAAGAAGGTCACAACTGAGGCTCCAATTATTTTAGCCCCAATTACTGTAAGTACTTTTTCTAGTTGTGTTTTAGTTAAGATTTTGTATTTTTTATAGTTGTCTTGTAATAGTTTGTTGTGATGTTCCTTAGGGAAAGACAAAGGAAAAAAGAAGGTGACAAATGAGATAGAAATGATGCAAGTGGACAATGAGGCAGAAATTATTCTACCCCCAATTACTGTAAGTAACCCCCAATTACTGTAAGTATTACTTTACATCTTTTTGTAGCTTTCTTTCAAAATTTATTTGACACTTTTTCCTGTTCATGCAGAGCCTTGTCACCTGACAATCTGCAGAAAATGAGATATTTACTACACTCCAAGTGCCCAATCCAGTTTCCAACACTCCCTAGTACGCTAAGGGACCTTCAATGTACTCTCAACTGCATAGTGTCAAACATCCCAAGAGTGCAACATCAAGGGTAAATATTAGAGTCCCACCTCCTATGCTTGGTAGTCAATACAATGTCACACAGCATCCAGTCCAAGAACATTTTCCAGCTATCATGCAAGGGGAAAAGAAGTTCATCACATTGTCAAACTTGCAAAAATTAAGGTCAAAAAGGCCTCCAGGAAGCAGTAGCAACAACTCTGTAGAAAAATAGACTTGATTTGTACTTTTGACTACATTGGCATTTTGGCCACAACAATAGCATTTTTGACTTATTTGACATTTTGGCAACACCAATGGCAGGGTTTTGTAGTTTTTGTGAGTCCTTTAGATTGCCATTGTTTGGCAAACTTATTCAAACATCATGTTTTGAGGTTATCATGTTAATATAATTATCTATTACTACTTTTTTTATGTCTTTATTGTTGTTTTTAATATAATCTATTACTTAATGTTTATAGCTTATTATATTCACAGGTTATAACTTAAGACAATTTAAACATATAAACATAAAGGAACAAATAAATGCATTACTAATCCATATTACAAATTCATAATACTTACTAAAACATAGCAAAACACCATCAACAGAGAAATCCACTTTCTTACACAAATTACTCCATTTATGCACGACTTCCTGGCATCCAAATAAAAATTAAAAAAAAAACCATGAAAAGGCAAGCAACTTGAAGTAAAATTTCATCTTCTTTTCCATCTTTGTCTTCTCCATTTCTAGATTATTCATCTTCCTCACCAATCCAAGAATTACAAACCTTACTCTTGAGCACATTGGAGGATCTTCCCACTGGAAGAAACTACACCCATTATTCTACATTTTTCACCAAAAAAATAAAAAATCAAAGTATACGAAAACGGAAAAAAAGAAAGAAAAAACGAACTAAACCAACTGGTCTCTACATACCTTGTAGTCATGGCATGAATGGAATCGTCTACCTAGGTTTTGGTCAGTCCAAGATGTACGAATGTAAGCTGGCTTACAATAATAACATTGTGTCCAACTGGGCATGGAAGACATCTCAGCAATCTGGCTCGAAACAGGGGATAATGGTGGCAGGTTGGGGTCGGTCGTCTTCTTCAGCTTCAGGGATGGGATGGGGAGTGTTGGGGGTTAGGGATTTTTGTCTAAGAGAATGCTTCAATCGATTTGAGAGGGAAGAGATTTCTTCTTCTTTTATTTTGGGTTTTATTTTCTGTTTTCTTTATTCTTTTGTGTTTTTTTTCAGCTTAGTAGGCAATAATTTATTACCCCCGCCACATCAGCAAAAGCCCCAAATTGGAACCCTAATTTGTGTCCAGGTAAGCAGTTTTCGGCGCATTTGCAAAATTCGATTGCCGGAGTCCTTCAATAGCCAAAAAAACATTAATTTTGGAATGTTATTTGTTACTCCCTTAACTACAGTTCCTGATATACGACCCCCCCCCCTCCCGGTAATATACGGGGTAGTAAATGCAACTTAGCCTTAATGTTTTTAGAGGTGTTCTAACTTGTTTTTATCTCAAAAATCCCAAGAAAATAGGTCTTAATGCCCATCTTATTTCAACGTTTCTCTTTGACTGAGAACGACGACTTCACAACCCATTTTGGCCGCCACGATCATCGTTCCGACGACCCACCGGCCGAGATGTACGCCGATCGACTCTCCCAATCAAGGTGAACATTTTAGTAAGTTTAGATTCAATTTTCATCAACGTTTTCAACCTATCATGTGTTGCACTACCGTCTGAGTTCCGACGTTGATTTGCTGTTGTTTGAACTCGGGATGCCAACAAACCACCAACATTCGTCTGCCCATGCTCCATCGAGCCCAACGGACCCTCAGCCATCGATTTTTGACAACTCTACGGGCCGATCGAGGTTCCTCACCAAAGCCGCGGTTCTTCGTCATTGATCTTCATTTCACAGAACGTTAGCTGATTTTTCTATGTATCTTCGAGTGGCTTCCGATTTCAATTTTTCTTTTCGGGTGATTTTTTTGAAATGGCTTGAATTCAATTATTGAATGTAACTGTCTCACCAACATTATTTCTGCAACCGAACATGTGCGCTTTCCTTTCATTTCTTACTTTTTACGAACATTTTATCATTTTCTTTTTTTAATATTTTTACTCTTTCGTTAGATGTTACGAGAACAACAGTACTCCTATAGTGTGCATTTATGATGGATTTGGTACTTTTGAAATTTATCACTATTTGGCCCGTGAAGCAGTAATGGTGGAGAGTGTACTCTTTCCTCTATATAATTTCCTATAACTTTAGCTGAATTTTGCACTTTCATTCTTTCTTCTCATTCGTGAGCATTGTACAAGTAGTCCATTTGTTTATTTTGCATTGCATCGCAGTTGTTTACCCGCTTATTTCATTGGAGATTTTCATTATTGTTGAAGTCTTGTCATTCATCTAACATTTGACTTTACTACTATTTGTGATTAAGAAATGTGTATGAATTTCGCTCGTTAAAAGAAAAATGCACACATAACAGAATTCACATACTGATGTTATCATCTCTGGATAAGTGCATCGCTAACTGTCACTTAATCTTAAAATCAATTCTAAGATGGTATCTGAGATCTAGATTCCTATTGCTCTTAATATATTTTGCAATCTTTTATGGAATGCAGTTGCTATTTGATGTTCCATTGGAATAACCACATAATATTTTGTACGTAATATGTCATTTTAATCACTTAATATTTTGTACTAATATTTTTCTACATTCGAATAATTAGAAAAATTTTAAAAATAAAAAATAATAGATCAATTTTACGCGGTTAATTCAAATACTACATTATTCAAATAATGTATTTAAATTTATCACCTCGAATAGAACGGCTAGCAAAAGTATTATTGATCCATTACTAGAGTGCATTTAATTATTTATAAAAATGTACTTAAAATTATACTTGTTCTTTTTCGTACATATATAATTAGAAAATACTATTTATTTTAATCTACTCATAACTAAATAAATTATATACATACTTATATATATAGATATATATAAGTTTATATAAAAGAGACATGATTTGACAATGAACAGTACTTTTCATCTCCCACTAAATAATATCAAACACACCATACTTATAATATTATCTCCAAAAATAAATCCAAAATACACACTATCTCTATCTTATACTTATTTATTTTTATTTTCTCTCTCTATCTCCACAAAACACACCAAAATAAGTTAAAAATAAAACCAAACATAATAACGATTTTTGTATATTGAGTAGTTTAAATTCTCAAAACTTGATTTATATAACAAACGTACATAAATATTTTTAAAATATGTATTTTCATTTTAATTACAAAATTAAAATTGTTTCTACTTAGTCTTAGTGAATAGACATTGAGAAAAGCGAACACATGGTATAGTGTATATTTATTTCATGGAAAAATTATTTTTTTCATTCTTTAATTTTATCTTCTATCATTTTTAGTCTTGTAAGTGTGTCATTTATTTAATTTAGTCTTGTAAGTTTGAAAAACAATGAAATTAAGCCCGATTTAAGGTTTTGTATGGAACCTTCTGGCACTAGTTTGAAATTAGGCCAGAAATTGCACTCATAGTAGATACTTGTTGAAATCTCCGATAATATATCCACCTATACGACCACGTGTTATGATACATTTATTAACAAAATCTATAATAATACTAAATACTTTTTAATATTATTTTATAAATTTGAAAAGTAAATCACTTTTCTTAAAATTTTCAAATATATTTCAACTTTCAGTAAAAAAAAACTTAATTTCTTATTTTTTTCTAAATAGGATGAAGGCGACAAAGCCGCTACAACCTCTATCGCAGACGAGGCAACTGTTAGAATAGGTAACTAAAAAGTCAATTGGATTGGCAGTTTTAGGAACAATTTAGCTATCTTTATGAATGTAATATTATCTTGATGACTGTAGCAAGCATTCATTTGTGGTACCATGTGTTTATAGTGCTTACTATCTATGTTGAACGGTTTTTAACGTCACAACAAATGCCCACAGACCAATTGAACAACCCATGTAGTTAGGTTGTGCATTGGATAACTGTTGTGAAACCAACTCTTGAGGGTTGGTCTGAAACATTTCAAGTCGAGGACCTCGAAACTGGACATCAAGAGTCCTATAGAGACTTGTACTAAGTATTCCATTCATCGGATGAGTGCGGTGTTTCATCAGCAACAAACGTGGGATGTCTATGAAATTTTAGTGGATTAGTTAACAAGGTTGTTAACTTATTGAACTTTTTCGAGGGAATCGTCATATAAAAGTCGTGGAGGCTTGATTGGTATGACTTGAATTTTTGGCTCCGATAATACAAGATTAGTCCTTGAACTTGAGGAATCATGACAGTCGCATGCATATGATGGCTATGTCTTGGATCTGGCGAGAGATGACTATGTCTACGATGTGGACGTTATAAGCCTTGTCCAATGTAGTTAGAGTATATAGTGAGGATGGTGGATTTCAAGATACAATCCGTCATCTCTCAATATATGATGGACATATCTCCTATGCGCTCTAAGATGGTTAACACTCTCTAATTCTATGGTCATAGCGATTGATCGAATAGAAAATGATTTTTTCTTTGTCGATCAATAGAGTAAACACATTTCAAGTATTCAGCATAGTTGCCTGGTCCAAGATGGAAATCGACGCTTAATTCTATGCCCTAAACTAAGGCCGAGAGATGGTCGGCGGAAGGACCGTACCTGTATAGAACTTGAGATCCTAAATGTTTACGCCAACATTCACCTAGTCTCTAGTGCCATGGACCGTTGATAAACAGCCACCCATGGTGAAAGACTTTTTTTATTAATGGTTAATTAAAAATAATTAATTCAATTAGATTTAATTAATTATTTGTGTTGGACACAATGTCGAAGTTCAGGTGAGGGTGAACCTAAAGAGTCACACACAAATCACTATGAAATTGATGGAATTAATTGGAATTAATTCGAGAAGAAACAAATCAATTGGATTAAATTAATTCAAAGAGAATATATAAATGATCATTTATTTAACAATCTATTTTGATGGATTCCTCAAGAATTAATTGATTAGATTAATTAATTTTTGCGCCTAACACCTTTAAATTAATTGAATTAATTTATTAGGTTTGGCTTAATTAATTAATTGGATCAGTATATTAGTGTTTGGGCTTAAATTTTTATTTAATAGGATTAAATGAATCTTTGGACTTTGTTGGGCTAAAATTAATTTAATTAATTATTGTCCAATGGACTTTGGTTGGATTTGATTTACTTTGATTATATTAAGCTCGGTGCATGCTTGAAATTTAAGCTCATTTGAGGAAAGTTGGAGCAAGTTAAGAAGGAGTTAAAATTCCTCATCATGATGAACATGATGGAGTGATTATTTCATCGTGGTTGAAGGTTATATGTATGTGTATAGGTTGCCTTGAATGCAAATTTGATAGTTATTGAATTTTGAATTTAATTGTACGTAATATACAAAACTACACACATATCCAATATAACTATAACACAAGCCACGAATTTTTATCTTCTTTTTTTCTCTCAAAATATTCTCCTTTTATTCTATGCTGAATTGGATTGAAGTTAGAATATAAAACAATTCAAAAGTACTAATCAATAGTGTTTGTTTGGAGTTGTGTTTCTTCTTGTTCTTTGTTCTATCTAGTAATAGAAAAAGAACTATATCTATTCCTTAGTGTGGTGTGGACAAATTAGAGGGGTTATAACTTGGATCCTAAAGTGAACGTGAGCACTTAAAGGGAATAATGCACGTTATTGCTCAAATGTAGAATTAAAAAGGTAAAGTTTCATATTTTATTTAAATATTTTTTATTTAATCCTCTAGCCACTTGTCTAGCATGTTTATATGTTTATTATTATACTTTTGGTAAACACCAAACACCCAGTAATTTCAAAGGGAACACCCCTTTAAACCATTTTATTTTATTTTTATTTCACGCTTTCGCCGCTTTCCCGAATAAAATAGATATTTAAAAATTAATAAATATTTTCAAAACTTATGTTTGATTAACAAACGGATATTTAAATATGTTAGTTTCTAACTCCATCTTAGAATTAATGATTCTAATTAAGACAGAATATTTCCATTTTAAATATTTTTAAGTAATTTCCTATGAGAGACTAAATCAAAGACAAAATATTTTTTATAATTTTTTTTTGTTAAGTTGTGCTTTCAAATGCTAATTCATCAAAAATACTATTTATATTTTCTAAATTGATTTTATAATTAAATACATAGATACTTTCCGTTCTAAATCCGTCTCTAAAGGTGGAAATTATTGACGAATTCTTTTCCATCTCTGATTTTCGTCTTTGAAAACCTGTTCGCTTAGATTACAAATTATTTTCATTTCATTTAACTTTTTTTATCACCGATATTATCTTCTTCTATAATGCACTTTTAACATTGATTTTAGCAATCACTTACTTAAATATTGAAAAACTATAATTAAATTAGTCACAATATTAGTTCTTATCATACGTTTATATATGTAAGTAGGTAATTAATCATTTTTTTTAAATCGATGTCCATATGACTTTCACGCAAGATTTTCTACCATTAATTTTAAAATATATTAGTTTTTTATTATTTTTAATATTTTGATCTCTTTTCACAATTTTAATGGGATCATAGAATTAAATTTAAATTCTATAAAATATATTATCAAACTTGAAATCTCCTTAAATTGTAGGATTAGTGTGACAATTTTACCTTTATAAGTTACGCCAAAGAATGTGGACACCTCTATTGGGTTAATTCTGTTTCGTGGCCTTTGATTGGTGAACGACAAAGCACAACTGGACGAATAGAAATTGAGAAGCAGATGTTGGGCGCCCATTGGTTGCATGGGGATGAGTCGCCGCTGTGCCTTCTTCTTCCCAGATGCATGCACCTGTCCTCTACTTGCTACGTGTTCTCTCCCGACCTCTCCTCTTCATCCTCAAAACTTCAAAGTACAGAATTCCACTTCCAACCCCAAAGTGTATATATATATATATATATATCAATTTAGACCTAAATATTTATTTAGCCCTATATCTGCAATCATTTGATGTTTTGATTCTATATCTGTTAGAATCGTAAAATGATTCTTTGCTTTTCTTTTTCTATTCTATTTGAGTTGTAAAAACTAATATTATTTTAAAGGTAAATTATAAATAAAATTCGTTAATTTTTACATCATCTAACAATTACGCTAATTTTTTAGTTTTCATTGTATTTCTATTCATTTTTCATGGTGAATTGAATAAAATGCCCTTTTAAACTAAAAAACTATTACTTTTATCTATTTTTTAAAAACATTTCTAATTTTTTCATGGACTAAATGGATAATTTTTTTTTATAATTTTTAAAATTTTTACATCCAATACGTCCTATTAGTTACAATTTTTTATTTTTTTAAAAAAGAAAGACATACAATAAGAGCGAAGATGACAATTTTTCATACCTCTATTCAAAAATTACATAATTTTATTAATTATCAAGGAGATATTTAAAATTTTCTAAAAAATAAAGAAGTAATCGTAATTATGCGAAAGTTTAAGGAAGATTATTGTAATTTATATTATTTTTAATGATATGTTTAATATTATTATTTAATATCATATCACTAATATTATTTTGTTGTAGCAATTTAGGAAGAAGGCGTCTGATTCATGAATAATATTTAATAAAGGTGATTTGCCTCTTTTAGCCCCAGAGCACTTTATAAATTGTCTTTCTCCTCAGCTCATTGTCCAGCAGAACAAATCTTTGCAGAGTGTAAAAAGAAGAGATAGTGGAAGCATGAACAGACTCTGGATGGCGGCCAGTGTAGCTGTGGTGAACAGCCACTCCGATCAAGGGCAGAAGCTGAAGTCGGCTCTCAAATCCCTCAACCACGCGAAGAAGCAGTTCTTCCCCGGCAACTCCGGGGGCCACGGCCCGGACGCGGCGGGTCTCCGACCATTCTCCTCTGTCATGAAGTCCGAGCTCGGAGGGTTCCTTATCGGTGGCAGATCTGAGCAAACGAAGCCGGCAGAGGAGTCTCTCCGCCAAGTCATGTACTTGAACTGTTGGGGTCAGGCCTGAGCTGATTGTGAATCCAAGGTGCCCGTAAAGGTAGCATTGTAATTCGACACGCAATGTGGATGGACTTACCGAGTCCACTCGGGTTTTTGGAGCGGCTGGACTGAGTTGGATCGGTTAGGATTTTTTGGGGTCGGGAGAGGACCAAGGACTGAGTTGATATATATTGGATGTACTGAAATTGGGAATATGGAAAGATGAGGGATCGGGTGTAAATTGTATGTCGTGGATTTGATTTTCACAAAAATGAGGGGGGCATAATGGTAATGTCAAATCCCAATACTTGACATTAATCTCAAGTGGGAATTTTGCATCACTAAAGATTCTCTTATCTAAGTGGTTGGTTAATTATGGATTAATAATTTTAGGATTTCATAATATTTTGTTGTATTTGGACTCTTTAATGAATTACTAAAGTGGTAACTTTTTTTTTAAATGAAGCGATGACATATTTTAATAAAACCAAAGTACAAAAAACAACACATGCAAACTCCCTACCTCGGCGCTATGTACAGCCCCTAAACCTGCTTCTGTATGACTAAAACCAACAGAAACATTTCCTAACCCCAACATCATGATAAATCAAGATAACAAAGCATAATCCTCATCTAAAGTGTTCATTAGATGACGAATTTCACTATATTGCTATACGTGTACCCTCAGACAAGTCCGTACACTAATATAATTTTCCAACATCAACACTGCGTTCCACCAAACACACTAGGCATCTTAGGGCCTGTTTGATTGTGTTTTCAATGAAATTTTTTCCACTTTTCACTATTTGGATAGTTGGGATTTTGTTTGGTCAAGCCATTTTCATTAAGAATGCATTCTTATTTTTATTCTCAAATTTTTGAAATTATAGGTCACATGGGTTTGTCATACTTGTCTTATATTGTCAACATGTCTTTTCTTATTTCAAATCAATTAAAATTATTTCAAATGGCAAGACTCACTTTGATTATTTTATAATTTCACATATTCAATCAATTTGGTCATCTGTCACATCAAAAATACATATACTTATATTCAACATTCTCACACCTATATACCTATATTTGGAAACAACTAATCCAAACATATTCTCAGTTTTCGAACAAAAACCAATAAAGTATTTCTACCCATTTCCAAATATTGGAAAATGAAAATGAAAACACAACCAAACGGGCTCTTAGGTTCTTCCTTCCATCCATCTCTTATAGTGATGTGTCCAACATAAAGTGAAGAAACGTTCCCTCCTCTTTGTCCAGCTGCTGAACGACGCAAAGAATCGATTCTGCAGGACTCCCAAACCAATTCGACATGTATCTCCATGCTATATGTGATAGCGCCCGTGCCTATCGTGCAAGCAAGCAATCCCAAAATACATGTTTAATTGACTCCAATGCTGCAGCACACACCGCACATGTCGTATCAATACCCCCTACTCGTTGCCAATCTCTCCAATGTCGGGAGAGCTTCCACACGCCATATGAGCAATCCAACCTTCGGGGGAGCCCCAAAACGCCATAGTAGAGCCCACAATGACGCCCCCTAGTCAGATGTAAATTCAAGTTAGAGGATGACGTAACATCCCACTCTCTCATCGCCACCACCTGTCGATAGACACTCTTGACCTAGAAACATCCCGAGCATTCATAGTGCCGTCTCCATACCCCATCTTCGTCCTGCCAATTGCCTCGTAGCAATACCTGTCTCGCATCACAAATACTCCGCCAAATTTGCGAAGGAAGGAGCCCGCTTATGCCTCCCCTAATGAGGATGTTGGAAAATATTTACCCTTCAAAACATTGCTCTGTAAAGACTCAGTAGGATCCTCCATCGCTGTTTTGCCAGCAATGCCGAATTAAATGCCCGTAGCTCTCGAAACCCCAAACCTCCCTCTGCCTTTGATCGGCAAAATTTCCTCCAGCTACCCAATGTACCCTCTTCTCTGCCCGAGTATGCCACCAGAAATCGTCCATTGAGGCTTCTAACTCACGAACCAGCCTCGCCGATAATTGAAAACAAGACATCGCATATGCTGGAAGAGTCTGTAACATAGCCTTCATGTGTACTACTTTTCCTGCTTATGATAACATCTTTGTATTCCATCCCTCAATTCTTTGTTGTAACCGGTCGCGAATGCTCTTGAAAAGCATGCGCCGCGACCGACCCCCCACCACTAATAAACCCAGGTACTTATCGTGGCGAGAGACCACTTGAACACCCAACAATGCCCCAAAGAAGTGCTTCACCGCCCCCGATACATCCCCGTTGATTGCCATACTAAACTTTTGCAAATTGATCTCTTTACTAGACGCCTGTGCATATAGTCTCAATATCCATCGGACCACATCAATCTCCTCAACGGTTGCCACACAGAACACTAGGGTGTCGTCAACAAAGAGTAGGTGGGACACTCGTGGTCCTAGGCGTGCCACCGCCACCCCGGTTACTCGGCCTCATCGTTCGACATCTTGAATAAAGCACAATAAAGCCTCTACACATAAAAGAAATAGATATGGAGACAACGACCTTACCTTGTCGGATGCCACGCACCGGGGTAAACTATGTTCCGTTAAGGGTGAGAGATTGAAAGAATAGTTATGGCTTGGGAACGCGGTGGAAGCAAATAAAAAAAATTAAAATAGTTCAAACGGGTGGTCCTTTTGAAATTCCCGAGCTTTCAACGTTTATTAAAAGCATAATAATAAACATGTAAACATGCTAGACAAGTGGCTAGAGGATGAAACAAAAAGCATAAAAACAAAATATGAAACTTTGTCTTTTTGTTTCTATAGTTGAGCAGCAACGTGCATTGTTCCCTTTATGTTCTCATGTTCACTTTAGGATCCAAATTAGAACTCATCTAATTTGTCCACACCACACTAAGGAATAAATATAATTTTTTTTCTATTGCTAGATAGAACGAAAAATAATAAGAAAAACAACTCCAAACAAACACTATTAATTAATGCTTTTGGATTGTTTCATTTTCTAACTTGAATCCAGTTCAGTATAGAGCAAAAAGGAGAATATTTTGAGAGAAAAAAAAAGGAGTCAAAAATTCGTGGCTTGTGTTATAGTTATATTGGATATGTGTGTACTTTTTTATATTACATACAAGTAAATTCAAAATTCAATAAATATCAATTTTGCCTCCAAGGCAAGCTATACACACATGCATATAACCTCCAACCATGATGAAATAACCACTCTAGTATGTTCATCATGGTGAGGAGTTTCAACTCCTTAGCTTGCTCGAACCTCCCTTAAATGGGTTAGGACTTCAACTATAGATCGGGCTAGATTTAATCAAATTAAATTAAGCCCAATTAAAGTCCATTGTACAATAAATAATTAAATTAATTTTAGCCCAACTAAGTCCAAAGATTTATTTAAACCATTAAATAAATCTAAGCCCAAACACTAATTAATTTATCCAATTAATTAAACCAAACCTAATAAATTAATCCAATTACTTGAAAGGTGTTAACCCCAAAATTAATTAATTCTTGAGCCATCTATCAAATGGATTATTAAATAAATGATCTAATCATTTATATATTCTCCTTGAATTAATTTACTCCAATTAAATTAATTCATTTCTTCTCAAATTAATTTTAAATTAATTCCACCTAGTCCATAGTGATTTGTGTGTGACTCTTTAGGTTCACCCTCATCTAGATTTGGACATTGTGTCTAACACAAATAATTAACTAAATATAATTTAATTAATTATTTTTAATTAATCATTAATAAAAAACGCCCGTCGCCATGGGTGGCCGTCTAGCAACGGTCCATGCCACTAGAGACTAGGTGAATGTTGGTCTGAATATTTAGGCTCTCGAGTTCCATATAGGTATGGTCCTTCCATCGAACATCTCTCGGCCTTAGTCTAGGGCATGGAATTAGACGTCGTTTCCCATCTTGGACCAGACAACTATGCTGAATACTTGAGATGCATTTACTCTATTGATCGACAAAGGAAGCCATTTCCTATTCGAACAATCACTGTGGCCATAGACTTGGAGAGTCTAATCCATCTCAGAGTGTCATATACTGATAGGGGACGAATTCTATCTTGAAATCCACCATTTTCAATACATAATTAGACTACAGTGGACAAGGCTTATAATGACCACATCGAAGACATAGCCATCCCTTACCAGATCCAAGATATAGCCATCATATGCATACCACTGCCATGATTTCTCAAGTTCAAGGACTAATCCTGTACTGTTGGAGCCGGAAATTCAAGTCATATCAAGCAAGCCTCCAAGGCTTCCATATGACGATTTCCGCGAGTCAGTTCAATCAGTCAACAACCTAGTCAACTAATCCTTTAAAATTGCATAAACATTTAATTTTCGTCGCCGATGAAACATGACACTCATCCAATGAATACAATACTTAGAGCAAGTCTCCATAGGACTCTCGATGCCGAGTCTCGAGGTCCTTTGATTTGGAACGTTTCAGACCAACCCTCAAAAGTTGGTTTCATAGCTGCCATCCAATACGCAACCCAACTACATGAGTTATTCAATTAATTTGGGGACATTTGTTGTGACGTTAAAACACCATTCAATATTAATAGTAAACACAACAAACACAATGTGCCACAGATGAATGCTTACTATATTCATCAAGATAATATCACATTCATAAAGATTGCTAAATTGTTCTCAAAATTTGCAAATTCATTTGGCTTTTTTGGTCACCATTTCTAATAGAGATTACGTAAAATGCGTACCAAAAGTGTAATCAAAGCCACAAACCCTGAAGAAACGTCCATTCCACCCTATCATAAGCTTTGCTCATATCAAGCATAAGGGCTATGCATCCTCCCTGAGACTGTAGTGACGAACTAAGATAATGATTCAATTCAGAAGCTAACAAGACATTATTAGTAATGAGCCTGCCGTGAATAAAAGAAGACTAAGATTGAGATAGAATGGGATCAGGCATGGGCCTTAGTCGATTAGCTACATATTTACAAGTTGTTTTATTGATAACATTACATAAGCTAATCGAACAAAGTTGATTAACTATTTGGGGAGTAGCACACTTTGGAATTAGTACAATATGGGTATATACATTTTCGTAAGCAAGACATGGTTATTAATTATGCATAGTGTGGAATAGGTGATCAAAAGTCAATTAGATTGGTGGTTTTGAAGACCATTCAAGCAATCTTTATTTAAGTAATATTGTGCCGACGATATGGTAAGTATTTGTCATGGATACACGTGTCTGTTGTAGTTATCAATTACATTAAGCACTGTTTTGACGTCACAAGAAATGCCCACAGACCACTTAATAACGCACGTAGTTTGATTGTGCATTAGATGACGGTTATGAAACTAACTTCTAAGGGTTCGTCTAAAACATTCCAAGTTGAGGACCTCGAGGTTGGGCATCGAGAGTCCTACTGAGACTTGAATTGAGTATCGCATTCATTGGATAAGTGCCACATTTGATCGGCTATAGACACTAAACGTTTATGCAATTTCAGTGGGTTAGTTGACAAGGTGGTCAACTGACTTGTCGGGATTGTCATATGGAAGCCTTATAGGCTTGGTCAATATGACTGGAATCTCCAGTTCCGATAGTACAAGAGTAGTCCTCATATTTGAGGGATCACAACAGTCACGTGCACACGATAACTTATCGTGGATCTGCGCAAGAGGTGATTGTGTCACAGACATGATCGTCATAAGCCTTATCTAGTGCAGTCGGGGTATGTAAGTATGTGACAGAGGTATCTTCTATGCACTTGAAGATGCATTCACACTTTATGAATCTATGGCTACAGTCCTTGATCAAATACGAAAAGGAGGTTTCTATCTAGAGAAATTTGACGTAATGCGATCTCAAGTATTATGCAAAGAAGCCTAGTCCAGGATAGGAAACGACACCTAATTCCATGCTCTAGACTAAGGTCGGGAGACGGTAGACGGAAAAAACGTACCAGTATGGACTTGACAGCCTAAATGTTCACACAAAAATTCACCTAGTCTCTAGTGCCATTGAAACGTCGCTAGACGACCTCCCATGGTGATGGGCTTTCTTCATTAAGAGTTAATCAAGAATTTTTAATTAAATTAGTTAATAATAGTGTTAGATACTAGTCCAAGTCTAGCTGAAAGGTGAACCTAAAGAGTCATACACAAATAATTGAAAAGGAACAAGAAATTAATTTAAAATTAATTCCACAAGTAATTGGATTACTTACGAAGAGAGAGAGCCTCGATTTCTGAACCTAGTTTATGTCATGGATAAGCTGCTTCCATCGAACTTGCAAAAAGGTTCCTTTACTTAATGAACGTTTGAGATTCAGGATTAAGGCATGAGGACAATCTCAAGGTCCTCATACCTGCTGCCGTCACCCATGAGTAGTATGACAGGTTGGACAATGTTGGCTCAATAACGCTCCATGTCAAACATATTTATGCGGCACCGGACCAGCATATTGGATATGCCATGATGAAAGTATTTTTTGAAGCCAAGATGACTGAGGGTTGTCTGTACATAAACATGGGGTTAGGATGCTATCCCTTGTGAAGAAGTTCTAAGACCTCAATGTTGATCATAAAAGGAGATGTACATAGACTGTAACACTTCAGTCTCTTTATCCCCCCCCCTCTCTTTCAACCTATTTATCATGAACTCTAAATGGGCTTAAGAAGACCATTCATGAGTTGATAAAAATAGTTGGACCAATACGAGGCAACAATTGAAGAATTTATGCCATTAGTATTTGATTTGGGGGTTTCGACCTCAAGAGCGAAAGGCAAGGGTGTCGGGCGCCAAATGAGGAAGAAGTGAAAGGCACTGCGAGGTGCGAGTGGATCGGTCTGGGAACATGCAAATGGAAGCGGAGTAACAAAAATGAGATCGCAATAAAACCATAGTTCCAAATGGTGTACCATTGGATTTTTCGGGCGTTCGATGTAGTTAATAATAACAAATGACAATAAAATTAAACAGGGCTAATGGTTGAATGAAATACGAGAGGTACTAGAATGTAAATCAAGAATTACCTCTTTCTTTGATCTACTTCAACGTAGAAGCCCTCTAAAGTTGCATCCACACACACCAGAATTGGGATCTCTCAATTCTCTTTCCTAGAAGAAAATTAGGGAGAAAAATAAACACCAAGTGTGTATGCAAGAGAGGTGTTTGGCCGAGTGGTGGAGAGTGTGTAGCAAATTGTTTTTGTGTATTGTGTATTCATTCATTAGTTATTCCAAATAACTAATACACATATATATACCTTCTATGGATACATTAAAATATGTTTAGATTCATTTAACCATCCATAATGTAATAAAATTCTTTATTCCAAATAAAGGATGGCTAACAATGTACTTCCCAAAAATGAATTTGTTAGTCAATAATTTTCTTTTCTAACAATTTCAACCAACTTAATTAATGGGCATGTACCAATTTTAATTAATTAAAATACAAGACCTAATTAATTAAATCCACTTTAATTAAAGCCATTAATTAAGTCCACCATATATTTAATCTAATTACATACATGAGCCGAATAACCCTTTATTAAATTATAAGTACAACTTATTAAAATAATAAGAGCAAGCCTAATATAAATTAATCCAGTTAATTTATCCTTGGGCTTATCCATCCAATGGATCCCTCTCATATATAAGTAATACAATTACATATGGAATTAATTTCCAATTAATCCCTAGTCCCTTCTCGGTGATTTGTGTGTGACTCTTTAGGTTCACCTTTCAACTAGACTTAAGCTAGTGTCCTAACACTATTATTTATTAAATTAAATTTAATTAATAATTTTTGATCAACCATGATGAAGAAAGCCCGTCACCATGAGTGGATGGATGTCTAGCAACGGTCTACAGCACTAGAGACTAGGCGAATTTTCATGTGAACTTTTATGCTCCCAAGTCCATATGGGTACGGTCCTTCCATCTACCATCTCTTAGCCTTAGTTTAGGGAATGAAATTAGGCGTCGGTTCTCATCCTAGACTAGGTCTCTATGCTTAATACTTGAGATGGTGTTATGCTAAATTGCTCGATATAGGAACCTCTTCTTCCTATTGCGACCAGTGATTGTGGCCACAACTTTATAGAGCGTAGACGGATATCCAAGTGCATAGGAGATACCTCTGTCACGTTTTGACAAGGACGAATTCTGTTCTTGGAACTCACCGTCCTCGTTGTTAAGTTGTGAAGATTGATTTGAAGAAGAAAAAGATAACCTGATTCAACTTAGAAATCCCAAGTTGAGTTGAAGAAGGATAACCCGATTCAAAGTTGAGTTGGAGAAGGATAACCCGATTCAAAGTTGAGTTGGAGAAGATAACCCGATTCAACTTAGAAATCCCAAGTTGAGTTGGAAAAAGGATAAGTCATGGCTATATATATACTACTCTTATTAGCATTGTTTCGCAGAGTAGAGTAGAATAGAATAGAGTAGAAAAAAAAGAAAGAGTTGAGACGAGGGTGAGTGTTGTCTTTCACGTGTGGTGAAGACTTGCATACAAGTGTGTGTGTGTTGTACTCCTCAATTTTCCTCCTCTTTGAGTGTTTTCTCCTGGTTTGGTATCGCCCCCAGACGTAGGATTTATATCCAAACTGGGTTAACAAATTCGTGTGTCTTTTATCGCATTCATATTCCACCTGTTATCCATCTTAACCCGATCTATTTCCTAACAACTGGTATCAAGAGCCTGGTTCAAGGAGTTAAGATGGAGGGAAAGTTTCCAGTCGAACGGTTCAATGGTTCCGACTTTGGGTTTTGGCGTATGCAGATGGAGGCCTACCTATACAGGAAGGACCTGTACGAACCACTTGCAGAGAAGTCCGAGAAGACGAGTGATGAAGAATGGAAGGTGCTCGATCGAAAGGCGATGAGAGCAATAATCCTGTCGCTCTCTCGAAATGTCGCCTATCATGTAAAGGGAGCAAAGAGCACGAAGGAAGTCCTACAGACTCTTGCAGATATGTACGAGAAACCCTCAGCAATGAACAAGGTTATGCTGATGAAAAGACTATTCAGGTTGCAGATGGAGGAGAGGAAGTCGGTGGCCGATCACCTCAATGACTTCAACCAACTCACGACACAGCTGGCGTCTGTGGATATCGTGTTTGACGATGAGGTAAAAGCGTTAATTTTGCTTTCATCTTTACCTGACAGTTGGGATGTGGTTGTTACTTCGGTAAGCACTTCGTCTGGGAAGGAGAAGATGAAGTTCGACAATATCAGGGACATGGTGTTGAATGAAGAAACCCGTAGAAGGCAAACGGGTGGATCATCTGGCTCTGCACTACATACAGAGTCCAGAGGGAGACCTGACACACGGGGTAAATACCGTGGAAGGTCAAAGTCTAGGGGGAAAAACAAGGGCAAGAAGGAGATGGTGTGTTGGAACTGCGAGAAACCCGGACACATGAAAAGCGAATGCCGGGCACCAAAGAAGGAAAAGGAGGGCCGAACAGCGAATGCCGCGATGGAAGAGATCACGGATGCACTCTTGTTGAGTGTGAGCAGTTCTTCCGATGATTGGGTTGTGGATTCAGGGACCTCATTCCACTCATGCAGCAACAAAGACATCATGGAGCCATACACCTCAGGTGATTTTGGCTTAGTTTATCTTGCAGATAACAAACCCCTCAAGATTGTAGGAAAGGGAGATGTGCAGATCAAATCAACGAATGGGTCTTGCTGGACCCTACATGATGTGAGATACATACCAGGACTGAAGAGGAACTTGATCTCAGTCGGACAGCTGGATAGTGATGGATTCCACACGACGTTTGGAGACGCGAAGTGGAAGATCAGTCAGGGAGCAATGACTTTGGCATGAGGACTAAAGTCGGGAACGCTCTACATGGCGGGAGGATCCAGTTCAAACATCCCCTTTGCAGGAACTGTATCGCAGGCTAACCTGTGGCACAATCGCTTGGGCCACATGAGCGAGAAAGGAATGAACGTGCTGAAGTCGAAAGGACGGTTGCCCGAGTTAAAATCGGTGGAGGTGGGTCATTGTGAACACTGCGTGTTCGGAAAGCAGAAGAGGGTGAGCTTCTTGACCACAAGAAGAACTCCAAGGAAAGAAAAGTTGGAGCTTGTTCACACCGATTTGTGGGGGCCAGCACCAGTGTCATCTCTTGGTGGATCAACGTACTACATGACATTCGTCGATGACTCCACTAGAAAGGTATGGGTGTATTTCTTAAAAAGAAAATCTGATGCCTTTGATACATTCAGGAGATGGAGGGCACTAGTGGAAAATGAGACAGGTCTACAAGTGAAATGCCTTTGATACATTCAGGAGATGTCCTACACATTTCTCGTTGTCCGGTTTCAGAAACTCGTACCTCTCGGGTAACCAGAGTTTTCTGATCGTCATTTGGAGAACTAAGAATGGTCAATTAAAGTTTCGATTATAAGTGATGTTTGTATTATTTCATAATAAACCTATATAAATCGGACTCCGAGTCTAACTTTCCTCCCACTAGTCTTTTGACGTATGTAGGACCATTCCTCATACTCAAAACTTTTATAGGAAATAGGTTTGTCAATCCATATCAAATATGGTATCTGCATTGCCACTTAAGAAAACACCACATTTTACAGCTGGAGGATTTTTCGATAGTTCAGATCCAGACGAATCAACTGATTCAGTGAAGCACCAATCGGACCATGTCAAATCGAGGTCTCTGTGTAGCACCCCCTTCGCTACAAGGGCTATATCTTCCCTAAACGTCATAGTTATAGTAATCCCTGTGTTCATATATATAAATTTGCATATAATCATCTAATCAATTCGCATACGTAATCCCAACACGTCATAGCAGGTATTAACAACTTACAATATTATATATAAATCAAACACCACAAGTAGTCCACACAGTTAATCTCCACTCCTACGTTCTCTTTATCCAAATAAAATACAATTTACACTCTAACTGACAAAGAGGAGAAAACAGCATACTGGCTCGACCTGCCTGAGTATAGCGTATAGAACTATTTTTCAACAGTCAGACACCTCAAAATTTACTCCTGAAAGAAAATGTTAGCAGAGGGATGAGCCTGCCACTCAGTAAGCAAATAACTAGCCCTATCTATATATGAATATCAAACACAGCCCAAACAAGACAAACAGGCAACACGCATGGAATAAAATCAATTTAATTCCAACATAATCAATTGTAGTACACCACATAGCTATCTCACAATAAAATAATCAATTAAACTCTTTTTTTCCTAGTTTGCTTACCAGAAGGTGATATCGTGTTTTTCCCATCAACTCAATCTCACCGTCATATAAATTAAAGTGAACCCCCTTGACAGCCGGCTCATCATTCTCATTTCGCACATAGCATTTTCATTTCGCATCAAAGCTATTTCATTGCGCACATAGCATTTTCTTTTCGCACATAGCATCGCATCAAAGCTCTTTTCATTTCATTTTGCCTTATAGGCTTTTCAACACATCAAGGGGTATTCACACCACAATTATATTCAATTTCCACCACTCCCTCATTTCCACATATCACCATTCTTGTAAGCAACTAGTAACGTAAAATAATATATACATATATTCTAATTTTTAGACATCCACAACATAACATACAACAAACATAATATTTCAACGTATTTCCACATTCCACGTACACAATACCGTCAATCAAATCAAATCATCCATTACTCATATATTTTCAGATAAATCCACATCAACACGAACCACAAATTCATATAACAATAAAACCACAAATACAGAAAGCATATATAGATAATACTAATTATTTACTTACCTCGACCTTACAATGTTTCTTTCTACTCAATCGCTAATTGTCAGCCATTTCACCTCACCCCCGTATCCTATAATGAGTTATACCACATACAGTTAATATATCGAGAATATCGTAATTTCTTTTAAATATAATATTTAATATTATCCGTACAATTTCTACTAATTCTTTAGTAGTTTCATTTCTATCGAAGTACAAAACTTCATTTTTCCTCTTTATTAACATACCATTTGTTAAATATAATTTTCGAAATATTTTTATGAATTTTCTATCAATTTTTCGCTACTAAACAATTTAATTGAACAATAATACACATAATTGCGTATTTGGTTAACAATTCCGATGGAATTGTATAAATTAGCTATAACGATAATTAAATCTAACAAATCTAATATTTCAATTACCCAACTATATCATTTTTATATCAAATGAGATATTTAATACAACACTAATTTAAATAGTCAAAATCATAAAGTACTCCGATTAAATAGTATATCGCTTAATATAATCAGCATTTAATAAGTACTTAAATAATAGAATTATATAAATTAATAAAAATTAAAGTTGAACATCCATACCTCTGTTTTTCCGAAATGTGTGTGCGCGTTGCTGTGTGTGTATGAGTGTGTGTATTAATGTGCATGTGTGTGTATGTTATGAAATGAAGAGTAAAAAGGAGAGCTCCACCGCCTCACTTCAAACCCTCTCTCTCCTCACTTTA
The DNA here is from genome assembly GCF_026168435.1 of Sesamum indicum. Lineage (NCBI taxonomy): Eukaryota > Viridiplantae > Streptophyta > Magnoliopsida > Lamiales > Pedaliaceae > Sesamum > Sesamum indicum. The sequence goes on from NC_142669.1 coordinate 3,043,304, forward strand.
TATATATATATATATTATATTATATTATTATATACATAATAATATTATTATTATTTTATATATTTACTTAAATTTTTCTCAAAATACCCATTACGTCCTTTCTAATTTTCTTTAATTAATATAAATTGTCCCAAAATATTATAACAAACTCCAATTTAATCCGTTCAAGTTTTATTATATTCCAATTATGGCCCATAATTTATTTACTAATTAACTAAATTTCACAAAAGAATTATCAATTAATCCCCCAATTATATATTATAATTTTTGGGGCGTCACACTCTGTTTCTTCTTTACTAAAGACAATTCAACATCATCTCTTCCGGAGGAATTTCACTGAATGAGAATTCCATTCTTTCTTTGGATGCTTCAAGAACCACCTAGATCCCATTGAAGGGTTATCTCCATAACCAGTTTAGTTATCCATCTCAAGTCTAATTTCTCCGAACTTCCCACAAGTCCTTAGACTTGTTAACCCTCTACTAATAATTCTGTATTTAGTAACTTACAAATGTTTATTTTCGATCCAATCCAATAGATCGCTTTATGATAAGCATTCTTTGTCCCACAAAATGCTTTCATGGCTTTCATCCTTCTCAGAAAGGATTCATAAGTTAGTAAATTCAAATCACCTATTGTTAGACTCTTTGTATCCACCAACCAACTCATCCTAACTAGAGGGATATGGCCTAACTCATGCATGTCATTCTCTATAAGTTATGTTGTTGACCATCCGTCATTTGTTTTGAGCATGCATAATCCAATTATGCAGTAAGACATTTAGTAACTCAGCAGACTCAAAAGAATCTTTTGTTGATCAAGCTTGTAGTCTGATTTGTCTAACAATTGACTAACGATATGATCATGCTGGGTTACATAATTGTATACTATTTCAACATGAATACCATTAGCTAAGTTCATTTAGTCTTATTGCTTTTCAGTAATGGCCCAACCGTTCCTTAGCTTTAAAACTACTTGACTTAGCGTTCGATTCCTTTTCATTTCTACAAATCATTTGTAGAAATGTGTTTTGAGAGCAAGTGCCCAACACTTTCTGAATAAGAGCAGTAATTATGTTTGCTCAATAAATGCCATAGTTAGGTGAAGGGGAGTTAATGACACTCCCTCTTCCAATGCCCTTCGGCAATTTTATGCAAAACATTATAAGTAAATTTTGACTGTCGAACCGTTATTCTATTTTTCCTTTCACCCTCACCCATCAAGGCGATAGGAGCGCTCAAAGCACTTGCAGCGGCTGATTTTGCTTCATCCTTCTTTCTCATTCGGCGTCTGGCTCCCTTGTCTTACACTTTTGAGATTGAATCCTCCAAATCCATAATGACAGAAGTAGGTATGATGCTGCGGACCTTGTGATTGTCCTTATGCCTTAATCCCGAACGTCAAATTTTCCTTAAGCAAGGACTCCTTTCGCAAGCCCAATGAAAGTGGCTTTTCCGTAACACAAGCCTAGGTTCGAAAATTGAGGACAATCCTCCATTTTTCGCAATCAATTTTCATCGATAGTGTTCCATTTAAATGAATCTCAAAATAAAGAAAATTCGAAAATGGTATCCTAGACATGCATTCTAAACTCAAAGCAGAAACATCAAGTAGATTATAGAATATTAAGTTGAGTTAAAACTTGGTCTTTGGTCGTTAACTTCTCCCACTATTTCTACAAAATCCCACCACTTTCAAGTGGGGTTTCGAGAAATCCTTTCCTAGTGGGCTTGGGATCCACAAGCGAATTTTTTATGCCCTGCTTTTACCATTCACATGGCAAAAGCCTCATGAGAGGTATGCACTACTATTCTCATCCTATGAGATTTTTAAGATATTTTGCCTCACCTCTTCACATGATCCCGAGGATTCCAAGCGAATCATGCTACTCGGTGTTAAGCCCAACCCATCAACCAAATCATACCTGAATTGTCGCCCCCTACGACTCGTGAGACAGGGAAACAATGAGTATATTCCTTTGTTTATAACAATAATGCAGCTTGCCTACTATTCCAAATGTGCCACAACTTGTGAGTCCACATTTGGATAGTAATAGCTTCCTCATGATATTTGTATGGATGGAAGGCCTGGACAGATCGATTATATATAATAAGCACAACAAATGAAATGTCAATAGAGAATACTCATTTTATTTACTGAATAATATTACATATAATCGAGTTATTGTCAGAATAGATTACAAGCATGCCAATCCAATTAGCTTTCAGGTCACCTATTCTAACAGGCTTCAACATAGAAACCCTCTAAAGTTGCATCCACACCAGACCAAAATCGAGATGCCTCAATTCCATTTGCTAGAAAAAAATTAGAGAGAAAAATATACACCAAGTTTGTATGCAAAAGAGGTGTTCGATCGTGTGGTGGAGAGTGAGTTAGAATAGGTGACCTCAAAGCCAATTGGATTGGCATACTTGTACTCTATTATGATAATAACTCGATTATAGATAATATTATTCAGTGAATTAAATGAGTATTCGCTATTGGCATTTTATTTTTATGCTCATTATATTTATGCTTGCATTTGTATCAAACATCACAACAAAGCCCACAGACCACCTTGAACAACCGTGCAATGGATTGCGTCTTGGATGGCGGTCACGAAACAAACTATTTAAGGTTGGGTCTGAAATGTTCCAAGTCGAGGAATACGAGAATGGGCATTGAAGTGTCCTATGGAGACTTTCATTAAGAGTCGCATACATTTGATGGGTGTCGCGTTTCATCAGCGACAGACGTGGAATAAATTTCAATTAATCCCTCGTCCCTTCTCGATTATTTGTGTGTGACTCTTTTGGTTCACCTTTCAACTAGACTTGAGCTAGTGTTCAACACTATTAATTTAATCTAATTTAATTAATAATTTATGATCAACCCTTGATCAAGAAAGCTCGTCAACATGGACTAGAGACTAGGCGAATTTCATGTGAACTTTTAGGTTCCCGACTCCATACGGGTATGGTCCTTCCGTCTATCATCTCCAGGTCTTAGTTTAGGGCATGAATTGGGCATTAGTTCCCATCCTGGACTAGGCGTATATGCTTGATACATGAGATTGCGTTACGTCAAATGCTCGACATAGGAACCTCTTCTTCCTATTCGACCAATGACTGTGGCTAAAGTTTTACAAAGCGTAGACGTATCTCCAAGTGCATAGGAGATACCTCTATCACGTTATGACAGGGGACGGATCCTTTTCTTGGAACTCACCATCCTCGCTACATACTTTGAATACACTAAACAAGGCTTATGATGACCATGTTAGAGACACGATCACCTCTCGCACAAATCTAAGATATAGTCATCGCATCCACGTGACTGCCCTGATTTCTCAAGTCCGAGGACTACTCCCATACCACCCATACTATCGAAATCAGGGATTCAAGTCATACCGTCCTAGCCTCCAAGGCTTCCATATGACGATCTCCGTGAGTCAATTTAGTCGATTCAACACCTAGCCAGTTGACACATTAAGATCGCATAGACGTCCCACGTCTGATGTCGATAAAACATGAAACTCAAAAATGAGTGCGACTCTTAAAGTGGTTTCGTGACCCAACCCTAAACAGTTGGTTTCGTGACCGCCATCCAATGTACAGTCCAACTGTTGCACAGTTGTTAAAGTGGTTTGTGGGCATCTGTTGTGACGTCCAAGCAGTGTTTGATGTAATTTGGTAATAACAACAGATACGTGTGGACGATGAATTCTTACCATATTCATCAGGATAACATTGCTTAAATAAATATTGCTTGAATGGTTCTCAAAATCGCCAATCCAATTGGTTTTGGTCACCCATTCCAACATGTCTTTAGTCACTAACCACTCCCACTATTTCTTCAAAAGCCCACTACTCTCAAGTGGGGTTTCGGAAAACCATTTTCTAATGGGCTTGGGATCCACAAAAATAATTCTATAACCTATCATGCAGATTCAAGATACAGTCATCGTATGCATGTAACTGCCGTGATTCCTCAGGTCTGAGGACTACTCCTGTACTATCGAAACTGGGGATTCGAGTTATACCGACCAAGTCTCCAAGGCTTCCATATAACAATCCCTGTGAGTCAGTTCAGTTGATTCGAGACCTAGTCTATCAATTCACCAAGATCGCCTAGACGCCCCTCGTCTGTCACCGATGAAACACAATACTCATCAATTGAATGCAACTCTTAGTGCAAGTCTCTATGGGACTCTCGATGCCCATTCTCGAGGTCCTCGACTTGGAACGTTTTAGACCCAACCTTTTGGCAGTTGGTTTCATGACCGCCATCCAATGCACGGCCCAACTGCATGGCTGTTAATTGGTTTGTGGGTTTTATTGTGATCTTCAAATAAAAATTTAAACATACAAAAATGAGCACAACAAAGTGGATGCCAAAATAAGCGAATATTATTTTATTCACTTGAATAATATTACATGATATCGATTAATTTGTCATAATAAAATACACCTAGGTCAGTGTAATTGGCTTTTGGGTCATTTATTCTAACAATAACTAATTCTTCTTGGACGTTGGATACAGGCTGTGGAGCTCACTTCTGCAATGATTTGCAGGTGCTGGAAAGAAGCAGACGGCTACGTAAGGACGAGATGGTCCTAAGGCTTGGTGATGGCAAGGGCATTGCTGCAGAAGCCGCAGGATCTCTCAACTTAGCTATTAGTTATTATATTCGGATAGAATTAAAGAACTATTATTATATACAGGGCATTATAAAAAATATTATTTCTATTTCTATTTCAGACAATGATGGTTATGCGTTTAAGATCGATAAAAGTAGTTTTTATTTGATGCTTGATAATAACCTTCATCTGCTTGGTACATTAACAAATGGTCTTTACATTCTCCAACAGTCAAATTGGATTATGACTGCCCAACACAAATGAAAATTAGATAATCATGACAACGCACAGATTTTACATGCGAGGTTAAGTCATATCTCGGTAAAAAGGATGAGGAAGTTGGTAAAGTCAAGGAGTCTGGAGGTAGGCAACTTGGATAAACTACCAACTTGCAGATCTTGTCCCAAAGGAAAAATGATCAAGAAATCTTTTGTTGGACAAAGTACGCTTGCCACTGGTCTATTGAACTTAATCCATATGGACGTCTAGGGACCATTAAATACTCCAACTAAAGGACGATACTCATACTTCATAACCTTTATCGATGATCACTCGTTGTATGCTTATGTTTACCTTATGAGGTACAAGTCTGAGACCTATGGAAGGTTTAAAGAATTTAAACTTGAAGTGGAGAATCAAACTAGCTGTAAGATCAAATTCCTTGGATCAGACCGAGGTGGAGGGTATTTAAGTGGTACTTTCATGCATTACATAAAAGGGAATGGAATTCTCTTCAATGGACTCCTCCTAGAACACCGCAGCTTAACGGTGTGGCCTGAAGGAGAAATGACCCTCTGTTGGACATGGTCCAATCTATGATGAATTTTACTGAATTGCCTCTGTCATTCTTGGAATACGCTCTTGAGACAGCAGCCAAGTTGCTCAATGTAGCGTCGTCCAAAGTAGTGCCCCAGACGCCATATGAGATATGGCACAGCAGCTTGCGTCCTACAAGTACTTGAGAGTGTGGGGTAGCTCCGCATACATCAAGAGGCTAGTGGGAGACAAACTAGAATGAGATCTAGTCTACGCAGGTTTATCGGATATCCGAAAGAAACTGGGGGGGTACTATTTCTATGACCCATCGGAACAAAAAGTCTTTGTCTCGAGGAACACAATATTCTTGAAAAAGGATTTTTCTATAAATAGCCGACATGATGAGGAACTACTTGAAGAATCAAGTGAGATACCTCATCAGGATAATGCGACGGCATTTGTACCTATGGTTTCCGGTGATAGTGCTCCAATTCTTCAACGTAGAAACCCTCTAGAGTTGCGTCCACACCACACCGGAATCGAGATCCCTAAATTCTATTTGCTAGAAGAAAATTGGCAGAAAAATGCACACCAAGTATATTTCAGAGAGGGGTTTTGGCCGAGTCGAAAATAGGACGAGAGAAAATTATTTTCTTGCTTTGTTATGTCTTTATGAGTCATTCCAAATGACTAATACATATATATACCTTGAATGGATGCATTAAAATATATCTAGGTTCATTTAGCCATTCATAATGTAATAAAATTCTTTATTCCAAATAAAGGATGACTAACCTGGCACTTTTCCAAAAGTGATTTTGTTAGTCAATAATTTCCTTTTCCAAGAATTTTCACCAACTTAATTAATGTGCTTGGGCCGATTTTAATTAATTAAAATACATGGCCCAAATAAATCTTAATTAAACTCAATTTAATTAAAGCCCACTTAATTAAGTCCACCACATATTTAATCCAATTAAATATATGAGCCCAACAAGTCTTTATTAATTAATAAGTCCAATGTATTAAATAATAAGGGCAAGCCCAATATAAATTAATTCAATTTATTTATTCTTAAGTAATCCAATTACTTATAAAATAACTCCCAATTAATTTCTTGTCCTTTTTAGGATATTTGTGTGTATGTTTTTAGGTTCATCTTTCAGCTAGATTTGGGCTAGTGCCAAACACTATTATTAATAAATTTAATTTAATTAATAATTCTTGGTTAACTCTTGTTCAAGAAAGCCTGTCACCATGGATGGTCGTCTAGCAACAGTCCATAGCACTAGAGACTAGGCGAATTTTCATGTGAACTCTTAGGCTCCCGAGTCGCGGGTACGATCCTTCCATCTACTGTCTCCCGGCCTAAGTTTAGGGCATGAAATTTGGTATCGGTTCACATCCTGGACTAGGCGTCTATGCTTAATACCTGAGATCACATTACGCTAGATTGCTCGATATAGGAAACTCTTTTTCCTATTCAACTAATGACTCTGGCCACAACTTTATAGAGCGTTAACGCATCTTCAAGTGCATAGGAGATACCTTTGTCACGTGTTGACACTGGAAGGATCCTTTTATTGGAACTCACCGCCTTCACTACATACTTTGACTGTACTAGACAAGGCTTATGATGACTTTTTCTGAGACACGATCACCTCTTCCATAAATCTAAGATACAGTCATCGCATGCACATTACTGCCATGAGGACTCAAGTTATACCGACCAAGCCTCCATATGATGATCCCCGTGAGTCACTTCAGTCGATTCGACACCTAGTCAATCGACCCACTAAGATCACATAGACGTCTCATGTCTCTCATCAATGAAATAATGCACTCAACAAATGAATGCGACTCTTAATGCAAGTAAGATATGTCGAAATCTGTATATCCAATAAGATTATAACTTGGCCGAATGGATTCTTTTATAGGTGCGATCATATTTGAAGGTTTGATCTTAGTTTTGTTGGCCTGATTAACATATGCAGTTCGATACTGTAAGATGATAGTTAAATCAATAAAATACTAATATTTATGAATATACAAATTTGTTGCATACTAAGTACATGTATCGATGTCAAATAAAAAAATTTGTCTTTTTAGGACAATTTGAATAAAAATAAATAATTATTTAGACCACTCTTTATAACAGCCTTAGGCAGACCACTGAACGAAACGATGTCATATCCATATTTTGTATTACCCTTTGTAACGGGTTTTTACATGGCTACCACAAACTATATTATTTGTATCGGTATTTGTAACGGCTTTTTGCATGACTACATTATTGTAATTCCTTTTGTAACGGTCTTTAAGTTTTTGTATCTCTCTTAATAATGATTTTTGTAACGGTCTTGACCGTTCCAAAAAAGACATATATATAACACTTGACCGATTTTTTTCACTCTTGTTTTCCTTCTTTCCTATTTCCTCTCTTTTTCTCTCTTTTCCTCTCTCTCTCTATCTCTCTCTCTCTCCCCTTCCACCCTGACCCACCCCCCACCACCAAACCCAACCTCCATCCCCCTGTTCGGTAAATTATTTTAAATTACTGATTTTTTCCTTTTAAAATCTGTAATTTTAAGAAAAATTCCAAATTCTTTAAAATTTCAAAAATTTTTGAAGCTTTTCTGAGATTTTTCTGAAGTTTTGAAAATTTTTAAAGAAAATGTGAATTTCTTTAAATTTCAAAAAATGTTTTTAAATTCTGTAATTTTAAAAAAAAATCAGATTTTTTTTTAAATTTCAATTTTTTTTAATTTTTAAATTTTTATAAATTGTTGAAATTTTTTAAAATTACTGAAATTTTTTTTTAAAATTACATGTATTGAAAAAATTCCAAGTTTTTTAAAATTTCAGAAATTTTTGAAGCTTTTCTCAAATTTTTTCGAATTTCTGAAAATTTAAAAAAAAAAGTTGTCAATTTTCTTAAATTTCAGAAATTGTTTTTAAATTCTATAATTTAAATTTAGATTTTAGAATTTTTTTCAATTTTTGAAATTTTTAAAAAAATTTAAATTTTTTAAAAATACTGAATTTTTTTTAAAATCTGTAATTTTAAAAAAAATTCCATATTTTTAAAATTTTAGAAACATTTATGAATTTCTGAAATTTTATTAAAATTTCAGGAATTTTCAAAACTTTTCTAAAATTTTTTTGAATTTCAGAAAATTTAAAAAAAAAATTGCAAATTTTTTAGAATAGCTGAAATTGTTTTTAAATTCTTTAATTTTAATAAAAATTCAGATTTGTTTTTTAAAATTCCAGAACCAATTTTCAATTTCTGAAATTTTTTAAAATTATTGATTTTTTTTTTTAAAAATCTGTGATTTTAAAAAAAATTCCCAAATAATGACCGGTTTTTATATGTGCACAACAGGAATTTTATATTTTTAAAAAATGACAACCTTCACAACGATAATAAACTTCTTACTGGAGCGGTTCGCTGACGCCCGGAACCAGTTGGCTCGCCTGTTGTGGCTGGCTGAGAAGATTTAGCACCAGCTCTTGGAGTTCTGGGTGAACCCAGAATTCCATGTACAGTCGGCCATGAATAAGGTCAACCAGGCAGCCAACTCGAAAGCAGCTGCAATCGTCTACCATCGGGGGTCGTCATCCATTGAAGCTCACAAGCGCAAGATGGTAAGTATTTTAACGCATATTAATAATTTTATTTAATTCTTTATATCTCTAATCATTGTTTAAAATGATTTTTGAAAATGAGACACAACTCGGACACCCCTTCCCTCAAATGAAAGCGTTCAAGAAGGTGTATAAGAAAAAGGAGGACGACCGGTGCAGTGGGCTGAGGGCGAAGGAGGTCATGGTAAGTAATTGACATAATTTATTTTTTAGTTTTAAATTAATTTTTTAATCTAATTATTTAACATGTTTGTAGGAGATGTTTTTGAAGATGTTGGAGAAACACCAGAGACAACACAACAGCAATGAAGAACCTCCATTATCGTCTTAAGGCTCCGTAGCCCCGAACGAGCAATAGATTTGGATACTAGTAGCTGGCCGGAAGAGGGGCTGAGTATTCGGTCTCGGCTCTGAGGCCCACCACATGGTTGCTGGACCATCACAAGCCGACCAATCCACTGCTCCATCGCCCTCGCCACCATAGCTGCAGCGTCTTGACCTTGACGATCGAGTATTCGCCCTCGAGCGATACATCAGAAGCATTGATCCCAACTGGCCCGATCATCTAGCGCCCAAGCCTCTAACTGATCCCCCGATACCCGACAGCAACAACGACGACAACGAAGATGCTGCCGTAGGGGATAATGTGATTTAGATTAGGACTTTTTTTATTTTCTAAAAATATAATTTTAAAACAATATCTTTGTTTTGTAATTAATTTTTTATTTTTTTGTTATATTATGTATTTTTTATATAATATTGCACAATTTAAGAAAAATATTCATTTATTTAATATTATAAAAATAAATATTAAAATATATTATATGAAATTAATAAATATAAAAATACATTAAATAAATAAAAAAATTTGTAATTGCATTTGTAACGGCTTTTGTAATACACATAAATAAGATAAAATCATTTGGCAGTTATAAAGAATGTGCTAAAAATAATTATCCATTGCGAAAATGACCGTTCCAAAAAAATAGTTACAACGACAGTGTAAAAACCGGTACCAAATGCACTTGCAAAAATAATTACAATATAATTCAAAACTGTTACAAAAGATATTACAAAAATCGATCCAATATCAAGCACAACTATACCTAAATGTGTTGCAACGACTATTACAATAACAATTAAATCAAATTCAACTAAGCTATTACAAAAGCAATTCCAAATTCATTTTTTGGCATGTGACTAGATTTGTAACGGTCTACTGCTGCCGTTACAACGACCGATACAAATTGTAACGGCTTTCAAAGAGGCCGTTAAAAATTATTTGTAAGCCCGATTTACCGCGATAGGCTTGTTCACTACAAAAGCCGTTACAAATTAATAAAAGCGCCGTTCCAAAAATCGTTACAATAAAATAATTTTTTTGTTATGATTGTATATACTAAAGTTTCAATATAGAAAATATAAATAAAATAATAAAATTTAATATTTTTTTTAGCTAATAAATGATATATTCACCTCTAAATATATATTTCTACACGTTCAATGTACGTGATATGTTTTAGTATATAAAACAATAAATTTATTTTAAACTGAAATTGTTAAAAAAAATCATTAAATCAAAACGAATGCTGGTTCAAATGGACAAAAAATTTAAGTGAAACTTAAATATATTTTCATACTCAACTTCATTTATTTTTATCCATGCGCTCTGAAGTTCTCGTTTTTATACGAAACATATCTTCACTTAGTAATCAATCTATACTAATCCATCATTCTTACAAAAATCAAGATCATTATTTAAATCTCATTGATGGACAATTGCACCAGGTGAAATTCGAACAACTAATTCTCAATTTAGTTTCATGATTTATTAATAATTTATTAGAGTTAATTTTATTGCTTGGTTTCGATATAAATTTAAAAACTGAGTTTCTTCTCGAAACTTATTACAGAAAACACACACACACACACACAAAACTAATGGTAAGACTAGATGAATATTCCACCAGATAGACTAAGAGCAGGATACCAAAAAGTCACCATCAGCATTTATTTTGTGTGAATCCGAGTAATAGATACGCACGCATTGACAAACCTATATGTGATCAATTCAATCTCGATCAATCATCTGAAGGCCTTGATTGAAAATATCCTCAAAGACATCCATGTCAGTCTTCATTCTAGACACCCCAATCTCAAATCCTCCTTCAAATTCCCTCGACTTGCATAGGGATATCGAATATCTTTCCCCATCAACATGAGCAAATTCGTACTTTTTGGGCCTTCCCCACCCGAAATCAGCCTCATATACGTCAAATTTCGGTGATCCGGCCACACCTATATATCGTCGACCGAAGTATTCGCTGAAATCCATCGGCCAACCCGCACTATCCAAGATTTCCCTTTCATTATACAGGGTTTCCGTGATGGCCTCTCCTATAGACTCTGCAGCTATAAGAAATCCTTCATCTCCCTTTAACAATCCGTGCCTGGACTGTGTAATCACATATACTACACAATTACCAAAGTAAGTTGACGGCAAATGTGGGCTCAAACGTTTCCGACAGTCTGCAGCAAAAGGAAGGTAGACGGGCTCGTCGTCGTTCGTCTCCTGCTGGCCAGCTGTAGCAGCCAAACATTTTTCCGAGCATGTCCAAACATAAGCACAAATCACTGAGAAAGATGAAATGTGACGTAAATTTGGCCTATTGGCAGAAACATAGTTCTTGAGGTTTTGCACTTGATTTTTAGTCAGGATAAACGTTGCACGGACTCTATTGATGGGAAAGGTTGGAGGTTGAGGATCAACAGAGAAAAACATGGATTTCGTCACGAAATTCCACGCCCTGGAATCCAGTCCCCCTGGATCCTGAACTCCATTTCTACGAAAAACTGGGAAAGATTTTTGATCTATCTGACTAACATCACTATCAAACTTGTTAAGTAATGCCCATGATTTCACAAAATTAACAATGCTACTCTCATCGCCTACTACGTGATTATTGGTCAGACCAAGACAGATTCCCTGTCCTGGAAACAGTGTGACTTGAAGCACCAAAGCAGGGAGCACGAAAGAGTCAGGAAAACGGCTTGCGGGTGGCAACTGAGGTACACAGGCGTAGAATTCATCGGCCACTCGTCGATGGTTTCCTGTAAGATACTGATAATCTCGATCACATTGAACAATTGTAAGAGAAACGGAGTCTCCCGAGACGTAACGAATCACAGGCATCCCAAAGTCCAAAGGAACGATTACGTTTCCAGCTAGTGGAAGGAAATGAGTCAGGGTGCGTGCAAGAGATTTCTTGAGATCTGGAACAATGGTATCCAAGAAATGGCGTTTTGAGCAGGGAATATCGAAGAAAATAAGCCTTTGAGTTGGATTACATAGAAAAAATGGTATATCAAAATGTGTTAGGGGAAGAGAGATCTCATGATCATTAGTATCAAATGAAGGGTGGATTTTGCATTCCTCAAGTTTGGTTGCCATTGGAACAACTGCTCATGGGATGCCTTGAATGGAGCTGGCAATGTATAAATAGAGTTAGGAGCCAAGCCATTTTCAGGTGAATCTGTCATCAAACTTGTCGTTACACAAATAGGGAAAGCTGCGATTTTACTCTTATAATTAAGGGGATCCGCATTTTTTTTCCCTACACGAATTAATTTTTATAATTTAGTCTTATAATTTTTAAATTTGATAACTTTAGTCCTTTCTTCGATCAATTTGATCAAAAAATTGCTTGCGACAGAACCTAATTAATTGTAATTTTGATATGATGATAAAAGAATTAGGTAGCACTAAAATTATGATAAATTATATTGACACTCCCTAAAGTTAAGTCTAAGTATACAAGCATTTTGTGTGTTTTGTAAAATTATATATGGGCATACTCTGAAGGGGTATCAATGTAATGTAAATTAGGAGTTGTTTGTGCAAAATTCCAAAACTTAATAGAGAGTTGTAATTACAACTACAATCTCAAGAGATGTACAAATAATTTTGCAAACAACAGATAATATTTGTGTAATTCAAAATATAGATATAGCCGTAACTTTCTACGAGTTAGGCAAATCTAATGACTTGTCTAGCAAATAATACATTAATATTTTAAATTGATAAATAAATGCCAACCAAACAAAGATATAAAACATAATTATAATAATAGATATATGGACGTCCGTATCCATGAAATTTAAACACAAAATCTTTTAATGATGAGGTCTTAATCTTAGCTATAAAGTGAGGCCTCGGCAGCGGCAGCCTGTGTTCAAATTGCTACAAACATAAAAGTGCTATAATGCTGAGGCTCGGTCTTAACCAGTAGCTTCTTGGAAGATTGATTTTTCCGTTATGTAGTTCACTCGCATCCATAGAGCAAAATTGAATGCTTTGTCACCCTAAATTGAACGACAAACTTATTTGACTACACTTAGAAGATCAAGTTGGTGGCACAATCAAATAATGAATCTATATTATCTATCTATACAAATTATATCTTTAGTATTTAATTTTTTTATTTGTTATTTTCTTTTATTTTTTAAATTATCTCAACAATTTTTTTCCCCTTTTCACAACTTTCAATTGTTTTTCTCTCTCTCTCAACTTCCATATTTATTTTTCTTCTTCTATTTTTTGTCTCAAGAACTACTCACAACCTCTATACGATCTTCGAGGGTTGAGTGATTGCGTGTCCAATCAACTGAACTAACTCGCTGGGATCGTCATATGAAAGTCTTGGTAGCTTGGTCAATATGACTTGAATACCCGACTTCGATAGTACAGGAGTAGTCCGCAAACTTGAGGAATCTTGGCAGTCACGTGCATACGATGACTCCAGCTTAGATTTGTGTTAGAGGTGATTGTGTCACGAATATGATCATCATAAATTTTTTGTAGTACAATCGAAGTATGCAGCGAAGATGGTGAGTTTCCAGAAGAGGATACTTCCCCTGTCAGTATGTGATAGAAGTATCTCCTATGCGCTTGGAGATGTGTTCACGCTCTACGAATCTGTGACCATAGTCGTTGATCGAATAGGAAAAAATAGGTTTCTATGTCGAGAAACTTGGCATAATGTGATATCAAGTATAAAGCATAGACGCCTAGTCCAAGATAGGCACCGGCACCTAATTCCATGCCCTAGACTAATGCTAGGAGACGGTAGACGGAAGGATCATACCCGTATGGACTCGAGAGCCTAAATGTTCAAACAGAAATTCACATAGTCTCTAGTACTATGAACTGTTGCTAGATGGCCACCCATGGTGACGGGCTTTCTTGATTAAGGGTTAATCAAGAATTATTAATTAAATTAGATTTATATTATTAATAATATCAGGCACTAGCCCTAGTCTAGTTGAAAGGTGAACCTAAAGTGTCACACAAAAATCACTAAAAAGGAACAAGGAATAAATTTTGAATTAATTCCTTCATTTCCGTCATTTCCTTCATCTTTTTATATGACAATTAATTAATTACTAACTTTCTTTAATTGATTTAACTACTTGCTAGTTAATAATTAATGAGTAGATTAAATTATTTATGTTTTCTTGGTTGTTAGCTAGTTAAATTATTTTATTTATTCATTAGATAATGATTAGTCGATTAATTAATTTTATTATCGTTAATTAATTGAAATAGCTAGTTTAGTCATGATTAGGCAAATATAATATAGTAAATCAATTGGATTAATTATTCGGTTAATATTTTACTAAATAAATCTTCTTTTAATTAATAATCTCTAATTAGTAAGAAATTTTTTCAATAAAAATAGTCATTAAATGAAATATATAGTTATTTATCTATGGACTCAACAGACTAATACGATAGTCTGAGGGTTAAATTTCTTGTTTAGTTCCTTTCAAGTTGATAAAATATTAACTATCAACTTGTTAAGAAAATGTAAAGTTGAAAGCGACTCAATTGGCATAGTTCATAACAAGTCCGATCTTGTCTCCAAGAATACAATAACATATAGTGATTAATTTCGTTTAATCAAATCTGATTTGAGTAAAAAAATTTTATTTATACGCATATCTTATACTAGTCTGGTTCTGGTAAAATTGAAAGCGACTGGATTGCCATGGTTCATAACAAGTGGTTTAATTTCTTTAGTTGCACGAACTAAAATTACAAGTGTGGCTGGTGGAGTTAGTAGCACGAACAATTAATGATAAGATTGCACATAGGATGGCTTACAGGGTTTATTAGTTATGCTTAACTAGTCATTAACAAGCGCCACTGACGTTTAACTCACTTGGTGAAGTTGAGGCCTCATAATTTTAGAGGTTATGTGTTCGAATCCCGTTTTATGCATGGGATATTGTGTCTACTGAATAGCAGACATTATTTCTAATATAATAGTAGGCGTTGATTAACCAACAAAAATGATTATAATTAATTATTTTAATTAATAATAATTTATTACTCTTAAATAGAAAAGATAAACCTAATAGTTAACAAGCTCATTTATGCCTGACTAATTAACAACTTACAAAATGATACTATTATTATGGATTAATCCAACAATTTATACACTACAAGAAAATTATAAAGATACAAAGTAATATATATACTAAAATCAGCGTGGAACTAATTAGTAAATAAAATTTTTGTTGTTAATTCAAATCATTTAATATATATTTCAAGCAGTTCGTTAGTAAGTAAATTTTTCGTTGTAAACTTCATTAGTAAGTAAATTTTTTTCGAATTAAATGCAATTTACCCCTTGTGATATGTGAAATGAGCAAAAAGAACTATGTGAAGAAAGAATTCGCAAATTACCCCCTGTCAATGATTTAGATAGGGGATAGTTTGCTCTATATTTCAAAATAGGGGGTAATTTGGTATTTTTTTTAAACAGGAGGTTTTTTGCTCATTTCTCGTATCACAGAGGCGTAAATTGCATTGTTTTTCAAATTTTTTGTATTAAATAATGTAGATTAAAAATTAAAATTTTACTTATTAATTAGCTTGACTAATTTTTTTTTCCATAATTATTGAACTATAACCACATCTTCCTCAAGTCATATATAGACCGTTTTGCACATTTGGATAGCATTACTAAACTCTTTATTCACGTGAAAAGTTATTTTATTTTTCTAGATTGGAGTTGTTATTCATGTCTATTAAATGTAGGGAATTTCTTTACATAAATTTGATGCATATTGGGATCCAACAACAACACAATGGCCACAAAACTTTTGTAGAAAATCTAAAATTATTCGAGGACTAACCTGTAAAATAGAATTTAGTACTCCAGTGGTTAAGTCAGTAATATGTTTACTGAAAAAATTACAGAAAAACTTGAATCAAAGTGCAAATGATAGTTTAGAATAATATAAAAGTGATTAAAATCATGTGGGGAGCAAACAACGAGCTAAAAGTAGCTTGAAAATTGAGGAAAAATGAGTGTGAGATTATGAGATAATCTTGTACCAAATGACACGTCTGCAAAGCAAAGCAAGACGCCGAGAGTAAGACGCAAAGCAAGTCCAAATTAGGCCAAATGACGCAAAGCAAAGCAAAGCAAGTCCAAATTTATGATACGTCTGCAAAGTAAGACGCCGAGAGTAATTAGGCCAAATGATATGACGTTCAAGAGCTGCGTGTTTTAGCTAAAAACAAAAAAAAAAAAAAATAGTATAAGATTTGGATTTATAGAAAAAGAGTTATCACCGTTTAAAGAGCTTTTGCCAAGTCAACCCGAGAATCCAGGAGTTAGTTACTTGATGCTTAAAGAGTCAATTTCAGCCGAATTACTTGGATTAGTTGACGATCTTTAGTATGATGTGTCAGGAGGTGTTAGCGACCTATTTGACATGTCATCCATATTATATGCTAACTTAATAATCTTCTCAATATATTCAGATTGAGAAATCGCTATGTGATTAATTGATCTAATCAACTTGAAGCCAAGAATTCTATTAACCTCATCTATATCCTTCATTTGAAACTTATGTTTCAAGAACGACTTGATTTCGGTGATAATATCCAAATTAGATCCTATTAACAGAATGGCATCCACGTACAAGTACAAAATGATAATATTATCCTCTTTAACCCTACAGTATATACACTTTTCATTCTCATTAATGAAGCCAAACGATAGAATATTGTTATCAATTTTTTTATTTTATTGTTTAGATGCTTGTTTTTACTCTATAGAGTAACTTAACAAGTTTATAAATTTTGTGCTCGTTACCATGAGCTACAAATCTCTTAAGCTGATCCTTGTATATTTCTTCATCGAGTTCACCGTACAAAAAGGCTATTTTCACATCCATCTGGTGAATCAGAAGATTATACATCGAAGCAAGTGCTACAAGCAATCGAATAGTAGTCAATCGAGGTATTAGAGAATAGGTATCAAAAAAATTTATTCCCTCCTTTTGCTTAAATCTGTTAGCCACCAATCTAGCCTTAACTTATCAACAATTTCATTAGGTTTCTATTTCTTGTTGAAAATCCACTTACACCTAACCCTATTACACCCCGAAGGGAGATCGACTAATAGCCATGTCCATTAGAGACAAAGTAGCCTATCTCACTTTCAACAGATTCCTTCCACTATTTGACTTTGGAAGAAGTTACAGCATCTTTGAAAGTTCCAGGATCATCCTCAATATTGTAAGTCACAAAATCACTTCCATAATTATTGACAATCCTTCTTACTCCTTCTAGGTGTATCTAACTCTTCATGCATTGAACTAGAACTACTAGGATTGACCCCTATATTTGTCATGTTTTCCACATGATCAGAAATAGAAGTGGAGGCAAGTGAGTCGTCTAAGGAAACACTTTGAGGTATTCCCGCTTTAGTAGGAAATACATCTTCCATTAAAGTAGGATAAGAAAATTCGACTATTGTGTTGACGTTAATGCCTGAAAATTTTAATTTAATGATCAGAAATCTCAAAGCATAACATGTCTCCATATAGCCTAAGAACACTGCATCAACAATCTTAGTTGTCTTGTGTTCTGGGACTAGTATCTTTGCTAGGCACCTCCATACTCGAAAGTATTTAAAGCTCGATTTTCTTCCTTTCTAAGATTCGAAAGAGTACCTATATTATGTTTTCGAGAGAATCTATTCAGAGTATGACAAGCCGTATTCTCTGTCCACAAAAAGACAACCTAGAATTTGACAAAATATTGTTGATCATGTTTTTAAAGGTTCTATTTTTTTGTTTTAATATTCTATTGGACAAATATTAAGATGGAGGTGTTTTTTCATGTATAATGCCGAAGGGTTTGCAATATTCACTAAATGCACTTGGCTCATATTTTCCTTCATTGTTAAACCTTTATCGTTTGAGTTTCGTACTAGTTTGGGTTTATGCTTCATCTTTATTACTTATGAGATACACAACAACATCTATTGCAATCATCTAAAAAGATGATAAAATATCTTTTATGGTTGGTGGAAGAGGAACATTACTGGCAGGTCTTGTACAATTTCAATGGATGTATCTAATTGAGAGGTATCCCATTTATCGCCTTTTTAAGTTTACCTGTCATGAATTAGAACACGTGAACTAATGTGATGTTATTTCTCCAATTATTAACGTATCTATCTATACCTAAGGGCCCCATTTGGTTCGTGTGATTAGGCATGATAAAATTATTTATCATCTCTAATCACAAATTTTGGTTAGTATTATTAGAACTCAACATTAATATTAGACTCGATCTTATTAATCACAATATATGGTATAACGAATCACGCCTATTTAACTGGTATAAGTAATCTTACAAACTAATATTAATTTTTTTTCCTAATTTACCATTGGACTCTCTCCTCTGTCTCTCTCTCCTCGTCTCCAATCTCTTCCCTCTTTCCTCCATTTTCTTTCTCCCATTTACCTTTTTGTTAGGAAAAATTACATAATAACCTACTGTGTCATCCAAAAATTGCTAAAAAATTACTTGTGTTAATAAAATAGCTAAAAAGATCCTCTATATTTATAAATCCTGCAAAAAAACTTTCTTCGTTAAAATAAAACAAAAAGGAGAGTTGCTTACACGCGCCAGAAACGAGAGTTAAGATACCATTTTGACCTATTTTTGGCCTTTGACCATTCTGAATGGACAAAATTACCCCTATCTTATGCCTTTATCTCCTCTCTTTATTTTTCTAATTAATTCTTTACTTTTATCACATTTTATTAAAAAATATTACAAATATTGAACAATTAGGATTCATGAAATAGTTATATGTAAAAAATATCATTACATCAAATTTACTTATTATACATTTTTTATATATGAAAATATCAAATGTTTAGGATTAGTTTAATGTTTATATGTTTTTAAAATTAAAATACATGATTTTTTCATACAATATTATTAGTTAATTTAATTTTGTGTTGAATATATTTTGAAATTATATTATTTATATAAATTACAAAAAATATATTTTAGTATTTTAATATATTTATTTTTAAACATAAAAAAACATAATTAATGTAATTCATATATTAAAATTTATAAAATTAAAATAAAACTAAAAGGAAAGAAAGAAAACGATGACTTTTATAATGAAACTAAAATTTACAGTATATGGGTGCGAAATTTTTTTGATATTTTCTCATATCACAGAGGGTCAAAATGAATTTAAATGAAAAGAAAAAGGATAGTCCCGAGGCAACTTTGCCCTCTAAAGAGACTATGCCTCCTACTGAGCATCAGGTGCAAAAATCTTCGAGCACACGTCAAACACGTTCTTAGCAACACCTACCCTCTTCGTCTCATGTGAAACGCTCTCCAAGAAAGCTACAGGCATATTCTCAACAATACTTGCCCTTCTTCTCTCAGGTTCAACACTCTCGAGTAGGTCCCAAGCACATTCTCAACAACATCTGAATTGTTCTCCGAGTACGGCTCATACATGTTCTCAAAAACAGTTCTACTCTTTGCTGAGTAGGGCACACACACGTTCCCATCAATGTACTCAAAGTAGTCTAACAACACAAAATGAAATACCATTGGAACCAAATACCTCTTTACCAAATGTATTTATTTGTTTTATGGTATTGAAGAATAATATGCATTTAGGATGCTTCTATTAATGTATTCTTGATTTTTTATTGTTGTTTTTATTAAGGTTTTCTTTTTTTTTTATAGTACCTGATGATTGTACTGAGAAGGGACAGATGATTGTCAAAAAAGAAAGAGGTGCTGCTCAATTTTTGAATGGATCGGGTATGGGAAATCAAAAGTAATTAGGAGTTCATGTGAATCACTACCAAACAATGATCGTATGTATGGTCATATAGGTGTTAAATTGCCAATAAACTATGTCGAGTTCAATCATATACCACAATATTTGAAAGATATGGCTTGAGAGGAGGTGGGGTTGGACTCTTATTGCCATGCATATCGGATTTTCATGCTTTTATATGTTGTTAAACGTGAACATTCAATTTGTATACTAACCGTTAAAACATCCTATTTTAGCATAATACCAATTTACTTCCTAAAGCGAACAACGTAGTGTTGACAGATCTAAAGGATATATGGAGAAGGTTGAAGTATGAGATTAAAGTGAATTACTTCCTATGGCACATTGATGCCTCGTGTATCTATCACAGTCGCCAACTGAGCGTTTAGAACAAGACCATTAAAAGGAACTGGTGATATATTGGACAAATGAGGATGTGCAAGTAAATTTACATCACATGTACCATTTAACCTAAGAATATAAAGAAATGTTATAAATCATGACTATATGCAAGTTATTTGATATTGTTTAGAAGAATTTAATAAATGTTTCCAAGAAGCAATGCCTTGATAGGATTGGAAGAACTTCATTTGCAGTTATGGAACAAGAGATATGGTTTCCTCCCAACTAAATTCTCATTAATTTATGAGTGTTTAACTTCAAATTAATATTTTTTGTATCCATATTGCTTCATTTTTTTTGACCGTGGTTCGTTAGATGATTTTGAAAGGGATGAATCCAAGCATGCCTGATATTTTGTTGGAGTCTTGCTCCTGCGAAAAAAGGATTGAGGATGACGACACATTAGAATTACATATAAGTTTATTCCTTCGACTTGCATGATTGGAGTATTATTATTGTATTGGATTTAGATGATTGTTGTTGAATGGTCTTGGCGATGTTGGATTTAAATGAATAATATTGGTTGGTTAATATGGAGATATTGGATTAATGATTGTTGTGGGATAGTGTTGACGATGTTGTTGGATAGTCTTGTAATGGGCATGTTTTATTGGGTTTATGATATTTGTGATGTTGAGTATACGGTCGTTGCTATTGTGTTGTTAATTTTATGGTCATCTCTGTGATACTATGTTGCAAGCTTGACAACAAATATATCTTTATATCTACATAAATAAATGTTATCTTCTGTAGGAAAAAAATGTGTTTTTGTAGTAGAAAAATAGAGTTTCTGCTATAGAAATTCTATTTTTCTACTGCAGAAATTTATGTTGTTTAATGTTCATCATTTGTGTTGTTTTTGGTTCCATAAATATTTGATTTTTATACTATGTGATTCTTATTTGAATAATGTAATACTACTTTTCAGATACATTTTATTTGGGAGATGTCTAAGAAGCCGGAGTTAGAAAGAAACAGGGAATTTAAGGAGCAAATTATCAAGAATGCAATGGGAGAGGAGAAGCACAAAAAAATGACAGATTGAACAGAGAAGTGAAAAATTAAAAATACAATTGCACGCATAAGCTTTGCACACAAGATAGAAGAATAAAAATGCTTAAGGATGGACTCATGGAGGAAAGAGAAAAAATAATACAAATGCAACATGAATTCAGTAACGAGAAAGAGTAATTAGGGTTGAAAAATGGAAGGAAAGAGGAAATAGCTAGATAATCCATTTTCATGCTCTTAAAACGGCCCAACATGCTTCTGAAATAAATTAAGAGCCCATAAATTCATACCTTGCTTTGACCGCTCTATTTTCGGGTATTACAAGTCCTCGGTTTTATGGAATTCTTCCAACCACACTACCGCAGCAGATTGTTCACAGGAACTTGGCTCCTTCAGTAACAAAACAGCGCAGCCCTATTTCGTTTCCTACCTTAGGACGTAAAAGGGACTCCAATACAGGGATTTAATAGAATTTTGGACAAGCAGGTCGAACGAAAGCCTAACTTTTATTGAAAAAATATAGAGAATATTACATAGATATTATTCCTCCGTTGGAGAGACAACTGTTTAGCCTCTCATATTGTAGAGGACTTGACTTGTTGGGAAACTCCCATAAACTGAAAGATTAAAAGACTCAATATTTCTAATGCTTTGAAGAGTAGCAAAAGTTTTTTTGATGATCCCCTTCTTCTTCATTACATCTTTATTTATAGGCGTCCGCGGACTCCAAATTTAGACTCCAAACTTATTTTTTGATGACGTCATTGCATTCATCATCACCTTGTCTCTTTCGAATGATGTCATCACGTTCGTCATTACCACGTCCTTCCCAGCTGTTGGTCCTAATGGCCTGTCGGTCATGTGAATTTCAACTGGCTTTCTTCCCTTATTGACTGTTGGCCCTTGTCATTTTCTGCCGACAGTTTTATCCTTACTTTTATACATTTTATAATTTTTACTTCTTTTTGTAAAAATTTTTCTTTTTCTCTTGTCCTGGTATGGATCGGATTTATTTTGTGTGACCCGAAATTTTGTCCCGAACAGGGACTTCTCTTGCTTTTCAGAGCAAGGGCATAAATGGTTATGCTATTGCCCAACATGCAACATGTTGCACGTCTTCATTCTTGTAGCTTCGGTCGCCGGCAGCTTATTTTCCCAGATCAACATTCTTTTCTTCTCAAATAAGCTCTCTGTGAACTCAGTGCTTTTTCCTGTCATGAAATTTAATAAGAATTATGCATTCACTTTGTTGGAGAAAATTTTGAATGGATACTTTGTCCATTTGAGTGAGACAGACCCATAATCCCCAAGCTCTTCTAGTAGAGATCTTATCTTCACTGATGGCTGATACTAGGGGAGCTTCTCCTGAGGCAGCTTTAATTTTATTGAAAGCCACCATAACTGGCTTCTATAACTTCATGAAATGAAATGATGGGTGAGACCATTTTCCTGCTATTTCTGGAGCAACTAATACAAATTTTATCTCCAAAACATAGCGTCTCTTTAAATGGGGATTATTTTGCCATGAATCAAAGACCGCCCCACTTATTGACTCTGGAAGTTTAGAAATCACCAGATAACTTGGTGCATAGTATGAACTGAACCAAGAGCTCCAAAATCATACCATTCTTAGATATCTTCTGGTTTCGACCCTTCTATCATCCAGACTCTGTTATATTTTTCGAATGTTTCGATAATGGTCTTGCCTAGGTTCCTTTTGTTAGAATATAATTTTTCCCACTTTCGCTGTTATTCCTGCCAAGCAGAAGAAGATATCAATTCGTTAGTATTAGCCTTAGATGTGCCTGTCATTGGCTTAAGGCTAATCTCTTCCTCCTTAACCCCAGAGGTGCTGAGTTGACTTGAACCTACAGGAGTTTGCACTTCCTGTGATTCAATCATTGACGTATCACTAGAGTCTAGTGATAGCCTCGTGCAATCAGTACTTGAATCCGACGGTACAGGTGTAGAGTCCTGCACTCTAAAGGCATGTTTTGGGTCATGCTCCCTTAACTCGTGAGTCATCCCTAAAGGTGATGCCTTCAAAATTGGTTCTCGTAAGTCGTTTCATAGCAAGGTGGATGCTAATAAGGAACTCCTTATTGCGACCTGGACAGTGTTTACATCAGCTCTTTGGATTTGCCCGGCAACTTGGGCATTAACCGGTAGCTGTCCGACCTCTTTGTCAAGCTTCTCGAGGTTTTTCCAAAGGTGCCTGAGTCTCAACATGATGGGTTTGCTTCAGATGCCTCCATCTCTGGTTAGGAAATCTGCAAGAATATTTTTCATGTGATTTTATAACGACTATATTATAATAATAATATTGGCATTCAACTTGCCATATGATACTACGAGGTTTCTCTATTTTCGATTCTAATTTATTTTTTAAGAAATCTTTGACATTAGTATTATCAACTTTTAAAGTAAATTCTTTAGCAAGTAAAAATAAAGGCCATTTCTTGAAAGCCTTCCTAACCTCAAATTTCTCGTTAATATGCCAAACATTGGCTTGTTGTTCTGAGAACAACCCTCCTATGTATTTACAAGGTTCTTCTCCTGTAGTTGTTTCCTTCATGAGCACTGCTGCCCATCTATAGTCATTTGCATCTGTATAGACTACCAATTCATCCTCGTCCTGTGGTATAGCATGCTTTGGCAGGTTACTGCAAACCTGTTTCAGCTCACGAACACTTTTTGTGTGAATTTATTTCCATTTCCACTTTGAACTCTCTGTTTCTTTCAAGAGTGGTCGGAAATCCTTTCTATATCTTGCAAGATCCTTAATGAAGATACCTACAAAATTAACAACTCCCAAGAAGCTCTACAAATACTTCTTTTCTTTGAGTACATTTGGAAAGCTGCGGATTTTTTCCACAATGTGGTCCTGTATCTCAATCCCTGTTTCGTCAATAAGAATTCCCAGAAATTCAATTTAATTGACAGTTATAGTGGGAAAGTACTAAACCAAGGATTTCGGTTATTTAGAAATATGAAAATTCAAATAACCTGGCGTAGAACATCAGAAAAGGAAGGATCGATGTAATTGAAAGCTAAGCCAAAATATAGTTGTCTTGTTCGCCGCCTCGACGCATTCCCTTCTCTCCCTGTGGCATGCATCAGAAAATATTTCAAAATATTTTATATGTTCTTCTGGATATGTTCTTCGATCTTGTTCCTATCCAACCATGCCAGAGGGTTTTCACTGAAGTTCCACTAGATGAGCTTCTTGACATTCTCAACAAAAAGCATGGTTTCCACACTTATATCTAGCAATTTCATTTCCAGTAGTGCTTCTTTAAGGTTCATAATTTCCTCCTCAGATTCCTTATAGAAGCTATCGCTGTCTATCAGTCCCTGTTGCCTGAAAGACAAAAGGTCCTTACCAAATTTCCTCTTATCCTGCATTTTTGGATGAGTTAATCTGGAATTAAAATCACCACGTTTGCTGCGAAAATTTATTGGTATTATCCTGTTAAATGCCTTTTCTCTTCACAACACCTATATCTCACTACCACAGTTAGTACTAAAGATTAATAGATTCCTTTGATTATCTTGCATATATCTTACAAATATTTGAATGAAATTGTTACCTACATCGGCATCTATATCATGAAAGTAAATAGGAGGTGTTTTTATCCTAAACCAGGGTGATCCAAATGCTCCTCTGATCATGATCTTGGCTTCTCATATCCCTTATTGAGTATCAGGATTTTTTGTGAAAAATTCCTTTATGCAATAACGGGGTAAGGTTTCCCTTGCTTCTTTAGGGAAAACTTCAAGCTTTGCCATGCAAATTCCTAATCCTGTATTAATATAAGTTGCAAAATGCTCTATCTTATATTGATTATACAACATACCAACAAATATGTATATAGAATAGGGACTTGTCATTCAATCTTTATGGTAACACTATCAAGACTGAATTCCATTCCGTTACCTTTTCCTCCCCATGGTTTATGATATTCGAGAAAACTTAACCCCAAAGTCATACTCTCGTTTTCTCGTCCGGCAACCTCTGCAACTAGAATTTCATGGCCTAATATTTCTAACATGCCTTCATATTTTCCAACAACAGGTTGCTACAAATGATATAAGTCATCACAAGAGAAATTTTTTTTTCTTTCTTGGTGATGTTAAATATTACTTTTATTTCCTTTCATCCTTCAGGGCATCTAAGTTTTATGTTATCTACCCTAATCTCTTGAGGAGTTAAAGCTTTTAATAACTCTTTCTCCTTTTATTTGTAGCCTGTAATCCTATATTCTGAAAACAACATCCTACTACTGAACTCAATTCTAGAGCTAAGCGTTCGATCTAAAACTGGGTGATCTTTTATTACAATATCGACACCCCCTATTCTGGGTATCCTAATAGGATCTGGTGTCATTACCTTAGTGAATTCCTTGAAAATTCTAGGAATATCAATATACTCTTTCATAAGAAACAAATCTGAATGATGTGTATTGGAAAGGCCATAAGCTATTCTGTAAGTTATAGAATATGGTCTATTACCTTCTTTCATTAGATCTTTTCTTTTGAAATCCTGATGAAGAGTTAAGACTCTACTAGAATCTTGGTCTGCTACGTTGTATGCAATCCTAGGATGAATCTCAAACATTAATTTCCTGCATACAAATTACCTATCATTGTTCCAAGAAAACCATCTCTTAGGTTATTGATTCTTCTATCCATTATTGATAAATGTATTTCTGAATCAATTCCTTCCTTGAAACTCGTTTTTATTACTAGTTCAATAGTTTCTATGTGGATCTATTTCATAGTAAATGCTAATTCTTCTTTAAGCTTACTTAATTCTTCAAGAATTTCTTCTTTACGAATTAGTTGCATTTCCATCACATTACCAGTAAGTTCCATAGGTATAGCAAACTCACTTAAACTTACTTTGTAGATTATGTGCTGCTTCCTTTAGTTCAGTCCTATCTGATTCAGGACTTTACCAATTCCTCCAATCCTAAATCTATCTTATGGGTTGATGTTGGAATCTTGTCGCATGATTCTTTCCATGGTTTTGTTTGACACCGTAATTTTGGAAAAGAATCCTGATAGGCTTTCGAAAGTTTGAAGCCTATCTCCCTCGTTGTAATTATTCTGACTCGATTGAATATCCATCCTAATCAGTCTATATTTCCTCCTCATAGACACTTTCGTCTGAAGGAAGTTCTTTGAATTGGTAGATGGGTATCAAATCGCCATAGTAAACTGCATCTAGAATATCATCCGTGGCTTCAAATTTTCTCAATTCACCATGTTTCTGTGGGCAATCGGGAGATATATGTCCTTTTGCTCCGTAAGCCAGCAATTGCAGTCTTTAAAACTTTCATTGGCTCCGGTATTGGCCCGTCTGAAAGTTCTTCTTGTAGGGGTTCTTCCAGTAGATCTTGCATCTGTTCTCTGTCCAGATTTGTATGTTCTAACTTTGGATTTGGACTACCATGATCTCCATCGGGAAAAGGTTCTTCTAGAACTCTTGGGGTAGGAGTCACTATTTTGCTTCCTCCTTTTCCTTGGCTCGCTTGATTCTCCTATAATAGTTGGAAAATAACTGTTATCACAACAGAGAGGAGTTCGTTTGATTTTACCTCTCAGTCTTTTATGTTCTTCTTGATCGTTACTTGATAACACCAATCCTTCAGTTTGTCTTTAAGGAAAGAAATTCTTCCCGCCACTGAATCTAGCTGTCCTTCAGGTACTTTGTATTGGATCAACATTTCCCTGCATGGACTGCATATCTTTGAGAAAAACATGGGAGCTGCTACTTCTGTTGCTACTCCACTCTGGAAGAAATACTTGCGGAACCAATAGATATATTAATCTACTATACAAATACTTCTTAATTCAAGGCTGAAGAGAGCCTGTGCATATTCTCTAGCCTTTTCTACCCTACTTCCTTCGAAGTATTCATCTCCAATGAAGTATATCTTGATAACCTTTCCTAGCCGGTCTGCTATCGTGCCTTTCGAATCTCTGGCAAGGATGCTGGCTTTGGTATCTTCTGGGGTATTATCCCATCCGATCTTCACAAATCCTTCTAAGCTCAACTCCACAAGCTTTATGAAATTTTCCTTGTTGAGCTCAAGGGTAGTTGCTGCTATCTTGATGGTTGCAACCCATTCGTCTATCAATTTCTCGATATTTCGAAAATCAATAATATCTAGGTTTTAGTATAGCACCATATGGATGTAAAGGCTGGAGCATGGTCCTTGCCCAAGGTGTATTTTCAGGCACTCTTTTTAGATTTCTCCCTGAATTTTCCTTTAGCCTGGTTCCAACAAACGTCGGAGTGGCATTAGTGTGGAAATCGGCACTTTCTCTCATCGATTGATCATGTGGAGGATCATTAGAACATGTACTTTCCTCCAGCGGTGGTAGTGCTGGAGTGATTTCATTTATTTGGATATTGACCAAATCCACAATCCCGAGTTGAGAAAAGGATTCTGCCAATTCTTGTGGATATGATAGATCCGCTCTTGTTACCTCTATTATTTTATAGATTTAATTAGATGTGATAATCAGAATTTCTCTGGACTTCGGCTTTGGCCTTTCCCTTCTAGTGAAGAAGAGGTACTGTTCCAAGGGCATCCCTGATTCGCTCTTGTCTAGATCTTGATGTCTCAGGGTTTAAATCTATAATTTCTATCCTCAAATCTGTGAGGCCCTTGTGTAGATCGGGAAGGATCTAATCCACCCTTTGACTCAAAGATTCTATTTTTCTAGGTATATGGATTAACCTATGTCCATAGTCTTGAACTGTCTTTTGTATCTCCCTCAGATCTTGGGAGATCTTCGATGTATCCGGCTCGAGTTCTTTTCAATTAGTTACAATTTTTAGAACTAAATTTATGTAGGAATTTACTCATTTCGCTTCTCCTGGCTGGGATTCTACCATGCACTTCAGTGGAGTGTAGACGCCTCAATGCATTTCTTGGTAGTACTTGTCGAACCGCAAAATTTCTCAACCACTCTTGTTCTTCTTCTGGCGTGAGAAGTTTTGGATCAATCCTCTTGGGACCATTGTAAAAGTTGTCAAGAATTTTCATGAGAAATTCTCTTCTTTGTATTTCTAGAATTTGGAAATATTCTTTTTTTTCAGAGTAACTCGAACTTTCGTTCGTTTTTTTTTCTCTCGAAGAGTCTCCTCCATTAGTGAATAAATAATATCAAAATCTAATATAATCATATATTTTTTCAATAAACCTAGGCTCTGATACCATTTTTGTGTAGATGGACTAAAACAACTCTTTTAAAATCAGCAGTGGAGTAAAAGTGTACAAAATTCTGTCTATGGTCCTAATTTAAGCGATTCTGCAAGTTACTGGACTTAGTTGAAAATGCGTAAACATAATGGACTAAAATTAAACTTGGGGAGACTTATTTGACCGATATAATATCTGTCCCTGTATACATATAGTAGTGTATATGTACGTGGAGTAATTGTGTTTTTCATTATTCTAGAAATATATTTGTTGTACATTATGTGCAAATTATCTTATGATAATTTAATAATACTTTCAACTATCAATATAAAAATTATAAAAAAAAATACAAAACATTAAAAATTACCATCTGGATAATTAAAAAAATATAAAATCAAATTATAGTTGTATTACTATGAAAAAATGGGCATAGTAAAAGTTGGTGTAAGATGTTATTGCTACAAATAGAGCTTCATAGCAAAAGGTTATGAATTTTTGTGTTATTTTTTCAATGAATTTGACGTCATAAAGAAAACTATATCCTCGTAGCGCATACTCATGTACTAGCTATGACTCGGCAATCGTAGCAAAACATGGCAATTTTTTTTTCTATGAATATGAAGTTATTACAAAAGAAAATTTTTCATAGCAATTAGCTTTTTGCTACGAAATTTGTTTGTAGGAAAGCATTTGCTACGTCAATCCTCCCTACGTTCAAAAGTCATAGCAAAATTGTAACAAAAACATTTTTGCTATAATTTTTGGTCATTTTTCTACAATTTTAACATGGTAGCTAAAGGCATATTTTTCTGTAGTGCTAGTTAAGATTCCATTAAACTCATCTATTTTAGTATGAACTAAAACAAGTATTTTTGAATTTCTTTTTATGATTTGATAAGGTTTCCTTACTTGTTTAGCTTTTACACAAATTTGGCATTTATGCCCTCGTTCAATATCATAACTAGGTTTAAATCTATTCATCATTCATTTGGGTGAACCTAAATTTAAATGACCTAACCTACTAGCCACAAATTAGAAGGCTCCATATTCAAAAAACAAAAATCTAAAACAACAATTTTATTGCATTCAACACAAATTTTAAACAATTCATCAGATAAATAACATTTACCGAAAAAATTAGCAAACTGTTGAATTACAACTTTACTAAATTTGAAGATAAATTACAACAATCTCCCTTGAGAGTTTGCATAATTACGAATACTCCCTCATTTGAAAAGTTATGAATACCCCCTTGATTTTAACAATCGTCTAACAATTAGTTAAATTCGTTAGGTTTTTATTAATTTTTGTGGTGAACTGACTAAAATATCCTTGTGGACTAAGAATAGTTTTATTTATTTTTTAAACCTTTTTGAGTTTTTATGGACTAAGTGGATATTTTTTTATGATTTTTCCATCCACTCAGTACTATATTTTTTCAAATTTTTAATTTTTCTTAAAAAATACAGTAAAGGGAAATGTGACAATTTCATACATCCGTCCAAGGATTACATAATTCTATCAAACATCGAGATATTTGTAATTTTTCAAACAATAAAGGAGTATTCGTAATTATGTCAAATCTCGGAGGAGGTAGTAGTTATTTGTCCATAATTTAAGGGTAAGTTCACAACCTTTACTAACTATTACAGAACCACTGATAATAGTTCTCTTAACAATAGACACATTGTGAACTCTTTTCAGAGGCAAAATGCCTTGAAGGGAACTTGAAGTCCACACTTCCTATTCCAAGTACTTCAGTTGTACTAGAGTTGCCTATGCTTACTACCTTTTCATTGACGGTCTGATAAGACAGAATTTGGTTTGCACTTTTGCGCCAATGTCAATCAACCAATCAAACGGTTCATAAATACTTAAGAGTTCAAATCATATAGAAACATACTCTGCAGTTGCTTTTATGGTGCTAGTAGTGCTAGAACCCCTAGAACTGAAGATTTGGTGTGTTTTGAAGTGAAAAAACAGCATCTATGTATAGGATAATTTTATTAGTAACCTCCCCACCAGGCATTAAGTTGGCATTAAAATGGTTTAAAAGCCAGCCAAATAATACAACAACTCAATGTTATATTAAAATTTGAATAAGAAAAATAAGTATAATTTAAAATTTTGTTTAAATGTTAAAAGTTCAATTTCTTTTAATGCCAAATCAAATTTTCTAAAAACGAATATACACTGAGATGTTCGCCTAAATGCCGGCACCCGCACCTGCACCCGTGGTTGGAGCCAAGTTGGGTCAAGATGGGTGGGCAATGGCGACAACACGCATGTGGGGCAACAACATTTTCAATTTAGGCTCCATAACACTTCAAACATCACATTAAACTCAATATAAGTAGCTTATTTATTCAATAAGCTTCCTCTTATGGGACTACAATAAGTGTGAAACACTCTCATCCCACATCTACTTGTATACACATCAAGGGTCAAAATTCTTCCATCATATTCCTCTGTGGGACAACCTTAATACCTTTTTGGTGTCCATATTTTAGAATATATTTTAATAAAAATTAGCAATATTAACTGTCAATTACCGTAAATATAATAAATATTATTCAATCAACAAATTTCTTTTAATCTAATAAAAAAATCAAACTTATAGAAAATTAAGATTGAGCCAAAATTACTCAATTTTTGTCAATGACCCCTTCAAGCTTATATATATATATTAATAGATACCTTTATATACAAAATCCTGTAAGTTCATCAATGTTGTGTTAGTCTAGTAATTAAATGTTCCTGTCCCAATAATAAGCTAGAGTTCAAAGTTTTGAATCCTACCAACTATTATCATCTTGATCTAAATCTATTAGAGATTTTTAGTTGGGGATCTCTGAGCTAGCTTACTAGCTCTTCTTTTCTGATCAAGAACCACACTCCACATCTGGTTAGACGCGAACAGATCAAAACACATGGCCTCATGGAGATCACCATATTCGATCCGGATCAGTAAATATGTATTTTATGTTTTTAATTATTAAAGTTTCTAGATTCGATCAAACCCCATCTAACACCCTTTCTAAATAAGTACGATCATATTGACCGTGCGGCACAAAACCGTCTGTGCAAAGGCCCAACCGAACATTACGCTGCTCATTGCAAAATCGGGACATGTCCAGTCAGTATTATATTTTATGGACTAAGTCGATAATTTTTTATAATTTTATCATCTACTCACTACTCTATTTTTTCAAATTTTTATTTTTTTAAAAAAAATACAGTAAAGGGAAAATGACAATTTCATACAT
Organism: Sesamum indicum; assembly: GCF_026168435.1. Lineage (NCBI taxonomy): Eukaryota > Viridiplantae > Streptophyta > Magnoliopsida > Lamiales > Pedaliaceae > Sesamum > Sesamum indicum. The sequence goes on from NC_142669.1 coordinate 3,075,427, forward strand.
CCATCAAAATATTACATAATTCTATCAAACATCGAGATATTTGTAATTTCTCAAAAAATAAAGGAGTATTCGTAATTATGTCAAACCTCGGAGGAGGTAGTAGTAATTTGTCCAAAATTTAAAGGCAAGTTCACAACCTATACTAACTACTACAAAACCACTGATCAGTAAATATGAATTTTATGTTTTCATTAATTAAAGTTTCTAGATTCGATCCAACCCCATCCAGCACCCTTTCTAAATAAGTACGATCATACTGACCGTGCGGCATAAACCATCTATGCAAAGGCCCAACCGAACATTATGCTGCTCTTTGCAAAATCGGGATACGTCCAGTCAATACTATATTTAATGGACTAAGTGGATAATTTTTTATGATTTTTCCATCCACTCAAAACTATATTTTTTCAAAATTTGTAATTTTTTTTAAAAAATACAGTAAAGGGGAATGTGACAATTTCATACATCCATCCAAGTATTACATAATTTTATCAAATATCGAGATATTTGTAATTTTTCAAACAATAAATGAGTATTCATAATTATGTCAAACCTTGGAGGAGGTAGTAGCAATTTGTCCAGAATTTAAAGGTAAGTTCACAACCTTTACTAACTATTACAGAACCACTGATAATGGTTCGCTTTACAATAGGCACATGGTGAACTCTTTTCAGAGGCAAAATGCCTTGAAGAGAATTTCAAGTCCACACTTCCAATTCAAGCGCTTCAGTTGTATGGGAGTTGCCTATACTTACTATCTCTCCATTGACCGTCTAATAACACACAATTTAGTTTGAACTTTTGCGGCAATATCAATCAACCAATCAAACGGTTCATAAATACTCTTCAGTTGCTTTTAAGATGCTAGTACAGCTTGAACCCATAGCACTGAAGATTTGGTGTGTTGGGAAGTGAAAAAGCAACAGCTATTTATAGGAGAATTTTAGTAGTAATCTCCCCACCAGGCATTAAGTCGGCATTAAAATGGTTTAAAAGCTTGCCAAATAACACAACAACTGAATGTTGTATTAGAATTTGAATTAGAAAAATAAGTATAATTTAAAATTCTGTTTAAATGTTTAAAGTTCAATTTCTTTTAATACCAGATCAAATTTTCTACAAAAGAATATACATTGAGATGTTCGCCTAAATGCCGACACTCGCACCTGCACCCGTGGTTGGTGCCAAGTTAGGTGAAGATGGGTGGGCAATGGCGACGACAGGCATGTGGTGCAACCACTTTTTCACTTTAGTATCCATAACACTTCAAACATCACCTTAAACTCTATAAAAGTAGTTTATTTATTCAATAAGCTTCCTCTTGTGGGACTACAATAGGTGTGAAACACTCTCATCCGACATCTACTTGTATACACATTAAGGCCCAAAATTCTTCCATCATATTCCTATGTGGGAAAGCATTTCTACCTCTTAGTGTCCATATTTTAGAATATATTTTGTTACAAATTAGTAATATTAACTGTCAATTACAGTAAATATAATAAATGTTATTTAATCAACAAATTCCTTTCAATCTCATAAAAAAATCAAACTTATAGAAAATTAAGATTGAGCCAGAATTACTCAATTTTGGTCAATGACCCCTTCAAGCATAAATATATATATATATATATATATATTAATAGATATCTTTATATACAAAATCCTGTTACTTCATCAATGTTGTGTTGGTCTAGTAATTAAAAGTTCCAGTCCCATTAATAAGCTAGAGTTCAAAGTATTCAATCCTACCAACTGTTATCATCTCGACCTCAATCTGATTTAAGCATTAGAGATTTTTATTTGGGGATCTCTCAGCTAGCTTACTAGCTCTTCTTTTCTGATCAAAAACCACACTCCACATCTGGTTAGATGCAAACAGATCAAAACACATGGCCTCATGGAGATCACCATATTCGATCCGGATCAGTAAATACGTATTTTATGTTTTCATTTATTAAAGTTTCTATATTCGATTCAACCCCATCTAGCACCCTTTCTAAATAAGTACGATCATACTGACCGTGCGGCGCAAAACCGTCTGTGCAATGGTCCAACCGAACATTACGCTGCTCTTTGTAAAATTCGGATACGTCCAGTCAGGACTATATTTTATGAACTAAGTGGATAATTTTTTATGATATTTCCATCCACTCAATACTATTTTTTTTCAAATTTTTTATTTTTTTTAAAACATACAGTAAAGGAAAATGTGACAATTTCATATATCCATCAAAAGAATACATAATTTTATCAAAGATCGAGATATTTCTAATTTCTCCAAGAATAAAGGAGTATTAGTAATTATGTCAAAACTCGGAGGAGGTAGTAGTAATTTGTCCAGAATTTAAAGGTATGTTCACAACCTTAACTGACTTTTACCGAACCATTGATAATAGTTCTCTTTACAATAGGCACATGGTGAACTCTTTTCAGGGGCAAAATGCCTTGAAGGGAACTTCAAGTCCACACTTCCTATTTCAAGTACTTCAGTTGTACTGGAGTTGCCTATCTATCTTTCCATTAATAGTTTGATAAGACACAATTCAGTTTGAACTTTTGCGCCAATGTCAATCAACCAATCAAACGGTTCATAAATACTTAAGAGTTCAAATCATATAGAAACATACTCTCAGTTGCTTTTAACGTGCTAGTACTGCTAGAAACCCTGGCACTGAAGATTTGGTGTGTTTTGAAGTGAAAAAACAACAACCATTTATAGGAGAATTTTAGTAGTAACCTCCCCACCATGCATTAAGTCGGCATTAAAATGGTTTAGAAGCCAACCAAATAATACAACAACTCAATGTTGTATCAAAATTTGAAATAGAAAAATAAGTACAGTTTAAAATTTTGTTTAAATGTTTAAAGTTCAATTTCTTCTAATGCCAGATCAAATTTTCTACAAAAGAATATACACTAAGATTTTCGCCTAAATACCGGCACCCGCACCTGCACCTGTGGTTGGAGCCAAGTTGGGTCAAGATGGGTGGGCAATGGCGACCATACGCATGTGGGGCAACCACATTTTCACTTTAGTTTCCATAACACTTCAAACATCACCTTAAACTCAATATAAGTAGTTTATTTATTCAATAAGCTTCCTCTTGTAGGACTACAATAAGTGTGAAACACTCTCATCCCACATCCACTTGTATACACATCAAGGCCCAAAATTCTTCCATTATATTCCTCTGTGGGACAACATTACTACCTCTTTGGTCTCCATATTTTAGAATGTATTTTGTTACAAATTAGCAATATTAACTGTCAATTACCATAAATATAATAAATATTATTCAATCAACAAATTCATTTTAATCTAATAAAAAAAGCAAACTTATAGAAAATTAAGATTGAGCCAAAAATACTCAATTTTGGTCAATGACCCCTTCCAGCGTGTGTGTATATATATATATATATAAATAGATATCTTTATATACAAAATCTTGTAAGTTCATCAATGTTGTGTTAGTCTACTAATTAAAAGTTCCGGTCCCATTAATAAGCTAGAGTTCAATATTTTCAATCCTACCAACTATTATCATCTCGATCTCAATCTAATTTAAGCATTAGAGATTCTTAGTTGGGGATCTCTCAGCTAGCTTACTAGCTCTTCTTTTCTTATCAAGAACCACACTTCACATCTGGTTAGACGCAAAAAGATCAAAACACATGGCCTCATAGACATCACCATATTCGATCCAGATCAATAAATATGTATTTTATGTTTTCATTTATTAAAGTTTCTAGATTCGATCCAACCCCATCCAACACCCTTTCTAAATAAGTACGATCATACTGACCGTGCGACGTAAAACCGTCTACGCAAAGGGCCAACCGAACATTACGCTGCTCTTTGCAAAATCAGGATACGTCCAGTCAGTACTATATTTAATGGACTAAGTGGATAATTTTTTATAATTTTTTCATCCACTCAGAACTATATTTTTTCAAAATTTTTAATTTGTTTTAAAAAATAATGTAAAGGGGAATGTGACAATTTTATACATAGGTTGGGCTCGTGATCATTCCACAGAGGTATGCTTAATTCCGTTGCATGCGGTGATTTTATTTATTGCATTAGCATTTGATGTTATGCATACAATATAATTATGTGATGTCTCGGTCAAACAACTCGAACATTAACTCTCACTTGGTATGACCATGTTAAATAGTAGGCCCAAAATGGACTTGAATCAAGATTGTCTTGATCTGTCCAAGCCTTCCATCCACGATAATATGGTGAGAAAGCTATCAGTATCTAAGTGTGGTCTCATGAGTCGTGGCACACTTGGAATAGAGAAAAGGTGCACCATTGCTGTGAACAAAAGAACGTTCAGCGTTTTCCTGTCTCATGAGTCGCGGGGGCCGACGACTAAAGTATAATTTGGTTGATGGGTCGGGCCTAACGTTTAGTATCATAATTTCGCTTGGAGTCCTCGGGATCATATGAAGAGGTGAGGCAAAATATCTTAGGAATCTCATGGAATGAGAATGACATCAGTTGCCTCCCAGAAGGTTTTTTCATGTGAATCATAAAAGAGGGGCATGATAAACTGTTCTAATGGATCCCAAGTCCACTAGGAATTGATTTCCCAAAACTCCATTTGAATTGGTGGGCTTTCGTATAAATAGTGGTAGAGTTAAAGACTAAAGATCATACCTTAATTTTTCAATAATATTACTATCGTCTGTTGATTTGTATTTTGAATTTTATCATGTAGAATAATGTCTAAGAACCCCTTAACCTTGATAATAGAGATTAATAAATTTAATGGCATGAACTACAACGATTGACTAAAAAATTTAAGGATTGTCCTAGATTTCGAGAACTAGGGCTATGTCTTGGATAAGCCACTCCCGGCGACCTTGCTGAAAGGGTCCTCCCCCAAAAAACTTGTGAGGTTCAAGAAGTGGCATGAGGACAACCGCAAGGTCCTTAGCATCATATTGCTTTGGTGTCCAATGACATCCAATAGCAATATATGATAGGTTGGAAAACGTTTCCTCGATAATGCTTAGCATGAAGGAAGTTTATGTGATTCCTGATAGGCATATTAGATATACCACTACTAGAGCATTTTTCGGGACAAAAATGACTGAATGATCATCTATGCAAAGTCATGGACTCAAGGTACTCTCCGTCGTGGGGAAGCTCGAATAGGTGACCCAAAAGCCAATTAGATTGACATACTTGTAATCCATTATGACAATAACTCGATTCTATGTAATATTATTTACTTAATAAAATAAGTATTCACTATTGGCATTTCATTTGTTGTGCTCATTACATACATATTTGCTTTTCTTTTAAACATCACAACAAAGCCCCCATACCACTTTAACAACCATGCAACAGTTGGACTAGGCATTGGGTGGCAGTCATGAAACCAATTGCTCAGGGTTGGGTCTGAAATATTCCAAGTCGAGGACCTCGAGAATGAGTATCGAGTGTCCTATGGAGACTTGCATTAAGAGTCGCACTAATTTAATGAGTGTCGTGTTTCATCGACGATAGACGTGAGACGTCTATGCAATCTTAATTGGTTAGGTATCAAATCGATTGAAAGGACTGTGCGGGGATTGTCATATGGAAGCCTTAGTGGATTGGTCGGAATGACTTGAGTCCTTGGCTCCGATAGTATGAGACTAATCCTTAGATATGAGGAATCATAGAATCACGTGCATGCGATCACTATATCTTGGATTTGTGCAAGAGATGATCGTGTCTTGGACATGGTCATCATAAGCCTTTTGTTCAGTGTAGTCAAAGCATGTAGCAAGATGGTGACTTCCAAGAAGACGATCCATCCCTTGTCAAAACGTGACAGAGGTATCCCCTTTGCACTTGGAGATACGTTTGCGCTCTATAAACCTGTGTGCTCAGTCATTGGTCGAATAGGACAAAGAAGTTCCTATGTTGTGCAATTTGGCATAACACAATCTCAAGTATTAAGCATAGACGCCTAGTCGAGGTTGGGGGCCGACACCCAATTTCATGTCCTAGACTAAGACCGAGACATGGTAGATGGAAAGACCGTACCTGTACGAATTCGAGAGCCTAAAAGTTCACATAAATATTCGCCTAGTATCTAGTGCCATGGACCGTTGCTAGACAGCCATCCATGGTAATGGACTTTCTTGATCAAAGGGTTGATAGAGAATTATTAATTAAATTAGTGTTTGACATTAGCCCAAGTCTAGCTGAAAGGTGAAGGTAAAACGTCACACACAAATCACCAAGAAGGGACTAGGAATTAATTCAGAATTAATTCCATAAGTAATTGGATTACTTATTAATGAGAGGGATCCATCGGATGTAGGAGCTCAAGAATAATTAATAAGATTAATTTTATATTGGGCTTGCCCTTATTATTTTAAGTTGGACTTATTAATTAATAAAGACTTTTTGGGCTCATATATTTAATTAGTTTAAAATATATTATGACCTTAATTAGGTAGATTTTAATTAAATTAGATTTAATTAAAATTAATTTATCTTGTATTTTATTTTTAATAAAATCAGCCAAGCACCCTAAAAATTAAGCTTGGTGGAAAATTCTAGGAAAGGAAATTATTAGCAATTATCACTTTTGAAAAGTGTCATGTTAGTCATCCTTTATTTGGAATAAAGAATTTATTACCTTATGGATTATAGAATGAACCAGACACATCCATTCAAAGTATATATATGTATATTAGTTATTTGGAATAACTAATGAAGAAACTACATACAACCCAAAAAATAATTTCCTACAATAGAGTAAAAATCAACCAGCCCTCTTCTCGCAACACTTGGTGTGTTTTTCTCCCCAATTCTTTTATAGCAAATTGAATTGAGGGATACCAAATTTCGATGTGGTGTAGACACGTCTTTGGATGGCTTCTACGTTGATGTCTCGCGTGAACGGATCAAACGAAGGAGGTTCAAAAGATTTCAAGCAAAGAGGTAATTCTTGATTTAAAAATTTTTAATCTCTCATTTAATTTTACCATTAGTCCCGTTTAGTATTATTATTATAGATTAAATACGTCGAACATCCGCGAACTACAAGGGTAACACCCCTTGATATCTTGGTTTTATTACGTTTCGATTTTATTCACGTATTTTACTCTACCGCTTCTGCTTGCACATTCTCGGGCTGATACACTCGCATTTTCGTTGCTTTCAAGTGGTATCAGAGCCCAGTTCGATGTAGGGGCTATGGTTTTGTATGAATATACATGATAATATGATTTAATTGCTTTTGAAGCATGATATTTATCCTTTTTCTTATTCTTGAATAATTATATGAGAAAACTAACTTGTTTAACTTTTGCAATTTTGGATGATTTAAAGTATTTTAAGAAAAAATTGGATTTTCTCATAAATACTTGTTTCTAATTTCAGTTTAATGTATGAAAAAAAAAATGGATACTGTACCAGTACTCCCCCGACTTCTGATCCGGGTTTCTTTTTAAATTGTATTATAGTATATTTTTAGTGAGGTTTTCATTTTAAGCAAACCTATGGAGAAGAAGGTCCACGGACGAGGAGACCCATGGAGACGACGGCCCATGGAGATATCACAAGGCCCATCAATATCTTGATGGGTAAAATATTTTGTAATAGCATAGAGCCATCTTAGACAGTCTTTAGCCTCATTGTGGGCTTAGTGGTTCAAATAGGTTAGGCTCGTGATCATCTAATAGGGGTGCTAGGTTTCATTCCATCCGGTGTATTTATTTGATGTTTTAAATATTTGATAGTTATGCATGCAATGTTAATATGTGATGAGGTCTCGGTCTAAAACTCAATAATAACTTTCACTCGGTTGGACCAAGCTAAATATTAAGCCCATAATGGACTTGGATCAAAATAGTTTTGATTTGTCCAAGCCTTCCATCCACAACAATGTGGTGAAGAAGCTACCGATACCCAAGTGTGGTCTCACGAGTCGTGGCACATTTCGAATAGAGGAAAGCTTCTCTATTATTGTGAACGAAGGAACATATTTGTCATTTCCATGTCTCACGAGTTGTGGGGGGCGACGAATGAAATGTTTTGGTTGATGGGTCGCGCCTAACACCGAGTAACATGATTCACTTGGAGTCCTCGGAATAATGTGAAGAGGTCAGGTAAAAGATCTTGAAAATCTCATGGAATGAGAATGGTATTAGATACCTCCCATGAGGCTTTTGTTATGTGAATCGTAAAAGCGAGATATGAGAAGTTCGCTTGTGGACCCAAGCCCACTATGAAACATTATTCCTGAAACCCCACTTGAGAGTGGTGGGTTTTCGTATAAATAGTGGCAGAGTTAAAGACTGAAGATCAAGTCTTTAAGCTTAATTCTGAATATTACAATCAGTCACTATTTTCTATTTTCTAGAAAATGTCTAAAAACCCTTTAACCATGATAATGGAAACTAACAAATTCAATTGCACGAACTGCAACGACTGGCGGCAAAATCTGAGAATTGTCCTAGATTTTGAGAACCATGGCTGTGTCTTCGACAAGCCACTCCCACGATATTGTCGGAAGGCTCCTTGCTCGAAGAACGTGTTACATTCGAGAAGTGGCTTGAGGACAACCGCAAGGTCCGCCAGTATCATATTGGCTTCAATATCCAGCGACATTTCCCTTGATAATGCCTAGCGTGAAGGAATTTTATACGAATCTTGATAGGCATATCAGATATGCCGCTGCAAAAGCATTCTTCAGGACCAAGATAGCCAAAGGATTGTCTGTACAAAGTCACAAAGTTAAGACGCTATCCCTAGTGGAGAAGCTCGAAGACCTTAATGTTGGGCTTGATAATGATACGTACATTGATGTGATCGTTTAGTCACTTTGTCTATTCTACGACCCAGTTATTATTGAGAAGTCTTTTTATGAATGGACTTGAAAAGTCTTTTCGTGAGTTAGTTAATATGCTGGTCCAATATGAGGCGATGACCTAGAAGACTATGCCGGTGGTAGAGGTTTCAACCTGCAAAGCGAAAGGCTAGAGGGCCAGATACTTGAAGAGGAGGAAGAGTAAGGGAAAAACTGTTGCAGCTACTGCTAGCACTCCGAGAGCCCCTACTGCTCGTGGGAATGGACAAAGGGAAAGGAAACATCAGCAGTTCTCAGGGCTCGAAGGCAAATGATGTCTACATGCATCCATGAAAAGTGGCATTGGAAGAGGGAGTGCCACAACTCCTCTCCAACCCAGGTATGTTTGTGATTGAAGTAAATATGATAACTAATTTTGCTTTCTGGGTATTGGATACTGGCTGTGGAGCTCACATCTGTACCACCTTGCAGGTGGCGGTGGGAAGGTCATCATTGCGAAGTGGGATCTCTCAACTTAGTTATTAATGATCATAATGGGATAGAACTAAAAAACTTTTATTATGTATCTAGCATGATCAAAAATATCATTTCAATTCTTGTTTTAGACCATAATGGTTATAGATTTGCGATCAACAAAAATAATTTTTATTTGATGATTGATGATTACCCTAATATGATTGGTATATTACTCAATGGTCTTTATATTCTCCACAGTCTAATTGGATTATGATGACTAATACAAACAAAAATTAGATAATCATGAAAACGCACAGTTATGGCACGCAAGCTAGGCCATATCTAAAAAGATAGGATGAGAAAGTTGGTAGATTCAAAAAGTTTAGAGGTAGACAATTTGGACAACCTCCCAACCTGCGAATCCTGTCTGAAAGAAAAATCACCAAGAAGACTTTTGCTGGATAATGTACGCTTGCCAACGGTCTTTTGAATTTCATCCATACGGACGTCTGTGGACCATTAAATACTCCGGCTAGAGGAGGATACTCGTACATCATAACCTTTACCGATGATCACTCATGGTATAGTTATGTTTACCTAATGCTGTACATGTCTGAAGCCTTTGGAAGGTTAATGAAGTACAGACTTGAAGTCGAGAATGAAACTGGCCATAAAACTAAAGCCCTTCGATAAAACCGAGGAGGAGAGTATTTGAGCTGTGAATTCATTGATTACTTAAAAGACAGTTGAATTCTCTATCACTAGACTCCTCGTGGAACGCCACAACTAAAAGAATCGGTATGCCCAGGAATACAACAAAAAAATTTGAAAAACCAGTTCAAAGGGGTGTTCCCATGAAATTCACGGGCGTTCGGTGTTTGTCAAAAGCATAATAATAACAAAGTAAACATGCTAAACATGTGGCTAGATGATTAAACAAAAAGTACATAAACTTAATATGAAACCTTACCTTTTAATTCATTAGAAAACTGCAATGTGCGTTGTTCCCTTTATGTTCTTACATTCTGTTCACTTGAGAATTCAAACTAAAATTCCTCTAACTTGTCCACACCACAAAAATAAAAATGTAAAGTTCTTGTTCTATTGCTAGATAGAACAAAGAACCAAGAAGAAAAATAATTCCAAACACAACACTATTGTTTAGTGCTTTTGGATTGTTTTGTGTTCTAATTTGAATCCAATTAAAAATAAAACCAAAAGGAGAATATTCTAGAGAGAAAATGGATAGAAATTTCGTGGCTTTTCTGGCGGTTATGATGGATATGTGTGTACTTTTCGTATATAACATTCAATTAAATTCAAAATTCAATAACTATTAAGTTTGCCTCCAAGACAACCTATACAACCATATTCATATAACCACCAACCATGATAAAATAACTCTTCCATCATGTTCATCATGGTGAGGAGTTTCAACTCCTTCTTAACTTGCTCCAACCACCCTCAAATGGGCTTGGACTTCAAATATGCACCGGACTCGATTTAATCTAATTAAATTAAGCCCAACCAAAGTTCATTAATTTATTTAATCGAATTAAATAAATCTAATCTCAAATACTAATTAATTGATCCAATCAATTAATTAAGACAAACCCAATAAATTAATCCAATTAATTTAAAGGTGTTAAGTCCAAAAAAATAATTAATCCAATTAATTAATTCTTGAGCCATCCATCAAATGGATTGCTAAATAAATGATCCAATCATTTATATATATTCTTCTTGAATTAATTTAATCCAATTAAATTAATTTATTTCATCTTGAATTATTTCCAAATTAATTCCACCAATTCCATACTGATTTGTGTGTGGTTCACCCTCAACTAGACTTGGGATTGTGTCCAACACAATATTAATTAAATTTAATTTAATTAATTTATTTTTAATTAACCATTAATCGGAAAGTCCCATCACCATGAGTGGTCGTCTAGCAACGGTCCATGGCACTAGAGACTAGGTGGCGTGAACATTTAGCCTCCCGAGTACCATGCGGGTAGGGTCTTTCCATCATCCGTCTTCCGATCTAAGTCTAGGACCTAGAATTGGGCATTGGTACCCATCCTGGACTAGATACTATGAGATGCGTATGCTCTATTGACTGACGTAGGAAACCATTCGCTACTTAACCAATCATTGTGGCCATAGACTCTAAGAGCACCAACCATCTCAAAGCGCATAGGAGACTCGACTGTCATATACTGACAGGTGACGGATTCTATCTTGGAACCCATCGTCCTTAATACCTATTCTGATTACATTGAACAGCACTTGTAATGACCACATCGAAGATATGGTCATCCTTCGTCAAATTCAAGATACAACCATAATATGCATGCAACTGCCATGGTTCCTCAAGTCTAAGGAATAATCTGTACTATCGGAGTCAGGAAGATCTAGTCATATCGACCAAGCCTCAAAGGCTTCCATATGACGGCTACCCGCAAGTCAATTCAGTTGGCTTGATTTATAGACGTCCAATGTCTGTCATCAGTGAAACACGATACTCATCCAATGAATGCAATTTTAGTACAAGTCTCAATAGGAATCTCGATGCCCAGCCTCGAGGTCCTCGACTTGGAATGTTTCAAACTTAACCTTTAGAAGTTGGTTTCATAGCCACTATCCAATGCGCAACCCAATTATATAGGTTGTACAATTTGGTTTGTGGCCTTTGTTGTGATGTTAAGCCTATAAACATAATCAGTGAGCACAACAAATACAATTGCTAGATAATGAATACTTACTTTATTAATAAACAATGTTACAATTACACCGAAATTGTGGGAACTGATTACATAAAGGCCAATCCAATTGGCTTTTTGGTCACCTATTCTAACAAACTCCCACTTGCCCTTAAAGTCAATCACTCATTATTCTCAATCGCATCTTTCCAAGATGTTGAGCATGAGCAATCTGCCACACCGACTTGGTCAATGAATCTACTATATTTTCTGCTGATGTGACTCGGTCCATCCGAATGTCACCTCTTCACACCATCTCTCTAAGCAGATGTTAGCGTCTAAGAATGTCCTTTGATCTGTGATGAGATCTCGATTCCTTCGCTTGCGCTATAGCCCCATTTTTATCACAGAAGATAACCACTAGATCGGCAATGCTAGGCACTATACGCAAATCTTGGATATAGTTTTTTATCCAAACCGCTTCCTTGGCTGCTTCCAAAGCCGCTATGTACTCAGCTTCAGTGGTGGAATCCGTTGTGGTATCTTGCTTGGAACTTTTCCAAGCCACTACACCACCATTCAATCTGAATACAAACCTTGATTGAGATTTAGCATCATCCTCATCAGACTGGAAGCTAGCGTCGTTGTAGCCTTCCAGCATTAACTCTCCACCACCGTAAACCAAGAACTTATCTTTAGTCCTTCTCAAGTAGTGAAGTATGGTCTTGACTGCAATCCAGTGAGCCTCACTAGCACATGCCTATATCTGCTCGTTACATTCAAAGCAAAAGCGACATTTGGCCTTATGCACTACAAAACATACTATATGCTACCTACGACTGAAGCACAGGGTATGTCAAATATTTTTTTAAGCTCCTCATCAGTCTTTGGAGACTGCTTCTTGGACAGCTTAACCCCATTCCTCATAGGAAGGAATCCTCGTTTGGAGTTTTCCATCTTGAATCTCTTCAAGACTTTCTGAACAATGAGGTTTGGTCCATTCCTAACATCCTTTTAGATCTATCCCTGATAATCTTAATGCCAAGGATGTAGGAAGCCTCACCCAAATCCTTCATGGAGAATTGTGTAGACAATCATGATTTAGTGTCACCTAACATCTTGACATCATTACCAATGAGTAAGATATCATCCACATAAAGCACTACGAACCGCAATTGAGCTCGGACTGACCTTCTTGTATACACAAAGGTCAAAGTCGTTCTTGATGAAATCATAAACCCGTATGGCCTCATCAAAACGGATATTCTAGCTTCAGGAAGCTGACCTTCTAGAGGTAGCTGACCTTCTAGATGGAAACCCTCCGGCTGATCCATATAGATGTCTTCCTCAACGAACAAATTAAGGAAAGTTGTTTTCACGTCCATCTGCCATATCTCATAGTCATACCATGCAACTATGGCAAGCATAATCCGAATGGACTTGTCCATGGCTACAGGCGAATAGATATCCTCCAAATCGGCCCCAGGTCGTTCAGTATACCCTTTCGCTACAAGCCTGGCCTTAAAGGTAGTAACCTTTCCATCAACTCCAAGCTTACGTTTGTAAACCCATTTACACCCAACAGGTTTAACTCCATTAGGTAGGTCAACTAACGCCCAAACCTTATTTGAAGTCATAGAGTCTATCTCGGATTTTATGACCTCAACCCATTTTCCCGAATCAATGTCCGACATTGCTTCCCATAGGTCTTTGGATTATTATCCAATTGACCAGTCAAACCCAGAAATCTATATCTCTCAGGCTGTTTGGACAATCTTGTTGACCTTTGGAGGACAGGAATATTGTTAGTGGGAACTATAAGTGCGGATGATGTCACTACATCCATTTTAGGTGTTGCCTCACTCGATTCCTAAAGGAGCAATTCCTCACGTTGGGTATCCGCTGGAAATTTTTTTTTCAAGAACACTGCGTTTCTCGAGGAAAAACCTTTTGTTCAGAAGAATCATAGAAATAGTACTTCGCAATTTTCTTAGGATAACCCACAAACCTGCACAAACTAGACCTTGAGCCTAGTTTATCTCCCACTAGTGTCTTGAATATGCAGGACTACCCCACACTCTCAAGTACTTGTTGGACGCAGGCTTGCCGTGCCATATCTGATATGGCGTCTGGGGCACGGTCTTAGAAGGCGCCATATTCAACAACTTGGGTACCATCTCAAGAGCATATCCGCAGAAGGATAAGGGCAGTTTGGTAAAACTCATCATAGATCAAACCATGTCCAAAAAGATTCAGTTCCTCCTTTTAGAGACCCCATTAAGTTGTGGCATTCCAGGAGGAGTCCACTAAGAGAGAATTCCATTCTCTTTTAGGTAATCTAAGAATTCCCCACTTAAATACTCACCACCTCGGTTCGACCGAAGGGTTTCAATTTTGCGACCAGTTTGGTTTTTTATTTCAAGTTTGAACTCTTTAAACCTTCCAAAGGCCTCAGACTTGTACCTCATTATGTAAACTTAAGCATACCGTGAGTGATCATCAAAAAAGTTTATGATGTAGGAAAATCCACCTCTGGCTTGTGTATTCAGTTCCCCACAGACGTCTGAACGGATCAAATCCAACAGATCACTAGTAAGCCTACTTTGTCCTATAAAAGGCTTCTTGGTCATCTTCCCTTTCAAACAAGACTCGCAGGTTGGTAGGTGATCCAAATTATCTATCTCTAGAGTTTTTAAGTCTACCAACCTTTTAATCCTATCTTCAGAGATGTGACCTAGCCTTGCATGCTAGATCTGTGTGTTTTCTTGATTTTCCATTTTACGTTTGTTTTGAGCAGTCATGACGAAATCATGCTATTGGAGAATATAAAGACCATTATGAAGTTTGCCTAGTAGATGTGTAGAACCATTCTTCATCAAATAAAAATAATTTTTATTGATCATAAACTTAAAACCAGCATTGTCCAACAATGAAATGGAAGTTATATTCTTGATCATGCTAGGTACATAATAGCAATCTTTTAATTCTATCCTAACTTGATCACTAACAGCTAAGCGGATTATCCCTACAGCTTCAGCAGCAATAGCCTTGCCATAGCCATGCTTTAAAAAACTTCGTCTTTACTTAGCTTTCTGCTTCTTTCCAGTACCTGCAAATCATTACAAATATGAGCTCCACAACTAATATCCAATACCATAGAAGCGGAATTAGTTATCATGTTAACCTCAATAAAAAATGTACTGGCATTGGGAGATGAGCTTGGGGCACTCCCTCTTCCAATGGCCCTTTTCCTGACAATGCATACAGACATCATTTGCCCTTATTGACTTGGAACCCACCTTCCTTTTACCTTTGTCCATCCCCACCGGGGCAACAGGAGCGCTCAAAGTGCTTGCAATGGCATTTGGCTTACCCTTCTTCTTCTTCTAGCGTCTGGCCCCCTTGCATTTTGCTTTACAGTTCGAAGCCTTCCCGACTAATACTGAGGGTGCAGACTTTTTAATAGTTGTATCGTATTGGACCAACATGTTAATCAACTTATTTATGGTATTCGCAAGCCTATTCATGTTGTAGTTTACAGCAAACGGGTTGTAAGAGGGAGGAAGTGACTGGAGGATCATGTCAATGTGCGTGTCATTATGAATCCCCGCTTGAAGATCCTCGAGCTTTTCCACAAGCGAAAGCATCTTGATCCCAAGCTCTTTGACAGAGGATCCCTCAGTCATCTTGGTGCCGAAAAATACTTTTGTGGCGGCATATCTAATATGCCTATCCGGAACCGCATAAACTTTTTTCATGCGGAGCATTATCGATGCAGCATCATCGTGCCTATCGCACTGTTTCTGGATATCATTTGTCATTGATGCCAGTACGATGCTGCGGACCTTCCGATTGTCCTCGTGCCACCTTTCAAATGTCACACGTTCTTCAGATGTGGACCCCTCCGGTAAGGTCTTAGGAATAGACTTATCCAGAATGTAAGTCTGGTTCTCGAAATTGAGGACAATCCTCAGATTTCTAATCCAATTATTGTAGTTCGTTCCATTAAATTTGTTAGTCTCCAAAATCATGGCTAATGGATTATTAGACACCTACATTCAAAATATAAAGCAGAAATTAGGAATTGATTGTAACATTAAATACAAGTTAAGACTTGGTCTTTAGTCATCAACTGCTCCCATTATTTCTTCCAAAGCTCACCACTCTCAGGTGGGGTTTCAGGAAACCAATTCCTAGTGGGCTTGGGATCCACAAAAATAATTCTCCATGTCCCGCTTTTACGCTTCACAAGGAAAAAGTCTTGTGGGGGTTAACCATTATCATTCTCATCCGATGGGATTCCGAAAATATTTTGCCTCACCTCTTTATATGATTCTGAGTACTCCAAGCAAATCACATTACTCAGTGTTAGGCCCAACACATCAACCAAATGAATATCTCCACTATCGCCCCCCACGACTCGTGAGACAGGGAAACATGAGAATATTTCATTTGTTCATAATAATAGTGTAGCTTTCTTCTATCCCAAATGTGCCACGACTCGTGAGACCACAAAAGGGTAGAAGTAGCATCCACACTACAATATCATGGATGGAAGGCTTGGAATTATCAAACAATTTGATTTAATTCCATTTTGGGCCTAATATTTACTTGGACCATCCAAGTGAGAGTTCAAGTTAGTTTTGACCGAGACCTCATTACTATAATATTTTGCATGACAAAGTTTTAATGATTGAGTATAAACGCATTCTAAACACATCATATGTCAAAAACTAAAAAATTTACCACATGCAAAAATAAGCCTAGCACGCCCCTTTTGGATGATCAGAAGCCCAATCCTAAGCGATGCACTGAGCCCCCAGTGAGTCCATGGTCAATCTAGTGGCCTAACTATTATAAATAAGTAACGCATTATCATTCTAATGGTCCTTCCTCTTTGTTCTTGTTCTGTCGTGAGCTCCGTCCAACAGGCCTAGGCCTTCATCTCCTTGGAATCTTACATTTCTTCAAAATAAATAAAACTTCCCATTAATTCCTAACTACACTCATTACAACTGAAAATGAAAACTCCAATCAGAAGTTGGGGGGAGTACAAAAGGAGAGAGAAAGCAAGCCTTATTATTCCAAGGCTAAAAAATGAAAGAAGAAATTAAAACAAAGATGCACGTAGGCTTCACCCAACATTAAATAAACCGTACATTCGGCCAATGGGCTTTGTGATCATTCCCATTGTTTATCCAATAAACAACAATTAACACATTTATATCAAATATAAACATGGTAAACAAATAAATACAATCCATGTATTTAACAATTGATATCGAATATCAAAAACAAAATAAAACATAATTAAATTCAGAAAATAACATACTAATAATGCAATTAACAAATGGATATCATAAATAGATCCAATGTACAAATTTTCTTTTGTTTGTTTGGAAACCATTTCCAAATTAATTTAAGGCACAATTTAATTTTAGAAAAATCCAATTTTAATTAAAATTAAAATTTTCCAAAATTAATAATTTTAGAAAAATTGTAGAAAATAGAAAAATCTAATTTTTCGGAAAAAACGGCACAAAACAGCCCAGCCGTTCGAAACAACAAACGGCCGTCGGTTGTCGACCGCACGTGCGCGCCCGCACAGACATCCCTGCCGCACACTGGGCGTGTGCCTGTGTGCTACCGCTTTGCCGGCACGCACGACAACGGGTGCGCGCCCGGCCGCACGCGCTACTGGCCAGTGACCGGCCGGCAGGGCAGGAACGGCTGTAGTGCTCTATTTTTCAAATTTTATTTTGGTTGAATTTTGACAATTAGAAAAGTAAAATAAAATCATGCATTTATAGAAAATTCAATTTTCAAAAATGCATCCTTAATTTAAAAGCAAAATTAATACATATTTTCTAAACATATAATCATGCTTTAAAGCCATAAAACATGCTTCACAAAAGCGAATTAGAGACGTTGTTCATGCTCAATACATAATAACATATTAATCCTAAAGCCACAACACCAAACTGGCTTTGATAACATTGAAAGAATCGGTATGGCCTGAGAATGCTACGGAAGCGTAAAATAAAAAAATTTTAAAAATTGAGTCAAAAGGATGTTCCCTTTGGAATTCCTGGGAGTTCGGTGTTTGTCAAAAGCATAATGATAACAAAGTACATGCTAGACATGTGGCTAGAGGATTAAACAAGAAGTACAGAAATATAATCTGAAACTTTACCTTTTGTTTCCTTAGAAAACTGTAACGTGCATTATTCCCTTTATGTTCTCCCATTCCGTTCACATGATAAGTCAAGTTAGAATTCCTCTAAGTTGTCCATACCACAAAATGAAAAGGTAAAGTTCTTGTTCTATTTCTAGATAGAACAAAAAACCAAGAAGAAAAACAATACCAAACACAACACTATTTTTTAGTGTTTTTGGATTGTTTTGTGTTCTAATTTTAATCCAATTCAAAATAGAACCATAAGGAGAATATTTTTGAGAGAAAATGGAGAGAAATTTTGTGGCTTTGGTGGTGGTTATGATGGATATGTGTGTAGTTTTTGCATATAACATACAGTTAAATTCGATGAGTGCAATTTTAGTGCAAGTCACAATAGGACTCTCAATACCCAGTCTTGAGGTCCTTGACTTGGAACATTTCAAACCTAACCTTCAGAAGTTGGTTTCATGGCCACCATCTAATGCGCAACCCAACTATATATGTTGTACAATTTGGTTTGTGGGCTTTGTTGTGATGTTAAGCCTATAAACATAATCAGTGAGCACAACAAATACAATTGCTAGATAATCAATACCTTGTATTTGTTGGTTCTCGTCCTTGTTCTTGGGATTGCGAAATTGGTCATATTTTAAGGTTAGTAGGACTAAAATTGTCTTATGTATAAGAACATGCGAAAGGACAAAGTAACAAATGCAAGTGGATAATTACCTTATTCCCTGAGATTTAATGTCAATATAAATGTTCATTTAGCTTTTGTGATATATGTATGTTTTTATAAAATGTTAAGTGTGAGGAATTAGATTTATTGAAAGAAATATGTACAGTAGGGGGTTTTGTGTAAGTTTCTTTTTGTTTTTTTATTGAGTGGGTGTTTATATAAATACGACTATAATATCACACCACTTCTATTCATTTTCGGCCCATCTCGGAGATAAACCAAAACAGGCCACGTGTTTGGGTGGATTTAATTCATCTAGACTGTGCGTATTTTGTTTTGTTTTAGATTTTGCCTTGTTTCTCAACATCATATACAAAATTCAGTTAAGTACATTCTCATGTTTTTCTCCCATCATCACTCCTCCCACCATCCGTCGTCTTTCGCCGCCAGGTTTCAAACCGCCATCGCCCACATTCTGTGCAACAACCCATTCTGCCGGAGATGGTGGGGGAACGCGCTCAACCAAAATATTTTACCTTGAGCATCCCTTCTTTGTGTAGAAGCTGATTCTGGACTTCAAATCACAGTGGTAAGCACCGCAGCTGCGGCAAAAATTGATGGCAGAGATCAATTAGTGATGGTTGATTTGCTGGGTTTTCTTGTGGTGGTGGTGGCGGCAGTTTCACCCGTCGTCAATGTATTTCCGGTGGAAGTTACAATTGCTACTAAGCGGTTTCTTAGCTCTCCTGCAGCCCACTTCGGGTTAGAAATCGAAGTTCTTCTCACTTTGTGCAATTTTTGGTGGAATTCTCTAATCTAGCAAACAAACACAGAGAGATAAATGTATTTGTTAAATTCTATAGTATGGTACAATTTATTAACTATATTCTATTTAAATCTATACATATTTACAGATATGGTGTAGTTAATTTAAATCCATTCTATTTATAAACATGCTACAATTAATTTAAATATATACTATTTATCAAAAAATGAGGCCTTAAAATAACTAACGTTGGCTGTGTGTTTTTACTAATTCATAAAAAACTTTATAATCTTAAATTATTTAAATAAATTCATCAAATATATTATTGAAGTAGTCTATTTAAATTTAGTAATTCGAATAGAACGTCAAAATAAATTCTTAGCCTGTTACCAATGTGCATAAAATTTTTTATTAAATATATATTTATTATTTATGAAATAAAACATAAATTGAGTATGATTTTTCATACAAAAATATATATACAATAATATATACAGTTCAATCCACCTACAAGTAAAACAATATATATAATTATATGGATAAATTATATTTTACCATAAAAACTATGTCCATTCTTACACTTTGCCGCCGAAACTTATTTTTTGTGTTAACTTACCATATCAACTTTGCAATTGCTCTTTGCCATATATGATCATCATTATATTGATCTTTCTGCGGAAAAAATATTACAGCCTGTTCATATGTAAAAAAATATCACATTATATAACCTTTAAGTATCACATGTGCATTTCATGTGATTTTGGTTTTTACAAAACAAATGGTTGAGAAATAGTTATAAATTACAAAGTGCAAAATTTCATAAAGTTGAAATGGTAAGTTGACACAAAAAAAAATTTAGATGTCAAAGTGTAAAACAACCATGTTCTGATATTAAAATATAACTAACCTTAATTATTAATTCATATAAAAGAGACATAATTTGACAATAAACAATGAATTTTTCCTTCCATGATTCAAAACCAAACTTACAACACCTATTTTACACTATGTAAGTTATATCAAAATATAAATCCAAACTTACATATTATTTCTAACACATACTTATTTATCTTTATTTTTTTCTCATTATCTCCCAAAACACAACAAAACACTCTAACTATAAAACAAAACATAATGCACATATTTTGTAGCTCTACACACTTTTTTCCTACTGCTTCGCCGCTTTCTGTCGGCCATATCTTCTACTTACACCGTAAATTCTGCAGCTACGCCGCTGCAATTATCAGAATTTCCCACTTCTCCAGGCTAGTCTTGAAGAAGCCACAATAAGAAAATTTCCAGAGAAATATGGTTCAAGAATCTCATCCACTTCTAGAAAGTTCCAACACAAAGATTGGTCAGGAATTTATCTAGCACGCATGAAAGTTCCAGAAAAAACATTATTCAAAAATCACATCCACCTCCAGATGCAGTTCCAGCTACCCATAGCATAGTTTCTTATCACAATCGTCAAGTGACGGCCGGCGGCGGTGTTCCGCCATTTTTTAGGGTATCTCGCGTGACGGAGTAGAAGAAGATTGCGAACTTGAAAATTACAGCACCGGCACGGTCTAAGTTGTTTTCCAAAATTATCACTTCGTGTTCAGTTTTCATATTTGATTCTCCGCTCCCTAATTTTTTAATATATTTATGAGGCATCTCTCAGTTAACATGTATATGCAAGATTGTTTTATCTGAAAGGTATCTCTTTGTTTAATATCTGAAATTTTAGGGAGGTAGCTCTTCCGCTGTAACTATTATGTGCATTTTGATATAGAAGGATTGGGGATTCCGAAAAGCTCCCCACCTCTAGGTGGTTTTTGTTGAACAAAAAAAAAGTGTTGTTGTAGCAACGGATATGGGATTTTTCTTGTTGGTAGAAATTGCTTCTACAAATTGAAGTAAACCCAGCAAAAGTAGATAAGTTTTGATGTAAGGGCATTCACTATCCATTCTTTCATGCAAACATTCTTTGAAGGTTATGTTTGCTCTAATTCTAGTGTTTGAAACTGAGTGTTGAGTAATTAAAGAGTTGGATTAATTTCGTTTTCATCTTGATCATAGTTGACATTCAACTAAGCTATGATGGAATGTTTTAGTCTCTCCTTTCTTGAATTACAAAATAGTGCATGCTCAAATTACAGTTTTAGTTCCATAGGATAGGAATTTAACACTTTTAATCCTCTATTTTATGAAATTTTTAAAATGCTTATAAAATTTGAAAAACCCGACAAATTCAGTCATATGCTTTATAAAATTTTCAAAATGGTTTAAAAATTGGAAAAACTTGACACAATTATTCTCATAAATCTCGTAAAGTAGAGGACTAAATGTATCGAATTTTCACCATTTTGAGACTATTTTTAAAAATCCTATCAAGTAGTGGACTAAATATGCCCAACTTTTTGAATTTTGGGATCATTTTGTTATTTATTTAAAGTAGAGGACTAAAAGTATTGAATTTCCCATCTTATATAACTAAAAATACAATTTTGCCTACAGTGCATATATAGGGAAAAAAATGCATATGTATGTGTGATTGGATTGCCTCAATATACACAAGGTGTTTGTACGAGCTTAAAATAAATTTTTATTAGTATATTGCTGAAAATTTGTTGAAAAAATGCTTTAGAAATTTTGATTTTGAACTATTTAAAAATTAAGTTCATTTACGTCTAAATGCATAAGTAGCGATCCCTTCCAAGTTCTGCAACGTATTTGAAAAGAATATAAGTGTAAAGTTGTTTATCCAAACAGTCCAATTTCAACCTTTTTTTTTTCACTTTCAAATTTTGCTATAAAATACTTTCAAGTTTGAACAGCTTAATTTACAACTTTTTTACTACTATTATTCCCACCAAAACGATAGAAGCTATATGCTTGCTGTAGTGGAAAAATGCTAATAAACCCTTTGTGATATTACAAATGAACAAATTACCCCCTTATAAAATAATAAATAGTGATTTTACTTTCCTGTATTCTTTAAAATACAACAATTTATCCTCCTATGATTTTTAAAATGAAGCAAGTTACCTCCCTTTATAAGTAGGTAAATTGCTTCATTTTAAAAAGTATAGGAGGGTAAATTGCTATATTTTTTCCATACAGAATAATATATTCATTTTTAATATAATAGGGAGTAAATTGCTATTCACCCCCTGCTTTTTGAACTATAAGTAATGGTTCTTTACTTGAGTACCATATTTCTTTAAATGATTGTCCAACCAGCCTAATTTAGCGTTAAAAGATCTCGAAAGATTTAAATTGAACACTCTAAAAGAAATATGTGTTTCCTTCAAATGTTTTTGTTGATTCGTCAAATGTTTATTATGTGAATTAATTTGTTACATCCTTTCATTTTTTTTATTTCACTAAAGTGTATATTAATATTACTTATTATGTACATAAATTAATTGTGTCATTAAATTTAAATTTGATGTTTAATATATTACTTTGAGTTAATAAAATTACTCTGAGATCACATTACTTAAATTTTATTATCCAGTAATATGTTATAAGTTTGTTGAACTATATAAATTTGCACTCTTAATTATTTTTTTAAAGATATTTTTTGATATATAATTTTTTTGTAAAAATATTAATACTCAATTACATTTATATCTATCATACATACACATATAAGCACATCCATCTTATTGGGGAGTACGTCCTTTGTGCAAGGCGTACTTTCAAGACATATCAATATTTGTTCTTTACTTGCCCTTATGCTCGGCAATATATAAGACTATTATGTAAAGAGGTCCAATTTTCATGGACAAATAGGGGATGGAATATTAACGTATTTATTGCTGCAAGGAGATGGTGGGGAAAATATGTTGTGAATGCGGCTTATCGAAATCTTTTGGCATCCCTGGTTTATCACATCTGGCAGGAGTGGAATCGTAGGAGATGTCAACAATTGGAGCGAGACGCATCGACTCTTACTCACCTTATTCTAGATGAACTTAGATTACGCATACTTAGTACTGAGCTACCTAATAGGATTAGTAGAATTGCAATATATAGATGTCGAATTCCATGGCACTACATACTCGGCCATGTAATTGTATAGCTTGTATATTTTTACACTTAATACAATTTACCAGTATCGAATTTTTTTTTTATATATATACATATATATTGACATCCGCATTTTCTACCTCGATCTCTAATATGTCATATAATGGCTATATATATATAGATGATCGATAACTTTTTTTTCAATTTTAGGTTCAAGTATATTATCTGTGTAACGTTCTTATCCCTAAGAACAACATTATATATGACAAGGATAAGCTATTCACGTCAAAATTGGATACACATTGCTCTATTTATATATGATATAGATATAAAATATGTTCTAGAAAGAACTGTAGAAAATAGCAATATGTGTGTCAGTTGTTAGAAATGGTGATCAGAAAGCCAATTCGATTGGCAGTTTTGGAAACCATTTAGCAATATTTATGAATGTAATATTATCTTGATGAATGTAGTAAGCATTCATCTATGGCACCGTGTCTTTGTTGTGTTTATAATTTACGTTGAACAGTGTTTTAACGTCACAATAAATGCCCATAGACCAATTGAATAACCCATATAGTTATATTGCGCATTAGATGGCTGCTATGAAACCAACTTCTGAGGGTTGGTCTGTAACATTCCAAGTCGAGGACCTCCAGACTAGGCATGATATCCTATAGAGACTTGCACTAAGTATTGCATTCATTGGATGAGTGTCGTGTTTCATCGGCGACAGACATGGGATCTCTATGCAATTTTAGTGGATTAGTTGACAACGTTGTTAGCTGGTTGAACTGACTCGCGGGGATCGTCATATTCGCCTTAGAGGCTTGGTCGGTATGACTTGAATTTCCAGCTCCGATAGTACAGGATTAGTCCTTAAACTTGAGAAATCATAGCAATCGCATGCATATGATGGCTATATCTTGGATCGACGAGAGATGATTGTGTCCTCGATATGGTCATTATAAGTCTTTTCTAGTGTAGTCGGATCATGTATTGAGGATGATGGATTTTAAGACAGAATTCATCCTCTATCAGTATATGATGGATATTATCTCCTATACACTTTGAAATGGTTTAGACTCTCTAAGTCTATGACCATAGCGATTGGTCGAATAGGAAATGGTTTCTTATGTCGATTAATAAAGTAGACGCATCTCAAGTATTTAGCATTGTTTCCTGTTCCAGGATGGGAACTGACGCCCAATTCCATGCCCTAGACTAAGACTAGGAGATGGTCGACAGACGGACCCTACCTGTATGGAACTTGAGAGCCTAAATGTTCACGCCAACATTCACCTTGTCTCCAGTTCCATGGACCGTTGCTAGACGGCCACCCATGGTGACGGGCGTTTCCGATTAATGGTTGATTGGAAATAATTATTTAATTGATTGTGTTGGATATAAATGCCCAAGTCTAGTTGAAGGTGAACCTAAAGAGTCACACACAAATCACTATGGAATCGGTGGAATTTATTTGGAATTAATTCGAGAAGAAATGAATTAATTTAATTGAATTAAATTAATTCAAGAAGAATATATATAAATGATTGGATCATTTATTTAATAATCTATTTGATGGATGGCTAAAGAATTAATTAGTTAGATTAATTAATTTTAGGCTTAACACCTTTAAATTAATTGGATTAATTTATTTAGTTTGGCTTAATTAATTGATTGGATCAATTAATTAGAGTTTGGGCTCAGATTTATTTAATTAATTATCGTCCAATAGACTTTGGTTAGGTTTGATTTAATTTGATTAAATCGAGCTCGGTGCATATTTAAAGTCCAAGCCCATTTGAGGGTTTGTTGGAGCAAGTTTAGGAGGAGTTGAAACTCCTCACCATGATGAAGATAATGGAGTGCTTATTTTCATCATGGTTGAAGGTTATGTGCATGTGTGTGTATAGGTTGGAGGCAAACTTGGTGGTTATTGAATTTTGAATTCAATTGTATGTAATATACAAAAAACTACACACATATCATGTATAACCAACAACAAAAGCCACGAAATTTTGCTCCCTTTTTCTCTCCAAAAATCTTCTCATTTTTGTTCTATATTGAATTGGATTCAATTTTAAACATAAAACATTTCAAAAGCACTAATCAATAGTGTTTGTTTCCAGTTATTTTTTCTTCTAGTTCTTTGTTCTATTCTATCTAGCAATAGAACAATAAGTATATCTCTTCCTTAGTGTGGTGTGGACAAATTAGAGGGGTTCTAATTTAGATTTTAAAGTGAACAGGAGAACGTAAAGGAAACAATGCATGTTGCTGCTCAACTATAGAAACAAAAGGTAAGGGTTCAATTTTGTTTCTATGGTTTTGTTTCATCCTCGAGCCACTTGTGTAGCATTGTTATTTTTTTATTATTATGCTTTAGACAAACACCAAACGCCCAGGAATTTTAAAAGGAACACCCCTTTGAACCGTTTTAAATATTTCTTTTCATTTCACGCTTCCGCCGTGTTCCCAGACCATACTGATTCTTTCAGATACTCCATCCAGACACCATCCCATAGGCAGGTAGGTCATTCACAGTCCACATCATCGCTACCCGCATAATTAATTCCTTGTCCATTGCATTGTCGTATGTTTGAACACCTACATGCCACAATTATAAAGGCTCTTCAACTAGACGCTTTGGATTAGAACAGCCCAAGAACACCATCGTAATAAACATGTGCTCAGAACTTGTGCACATACCTAGGGGAAGATTGTATGATGTAAGTATAAGGAGCCAATATGAATAAGTACGACCGTACTGCCCATGCGGTGTAAACCCATTTGTGCAAAGGCCTAGTCGAACATTACATGACTCTTTAGAAAAATCAGGATACATCTGGTCAAAATGCTTTCAAGCCTCTGTATCAAAAGGATGACACATGGAGCTGTCGTCCTCTCTAATGTGTGGCATGCCATGTCATGTGCTCCACAGTTGCTCTCGAGGCATACAACCTCTACATACAAGGAGTAAGTCATAGGTACCTAAGAATGACATACAGTGACTTCTTGTGGCCGGCGTCTTGCTCCCACGTCGGTATCTACCTAGTGTCTCTACAAAACTTTCAGTATTCGTCGTCCCACTAGTACAACATGCAACCATTCTCACACGCCTCAAGTTTTGAATGGGTAAACCCAAATCCTTTATCAACTTTTTCGTATCGTAGTAATCTCTTGACACGATGTGACCGGAGGGTAGATTTTATTAGCCCACTAGAATTTTCGATCATACGATCGCTCAAAAATATGGTTGTCCATCTTGATATTCACCAACTCAATACCAGATGCAAATTGAGATTGTGTACAACCGTTGCAAATTGATGGTCGGCAGTATGCACTAGATCATAAAATCAATCTGCCAATCCAGACACATAGTCGTAGGGGCCACTATTGTAATAATATGAACTAGGACCGGCACCAGTATGATAGAAGCTCGTACCATCATGAGGCACAGCATCATGAGAAGAAAAAAATAACTCAGCCCGACTACATCAAAAACCATCTTCTGTGCCCAATCCATCTATTGTTCCATCACCCCAATGTCAATAATTATCCTCCTCATAAGCAGCTGGAGTTTGCTTTATCAGCACTAGAGAGGCAGTCACAACATCAAAGTACTCCTACACCCTCTCCTCGCCATGCGAAGTCCAATTATCACATTTTGGCATAATCCCTCGCATATACAACATAAAACTGACATTGTTGGGTGTTCTGAACTTTGTACTTTTGCACTTCCAGCAAGGACACCTAGTTTTATCTCCATTCATATGTCCATGCTGACATTTGGCCCATTCTGTGAAAGTCTTAACCCTATCCTCAAGATCTAGTGTAAGACCAGCCCTCCTGGGAGGTTCTCATCATACATGCATCTCCTTAATTTTTGAAACAAAATGATATATCATTGCATATTGAAATGTAGATATATATATGACCTGTAGGAATTGATGGGTAGTGATCCAATCCAAATCAAATCTATTTTTCTAATGGATAGGCCTTGGTCAAATGATATGCATAGGGGCTAAGTCTAGTTTCTTTCTTTTAATGGGCTTGAGTAAGGCCAGACCTTATCCATTGACAACCCTAGTACATATGCAGCGAGTCATGATTAATGTTGCACCTGATTCGAAAAATTTTCACATCTATTATGATTGATAATATTACCATTTTATTTTCTAGTAGTGACAATTTATTTTAATTTTCTTCTTTATTTGTTAGGTGGGGGGCTGAGCAAGAATTTAAGAAAAAAAAAGGAGAAAGATATCTAATACAATTTTGCCTTAAATATTTGAGTTGATGCATATCTGTCAATAAAATAGAAAAAGTGTGAAGATCAATTTAAATAGGAGGAGAGTCATGATTGATGTGGAATCTTGTTTGAAAAATTTTCACATTTATTACAAGGGTTGATATTATAACTTCATTCTCCAATTGGGGGAATCTTATTTGCTATTCTAGAGGAGGGATGTTAAGAAAGAATGGGAAATAATATATTCTACATTACTGCAATAAATATTCGAGTGGTTGCATACTTTGCAAGAAAACAAGAATATGTGAAATAACAATTTAAGGAGGAGATAAGTCATGACTCAATGGCATCTTCTGCAATTATTTACATTTATTAGAAAAGGAATGTATTAATTTCTTTTTATAACTGGTTGTAATTTATTTATTTATTTTTTTTAATTGGGAAAAGAACAATTTAAGAAGGAGGTGAATAATGTTTGTGTCATCTTGT
Source organism: Sesamum indicum (assembly GCF_026168435.1). Taxonomy (NCBI): domain Eukaryota; kingdom Viridiplantae; phylum Streptophyta; class Magnoliopsida; order Lamiales; family Pedaliaceae; genus Sesamum; species Sesamum indicum. Next base: position 3,103,794 of record NC_142669.1, read on the forward strand.
TCGAAAAACTATTTATATTTGTGACAAGTGATAGTATTATTATTATTTTATAATCTATGGAAATTTTTTTCCTTTCTTGGAGGGGGATGGATTTTAGGAAAAGGAGAGCGAGAACAAATGTATGAGACACTATTACTCTAAATATTTGTACAGATGCATATCTATCAAGAAAATAGGGGAATTGAAATAACCGTTAAGTTGGATGTGATTCATGCCTGATGCAGCATATTGTTCAGAAAATCTTCACATTTATTATTAATGATTGTACTGTAATTTCAGAATTTGGTCGTACCAATTTGATTTTTTTTTTTTTTTTTTTTGCTTTTCCCAGTGGGTTTGCATGATTGGTGTTGAATTTGTTGTTTTTAGTGAAAAATAATGGGATGGGCACAAGAGAATCATTTAACTAACTACAGCTCGATGTGTTTAAACCTTTACATTGTACATATCCAATGTACTTACTAGAATTCAGTAACAATGACTCAAAAAGTTAGCCAATAATAGAGATGTACTAAGTACTTGCATTTCTTATAATGGCATTATAAATTCATAGTAAGATTGCATTTGATAATCGTAATTAATGTATTTTTATGTTTGATTTTGTATGCAAATATGGAAATGAAAAATTAAAAGTAGAACAACAACTAGAAAATCAAATTAAATATATTCATTTGAAATTGACTAAGTTAAGGACTATAATTTTTTCTTTTTTTTTTAAGATTATTAAAACACCCAATTTGTTCTATCAACAAAAAAATAAAATCAAATCAAATAGCCATTAATCAATTGTGATTATTATTCATGTCTATCTCCTCGAGAGTGATGATATTTTTATTTGAAATAGCCCAATTTACTTTGATTTCTTTCATGAACCATGTTTATACAGTAAAGTTTGATATACATTGCATCAGATATGTCTTTTTTCACCTACTTCTTTTATGCATCTTTTCATAGCAATAGTTTGGACTTTATCAATTTGGTGGTATTGCATAACGGTGTGAAAGTCGACATTGTGGCGTTATCACAATCTCAAGTATGTAAAATTTCAATTTTATTGAGAAAGAAATATTTAATCAAATTATTTTGCCGCGTGAGACAAAAAGCGAGAAATGTATTAGACGCTATTACCCTAAATATTTGAACAGATGCATACCTATCAAGAAAATACGAAAACGTAAACAATCATTAAGTAGGATGTGAGCATGCTTGATGTAGCATCTTGTTTAAAAAATCTTCACATTTATTATTTGAGATTATATTCTAATTTTCTTATTTGGTTGTGCCAATTTGTTTGTTTTTTTCTCTTTTCCAGTTGGTTTGTAGGTTTGTTGTAGAATTTATTGTTTTTCGGTGAAAAAAGATGGGATGGACGTTTGAGAATCATTTCATTAACTGTTGTTCGATGTATCAGAACATTTTCATTGTTCGCTATCCAATGTACTACAAGAACTCAGTAACAAGGATTCAAAAAATTGGCCAAAAATAGAGAATTTGTATTAAGTGCTTGCATTTCTTGTAATGGCAATATAAATTCATAACAAGATTGCATTTGATAATTCTAATTAATGCATTTCCATTTCTGATTTGGTATGCAAATATGGAAACTGAAAATTGAAAGTAGAATGACAATTAGAAAATCAAATCAAATATGTTGCTTTCAAATTGACTAAATTAATCACTATAGTTTTTTCTTTATTTAAGATAAATAAATACTCATTAATCAATTGTGATTATTATTGATACCTATCTCCTCGAGAGTGATAATATTTTTACTTGAAATGGTCCAATTTACTTTAATTATTTTTGTGAACCACGTTTATAGATAAAGATATTCGTTCATCAGTCGTAACTAAGACCACACACAATATTTAGAGAGTTCGGTTGTTGTTTGGCATTGATATCATATAGATGCAATAGTAAAGATGGAGAATATATTGCATTAGATGTGTCTTTTTCCACCTACTTCTTTGATGTATCTTTTTATGGCAATAATTAGGATTTTATGAGTTTGGTGCTATTGAAGAACGGTGAGAAAGTCGAGATAATTGCGTTATCATAATCTCAAGAATGTGACATCTCGATTTTATTTAAATATTTATTAAAATTATTTTGCCACTTGAGAAAAAGAGCATTTGTATTTGATATAAATAAATAAAAACAAAATAACTATATCTATAAAATAATAATCAATTACAAATCATGCTTCAATTAAACATATAAAAGATTTTTTCACACATCAAAATTCAAGATTTTTCTTACATCAAAATTCAAGATTTTTCTTTTCTGATTTGTGAATAATAAAATATCTGATTTTATAAACTGTACAAAACCTGGGGGAGTTGTAATAGTGGAGTACCGTGTGAATATTGGTGACTTTTATGCAAGATTTTTATTGTAATAAATGCCTCATAATCCTAGTCAAGATTTTATCCTTTCTTGACTCTTTTCCATTTCATATGAAAACTTTGAAAAATCTAAAAAGACCACGTTGGCCAAACTCTCTAGCATATGTACCATCATTCTCCCGCCAAATCCTCTCTCTATTTTTTCTGCACACAGATAGCAAGCTCCATCAAATTCATTTTATTTCAGTGAAATTCGATACAAAATTTTACCTGCATTTTTCTCGATGCCTCTGACGCCTTCTTCGCTGAACGACAACGAGGTGCATATAGACTCCCTCCACACTTGCCATGCAATTGAGTTCTTTCTTGCTTTGCAAGCAAGACACAGTGGTCATCCCGTATTTTTTTTATTTTATGTTTCACTAATCAAGAATTGTAGAATCTTATTTTGTTGGCTAGTTTCAAGTTTTCTTTTTCATTTCTCATTGGTTAGTTTCAGAATCAATTGTTCAATGGATTTCATGTGAAAAGGTTTTGATTTGTGAAGTTATTTTTTTTTTTATAATGGCAACAAGAGAAAGTGATAGTTTTTTTCCAAAAGCTATGGAATTGGAGCTGCTTGTATCCATGAAAGGTAACTTAATAAGAGACTACTAAAGAGTATGTCATACGTTTTGTGCGTGCATGTACATTTGTGTGTTTGTCTGCACCCATTTAATTTTTTATTTTATTTTTATTTGTTTCTTGATTTTGGCTACTCGTCTTTCAATGGGAGCAAGAAAGCTCGAGAATGTGGGGTTTCTACGTGCATCATTATTTTTGTGTAAATACATAGCTCTAATATCATTCACTCTTGTAGGAGTAGCTTTTTATTCTTCTTAGTAATTCTAACCATTTAGCCTTCTACTATTCCTTGAATATCCCATAATGAATTACAATAATCCTCGTTATCAGATTCTCATTTTTTGTCTCCTAACTTTATAAGAAAAAACAAAAACAATTTTAGTTCTATGCCTCATTCTCCAAGATATTTTAATAGAACACATGGCCATTAGTGCCTTACAGTTTTAGTCCCTTGGTTAGGTGTAATGTGTAGCGCCCCCTTCGCTACAAGAGTTATATCTACCCTAAACGTCATAGTTATAGTAATCCCTGTGTTCATATACATACATTTGCACATAATCATCTAATCAATTTGCATACGTAATCACAACGTCATAACAACACAGTCAACCCACAACATCATATATATACAAATCAAACACCATAGGTGATCCACCACAATTGATCTCTACGCCTATGTTCTCTTTATACAAACAAAATTAGATTTGTACTCTAGCTGACAAGAGGAGAAAACAGCATACTGGCCCGACCTGACTGAATATAGTGCGTAGACCTATTCTTCAACAGTCAGATACCTCAAAGTCTACTCCTGAAAGAAAATGTCAACAGAGGGATGAGCCTGCCACTCAATAAGTAAATAATCAGCCCTATCTATATATGTATATCAAACACAGCCCAAACAGGACAAATAGGCAACATGCATGGGTTACAGTCAATTTAACTCCAACATAATCAATTGTAGTACACCACATAGCTATCTCACAATAAAATAATCAATTAAACTTCCTTTTTCCTAGTTTGCTTACCAGAAGGTGATATCGTGTTTTTTCCGTCAACTCAATCTCACCGTTATATAAATTTAAGTGAATCCCCTTGACAGTCGGCTCATCAATCTCATTTCGCATCATAGCTCTTTCAATTCGCATCATAGCTCTTTTATTTTGCATCATAGCTCTTTGCACATCACATCTTTTTCATATCGCATCAAAGTTTTTTTCATTTCATTTCTTTCTCATATCGCATGAAAGCTCTTTTCATTTCATTTCGCCTTACAGGCTTTTCAACACATCAAGGGGTATTTACGCCACAATTATAATCAATTTCCACCACTCCCTCATTTTCACATATCACCATTCTTCTAAGCAACTAGTAACGTAAAATAATATATCAACATATTCTCAGTTTCAAACATCCACAATATATCAAACAACAAACATAATATTCCAACGTATTTCCTCATTCCACGTGCACAATACCGTCAATCCAATCAAATCATTCATCACTCATATACTTTCAGACGAATCAATGGCAGCATGAACCACAAATTTATATAACAGTAATAGCACAAATAAAGGGAACATATATAGATAATACTAATTATTTACTTACCTCAACCTCACAACGTTTCTTTCTACTCAATCGCTAATTGTCAGTCCTTTCACCTCACCCTCGTATCCTATAATGAGTTATACAACATACAATTAATATATCGAGAATATCTTAATTTCTTTTAAATACAATATTAAATATTATTCGTACAATTTCTACTAATTCTTTAATATTCCACTTCTATCGAAGTAAAAATCTTCGTTTTTCCTCTTTATTAACATACCATTTATTAAATATAATTTTTGGAATATTCCTATGAATTTTCTATCAATTTCTCGCTATTGTACACTTTAATTACATACAATACGTAGAATTGCGTATTTGGTTAATAATTCCGATGGAATTATATAAATTAACTATAGTAATACTTAAATCTAATAAATTTAATAATCTAATTGATCAACGATATTATTTTTATATCCAATTTGATATTTAATTCGATACTACTTTAAATAGTCAAACTCGTAAAATACTCCGATTAAATAGTTCACCGCTCAAAATAAACAATATTTAATAAATAGAGTAATTAAGAAAATAATTATACTAATTAATATGAATTAAAATAGAAATTTTTGTACCTCGGTTTTTAGTTTTTCCGCGAGAGGGAAGGGTGCAACTTTTTCTTTAATTGTGTGTGAATATGTGTGAATGTGTGTATTGTTGTGCATGTGCCCACCGCCTCACTTCAAACTCTCACTCTCCTCAGCCATTATATATATATATATATATTATTTATGATATATATATAATATTATTATTTTATTTATTTAATTAAACTTTTCTCAAAATACCCATTACGTCCTTTCTAATTTCTTAATTAATATAATTTGCTCTCAAATATTATAACGAACTCCAATTTAACCCGTTTAAGTTTTATTATATTCCAATTATGGCCCATAATTTATTTACCAATTAACTAAGTTTCATAAAAATTTACCAATTAATCTCCCAATTATATATTATAATTTTTGGGGCGTTACATAACGTCCGCAGAATTTTTTTACGTAATTGGCAGACAAATTGATAATTATTAGAAATTTAAATTTAATTAGTAAACAAATTATAGATTGAATTTTGGATATAATAAAACTTGAACGGATTAAATTGAAGTTCGTTATAATATTTAAAAGAAAATTATAGTAACAAAGAAAATTAAAAATGACGTGACTGGTGTTTTGATAAAAGTATAATTAAATATTATATATGTATATAAATACTAAGAGAGGAGAGAGAGAGAGAATTGAGAGTGGGAGGTGGGGCCACTGACCCCACCGCCTCACCTCTCTTCACTCTTTTCCTTTCTTTTTCATTTGTTGTTTTTGTCACATACCACACACACATTTTTCAATTGCAATTTCTCTCGGCCGAAGGAGAAACAGAGGTTTGAAATTATAATTATAATTTTTATTAATTTATATAATTATATTATTTAACTACTTCGTTTATTAAATATTGTTTATACTAACCTTATACTATTTAATCGAACTACTTTATGATTTTAGCTATTTAAATTAGAGTCGAATTAAATATCACATTTGATATAAAAATAATATAGTTGGTTATTTAAAATATTAGATTTGTTAGATTTAATTATTATTAAACCTAATTTACACAATTCGATCGGAATGATTAATCCAATATTTAATTCTATGTATTGTTGCTTATTTAAATTATATAGAAACGATAAATTGGTAGAAAGTGCACGAACATTATACAATATTTTATTTAGAGTTTATAATACTCTAAATATATTGATTATACGTATAATATTCTATTATAGGACTTGACGACAAAGTAGAGGGTTGAGCAGTCCCTCGTGAAATCGAAGCATTAGGAAATTTAAGGTAAGTATAGCTAATTTTTGTTTATATATATAGCTATATGTGTAGTATTGTATATATATTATATATATTGATTTCTTGGATGTGATCTTCAACTTGACTTTATATTTATATATGTGCATTTTGTATATTGATTTTTTGTATAATGAGTTGTGGATTATTTGTTAGGTTACCTTAATATCGGTGAAATTGCTACTATGTGTCATATGTGTTTGTAATGGATGGACGTGAGAGTGGTATGATTACGTGGTCGTATAATTGATCGTTATATGACATCAAATTGGAAGTTATTATTGAGAAAATAATTATTATAAATAACATAATGATATTTGTCGTTGTAACTTGAAATAAAAGATGATACTTACCTAGTTGGAAACACAGTCAATGGTTTATGATAATGTGATTGATGAGACCCAGAGATTGCTGAGAGATAGTGGAAAAAAGTCGAACATGTGATGAACTTAGTAAATTGCACTCCACTGAATCGACTAAAATATGTTGTTTCCTTATTTGTGGGGAATGCCTTGATTTGGTAGAGGTCTTTAAAGAGGGGATATGAGCAAAGAGAAATAACTTGGGCTGAGTTTTAGAAAGAGTTTGATGATAAATACAGACCCAAGATGTATGGAGACAAGAAGAGGATGGATTTTTTAAATTTAGTGTAAGGGGTTGATCAGACAGTGGCAGAATATGAACTCCGTTTTGCGGCATTAGCCAAGTATGCACCAGAAGCAATAGTCGATTGTTATACAAAGGAATTGATGAATGAATGTTCTGGTGAATCAAAAGTAATATTTGTGGGAGATCGTCAAGTAGTACCAGTTTGTGTAATATCAGCCATGGAGGCAAGACAATTGATATTAGAAGGTTGTGAGGTGTATCTAGCCCATGTGGTAAATATCGAGACGGTTAATTCCATATTGGAGGAAATCCCAGTAGTGAGAGACTTCCTTGAAGTATTCCATGACGACATACCAGGTTTGCCACCGCATAGAGAAGTGGATTTTTCCATAGAAGCTCTTTCAGGAGTTGCTCCAATTTCTATTGCGCCGTACAAAATGGCCCCAGTAGATTTACATGAGCACAAAAAGCAAATCGAACAATTGTTGGGGAAAGGATTTATCAGGTAAGTACTTCACCGTGGAGAGCACCAGTGCTGTTTGTGAAGAAGAAAGATGAGAGTATGAGGTTATGTGTCGATTACCGTCAATTAAACAGGGTAACAATGAAGAATAAATATCCATTGCCGAGGATTGATGACCTACTAGAACAGTTAAAGGGAGCTACAACATTTGCAAAAATTGATTTGAGGTCAGGTTATTGGCAGTTAAGGATAGCAGAGAATGGCTTACTGAAGACAGCTTTCCGTACTCGTTACGGTCATTATGAGTTTCTGGTGATGCCCTTTGGGTTAACAAATGCACCAGTGGCGTTCATGGAATTGATGAATCGTATATTTCAGGAATATCTAGATCACTTCATTATTGTTTTTATAGATGACATCTTGGTATACTCGAAGGATAGAGAAGAGCATGAGCAACATCTGAGGATAATCTTGCATATTTTTAAAGAGAAGGAGTTATATACTAAGTTAAGCAAATGTGAATTTTGGGTAAATCAGGTGGTTTTTCCATGGGCATGTAATATCTGGGGATGGGGTTATGCCGGACCTTTCAAAAGTAAAGGCTATTATGGAATGGAGAGTGCCAAAGAATGCCACTGAAGTTCGATGCTTCTTAGGGTTGGCTGGATATTACAGGAGATTTGTGGAGGGTTTTTCTATAATTGTCGGTCTTCTAATCAAGTTGGTGAGAAAGGGGGTAAAATTTCAGTGGACAGAAAAGTGCCAACAAAGTTTTGATGAGCTGAAGAAAAGATTGACCTCCACTATGCTTTTGGTTTTGCCGCCTGGTAGCAGTATGGTGTATACGGATGCTTCTAAATAGGGTTTGGAATGTGTGTTAATGCAAAATGGAAGGGTAATTTCTTATGCGTCCCGCCAATTGAGGAACCATGAATTAAATATCCCACACATGACTTGGAGTTAGCCGCGATTGTGCATGCACTGAAGATCTGGAGACATTATTTATATAGAGAAAAATTTCAGATCCTTACTGACAATAAAAGTATGAAATATATCTTGACACAAACGGAATTGAATTTGAGGCAAAGAAGATGAATAGAACTGCTGAAGGATTATGATTGCACTATTGACTTGCATCTAGGGCAAGCAAACTGGTTGTAGATGCTTTGAGTAGAAAAAGTTCAAGTACATTAGCCAATTTGGGGAATCACAATCAGACATTGCTATTGGAGATGAGGTCTATGAATATGGAACTGGAGGTTGATCAGGTAGCGGGTTTATTGGCAGCCTTGAAACTTAAGCCTCAGACTTCGTGGATCAGATCAAAGAAGCATAGACTCGAGATCCTTTCTTATTAAGAATGCTGGAAAGAATAAGACATGGTAAGAAAAAAAAATTTCAATAAGAGTTGATGGGGTGGTAGTAAATGGGGAACGGGTTTTTGTGCCTGATACAGATGGATTACGCATAGAGATTTTGCGAGAAACTTATAATGCACCATATGCGATGCATCCTGGTACTACAAAAATGTATCAAAACTTAAGACCTTATTACTGATGGCAGACAATGAAGAAGGATGTGTCTGAATTTTTGGCTAAATGTATGACATTTCAGCAAATAAAGGCAGAACACTAGGCACCAGCAGGTAAACTACAACCTCTATCAATATCAGAATGGAAGTGGGAGAAGATCACAATGGATTTTATCGTGGGGTTACCACGTACATTCAAAAAGCACGACGATATTTGGGTAATTGTGGATAGATTGACGAAATCTGCTTATTTCTTGCCAGTACGAATAACTGATTCTCTGGAGAAGTTAGCTGGATCATACATTTCTGAGATAGTGAGATTACATGGAGTACCTGTATCTATTGTGTCAGATAGAGATCCCCGATTTACCTAACACTTTTGGAGAAGTTTACAAAGGGCATTGGGTATAAAATTACATTTCAGTACCGCATTTCATCCTCAAAGGGCATTGGGCAGTAGAAAAGAACGATTTAAACCCTATAAGATATGATGAGAGCTTGTACAATGGAGTTTAAAGGCAACTAGGATGATCATCTACCTCTAATGGAGTTTGCATATAATAACAGTTTTCACTCTTGTATCAGTATGGCCCCATATGAAGCTTTATATGGAAGAAGGTGTCGCAGTCGGATTTGTTGGGATATACAAGGATTAAGACAACTAGATGGTCCTGAATTTGTGCAGGAAACAGTGAAAAAGATACACGTAGTTAAGAAGTGCTTGAATGCAGCACAAGATCAACAAAAAAGTTATGTTGATCAACACCAAAGGGAGATGGAATATAAAGTAGGTGATAAGTTTTCCTTGAAGATATCTCCTTGGAGGGGAATTCTGAGGTTTGGCAGGCAAGGGAAGTTGAGTTCGAGATATATTAGACCGTATGAAATTATTGAAAGAATCGGACCATTGGCGTATCGACTAGCATTACCAACAGAGTTGTCACAAATACATGATGTTTCCTATGTTTCGACGCTGCGACGATATCGGTCTGATCCTAGCCACATTATTCATCAGCCGGAGATAGAGATTTCTGAGGAGTTAATATATGTGGAGGAGCCTGTAGAGATTTTGGATAGAAACGTAAGAAAATTGAGAAATAAAGATATATTGATGGTAAAAGTGAGATGGAATCTTCATTCCCCGAGAGAGGCGATCTAGGAGGTTGAGGAGCATATGCGAGAGAAGTATCCCTATTTATTCCATTAAACGGATAAGTTAGTTAACATATATTACTATCAAGATTACAAGTTAGACAAGTTTTCTCTTACTAGAAGGAAATACAATAAAAAATAGCCTTCTTATGATAGTCAAATTTATTGCTTCGGTATGTCCTACCAAGACTAATGACTAACATCCCATAGCCTAAATTGAGATTTTGATCTTCATGTTAGAGATGGCACTTTTACGACACCCAAATATGGAGGTGGTAATTTAGTGACATTAACTATTATTAATTTTGCAATCAGAGTCCCCAAATTTGATCAGAATATGCTAAGGGGATGTCTGTTTGGGTTTTCAAAAAGGGAATTTGTCAGACTAAATAAAATAAAATAAATTATGTGCCACAAAGGGAGTTTTGGTTACCTATTGAAGCTTTGACTAATTGGTGCATTAATAGTCATATCCAATTTGGGTTTCTTGTAATATGAATGATTTTTTATTTGATGTTGATGAAATGTAGATAAATGGCCGCTATGAATTTCCTCTTGAACTTCATCTGGATAGAGATAATGGAAGATACTTGTCACCTGAGGCTAATAGATGAGTGCACAACCTCTATACATTTCACAGGTTATTAAATAGATGTTTCCACCACCCCATTTTAATTTGTTCGGCAAGTAGAAGGCTTTTTTTTTTTTTTTTGTTTTGGCTTTAACACCTGCAATATCTGTATGGCAAATCCTTTCTTTATACTTTATTTAGCTTAAATGCAATTTTCATCCTGTATCTTTTGCATTATGACGGTTTAGTCATTTATTTTTCCAGTGTAGCAAATATGTCATGTAAACTTGTAAATTTTTTTATTTCTGGTCCTTCAATCATCGGAGTTTGTAAATGTTGCCGGAGAAAAACATATTCCTCACATATGCTGCTTCTTTACTTTAGACTTTGGCACCCATTGGTATGGACCAAAATTGTAAAAAAATTAAAAGCGATGGGACCTATTTGGCAAGTCTAGTTAGATAAAGAATTAAAATGCCAAAATTCAAAAAATATAGGACAAAAATTTTGTTCCAGTGAAAATTGACCATTGGGATTATTTTCTTATTCAAATTGCAACATCTCTAAATTTTCTTATTCTTCACTTGTGCAAAACTTTAGGTTACATTTTCATTCTGACTATTTTCATTCTTTGCAGTGTTTTGGTCTATACTGGTGGTGTGCACGGCAGACACTGTTATGCTTTCATAAGGCCAACTCTATCCAACAAGTGGTATTGAGTTAGTTATGGAATTTAATTCATAAAAAATTGCATATCTATATTTGCAAATGTTCTTTAGTTTTGTATTATCTGAGAAGCTTAAACTTAACTAGCTTCATTTAACACACTATATTTTTAGTAGGCCATTAACTAATGGTTTTTAGGAAAAAATTGATTTCACGTCCTACAAGTTAGCCTCTTTGCGATTTTGGTACAATATTCATTTTTCTATGAAATAAATTTAATAGAATTAAGGCTTGGCATGCAAATTGCAAACTTTTTGGAGTCATGGAATGCAATATGGTGAATTTCGAAAACAATGGGATCAAATATTACCAAAGACTAACTTGTGAGACATAAGAAAAAATTGCATTTTTGGTCCCACTTGTTAGGGCCTTTTTCACTTTAGTCCCATTTATAACAATTTTCTCACATTGTATCCCATAAGTTGAAAACTTTCTCAATTTTAATCCTTAAGTACATTTTTCGTCCAATAATTAAAGGAATCCTCATAATCCCCCTTAAAAACATTCTAACAGCTCCATTAGTTATTGGACGAAAAAGTATGATGAGGACTTAAAATGAGAAAATTTTGAACTTATGGGATGTAATGTGAGAGAATCATAACAAATGGGACCATTTGGAAAAGGCCCAAACATATGGGATCAAAAATGCTATTTTCTCAAGACGTAAAGTTTTCTGCTTTTAGCAATATATTACATGTAGATCTCTTGTTGCAAACTGCTTAAAGAAAATCATTCTGAATGGTTTCAGGTATAAATTCGATGATGAACGAGTGATAAAAGAAGACGTAATAAAGGCTTTAGATGAGGTTTATGGAGGTGAAGAAGAAGTAAGTTTTCCTTTCATTTTTCCTGCTTTCGTTAAAACTTGTTGATACTTTCTTACCTTTTCATTTATGTCGTGACAACATGTAATGACGACAAATCCAGATAATGCCCCCCTCAAGTTTACGAGGCAGTGTAATGCCTATATGCTGGTGTACATACGTGAAAGTGACAAGGATAAAATGCTGTTCGACATGGATGACAGAGATATTTCTCAGCATCTTAAGGTTTGATAAAAAATCTCAAGTCATTTTTGCTTTTATGAAAGAAACATAGAGGGTGTTTGGCTAAGTTTAATTGAAACATCTTATGCTTCTAGATCTTATAAGATATTTTAAGATTTTATAGATATTTATTCTTATTTTAAAAATAAGGTCTTGAATTATTTGGATAAATATGATGCTTGAGCTTGTATGACATTAGAGAGTTACACATAATAAGCTTTTGGATTAATTATATTTTGTCATCCGTACTATGACCGTTTTTACACATTGGCATCTAAACTTTTTTTGTGCCAACTTAGCATCTTAACTTTACAAAAAAATATTACACTTTGCAATTTATAACTATTTCACAACCAAGTTTTTTATTGAAAAAATATCACATGCAGTGGTTATGTGATGTAATATTTTTCACATATGCGCAACATGCAATGTTCTTCCGGCCAAAGTTAGAAGTTTTTTGTGTTCAGAAGCTTAAACCAATTCACACTTTTAATGTATGTTAGTATTTCCAATTGATTGAAGTTAGGTTCTCATAATCGTAACAGTTGTTGTGTCCTTTTATCTAGATTGAATTTTTTATTACAATTCATGTTTTAGTTATTATTCCACAACATACATACACACCTTAATATAAAGATTACATGATTAATTTCATCTAAGGAAGGATTTTATACACATATCGTGTATACTTGAATGTAATAGAATTCGTAACTAACAATGCACTAGGAATTTAATCTCCCTCTATGTCAGAGAAGAACCAATAACAATAATCAACCTTATTAGTTCACTAAGGGAAAAAGTATTATTTTAGTCCGCTAAGTATGCCTAATTTTAATTTTAGTCCAATAACTATGTCCATTTTTGTTTAGGTCCAGTAACTTGTGAAATTGCTTATTTTTATTCCTCTGGAAGATTTTCGGACAATTTTACCCCTATGCAACTTTTGAAAGGCAGTTTTAGTCCATACGCACTCATAGGGGTAAAATTACCTGAAAATCTGTCAGAGGACTAAAAGTCAGCAATTTCGTAAGTTATTGGATCTATACAAAAATACATATAGTTATCGGACTAAAATTAAAATTAAGCATATTTAGCGGACTAAAATAATACTTTTCCCGTTCACTAAGCTATCAATTGGAACTCTTTTTTATTGTAAAATCTGCTTATTTATGTATGTAATTGTATTTTTCCACCTCTGCACATGATTAGCCTATGTCCAATATCATTTACTCTTATGGGAGTACACTGTTCTTCTTGTGAAGCATGTTCTTTTTGAGTAATTATAACCATTTAACATTTAAGTTGTTGTTGTTGTTATTCTTGTTGTTACTTGTAGTATGTTAGGAAAATAGCATGTTTCGTTCAGTAAGTTCATAATTTTAACTATTTTGCATTCTAGTATTCCTTAAATGTCCATAATTAATTGAAGTTGTAGTTCTTTTGACTCTTTTATCACTTGTACTATGATGGAAAAATAATATTTTTAGTATTGTAATTTAGTGTCTTTCTACTTTCTGTCCCATTTGTTATGGAATTCTCACCTTTTGTCCCTGTAACTTAAGAAAAGTAATACTTTTAGTCTCATTACACCTTTTTGTTAGATATTTTAACGAAAACGTGTGGTCGTTGGATCTTTACACTTTTGGTCCCTTGGTTACATGATTCTCACTTTAGTCCAAAATTAAAAATACAGCACTTTTGTTCCCATGCACTTAAATATCACGTAGTTTTTTTCGTTAATTATCTAATGAAAAGGTGTCATGAGACTAAAAGTGCTAAGTTTTGAAAGTTAGCGACCAAAAGTGATAGTTCCATAATAATGGGACCAAAAGTAGATGGCTTTATTTTATGGGAACAAAAATGTTATTTTTCCATACTTGTACTGTGTTCGTATTAGCTAAAATTGAAGATGATTGACAGGAAGAGATTGCTAGAGAATTTTTTGCACCAGTGTACTTCCAGCGTTTCTAGCTATGGGGAAAGCACCAAAATAAAACTCATCGTCCTAATCGGCCATTGACACTCCTAGAGGAGTCCTACACCGTAAACATCTTATGCTTTTTAATTATATTTTTTTATCACTTTTGCCACATCATTATGTGGTTTTTCCTGGTTGTGTTCACATTGGATTTTTTACTCTTGTTGCATCTTCTATTTAGTTTCACATATATATTTTGACGTGTATAAAATCTTTTCATTAGATAAAATTAATAACATAATCTTTATACACGTGATATGTATATGTGAAACAAAATAAAAGATGCAAGAAGAATTCTAATAGAAAATGTAGTGCGAGTAATGTTGGGTAATATATAGAATTGGCTTCTTGTTTTCTATTTTCTTTTGGATAATTGTAAGGGTATGAGTTCGACAAAATTTTAAGATTCAAGCTCAAGTTCGGGCTCGACATAACTTGAAAATGAAAAACTAAGTTGGAATTCAAGGTTATTTATAAAGAAAATTTAAAATTTCGATTGCGAAGATAACTTTAAAACATTAATGTATTTAAGAATATTTATTAAACATATTACACAAACAAAAGAAAGATTTACATTATGTTTAATCGTAAAAATATTTTTATATATATACAGTTTTTTTAATCAATACTAGTTAATAAATTATGAAAACATAATGACAATTAATATGAAATCGAATGTATAATAATATATAAATATTTTTACTAATCGATTATTACCAAATATAAAATGTTAAAAACTTCTTACATATGCTTATTATACAAAATCGATTAGTTTAGTAAGCAAAGATGTGTAAAGATACAAATTAAATTATGTAAATATTTATACATAACTTGCTAATTTATTTATTTTATTAATAAAGTATAAAACATATAGAAATATTGAGTATTTCTTGGAATTTTTCATTACTATAAAGAAGATTATCTTACAAATATTTTTTGTTCTGAATTAATTATATAACAAAATTGTTTAATAATATATATATGTAATTGAAAAGATAATTTTCTAAAAATAAAACCAAACTGATTATGAAATAATTAAGATACTGCTATAGCAATTTAAATTATTATTTTGTTAATTATGTAAAATAAAATAGAAGATTAAGTAGTATTACATCTCAATGTATACAACAACATAAAAAATACTAAATCATTTATTAATCATAATTTTAGTAAATATATAAGTTACATTATCAGATTATTTTATAGAATTCAAAACATAAGATATTCATTGAACACAATTCTAATATATTTTACATTATAGTATTAAATATGTATTTATTTAGGGATAATTAGACCGTCTTTTCTTTAAGTTTGGTATAATTATAAATAGACTCTATATGATTTTAAAAGTTACGTCTACTTTTTCTAATTTTATTTTCATCTAAGAAATAGTTCTCCCCGTTAGTAAAAATTCACAAAATGAGCTGATATTAGCAAAACAAAATTGAATGAAAATTCATATTTACCTTTGACTTATTACTGATTTATTGTAGGTCAAATAATTTTTTTATTTAAACTACTCTTATGCATCTTCACGCACGCTAATGCATGTGAGAAGGTATATGTTCACCCTTATAAAGGTTGGTTCACTAGGAAAATTTTGTTTGACCTGCAATAAGTAGTAAGTCATTCGCGGATAAATATAGTTTCCATTCGAATATCTTTTAGTAATATATAAGAAAATTCTATGAATTTTGACTAATAGAGGGATTAAATTATTGAATGAAAATAAAATATATTGTTACTAAATGTAATTTTTCAAATTATAGACAATTTATGTATAAATACATCAAATTTCAATATAATCATCCCATTTATATAAAATGTCTGTAAAACTAAAAATATATAAGTATTAAAAAAAAGAGAAAACTTGTAGATAGAAACATATGTGGAAGGCGTGATTAGAGTTTGTTGATTGGCTCAGCTTTCGATCTTTATCTACACCGTTTCCACTTCAGAGTTTCTTACATGGGTACTAAATTGAAGATGCTTAACATTTTGAATATCAGGCATACGATTGTATGATTCCAAATGTATGCAGTAAATGAGCTTTGAAGGCCTTTCTTTACATCATTGGTCTTATTAAATTTATGATTAAGGATTGGCGCGCCGACCCTCTCCCTGATAAAGAAAGTGATGACATTTTACTATTCTTTAACCTTTACGAGCCTGAGGTAGGGGAGCTAAGGTATTTTCCTTGTTCCCTTGTTTCCCATGAGGTTATATGTGCAGTAAATATCTATAGAAAGGATAGACACGAGTAATTCTCTGAAAAGTAAAGATAAAAGAATGGTATTGGCCTTTAATCCAGTCTCATTTCGTACCAGATATGTTGTAAGACTTTTTGTCAAGAGCTATGACAAGCCATCAGATATTCTAGAGAAGTTAAATCAACTTGAAGGTTATGCTCCTGATGAAAAGATAGAACTCTTCGAGGTTTGTTTCAATATATGAATGGAAGAGATAGTATTTGCTTATTTCTACATCCTGGTAACAATCCTAATAGATTGTTGTTAGCTGCAACTTAAAATGAAACCCACATGCAACTATTTCCATTAAATGGAGCTATTATTGCATCTGTCAAATGTCATGGAGATGAACAAAACCCATGTTAGATGCAATTTCTTTACAAGGACTTAAAAATTGCTATGCATATGGAATATAATGCAGATATTCATTTTAAATGGTGAAGATATCTTTCATAAAATGCACATATACAGTTTAAATGTTGAAGATATCTTTCACATAAAGCCCAAATATATTTTAAGTGGTGAAGATATCTTATGTATTTTGCTTCTCAGGAGATAAAGTTTGGGCCCACAGTCATGTGTGCGTACATTGACACAGGACTTACATTTACATCTAACCAGGTATAGGAAAATCACAAGCACAAGTATCTTGTCAGGACAAAGATTGTATTTTGATAACTTTCCGGTTTCTTTTATTGCAGCTAGAGGATGGGGACATTGTCTGGTATCAAAAGTCACTGCCCGCTCAAACAAGGAAGCTATTTCGTTGCCCGGATATTCCATCTTTCCTTGAATACCAGCATAGCCTTTAAGTACATTTTCATAAATATTGTGTTCATATTAATTAGTAATATTTATCTGTATGCATTTGCATCTTAGGTAGAATCACTATATTGTAGTTACAAGATACATGTTTCATATGTCATCGTGTTGCTGCATTCTGGGAATATCTTTTCCTAAAGTATCAAACATAATCCATATTAGTCTAATTTGGACCTTTTCGGCATATAGTTCATTTCAGTAGCTCATTAATGTTTTTCGAAATTGCCTCTTTCACAACTAGCAGTTCTTCATATTTGAGCTTTTCTTTAATGTAAACACATCACTCAGAAGATGCCAATCCTCTTCTTCTGTTCCCCTTGGTTGTTAATTTTGTAGGAATATTTTAAATCTGTTGGGCGTTTCCAAGTTATTCTCTGTCCTTGAACCAAAAACTCTTTTGAAGGAGGTTTCATTTAATGAGACTGAAAACCGTGTACAAATTTGAACTTTCTTGCAATTTTTTGTTTATTCGAATTTAGAGAATTTTGAAACCTCTCGTACTTTCCTCCCTTCGTACCTAGACATGGATGAGCATGCAAGTCAAGCTGACTTCTCTCTCAACCTTCCTCCCAACAAACCTAAACATGGGAGAGCATGCACATCATGCTCACTACTTTTTTTCAGTTCCCTCACTCCGGAGTTAGACGTGAATGTGCATGTACGTCACACTTACATGTTTTTTAATTTCGACCATCTAGACCTAGACGCTGATTACCATGCAAGACAAGCTCACTTTTTTCTCACCTTCCTCCCCATGAACTTAGATGTGGATGAGCATGCACGTCACACTTACTCCATGTCTTCCTCCCTCTGAACCTAGATGCGGATGAGCATTTACGACAAGCTCAGGTTCCTCCTTCCAGACCTAGATGCAGATAAGCATTTACGTCAAGCTCACTTCATGTCTTCCTCTCTCCCAACATAGATGGTAGTGAGCATTTATGTGAAAACTCACTTTATACGTTCCTCCATGTGGACCGAGGTGCAGATGAGCATGCACGTGAATACTTCCTTCTAACCTTCAACTTTTAGTTATTTTTAATGAGAGTATATCTCTACTAGATGTTGTCCTTGTTATTCTTTCAAACAATTCCTTCTCACTCAAATTCTCTTTTATAGGTTCCCTTTGTAGTGTCATATCGATAGTTATTTATAATTTTAGACTTCATATAGTAGCTTTGCATTTGACTAAAACCATATCTCTAGCTTTCTCGAGTTTACGCTTATCCAATATCTCGCGCCTAGAAAATGAATCGTTATGTTTCTACTTGAATTTTATACTTAAAAATAGCAATAAGAGGGCTAATATAGATGAGACTTGTATTTGCCACATTGGAGCTTGCTATTGCAAGCACCCTATGCTGCAACACTCTTAAGATGAACAACCCATTTATTTCACTACCATATTAGACATTTGCGTTCTTGCTTGCTCTAAAACTTATCTTTTTATTTTTCTCTACGTGTTTCTCCTCCTTGAGATAGTCCCTTTTATCACATAGCGTAGTTAAATTATTTTCCTAGCCCATATTATTTGTTTCATAAAAAAGTTTTACCTATTGAAGTATTTGGATATCTGATGCAATTATTCACTTAAAATTATAGAAAATACAAAACATGTACATTGTCTCCCCAAGAAAGCATGAATCATTCTGGAGTATAATGTTATATTATCCAATGATGTTGTTGGATTTTTTGGCCCGTGGCCCACCCCCACCCAACCCTTCTTCCACTTAACCCTAAATCACTACTTAATCCTATTCTTCCACTATTCAGCCGACACCTCTTCCTCTCCCTCCTTTATATCTCTGGTTTTGTTCCTCTGTGTTTTCAATGCACTTGGAAATCTCTTATCATCTCAAGTCTTTCTATCTCTGTTCTCTGTGTTCTATATATATATATATATATATATATATATATATATATTGGTATTCTGTGGTTTGAAAGAGATAGAACAACAACAAAACTAAAACCTCTCTTCGTGAAATACTTCATGAGAATATTTGCTTAGTGTGAAAGAAACATTTTAGTGGAATTCTGAGTGATTCTAAATGAAGCCTAAGTGGTCTCGTTGTGGGTCTTTGTGTCTTGGCGACTTTGTGGGTTTTTTGCAACCATGAGGGTTATCGGCCTGTGGTGGTGCTTGGGCTTTCGGTTGCCGGATCTGGCTCCTGAACCAGTTACTTTACTGCTTTCTATATGGCTATTTTTATGTTATTCTTTCTTTATTCATTGATCTGAAATTATTGTATTAAGGGTTATCAAATCCACCATTATCTTTGTAGTTATTGTTTCATTTGGTTTCATCACTTTATGGATAAATTCCCAACATATGTCATTATATTATCTTCCACGATTCTTTGAAATTCATCCCCTTTTTATTTCTCCCTCTCTTCCTCCTTGTTTCTCGTTATCTTAGTGTGATGACTATGTTTGTATGCTTTATTTCTCTTCGACTTCTCTTTTATTTTCTCTCTTTGCATTTCTCCTCTTTTAAATGGTCCCTTTTATCACATAGTCGATGATGTGCCGCATATTGACTATTGCATACGTTAATTACCTGAACAAAGCATAATTAATTACTTTCCCAGCCCGTATTATTTGTTTGACTACAAAAGGTTTTACCTATTGAAGTATTTTGGTATTTGATGCTATTATGTGCTTAAAAGTACACAAAATATAAAATTTGTACATTGTCACCTCCGAGAAACAATGAATTATATCAGAGTATAATATTATCGAGCGATCTCATCATATTATCTTCCACAGTTCTTTAATATCTTTGCTCTTTCTCTTGCACCTGGTCTTGATTCGCATTATCTTAGTGTGCATGTGCGTGTAACCCCAAAATAATGGTTCTAAGTCTAAAACTATTCTTTTTCCTTGTAACTGCCTTCTTGTTAAAGCAATGATGTGATGCTTCTAACTTTCATCTAATATATCCTGACATTTTTGGTTTGTTGTTCTGCAGGTTATCCACTTTTGCTCCTTGGAATGGCCCGAAAATGATGAATTTTGTTTACAACTGTGAGTTCAATAGAAGACAGACTTTTAATTCTAGAGTGTAATTTCCTATGTTATGATTGGTAACATTGATCCACTTAACACTGCTATACTAATTGTGAAGGTCAAGGCTTGATTCAAATGATGAAGTTGTTAAAAAAGTAGCGAACCAACTCGTCGTCGATGATCTGTCCAAACTACGGTTTACATCACACAATATCTACTCTTAGAGACCAAAATCTCATCCTATAAGATATCGAGGAGTAGAAAACTTGTTAGACATTTTGCTACATTACGACCAAGTATGTATTCATACAACTCTATGTCGGGGTTCATTTGATGAGGGTGTGAAACTAACAAAGCACACTTTCTTGTTCAGCTTTCTGATATTCTGTACTTTAAAGTAGTGGATATACCTCTGCCAGAATTGCAAGAGTTGAGAATCCTCAAACTAGCTTTTAGCTATGCGGCAAACTCTGAAGTGAGTATTCATTCATAATTGGACTTTATGCTCCTATACAAGTGCATACATATGCAAGACTTGCAAATATATTATATATTTAGCAAACATTAAATATCTTATTTGTTTTTCATATATAGTTGGAAACTTACAATAGTAGGCTGCAAAAGCAAAGCACTATTGGTGATGTGCTTGAACATCTCAAGGAGAAGGTAATATAGCTGACAAGTTATTACCGGGAGTGTGCGTGTGTGTGTTCCTAGAATTCTAAGATTTGTCTAGCCTTCTATGCTTATTTTTTCAAGTTGTTGAAAGTGCAAGTTTCTACAGATTTATCCTGATAGTGATAAGATGACAGCAATAAATGACAATCGCTGGAGTTTACGAGCAGAGGAGGTCTGTTTCTATCTCTATACATATCTTGCTAATTTCTTCCATTTTTCAGGTGATACACATAACAGAAAATATCTTGCTAATTGCTTCCATGTTAGTACTGTGTCTTTGATAGGTTATGACAGTTTTTCCTTTAAAATTGGCTTCCCCGTATGTTCATCTTTAATATCAACAATTTCTGCACTTTTATAATTTCTCATTGCAAATTCCAGAGGAAGAGAAATTTCTTCGCCAAAGTAAATGTTTGATTCATGTGTGTCACTTCATGCATGGGGATGCTCAAAACCAGACGGTAGTATTTTCAGTTCGTTACTTCATAGTTTTCCTCAAATATTTATACTCGTTCTACCTCTCTAATTCAACTGCAAGTGCATCTCTTTCATTTTCTTACTTTTAATTCTTATATATTCATTTTGCTTCTGGCAACAAATTAACAATCTTGGCGAGCTATTTTTATTGATGATCAATGATGGTAAAACGTTGTCTCGTATCAAGGTTCGTGCGCAGAACAAGTTGCAAGTACGAGATGAGTAATTTTCCAAGGTATTACAGCCCAAGCTTAATTGTTACAATCACTTTAAATGAAAATGATGGTATGATGCTTAAGTGGTTAGGCATGCTACAACTTCTACTTTCTGCTTGAATCTTCTCGTTTTTATGCAGTGGAGATTTGCTTTTGTGTCGCCTAGTCAAGCAGAATACTTGGAGGACTCAGATACTTTGTTAGACCATTTTCAGGTCTTACTCACTCTCTCACACAGACACACTCTGTCACAATATTTACATGCAGATGCGCTTAAATTTCATAATATGTTTTGACTTTGCAGAGAAGCAGTTTTTGTTTCTTGGGAGCAATATCTTGGACTGGACCACGTTAATAATACCCCTAGAAGGCCTCCTGCAGCAAATCAGGTAATCTATACCTTGTTTTATTTTTATTTTTTTTAATAAATTTGATTTTGTTGCTCGATGTTGATAATCTTGCCGAATGTTTTGCAGAAAATCTAACATTATGTTTGGTTTCATTTTTAACTTTTTTTTGTGTGTTTTGTGGAGATAGAGAGAGAAAAACAAAGATAAATAAGTATGTGTTAGAGATAGTGTGTATGTTTGGATTTGGTTTTGGAGATAATATAAAATAAGTATGGTATGTTTGGTGTTCTATAGTAGGAAATAAAAACTAACAAATCATATTTCTTTTATATATATTTATATATTTGTGTGAGTATGTATATAATTTTTTTTAGTTCTAGGGCGTATAATTAGTGTAGACTTATTTTGACAAAAACCAAAAAAGGCACTATTTCAAAACATCTCAAAACACTACCAAAACTTTCAAACCAAATTAAGGGAAACATTGTCCATGTTTTGGCCCATCTAGGAGATGAAGCAAAATTGAAACCAAATATTATGTGAAAATTTCATTTCATGCTACATGTCCTTTTAGTTATCTACTGAACAAATTAGTTGATTTCTATTTTATGAGCCCTGACCCTTACGTGCAAAAAGAATACTTGATATGGCATGCTATAGAACACAAGACGCACCTTAGTTGCTCTAAAACCAAAAATAAGGCATGCAACGTACTGAGTTTACGAATTCATGACATATATTTGTTTTATATCTGCAATTGCAGTGATATGTTTGTGTTTTCTATAAGAATAGTTCTAACTAAGATCTGCAATGACCTCTTCTTTTCAGTATCGCACCTCACATAACAAGCCTTTGAGGATATACAATTAGGAGTGTGGCCGCCATTGGGGTCCTTACATAGCCAGATCTTGAAAAATCATAAGTAAAACATTGGGGTAAATGCAAGTAACCCATTATGATATCGCAAATGAGCAAGTTACACCCTTATGAAAAAACAAATAGCGATTTAACTCGCTATAATTTCTCTAGTACACCTGTTTGTGTCTTTTGTTGTAAGGGAGTAGTACTCCTTGTTTAATGTTTGCTCTATTTCTAAGGGAGTAGTACTCCTTGTTTATAGCTTTGTTAGAAATTCTATGGAGCTAGCTCTCCCCGCTGTAACTATTTTGTGCATTTTAATATAGAAGGACTGGGGACTCCGAAAAGCTCCCCCCACCTCTAGGTGGTTTATGTTAAAAAAAAATAAGAGCGATTTACCTCCCTGTAATTTTTAAAATACAACAATTTACCTCCCTATGTTTTTCAAAATGAAGCAATTTACCTCCCTATATAAGGAGGTAAATTGCTTCATTTTGAAAAGTATAGATGGATAAATTGCTATATTTTTTTCATAGAGGGTAATGTGCTAATTTTCAATATCACAGGGGAGTAAATTGCATTCACTCGTAAAACATTTGTCAAAGTTGAGAGTGTAATATACATATTTGTACATATATTGGAGAGCTTCTCTTGTCGTAGGGTTTCATGTCGATTCACATGTAATCCAACAACTTATTGTGGGTGTTGTAGATTTGTGCCGTGGATGACCAATCAACTGCTTCAGAATGGACAGTGAGGATCGTATTCTAGATTTATTGTATGAGTTGTATATAGCACTTGTAATTATTAATTATACTTGACTTCATGTACATTACTGTTGGGAGATTGTCCCAACCAAGTATATTGTTAATATATATATAGATAGATAGATAAAGATATACATTGAAGGGCTATTGAAATTGTTTCTGCTATTCGCAGTAATTTTTGTTTATTATATTGTTTTAGTATTGGCCATTGTGCAGTTCTATCACTATGTTTTGAAGCCTTCAATAACGTTAGTAGTACTAAAAAAATTTTATGTATAAGAACATGTGAAAGGACAAAGTAACAAATGAAAGTGGAAAATTAACTTATCCCATGAGATTTAATGTCAATATAAATGTTCATATAGCTTTTGTGATATATGTGTATTTTTATAAAATGTTAAGTCTGAGGAATTAGATTTATTGAAAGAGATACGTACAGTAGGGGGTTTTGTGTAAGTTTCTTTTTCTTTTTAGTGAGTGGGTGTTTATATAAATACGATTACAGTATCACACCACTTTTATTAATTTTCGAACCATCTCCGAGATAAACCAAAACAGGCATGTTTGGGTGGATTTAATTCACCTGGACTGTGTGTATTTAGTTTTGTTTTGGGTTTTTCCTTGTTTCTCAACATCATATACAAAATTCATTTAAGTACATGCTCACGTTTTTCTCCCATCATCATTCGTCCAACCGTCCTCATGTTTCTTCGTCAGGTTTCAAACCGCCATTGCCCACATTCTGTGCTCAACTCGTTCCACCAGAGATGGTGGGGGAACGCACTCAACCAAAAATATGTTACCTTGAGCATCCCTTGTTTATGAAGAAGCTGATTCTGGAGCTTCAAATCACGGTGGTAAGCACTGCAGCTGTGGCAAAAATTGATGGCAAAGACCAAGTAGTGGTAATTGATTTGCTGGGTATTCTTGTGGTGGTGGTGGCAGTTTCACCCGTCTTCAACATATTTTTGGTGGAAAAGTTACGACCGCTGCTGAGTGGTTTTTGAGCTCTCCTGCAGCCCAATTTAGGTTAGAAATCAGAGTTCTTCTCACTCCCTGCATTCTTTGGTGGAACTCTGTAATATAACAAAGAAATAAAGAGAGAGAAATGTATTTGTTATATTCTACAATTTGGAACAATTCATGAACTCTATTCTATTTAAATCTATACATATTTATAGATATAGTGTAACTAACTTAAATCCATTCTATTTATAAACATGCTACAATTAATTTAAATATATAATATTTATTAAAAAATGAGGTCTTAAAATAACATACTTTGGTTGTGTGTTTTTACTAATTCATAAAAAACTTTATAATCTTAAATTATTTAAATAAATTCATCAAATATTTATTGAAGCAGTCTATTTAAATTTAGTAATTCGAATAAAACATCAAAATAAATTCTTAGCCCGATACCAATGTGCATAAAACTATTTATTAAATATATATTTACTATTTATGAAATAAAACATAAACTGAGTATGATTTTTCATACAAAACTATATATACAATAATATATACAGTTCAATCCACCTACAAGTAAAACAATATATATAATTATAAGGGTAAATTATATTTTACCATATGAACTATGTCCAGTTTTATACTTTGCCACCGAAATTTATTTTTTGTATCAATTTACCATCTCAACTTTGTGAAATGTGCATTTTCCCATATATGATAGTCATTGTATTGATCTTTATGCGGAAAAAATTACTACAGACTGTTCATATGTAAAAAATATCACATTATATAACCTTTAAGTATCACATTTTCATTTCATGTGATTTTGTTTTTAACAAAACAAATGGTGGGAAATACTTATAATTACAAAGTGCCAAATTTTATAAAGTTGAAATGGTAAGCTGACACAAAAAAAAATATTTAGATGTTAAAGTGTTAAACAACCATAGTTCTGATACTAAAATCTAAATAACCCTAATTATAAATTCATATAAAAAATATAATTTGACAATTAACAGGAATTTTTTCTTCCAAGATACAAAACCAAACTTACAACACCTATTTTACACTATTTATGTTATATTAAAATACAAAATCCAAACTTACATACTATTTCTAATACATACTTATTTATCTTTATTTTGTTCGCTTTATCTCCCAAAACAAAACAAAACACTCTAAATATAAAACCAAACATAATGCACATAATTTGTAGCTCTACAAACCTTTTTCCTACTGCTTCGCCGCCTCCTCTCGGCCATATCCTCTACTTACACCATAAATTCTGCAGTGGCGTTATCAGAATTTCCCACTTCTCCATGCCAGTCTTGAAGAAGCCACAATAAGAAAATTCCAAGAGAAATATGGTTCAAGAATCTCATCCACTTCTAGAAAGTTCCAACACAAAGATTGGTCAGCAATTTATCCAGCATGCATGAAAGTTCCAACATAAACATTATTCAAAAATCACATCCACATCCAGATGCAGTGCCAACTATCCACAGCACAGTTTCTTATCGCAATCGGCAGGTGACGGCCGGTGGCGGTATTCCTCCATTTTTTAGAGTATCCCACGTGATGGAGTAGAAGAAGATTGCGAACATGAAAATTATAGTAAATATACATATACGCATATATACATAAATATATATATAATATGATTTGATAATGAACAGTAATTTTTATTTCCCAAAATACAACATTAAACATACAATACTTATTTTATATTATCCATAAAAACAAATCCAAAATACATACTATCTCTGTAACACACTTATTTATCTTTGTTTTTCGCTCTCTATCTCCACAAAACACAACAAAACACTCAAGAACGAATCCAAACACTATGATTATGTTCCACAATATTATTTGTTGGCATTGTCAATTTTTTATTTTTAAATAAGTCCTAAATTTTGTTTACCTGTATTTAAGAATATTTGAGTATTTTAAGGTTAGCTTCAGCATGTACATTTAAATCAGTAACATTCTTGTGGTTGATTGCATGTATCTATACCTCTATATAATTAGAAAGCACCCTATTGGTGTCTTCAATTTATTGACATGTCAATTTTTATTTTTAAATAGTTTACTAGTTTTTTCCTCTTTTCTCAACTTTCTATATTCTATCTATTCTTAACTTTCCATTTTCTCTTATGAACTTCTACATCTCTTGTTCTTCTCTCATTCTTCTCAGTATTATTTCTCATTTTTTTATTTCTTTATATTTAATTAATCTAATTGATATATTTTTAATAGGATAAAATACAAGCAACCCTTTTATGATATCACAAATAAGCAAAATACCACCGTTATGAAAAAATAAATATCGATTTACCTCTCTTTTTTTTAAAATACAAAAACTTACCCCCCCCTGTACAATTTTTAAAATGAAGCAATTTACCTCCCTATATAACGAGGTAAATTGGGTAAATTGCTATATATTTTTCATAAGAGGGTAATGTGCTCATTTTCAATATCACAGGGGGTAAATTTCTATTCACCCATTTTTAATATAATCATTATTTTTTAAAAAATATTAAATTAATTGTTCATATATAGTGAATGTGCCACATATGCTCGTTTTAATGAATCTAGGAACCTGCTTTTTCGTATCAGTTTACGCCAATTTCCTATTCGATTTTATGTTGTATGAAGAATTTCAAATTCATATTGAAAATCCTCCAAAAGAAGCTGGTTGGGGTGAGAAGGACTCCGGGTGTCTAGTTCTCTATTTGAAGTGTTGTTGTAGCAACGGATATCGGATTTTTCTTGTTAGTAGAAATTGCTTCTACAAATTGACCTAAACCCAGCAAAAGTAGATAAGTTTTGATATAAGGGCATTCAATGTCCAGTCATTCATGCAAACGTTCTTTGAAGGTTTTGTTTGCTCTAATTCTAGGGTTCGAAACTGAGTGTTGAGTAATTAAAGAGTTGGGCTAGTTTCATTTTCATCTTGATCATAATTGAAATTCAACTAAGCTATGATGGAATGTTTTAGTCTCTCCTTTCTTGAATTACAAAATAGTGCATGCCCAAATTACAGTTTTAGTTCCATAGGATAGGAGTTCAACACTTTTAATCTTCTATTTTACGGAATTTTTAAAATACTTATAAAATTTTGAAAACCCAAAAAATTTAGTCATATGCTTTACAAAATTTTCAAAATGGTCCGAAAATTGGAAAAACATGATACATTTATTCCCATAAATCTCATAAAGTAGAGGACTAAATGTATCGAGTTTTTTTCATTTTGAGACTATTTTTGAAAATTTCATACAGCAGTGGACTAAATATTCTGAACTTTTTGAATTTTGGGATCATTTTGATATTTATTTAAAGTAGATGACTAAAAGTATTGAATTCCCTATCTTATGTAACTAAAAGTACAATTTTGGCAAAAGTGCATATATAGGAAAAAAATGCATATCTATGTGTTCATGACTGGATTGCCTCAATATACATAATTTAGGTGTTTGCAAGAGCTTAAAATAAATTTTTATTAGTATATTGCTGAAGATTCGTAGAAAAATGCTTTAGAAATTTTGATTTTAAACTATTTAAAAATTAAGTTGATTTACGTCCAAATGTATAAGTAGCGATCCCTTCCAACTTCTGCAGTTTATTTGAAAAAGTGTAAAGTTCTTTATCCAAACAGTCCAATTTCAACCATTTTTTTTTTCTTCACTTTTAAATTTTGCTTCAAATACTTCCAACTTTAAACAGCTTAACTCACAACCTTTTTACAACTATTATTCCCACCAAAACGGTATAAGCTATATACTTGGTTTTGAAAAAAAATGCAAGCAAACCCCTTGTGATGTTGCAAATGAGCAAATTATCCCCTATGAAAAATAAATAGCGATTTACTCCCTGTATAAGGAGGTAAATTGCTCCATTTTAAAAATTACAGGAGGGTAAATTACTATATTTTTTTCATAGGGGGGTAATGTGCTCATTTTTAATATCACAGGGGGATAAATTGCTAATAACCCCTTGCTTTTGAACTATAAGTAATGTCTCTTTACTTGAGTACCATATTTCTTCAAATGCTTGTCCAACCAGCCTAATTTGGCGTTAAAAGATCTCGAAAGATTTAGATTGAACACTCTAAAAGAAATATTTTGTGTTTCCTTCAAGTGTTTTTGTTGATTCGTCAAATATTTACTATGTGAATTAATTTGTTACATCAAGAGGAAACATGAAAATTTCTAGTTTATCATAAAAACAAAAATGTTCTTTTTTCTTTTTTATTTCACTAAAGTGTATATTAATATTACTTATTATGTACATAAATTAATTAATTGTGTCATTAAATTTAAATTTTAATGTTTCATATATTACTTTGAGTTAATAAAATTACTCTGAGATCACATTACTTAAATTTTAGTATCCAGTAATATGTTATAAGTTTGTTGAACTATATAAATTTTCACTTTTACAATGATAACTCTTAATTATTTTTTTAAAGATATTTTTTTATATATATGTGTTAGTGTGTATGTATATACATATATATAAAATTATATGCGTATATATAATATTGTTGTACCTAGAACATTTAGTAAGGTGTCTGCCATAAGTATATTGAATGTTTAAGGTCTATGCTAATACTCCAAATATGCTCTCAGAGGTGTGCCAAATTCTGCAAAACAAGAGAGTGTTAAGGCCAATCAAGATGGGTTCCAATGATGGCTCTCCAACATTCAAGCTAATATGAGGATCAAGGTCTCATAGAGAATGAGTGTTAAGATTTTGGGTAGCGAAAATTGTACCTGATGCGGGAGAGCCAATACTTATATGTGTTGGGAGGTTCTAGGATTTTATGTACACCCTTGATCTAAAATATGATCTACGGTATGCAGTGGCCGCACATACCAAAATTGAAATAGTGACAGACTATGGTCCCAACAGACAAAGTAGTGCTTCTGTTAGTGAAGAATGCTTGTTGTTGTCGATAAATACAAAAGTATCTTGGATACCTTAGGTACTTAGGCAAAATAAATAATAGTACAATCTCTTCAATAAGCTTCTCCATAATACTACTTCAGAAAGTCTCTTGGCAAGCCTTATATGGTAATTTCATTAGAATGGAGGCCTTTGTCGATCTTGAAGGTCCCTAATGTTGAAGGGACTGCATCGGCTCGGGAAGCATGGCGTAAGCGCGAAAAATAAAATAATTATAATTAAAACAAACAATTAAGTCCCAATAATGGGGTGTACCCATGATCTTTTACCGAAGGTTCAGTGTAAAATAAAAAACAAAGACCATAGAAAAATATAAGAAAAATGAGAAGCATTAAAGTAAATGAAATTTACCCTCATTGTCTTTCTTGTTCAGCTACAAGTGTTGATTCCTCTCCGCTTCCATTTCGGATCCGTCCATGTCAAGATTTTGATCTAGAGATCCTCCAAAGATCTAGGTAAGTTGCATTAAGTAAAAAGAAAGAAAGAAAATTAAAACAATTTCCATCATCCAACGGTGTCTCCCTTGATAGGTCAAGGGATACACCACAGTCTAAATAAAGCTCGTGTACTGATTGATCTAGGCAAGGTGATGCCATGAATTCGCTTTCTAATATCCTCGACTATTACTAACGCCATGGTGGTGGCTGTTCATTCTGTGTGCTTTAATCGTCTGAGATTGCTCTCCTTCCAAATGAGGTAACACCTGATGTAATGTTTGTATTCCAGTCTCCGGTCTTGGTATATGACCTCGAGATGTAGCTTCTGCATTATCTAGGACTTGTAGAGCATCAAACGTATTATACACAGCAATTGCCTTACCCTTTTCGTCACGACTCAACCTTGTTTCACGAGGAAGCTCTCATCCCTCTCTTTTGTTGTCCACCCCTTGAGTCGGCGGCATTCTCTCTTGATCATGCTCTCGTCCCTCTCGCTGGTTGTCCATCTCTTGAGTTGGTGGTATTCTCTCTTGGTCATGCATAGGTGGTGGCCTCGCAAGTCCCATTTTAGGAATGCTGCACTCCACGCGAGGAAGCTCCCATCCCTCTCTCTGGTTGTCCACCCCTTGAGTCGGCTGCATTGGTTGTAACCTTGCAGGTACCGTTTCAGAAACATAGACAGAGACCAGTGGTTTAGCTTGGTTGGACAGCTTGGTGAATGCACAAACCTTTGTCGTATGACCTAAAGTCATATAACTTGCACATTTAGGAGGTAGTCACTCATATTCAACATCAATTTTGCATGGTATTTCTCCTCCTTCCTCGTTGGGCAACATGACGATAATATGCCTTGGTAATTTAGAACTCACATCTAGCATCACGCATACACGAGCGAAATCCAATCTCGTGCATGCTCTTGTAATCGCATCCGGGTATAGGGGTCTGCCAATTCCACTGGCCACCTTGATCAGCCCTTCCTCCATCCACAATTCTAACGGCAAATGTCTCAATTTTATCAAAGCTGGGACCTGTGTATGTTTTAATTTTCGCAACATCATTCTCGGTTCCCACTGTTGCAGCACAATTGGTTGCCCTTGGAACAATATCATGTTGTTTTTCTTGGTCATAACTCTGCAATTATAATGATTTTATAGCAATTTAATCTTCCTTTTTAAGCCAAAATATTCCTAATTATGTGATTTTATTGAATATTCAGCAAAAAGGAAGATTACAAGGACGTTTCTGCAAAATTGACAAAGTGCGCCCACGCTTAATGGAGTAGTCAACTCGGGATAAGGATAAGCACGAACGATTTCCCCAATAGATAAAGGAATCAAGTGTTTAGATTTAGAAAGGATTCTTTAAAGCTTATCTCTTGTAACTTATTTACCTTTTTAGAGTTTATCACGTATCTATCCCCCCCACTACGTCTAGATTCGTAGGGAACTTTTATTATAAATAGGGGGGATCTCTTCATTAGAAGACATTCAGTTTTTATCCTAGAACTCTATAGAATTCTCTGTTCATCTCTTCTCTTTTATTTTATTTTACTACCGGAATTAATGGAATTCCACTTTCTAGTGTGTTCTTCCATTAATATGTCCGGCTAAATTCCTTATTTTCTGGTTAAGGTATGGTGATTGCTTGATTCCCATTATGTTGTGAGATCTAATCTGCGTTCTACACTTGTCAAACAAATATTCATGTTATTCTCTGTGCTTTAATTACAAACGTCTGATTTATGAATGATTCGGCCGGTTGTTCATTATCAAGAAGGTTTGCTTAGCTAATTGGACTTTATAAATCCGTGTAATTGTTTATTTAGTTCAATACTTAGTGGCAACGTAGCATGATTAGTTATGTCACAGTATTTAATTATGTTATGGGGAATGCATGATCTAGTTTAAACGAATTGTCCTCGTAGGAGTTTGTTGATTAGAATCAGGCCTTTCTAATTCTTAATGCTGTTAATAGATTAAATCTTGTGGACGTTCCCAGGGTTGTCTGTTAATTAGGGATCTAGCCAACGGTCGTACCTTGGCTGACAAAAAGGTAAGGAAATGTGAGGTTGTTAGGTTGTACCAACACTATAACTGATTTATTTGTTTACACATGTTTTATTCTTGCATCAATCATCAACTCACAAGAATCAAGCATGATCCTAGCCTTAACCGGAAAATCTCTCTCTTGTATCTTCGTCAGGTATTTTTAATTATTTATTTAGTTTTTGATTATTTCTTTTTACCATCAAATCTCCCCCCATTATTTTCTATTTCTCTTAAAGAAATCAACTTAAAGCCAGTCCCTGTGGATTCGACCCTACTCCCACTTTCACAAGTGTTGTAGGAATTATTTTTGGTGACTTCGACACTCATCACTTGGGATGTTTATTATTTTTATCTAGCATGATTAATTGTTATTATATCCAACAATCGGGTGTTGTTTTTCGATCCTAACCATTTTCCAATTATAGCTTTAAAATTGCAATACATTCAATTTTTCATGATAAGGTTCCTTTTGGTATACCATTTGGAACTTTTCCAATATTACCACATTATCATAAATCTCGAATGTACATTCTTTTTGAGATTGAATATTATTGATATGATCTTGGAAGCTACTATCCCTATAGCCATCAGAATATATTTTCCATTAATGTGCGTCAAGAGCTCTTCTTCTGTCTTTATTCAGGTATCAAATATAGTCATTCAATAGCTGTCTATTACCACGTTAGTGCACACTCGATGTCTGTTGTTATGTTCAAAAAACATAAGCAACATCGGGTTCAGTGCACCGAACAACATTATGTGTTGCTTACAGCAAAGATGTAGGGGATGTCAATCATCTAAGCCCCTCATTAGTCC
Source organism: Sesamum indicum (assembly GCF_026168435.1). Taxonomy (NCBI): domain Eukaryota; kingdom Viridiplantae; phylum Streptophyta; class Magnoliopsida; order Lamiales; family Pedaliaceae; genus Sesamum; species Sesamum indicum. The sequence goes on from NC_142669.1 coordinate 3,136,957, forward strand.
ACCATGACTGAATCTTGGATAGCATATAACTAAATAGGAATCCAATTCCTACTATGGAGAACTTTTGGAACAATGTTCGTATTTTAGACTTCCATAGACGTCTTTCTATCATTGCAAATATTGAGACGTCCTAACATCTAAAACACTTGAAACACAATTGAGCTCGCACTGACCTTCCACCTTGTTCTTGACCAAGTCATGCACCTCATAATCTTATCAAAACAAGTATGTAGGACGTTCAAACCTAGTTTGAATTCCAAGTCTTTATCCAGATCGATGTCCTACATTACTTCTGCTTGTACGGTTTCAGATACTCGTACGTATCGGGTAACCGGAGTTTTCTAATCGTCCTTTGGAGAACTTTAGATATGATCAATTAAAGTTTCGATTACTAGTGATGTTTGCATTATTCCATAATGAACCTATATAAATCAGACTTCGAGTCTAATTTTCCTCCCACTAGTCCTTTGACGTGTGCAGGACCATTCCTCATACTCAAGACTTTTGCAGGACATAGGTTTGTCATTCCATATCAAATATGGTGTCTAGATTGCGACATAACAAAACACCATGTCTTACAACTGGATGATTTTTCGGAAGTCCATATCCAGTAGCCCAACTAGTTCAGTGAAGGACCGGTCAAATCATCTCCAATCAAGGTTCAATTTCTCCCTTACCAGAGACAGTTCAACATCGTCTCTTACAAAGGAATTTCACTGAATGAGAATTCCATTCTCATTTTCAAATGTTTCAAGGACTCCCACTACATAAGTAACCTTGATCCCACCGAGGGGTTTGTCTCCACAACTAGTTTGGTTCTCCACCTCAAGTCTAATTTCTCCAAACTTTCTAGAAGTTCTTAGACTTGTGAACCCTCTACTCGCATTTGTGTATTTAGTAACTTCTAGATGTCCGTTTTGGATCCAATCCAATAGATCATTTTTTACAAGCATTTTTTGTCCCACAAAGTGCTCTCACGACTTTCTTCCTTCACAAAAAGGATCCACAAGTTAGTAAACTCAAATCATCTGCGGCTAGACTCTTTGAATCTACCAACCTACTCATTCTATCTAGAGGGATATGGCCCTAGCTCATGCATGCCATTCTCCGTAAGTTATGTTCTTGACCATCCATTTTAGTCATTTATTTGAGCATGCATAATCAAATTATGCAGTACGATAATAACTCAACAGACTCAAAAGAATCATTTATTGATCAAGTTTTGCAGTCTAATTTATCCAACAATTGACTAACAACTTCATCACGTTGGGTTACATAATCGTATACTATTTTGACATGAATACTATTAGCTAAGTCTATTTACTCTTATTGTTTTTCTAGTAATGGCCTAGCCATTACTTAGCTTTAAGACTACTTGACTTAGCGTTCTATTCCCTTTCATTTCTGCAAACCATTTGCGGAAATGCGTTTCGAGAGAAAGTGTCCAACACTTGGGAATAAGAACAGTAATTATGTTTTCTCAACAAATACCATAGTTGGGTGAAGGGGAGTTCACGACCTCCCTCTTATAATGTCTTTTGGCAATTTTATGCAAACATCATAAGTAAATTTTGACTGCCAAACCATTATTCCATTTTCCTTCTACCCTCGCCCATCAAGGCGACAGGAACACTGAAAATGCTTGCAATGGCTGACTTAGCTTCATCCTTCTTTCTCATGTGGCGTTTGGCTCCCTTGCCTTTCGCTTTTGAGGTTGAAGCCTCCAAGTCCAATACCGACGGCGCAGATTTTTCAATCACTGGCTCGTATTGTTTCAATCATTTTATCAACTCATGAAATGGTCTTCTTAAGCCCATTTAGAGTTTGTGATAAATAGGTTGAAGGAGGGATGAAGGGACCGAGGATTACGTCAATGTACATCTGCTTTCAAAATCAACATTGGGGTCTTAGAGCTTGTCCACTGGGCCCAATGTTTGTGTACAGACGACCTCCAGTCATCTAGGTTTCAAAAAATACTTCCGTCGCAGCATATCCAATATGCTGGTTCCAAGCCGCATAAAATGATTTGTAGGGCATTTATTGAACCATCAACGTCCAGCCTGTCATACAACTCATGAATGATAGAAGTAGGTATGATACTTTGGACCTTGCGATTGTCTTTATGCCTTAATACCGAACATCAAACGCTTCTTAAGAATGACTCCTTCCGCAAGTCCGATGGAAGTGACCTTTCCATGACATAAGCCTCGGTTTGGAAATCGTGGACAATCCTCTAATTTTTGCAGTCAATTTAAATTTATTGTGTTCCATTAAATAAATCTCAAAATAAAGAAAAATTGAAAAACCGTATCCGAAACATGTATTCTAAACGCTAACCAAAAACAGTAAGTAGATTATAGCAATATCGAGTTTGAGTTAAGACTCGATTTTTAGTCGCTAACTACTCCCACTATTTCTACTAAATCCCACCAGTCTCAAGTGGGGTTCCAAAAAATCATTTCCTAGCGGGCTTGGGATCCACAAGAACAATTTACCATACCCCGCTTTTATGATTCACATGGAAAAAAGCCTTATGGGAGGCAATCGATGCCATTCTCATTCCATGAGATTCCAAATATATTTTGCCTCACCTCTTAGCATGATATTGAGGATTCCAAAGGAATCATGCTGTCCGGTGTTGAGCCCGACCCATCAATCAAATCATCCTCAATTTTCACTCCCACGACTCGTGAGACAGGGAAACAACGAGTGTGTTCCTTTGTTAATAACAATAATGCGGCTTGCCTTCTATTCCAAATGTGCCACGACTCGTGAGACCACACTTGGATAGCGGTAGCTTCCTCATAATATTGTTATGGACGGAAAGCGTGGACAGATTGAAATGCCATTTCGATCCAAGTCTATTTATGAGCTTAATATTTGTTTAGTGTCATGTTCAACCTATCAATCAAATCACATCTCAACTGTTGCCCCCCATGACTCATGAAATAGGAAAACAGTGAGCGTGTTCATTTGTTCACAATAATAGTGTAGCATGCCTCTAGTCCAAATGTGCCATGACTCGTGAGACCGCACTTGGGTATTGACAGCTTCCTCACCACATTATTGTGGCTGGAAACCTTGGACAAATGAAACCATTTTGATCCAAGTCCATTTATGGGCCCTAACACTTCAACTTGGTCAAACCAAGTGAGAGTTAATTATGAGTTGTTTAACTGAGACCTCATCACATCGAAAACATTACATTCATAAATATCAATTGTTGAAAGCATTAAATAAATGGATCGCTGCAATGAAACCTAGCATACCCCTGTTGGATGATCACAAGCACAACCTATGTGACCCACTGAGCCCGCAGTTAGTCTATGGTCAGTCTAGGGTGGTCCAATGCTATTACAAAATATTTTACCCATCAACATATAGATGGGCCTTGTGATATCTCCATAGGCCGTCCTCTCCGTGGGCCTCATCCTTAGTGGACCTTCTTCTCCATGGGATTGCTTAAAATAAAAAAGAAATCTCACTAAAAAGTCTTATACTACTCTCATTGAAATTTAAAAAGAAACCCTGATCAGAAGTCCAGGGGAGTACATTAGGAGGGAGATAGAAAGTCTTATTATTCCAAGGCTAAAAACGAGGAGGGAGGAGAAAATAAAATCACAAGGGCACACGGGCCCACCCAACAAAAAATTAAAAGACATACATGCGGTCTAGGCCTGCGTGAGAATCCATTCACATTCATTCTAGCACATAATAATATTTAATCATGCTAGACAAGAAAATGAACATCCCAAAAAATATCACGATTTCCAATATCACGATGAACAATTATACACATAAAACAATAAGTTAAAAATTTGCAACTTAAATGGGTGATAAAGCCTCATGCATCCAATGCAGGCAAATAAATCAAATTAATTAATTAAACCTCGTGCATCCAATGCACACAAATAAACCAAATTAATTAAAGGAATTTAGTTTTTAAAAAATCCAATTTTCTCCAAACTAAATCAGCAAAAATTAATGTTTTTCAAAAAATATGCAGCAATTGGAAAATTCAATTTTCTAGAAAACTGTGAAAAATGGCCCGGCCCAGCGGCCACAAAATTAAATAAATTAATTTTCTCATACAATTATTCAAGAATAAGCAAAAACAGATCATTCTTCAAACACAATAAAAAAATGTGGTCATGCTTATTCAAAAAAGATCATAGCATCAACATCAAACCGGGCTCTAATAATGCGAGTGGATCGGCCCTTGAGCAGGCAAGCGGAAGCGGTAATATAAAATTATGTAAATTAAAATGAAACATAATAAAACTATAGTTTCAAGAGGTGTACCCTTGGAGTTCCCGGGAGTTCGATATAGTTATGCAGATATAACAGTAAAATAAATAGGGCTAGGGTTTAATGAAAAACAAGAGATATATAAATCGTAAATCAAGAATTATCTCTTCATTTGATTTATTTTGAATCTCCTTCATTTGACCCGTTCACGCAAGGCTTCCACATAGAAGCCCTCTAAAGTTGCGTCCACACCACATTGAAATTTGGGATCCCTCAATCCTCTTTTCTAGAAAAAAATTAGGGAAAAAAATACACACCAAGTGTGTATACAAGAGAGGCGGCCAAGATGTGGAGTTAAGGTGTAGGAAATTATTTTGTGTATTATGTATTTTTTGTTAGTTATTCCAAATAACTAATACACATATACATACCTTATATGGATGCATTAAAATTTGTCTTGGTTCATTTAATCATCGATAAGGTAATTGAATCTTTTATTCGAGATAAAGGATGACTTATATGACACTTTCCAAAAGTGAATTTGTTAGTCAATAATTTTCTTTTTTAATCATTTCCATCAATTTAATTAAGGGGCTTGGGCCGATTTTAATTAATTAAAATACAGGACCCAATAATTTTATTTAAATCCAATTTAACTAAAGCCCACTTAATTACGTCCATCATATATTTAACTCAATTAAATATATAAGCTCGTAAGCCTTTATTAATTAATAAGTCCAATTTATTAAATGATAAAGACAAGCCCATCATAAATGAATCCTATTAATTTATTCTTGGGCTTATCCATCCAATGGATCCCTCTTATTTATAAGTAATTCAATTACTTATGGAATTAATTCTCTATTAATTCCTCGTCCCTTCTCGGTGATTTGTATGTGACTCTTTAGGTTCACCTTTTAGCTAGACTTGGGCTAGTGTCAACACTATTATTAATTAAATCTAATTTAATTAATAATTCTTGATCAACCTTGATCAAGAAAGCCCGTCACCATGGATGGCCATCTAGCAACGGTCCATGGCACTAGAGACCACGCGAATATCCATGTGAACTTTTAGGCTGTCGAGTCCATACGGGTACGGTCCTTCCGTCTACCGTCTCTCGATTTTAGTCTAGGGCATCGAAATGGGTATCAGTTCTCATCCTGGACTAGGCGTTTATGCTTAATACTTGAGATCGCGTTGCGCCAAATTGCTCGACATAGGAACCTCTTTTTGCTATTCGATTAACGAAATGTGGCCACCTATATGAAAGAGTCGGTATGGTACGAGAATGTGCCGGAAGCGTTAAATAAAAATTTTAAAAATCGGTTCAAAAGGGTGTTCCTTATGAAATTCCCTGGCGTTCGTTGGTTGTCAAAAGCATAATATTACACAAAAACATAGAAACAAAATTGAAACCTTACCTTTTGTTTCTATAGTTGAGCAGCAACGTGCATTGTTCCCTTTACGTTCTCCCGTTTACTTTTGGATCCAAATTAAAATCCATCTAATTTGTCCATACCACACTAAAGAAGAGATATAGTTCTTGTTCTATTGCTAGATAAAACAAACAACTAGAAGAAAAAACAACTCCGAACAAACACTATTGATTAGTGCTTTTGGAATGTTTTATGTTCTAAATTGAATCCAATTCAATATAGAATGAAACGGAGAACATTTTGGAGAGAAAAAGGGAGCAAAATTTCATGGCTATTATTGTTGGTTATTCATGATATGTATGTACTTTTTGTATACATACAATTGAATTCAAAATTCAATAACCACCAAGTTTGCCTCCAAGACAACCTATACACACACATGCACATAACCTTCAACCATGATGAAAATAACCACTCCATTATCTTCATTATGGTGAGGAGTTTCAACTCCTCCTTAACTTGCTCCAACCAAGCTCAAAGGGGCTTGGACTTCAAATATGCACCTGGCTCGATTTAATCAAATTAAATCAAGTCCAACCAAAGGCTATTGGACAATAAGTAATTAAATTAATTTTAGCCCAACTAAGTCCAAAAAATCCAAATCAATTAAATTAATCCAATTAATTTAAAGGTGTTAAGCCCAAAACTTAATTAATTCAATTAATTAATTCCTGAGCCATCCATCAAATGAATTATTAAATAAATGATCCAATCATTTATATATATTATCCTTGAATTAATTTAATCCAATTAAATTAATTTGTTTCTTCTCGAATTAATTCCAAATTAATTCCACCAATTCCATAGTGATTTGTGTGTGACTCTTTAGGTTCACCATCATCTAGACTTGGGCAATATGTCCAACACAAATAATTAATTAAATCTAATTTAATTAATTATTTTTAATTATTCATTAATCAAAAACGCCCGTCACCATGGGTGGCCGTCTAGCAACGGTCCATGGCACTAGAGACTAGGTGAATGTTGGCATGAACTTTTAGGCTCTTGAGTTCCATACAGGTATGGTTCTTTCGTCGACCATCTTCCGGCCTTAGTGTAGGGCATAGAATTGTGCATCGGTTCCCATTCTAGACCAGACAACTATGCTAAATATCTAAGATGCGTTTACTCTATCGATCGGCAAAGGAAACTATTTTCTATTTGATCAATCGCTATGACCATAGACTTAGAGAGTGTAAACCATCTCAAAGCGCATAGGAGATATATCCATTATATAATCCGACTACACTGGAAAAGACTTATAATGACCATATCGAAGACACAATCGTCTCTTGCCAGATCCAAGATATAGCCATCATATGCATGCGACTGCCATGATTCCTAAAGTCCAAGGACTAATCTTGTACTATCGGAGCTGGAAATTCAAGGCCTAACGACCAAGCCTCCAAGGCTTCCATCTGACGATTCCTGCAAGTCAGTTCAATCAGCTAACAATCTTGTCAACTAATCCACTAATATTGCATAGACATCCTATGTCTGTCGCCGATAAAACACGACACTCATCCAATAAATGCAATACTTTGTGCAAGCCTCTATAGTACTCTCGATGCCCAGTCGCAAGGTCCTCAACATGGAACGTTTCAGACCAACCCTCAGAAGTTGGTTTCATAGCTGGCATCCAATGCGCAGCCCAACTACATGGGTTATTCAATTGGTCTATGGGCATTTATTGTGACATTAAAACACTGTTCAACATAAATAGTAAGCACAACAAATACACGGTGCCATGGATGAATTCTTACTACATTCATCAAGATAATATCACATTCATTAAGATTGCTAAATGGTTTCCAAAACCGCCAATCCAATTGGCTTTCTGATCACCATTTCTAACACTATATAGCATAGATGCATCTCCAAGTGCATAAGAGATACCTGTGTCACGTTTTAACAGGGGATGGATCTTGTTCTTGGAATGCACCGTCCTCACTACATACTTTGACTGCACTAGGCAAAGCTTATGATGATCATGTCTGAGATACGATCACCTCTCACACAAACCCAAGATATAGTCATCGTATACACGTGACTGTCTTGATTCCTCAAGTCTAAGGACTACTCCCACACTATCGGACCCAAGGATTCGAGTCATAGCGATAAAACCTCCAAGGCTTTCATATGATGATCCCCTAGCCAATCGACCTACTAAGATAGCATAAACGTCCCACTTCTGTCGCTGATGAAACACGGCACTCATCAAATGAATGCGACTCTTAATGCAAGTCTCAATAGGGCTCTTAATGCCCAGTCTCGAGATATTCGACTTGAAATATTTCAAATCCAATCATTAGTAGTTGGTTTAATCACCGCCATCAATGCGCAGTCCAACTGTTGCACGGTTCTTAAAGTGGTCTGTGGGCATCTATTGTGATGTCAAAGCAGTGCTTGACCTAATTTGGTAAGCATAACAGATACATGTGTCGAAGACAAATACTTATGATATTCGTCGGCTTAAATAATGATTGATTGAATGATACTCAAAACTGTCAATCCAATTAGCTTTTGGTCACCCATTCCAACAATGTTTGCACTCTGAGTGCCCCTACTGCTCCCATAGGAATAGGCAAAGGGAAAGGGAAGTTGGCGATTCTAAGTGGTCGTAGGCAAATAATGTTTGCATGCATTTCCAAGAAAAGGGGCACTAGAAGAGAGAGTGCCGACAATTCCTCTCCAACCTAGCTATGTTTGTGATTGAAGTGAATATGATAAAGAATTTTGCTTCTTAGATATTGGATACCTGCCCTGGAGCTAACATCTGCAATAATTGCAGGTGCTGGAAAGGAGCAGAAGACTAAGTATGGACGAGATGATTCTAAGGCTAGGCGATGGGAAGGCCTCGCTGTGGAAGCCGTGGGATCTCTCAACTTAGTTATTAGTGATCATATTCGGATAGACATAAAAGACTGTTATTATTACCGAGAATGATCAAAGAATATTATTTCAATTCCTGCTTTAGACAATGATGGTTATAAATTTGCGAACAATGAAAATAGTTTTTATTTGATGATTGATAATAACGCTCATCTGCTTGGTACATTAGTCAATCGTCTTTATATTCTCCAATAGTCTCATTGAATTATGACTGCCCAACATAAGGAAAAATTAAATAATCATGAAAACACACAATTGTGGCATGCAAGGCTAGACCATATCTCAAAGGATAGGATGAGAAAGTTGGTAGACTAAAAACTTCTAGAGGTAGACGATTTGGACAACCTACCAACTTGCGAATCCTGTCCGAAAGTGAAAATGACCAAGAAGCCTTTTGTTGGACAAAGTGCACTTGCCAACAGTCTTTTGAATTTGATCCATATGGACGTCTGTGGACCATTAAATACTCTGGCAAAAGGCGGGTACTCGTATTTCATAAACTGATGATTACTCACAGTATGGTTATATTTACCTAAATGAGGTACAAGTCTGAGGCCTTTGGAATGTTCAAAGAGTACAAACTTGAAGTTGAAAATCAAACTAGCCGTAAAATTAAAACCTTTCAGTCAGACCGAGGTGGAGAGTATTTAAGTGGTGAATTCATTGATTACTTAAAAGAGAATGGAATTCTCTCTCAATGGACTCCCCAAGGAACGCCACAACTTAATGGCGTGGCTGAAACAAGGAACTGAACCATGTTGAACATGGTTCGATCCATGTTGAACATGGTTCGATCCATGATGAATTTTACAGAATTGCCCCCTCCTTCTGGGGTCACGCTTTTAAGATGGCGCCATCTAGCTTAGTGCCCCAGACGCCATATGAGACATGACATGGCAAGCCTGCATCATAAGGTTATAATTGTAGATCTTGTGATGAGATCTCGGGCCCGTAAGGCTCTCTCCCTAGCCTCGTCGTTAACCTCCAAGGCTACGATCGATTCGGCCTTGCTAAGCATCACATCTATCCAATGGAGGTGTTTTTTTTTATCCGAACCACTTTTCAAGATCGACCTTTTGAAGTCGTCCCACATTCGTCTTTTAAGATGGGACATCTGCTTGAAATCCTTCCAAGAAATCATGCTCACTTCAAACAATCGATTACTTTGAGGACTTATCCACTATTCATATGAATTTGGAAGCTAGTATTGTTTAAGCTTTCCAGAATCAACTCTCCACAAATTGTGTGTTAGAAATACTTCTTTAATCTCTATTCAAGTATTAAAGACTACTCTTGACAACTGTCTATCGCCACATCGGTGTATTCCTGATATACGTTGTGGCATGCCCAAAGCATACACAAAATTAGGTCCAACACACCGAACCAATACTTTCATGCTACTATAGCAAAGATGTAAGGGATAACCTAGACAACTGAGCTTTCTCATTAGTTAGACGCAACTGAGTCTTCAACAAATTAAGCTTTCTCATCAGTCAGACATGACTGCTACTTGAACAGCCCATCCCTAATATACGAATCTAATCGTTTTATGGAGTATTTCGTAAACAATTTTATTAGTGCCTTAATGTTTCCCAAATATCTTAACCTCATTCTAAATGAGTAAGACGTTTACGCACTAAACACATTGGAACTCAAACCAACTCTCACTAACCTTAGGCTCATTTTATCTAATCATACCTAGTATTATCCTTTCATAGGTCGAATATTCCAGTTATTGAAGTCTTAAACCTAGTTTGAACTTCATAGTGAATCCTTAGAGTCCAAAATATTGGTTCTAACAGATGTCCCACATCACTCCTCCTTATGTCCTATTGGATTGTAATCCAATTTCCTAGACAAACAAGGAATGGGATGTGATCAGTTAAAGATAGTATTACGAATGATTTTTTTAGAAGCATTCTTAAAAACCTACTCCTACTATTTCCTTGAAGCGTATGGGATATCCCATCAACTCAAGTTCTTTGTAGGACGACAGTTTCATCATACAATAAGGGCCAACTTATTTCAGTGAAACACCGATCAAACCATGTCCAATTTCTTCCTTACTAGAGACCTGTCAACCGTGGTGCTTTCAAGAAGAACTTCACCGAGTGAGAGTCACATTCTCATTCTCGATATTCAAGAACTACCACTAAATTCACACCCTCTCGATCCAATCTAAAGGCAATCAATATGGTTCACCACTCTAAGTCTAATTCGTTGAACCTGATCAAACAGAAATAGATTTGCGAACCCCATACGAATATTGTGTATCTTTGTGACTTACAGATGTTCATATTAGATCCAATCCAACGCCTAATTTGTTAGCTCATTTTGTCCCACAAAAGAGCTTTTGCGGTCTTTCTCCTTCTCAGAAAACTGAATCCATCACTCTTTCTCATGCTCAACTAGAAGAAATTGTCCAACCAGAACTATAAGTCTCACTTTTGATTATCATTTTATTCTTTATTTGGGTATGCATAATTCAATTATACGATAGTATTTTAATATTTCACCCAACAAACTTAAGTCTCAATTCAATGTCAAATAAAAGACATTATTGATCAAAACATGTATCAAAATTGTCAAATAGTAATTGAAAATACTATTACGATCATTCTAGATTATATAAGTACTATCCTAACATGACTACCACTAAGACTAACTAAGTCCCTAGTCTTTGCAGCAACAACCTTGCTATCGTTAAGTCTTAGTTACTTCTTGTTTCGACTTTTCTACATCACCACCGACAAACCATCCGCAGATTATGAATTCATTGGTAACCAATACCAAGAGTAGAATGGTAATTATGCTAATACTCAATTAAAGATTTTACATTCATTTGAGAGGAGCTTAGAACTCCCTCTTCCAATGGCCTTTCTCTGGGCAATAAATGCAAACAGCATTCGGAGTCCTTGACTAACGAACCCTCATCCTCTTGTCTTTAACCCCGGTTAGCAGTGTAACAGAAGCACTCAAAGTGCTAGCAGTAGTAGAAGACATCTCATCTTCTTCCTCTTCTCGTGTCTAACAACCTTGCAATTCGCTTTAGAGGTTGAAGCCTTTCCCTCTAGTACCGTCAGCATAGATTTTTCAATCGTTTCCTCATACTAGACCAACATATTGAGCAACTCATGATGGCTCTTCTCAAGCTCATCATGTTAGAGTTGATGATAAATTGATCAAAGGATGGAGGTGGTGATTGCAGGATCACATCAACGTGCATTTTCTTCCTTCTCAACATCAACCTGGAGGTCTTTGAGCTTTTCCACTAGGGATAGCATTATCACTCCATGCTTTCGTACGGATGATCCCTCAATCATTATTTCATCAAAGAATTCCTTCATCACGGTAAACGTAATATGCCGGTCCGGTAACCATAAAGTTTTTTCAGACGGAGCATTATGGACCAGACACCTTCATACCTCTCATACTGTTCTTGGATTTTGTTACTCATCGAACCTAGTATGATATTGCGTACTTTTCAGTTGTCCTCAGGCCACAAATGTCAGACGTTCTGGTAAGAACCTTTCCGGCAAAGTCCAAGGTAGAAACTTGTCTAGAACATAAGTCTGGATCTCGAACTCGAGGACTATCCTGAAAATTTTCAACCAATTCCAATAGTTTGTTCCATCAAATTTATTAGCCTCAAGTATGGAATTAAGTGAATTCTTAGACATCTGCAATAAACTTTTAAAAATTAGCAGACTATCATAATATTAGGTTCGAGGGAAGGACTTGGACTTCTGTATTAACCTTCCCATTATTTCTACGAAAGTCCATCACTCTCAAATGGGGTATTAGGAAAAAGTTTTTTCTAGTGGCTTGAGGTCCACAAGCGAAATTCTCCATGCCCTGCTTCTATTATTTAATGGAAATAGCCTTGTGGGAGGTATCTAATATCATTCTCGACCTACAAGATCCCCAAGAGAATCACATTACTTAGTGTTAGATCCAACCCATCAACTATATCATAGCGCAAACTATCGCCCTCACAACTCGTGAGACAATGAATTAGGTGTGTATTCATTTTGTTCTCAATAATAGTGCAACTTTATTTCAGTCCAAACGTGCCACAACTCATGAAACCACGTATGGGTGAAATCAGCTTCCTCACTACATTACTGCGGATGGAAGGTATGGAAAAACAATCCTTTTGTTTTAATTTTCATTTTTAGGGTCTAATCTTTTAATTTGGTCCAATCAAGTGAAGGTTATTAGTTGTTTAACCGAAATCTCATCCCATATTAATATTTTGCAAATCATTCATTATAAACAATGATATCTATATCTTAAATTAATTAGACATCTAATCCAAGGAATTTATTTCTAAAATAATGAAAATTAATTATGGACATAGGTGCAACCATGCAATAAATTAATTCTTATTTCAAAATTCATTCAAATTAATTTTAGTAATTTAATTTTGTGAAATACCAAATCTCAATAAAAAATTATATTAACCAAAATTAATTGCTTGAGAAAAATATGCAGAAAAATTAGAAAATAAACATTCAAAAAAAACAGTCTAGAACGCCGACCGACAGCCAGGCGCGCGTGCACGATCCAGCCATCGAGCGCGCACAGCACGTGCAGCCCAATGAGCCCTAGCGTTCCCTGCCCCCCGTGCGCCCTCGCCTGAGCACCTACCAACCGACAGGGAGCCGCACATACCAGAATAGTAATAGTGACAGGTTGTGGTCCCAGCAGACAAACTAGTGCTTTTGTTAGTGAAGAATGCTTATTGTTGCCGCTAAATAAAAAAGTATCTTGGATACGTTGGATACTTAGGCAAAATAAATATGAGAACAATCCCTTTAATAAGCTTCTCAATGATACTACTTCTGAATGTCTCTTGGCAAGCCCTATACAGTAATTTCATAAGAATGAAAGCCTTTGTTAATTTTGAAGGTCCCTAATGTTGAACGGAGTGCATCGGCCCGAGAACCATGGTGGAAGCTCGAAAACTCAAAAAATTATGATTCAAGCAAATAATTAAGTCTCGATCATAGGGTGTACCCTTGATCTTTTTTCGGACGTCCAGTGTAAAATAAAAAACAAAGGCCATGAAAAAATACAAGAAAAAGTAGAAGCATAAAAGTAAATGGAATTTACCCTCATTGTCTTTCTTGTTTGGGTATAGGCGTTGATTCCTCTCCGTTTTCGTTTCTAGATCAGTCCATGGCAAGATCTCAATCTGGAGATTCTCCAAAGAATAACACACCACCACTGAAAGGATGTGGTGATTTCACTGAACTTGACTAATTAAAATTAAATCAAGCCCACGACTTATGGACTCTAAATCGAATCTAGTTTAATTTATAAGCCCAATACTAAAACATCCTTTAATCCATTTAAAGGATCCAAGGCTTTTATTATCTCCTTTTTAATTTATAAGTTGTTAATTTATAAATCGGATCAAGCCCAATAATATTAATCCAATTAATTTTAGTGGCTAACTTGAAATTCTAATTAATCTGATTAATTAAATTTCAAGTCATTCATTCAATGGATTGGCTAAATAAATGATCCAATTAGTTATTCTCTCCAAAGATTAATTTAATCCATTTAAATTAATTTAACTCTTTTGAAATTAATTCCAAATTAGTTTCTTTTCATTATGAAATTGTGTACGAATTAGAATACTTTATGTTAATCTTTTGTAAGAAAATGCATGATAACACAAAAATGTGTTTGGATTAGAATGTTTATGATGATTTTTTTTAACAAAAATATGTCTTATTTTTTTTAATGAAAAGATGTAATAGAATGTATTTTATTGTAACAAAAAAATCTCAACCAGGAATGAATTTACAGTTTAAAATGTTGTACAAATGAAAAAGGTCCTTTGAATATATGCAAATAATGTAAGACATATTATATTTTTAGATTCATATATTTGAATTTTTTAAAATTCCATAGTTTTATGATTAATTATTTAATATATATATATATATAACACATGTGAATGTTATTTAAATTTCGCAATTATTTTTTGGAACATATTATTGTACTGTTCCATTATTTTACTTAATGAAACTTACATTTACCAAAAAAAAAAAATTATTTTTTGGAAACTAAAATTAAAAAATATATATTTATCAATATATAAAAATATAAATGATAAAGTGAGTAAGTTTCTGGAACGTTTGTGTGAGAGTTTGGTGATGCCTATTAATTAATAACATAGAATATAATAATAGTAATAAGGGCTAAATTTATTGTGCTTATTAACCCCAACCCCCTACATTAAGAATTCCATATATAAAAGTATTCTTTCCTATTTATTATTAATATGAATAAACATACAATTCTGATTTATTTCTATGATATCATACTAACATTTAAATCACAATTAGTTTAGGATAAATAGTATAATTGGTACCTCTGCATTTAAAATTACTTTAATTTATTAAATTCATTTCTTGATTTTAGCATTTCTAAACTTTAGTTTTGTTTCAATTTGGTCCTTTGACTATTTTCAACCAAAATGGGGGTCAAATTTTGAGTTTTTGGAGGGTAAAATGATCAATATAAGTTTATTTTTCTTATTTTAGTCTCTTAAAATTTATAAAATTGTCGATCAGTCATTTTTTAGGCTGAACAACAAAATTTATAAATTTTATGTTGAATGTGATATAATATCCTATGTGAATAATAAAAATTTTAAACACTTGTAAACATAAGAAAAAATAAGCTTAATTTAAAATAAATTAGTTTTTTTAAGGGTAAATGCTACATTTGATCCGCTGAGTTTTCGTTTAAAATTATTTTAATCCCTCAAGTTCATTTCTTGACATTAGCATCCTCAAACTTTAATTTTTATCTATGTTTGGTCCTTTAGACCATTTTTAGCTAAAAATATGGTTGAATTTTTACTATTTGGAGGGTAAAATGGTAAATATATTTGATTTTATTACTTTAATCCCTTAAATTTGTAAAATTATCAAATTATTCCTTTTCTTAAAGGAACAAATTGTATTTTTATATTTTTTATGGTGATATATTGTGATTATTTTAAGACTTAAAGATAAGTCTACAAAAGCTAAATTTTAACAATATTTATTAAATAATAGGGTGGATTAAAAAGTTGGTAGATTATACTTTTAACGAGATTTTTTGGTGGATTTCATATATATACATATATTTAATTCGTTCTCTGAGGTTTTTTAAATATATATTTTTATTTTACAGAAAATGTTCTATATAAACCCCTGAAATTGAATTTAATATATATTTGAAATCTACCAAATAATTTAGTTAAAAGTACATTTCACCAACGTTTTTTTTCAAAATCGTAGCTGTTAAAATTTAATAAATATTGCTAAGATTCAATTTTATTAGCCTTATCTTTAACTCTTAAGATTTAAAAATCGACTTAGATTTTTTAATTATATTTTCAGATTACATATGTTTTATAAAATTTATAATTTTGATTTTTTTTTGTCAGTGCTGAAAATAAAAAATAAATAGACTATTCTATTTGAAGTTAAGCAATATGGTGTATTATGTTCAAAAGAGTTCAAGGTTTTTATTTTTCATACAAGATAATTACATCATATTGACCATATAAAAATATAACAAAGTTATTTTCTTTCTAAAAATGGACTGATTTGATAATTTTTACACATTGAAGTTACTAAAGTGATATAATCAAACTTAAATTAACCATTTTACCCTCCAAAAAGTCAAATGATCAGAGGGACCAAACTGAGATAAAACTAAAGTTTAGGGAAACTAAAGTCAAAAAATAAATTTGAGGGACTAACGTGATTTTAAATAAAAACTTAAGGGGCCAAATATTATTTTTACCCTATTTTTAATGTTCAAAAGTTTTGAGGGACCTCTGAGGCTACATCCCAAAAAATCAGATAAGGACCAGCCACCTCAATTGGGAAACTTAGGACCTCCAACCAGAAGTAACCTCTGAACATAAAGTCTTGGAATTTTGGGTGAGGACAGGTACCAACCACTCTATCATAAAATTGCAAGGCATTCTTATCTCCAGAAAATACCCTTATCTATAGCAGACTTCAACTACCCCTAGGATCCGCAAGTCTCCAACTGCAAAGAGATAGCCCTCTAACAAATCATGAGGATCCTCCAACTATTGGAGATGTCCCTCTACCGAACCCATAGGGGATTCTATTGGAATAGTTGACCAAAAGCCAATTAGATTGGCGGTTTTGAAAACTATTCAAACAATCTTTATTTAAGTTAAATTCAATACAGAACTACACCTGCATTCTTCTCAGTGCCTCTGACGTCTTCTTCACCAAGCCACAACGAGGTGCGTATAGACCTCCTTCTCCATTAGAAAACAAGTTGTAATTTCTTTATTGGTTTGGAAGCACGACGAACATGGTCGTCACGTGTTTTTTAGTGTGTCGCTAATCTTACCCACATGTGTTTTTTTATGGTGTGTTGCTAATCAAGAGTTGTGGAAGCTTGTTTCTATTGTCTAGTTTGTAGTTTTCTTTTTCCATTTTTACTTTTTAGTTCAGTGAGGTGTTGAATTTGTTTCATGCGAGAAGGTTTTGATTTGTGATTTTTGTTTTTAATTGCAGCAAGAGGACATGAATATTTTTGTTCCAGAAGTGATGGAATTGGAAGTGCCTATATCCATGGAAGGTAAATTAATAAAGAGTAGTTTATATGTTTTGTGCATGCATGTGCATATATTTTGGCACTCGAATATGAAGATTTTGTTTTGTTTCTTGAGTTTTGTATTTTATTTTGTTGTTTATTTCTTGATTTTGGCTATTCTTCTTTCAATGAGCGTAAGAAAGTTCAATAACATAGGTTTTGTTTGGGTACATGAATTTTTTGTGTAAATTTATAGACCAAAAATTTTCTTGTTGATTTTTAATTTGGGAAACGTCTTTCTTAAAGTTCATGAGTTCATCCAATTTTAAGGAATAAGAATTTGCCAGTAGTCATCTCTGCAAAATGTTCCAAAAAAAAAAAAGAATGAATGTTAATAAATCTTATATCATAGATGTTCTTGAAGAGTTGGAATGCAGCAGATGATATTGTTTTGAATATCTTTGTTATATGTTCTTTTGCAGCATTTAATGAAACAAAAACTAGGAGCAAATGCTATTTTAATTTTAAAATCATGTAGTATTTAATGAAACAATAAGTGAAAAAATATTGTTTTAATGTTAAAATCGTACATGTAATTCAGTATTTAATGAAATAATAAGTGGGAGCAAATACTATTTTAATATTAAAATCTTACTTATTATGCAGTATTTAATGAAACTATTAATGTGAGCAAATATTATTTTAATGTCAAAACCTTACTTATAATTTAGTGTTTAATGAAACTTTTTTTGTAGTACATGGAGGAACAAGTAATTCCATGCAAAATCAACCAGTGGAGGATGCTCAATTGGTTAAGATTACTTGGAGGATTAAAGACTTTTGAAGGTTGAGTATGACAAAACTCTATTCCAGCACATATGAACTTAGTGATGTTACATGGTAATTTTCTATCTAATATATGAATTGAGAGATTAATATATAGTTGATGGTTTGTACAACTTTCGACACTTGTAATAGTATTAGAAATTAATATTTTGCTTTATACATGTCAGGAGGCTGCTCATTTTTTCGAGAGGAAACAATGTTGATTTTCTATCCATGTATGTGGGATTTATTGACTCAGCTAATTTACCATATGGTTGGAGCAGATATGGACACATCAGTTTGACTGTTGTGAATCAATTTCATAGCAGCAACTCAATTAGAAAAGGTACTCAAGACAATTGTAATGTCTAAATGCTTCAATTAATTTGGTCAGACGAGAAGCAATTATCATCCTTTGCAACATAGTGATTTTGCTATCGATTATATGGGCTGGAATCTCATCTTTACCCTAATTGATGCAAAGCTGAATGTCTAATCATGAGAATTTTCCTTTTATATGTACAGATGTAATTAAGCTTATATGTTGAGCAGGTACCCTATATATATACTAAGATTTCGTTTCATTTTTGTGGATCTCATAGTATATGTATAATTCTCTAACAAGCATTTGTTATTCCTTCTTCACAGTGAAAATAGTGTTGCAACAAAAGATTTGACAAGATCCTTTGGGTGGGATACACATGATGCTTTCCTGCAACATGATGTACACGAACTCAACAGAATCCTATGTGAGAATCTTAAAGAAAAAATGAAGGTCCACTAGAAATAGAATACTACTACTGCCAATTTTTTTAAAAACTTTTGAATTCTTCTTAACTAATTGTTATCCTCTTACCATTATTAGAGAACTGTTGTGGAAGGTGCTATACAACACTTATTTGAAGGGCACCACAAGAACTACCTTGAATGCATCTGTGGTACTTGTAGTTAATCTATTTAGCCCTTAGACTTTAAATTCATTTTATAATTTTTTGTGTCCTCTATGCGATAGATTTCAGCTTTATGTAAAGGGATGTCATGATGTCTATGCTTCGTTTGATAAGTATATAACAGATATCGTGCTGGGCCATATGGTTTGTAGGTGAGTAGGATGACTTAATTTGCTTGCTAGTTTAGTTAAATATATAAAGGTAAGTAATTATAAAGGGCTCTCCTAATGTTTTACAAAATTAAAATTACCTCCTTCTTATTTGAAAATTTATGAATACCACCTGATTTTAACGTCTACCAAATAATTAACATATTTCGTTAGACCTCATTAGATTTCCATCAATTTTTTTATAGTGCTTAGATCAAAATACTCTTATGGACTATGAAATATTTGTCAAAAAGGGAAAAGTAGATATTTTTCCAGCCTCCATCCAAGGATTACATAAATTTATCAAACACCAGGGATACTAATTTTTCAAACAACAATGGTATTTATAATTTGAAAAATGTTAAGAGGTCATTGAAATTTATCCTAAATATAATGATCATTTTAACCTTTTCTCTCACTAGCGTATTGATGTTTGAGTGTCAGTTAGATGAGTCTTTTGTCAGGAGGACATGCTTGTTTTTTTTAGACTTTTATTCCTTAGCATATTATTTGAGTCTTGTCAAAGGACCACCTTAGGATTGATGATTTTCTTTTTTCAGGATGCTAAGAAAGGGATCTTGTTTACTGACTTTCCACCAATGCTCCAGCTTCACTTAAAACGGTTTGAATACGAGTTTGTTCGGGATGGTATGGTAAAGATTAGTAGTTAAACTTCTCTTCCAACTTATGAGATGCATGATTTGCAAGATTTTGTTATCATATTGTACTGGCGAATACAATGTAAAGATTAGAGCAAAAAGTGTACAAATTGGCTAAGTCTTACCTCTTTCTGTGTGCAGCTTAAGATGATTGGTTAGAAAATAGCTTTCTTCTTGTTCTATAACATATATTACTGTCAAGATTGCAAGTTAGATAAGTTTTCTCTTACTAGAAGCAAATATAATAAAAAATAGCCTTCTTATGATAGTCAATTTTATTTCTTGGGTATGTCGTACCAAGACTAATGACTAACATCCCATAGCCTAAATTAAAATTTTTGTCTTCATGTTAGAGAATCGCACTTTTACGACACCGAAATATGGAGGTGGTAATTTAGTGATATTAACTATTATTATTTGTGCAATTTCAAGACTCTAGCAATCAGAGTCCCCAAATTTGGACGGAAAATGCTAAGGGGATGTCTTTTTGGGTTTTGAAAAAGGGGATTTGTCTGACTAAACAAAATAAATAAAATAAAATAAATTATGTGCCACAACGGGAGTTCCGACTACCTATTGAAGCTTTGACTAATCGGTGCATTAATAGTCATATCCAAGTTGGATTTCTTGTAATATGAATGATTTTTTATTTGATGTTGATGACATGTGAATAAATGACCGCTATGAGTTTCCTCTTGAACTTGATCTGGATGGAGATAATGTAAGATGCTTGTCACCTGAAGCTAATAGAAGAGTGCGCAACCTCTTTACACTTCACAGGTTAGTAAATGGATGTTTCCACCATCCCATTTTAATTTGTTCGGCAAGTAGAATTCTTTTTCTTTTATTATTTTTGGCTTTAACACCTGCAATTTCTGTAATGGTAAATCCTGTCTTTATACTTTATTTAGCTTAAAATGCAATTTTCATCCTGTATCTTTTGCATTATAATGGTTTAGCCATTTATTTTTTCAGTGTTGTTATGTAAACTTGTAAATTTTTTCAACTCTAGTCCTTCAATCCCCGAGGTTTATAAATGTTGGCGGAGAAAAACATATTCCTCACACATGCTTCTTCTTTAATTTGGACTTTGGCTCCCATTGGTATGGACCAAAATTGTAAAAAAATTGAAAGCGTGGGACCTATTTTGCAAATCTAGAAAGATAAAGAACTAAAATGCCAAAATTCAAAAAATATAGGACTGAAATTTTGTTCCAGTGAAAATTGACCATTGGGATTACTTTCTTATTCAAATTGCAACATCTATAAATTTTCTTATTTTTCACACTTGCAAAACTTTAGGTTACATTTTCATTCTGACTATTTTCATTCTTTTTGTCCATAGTGGTGGTTGCAGGATTACTTTCTTATTCAAATTGCAACATCTATAAATTTTCTTATTTTTCACACTTGCAAAACTTTAGGTTACATTTTCATTCTGACTATTTTCATTCTTTTTGTCCATAGTGGTGGTGTGCACGGCGGACACTATTATGCTCTCATAAAGCCAACTCTATCCAACCAGTGGTATTGAGTTAGCTATGGAATTTAACCCATAAAAAATTGCATACCTGTATTTCTAAAAGTTCTTTAGCTTTGTATTGTCTGAGAAGCTTAAACATAACTAGCTTCATTTGACACACTATGTTTTTATTCTAATGCTTTTTAGGAAAAAAATTGATATCACGTCCTACAAGTAAGCCTCTTTGCGATTTTGGTACACTATTAATTTTTTTATGAATTATATTAGAATTAAGGCTTGGCATGCAAATTGCAAAAATGGGACCAAATATTGCCAAAGAGTAACTTGTGAGACGTAAGGAAAAGTTGCATTTTTGGTCCCATATGTTAGGGCCTGTTTCACTTTAGTCCCATTTATTAAAATTTTCTCACATTGTATCCCATAAGTTGAAAATTTTCTTACTTTTAGTCCTTGAGTACATTTTTCGTCCAATAATTAATGGAACCCTCATAATCCCCCTTAAAAACCTTCTAATGGTTCCATTAATTATTTGACGAAAAAGTACAATGAGGACTAAAAATGAGAAAATTTTGAATTTATGGGATGCAATGTGAGAGAATCACAAGAAATGGGACTATTTGGAAAAGGCCCAAACATATGGGACCAAAATTTCTATTTTCTCGAGACGTAAAAATGCAAGTTTTCTGCTTTTAGGAATAGATTACATGTAGATCTCTTGTTGCAAACTACATAAAGAAAATCATTCTGAATGGTTTCAAGTATAAATTCGATGATGAACGAGTGACAAAAGAAGACATAATAAATGCTTTAGACGAGCTTTATGAAGGTGAAGAAGAAGTAAGTTTTCCTTTCATTTTTCCTGCTTTTGTTAAAACTTGTTGATACTTACTTACCTTCTCATTTATGTCTTGGCAGCATGTAATGACGACAAATCCAGATAATGCCGCGCTCAAGTTTATGAGGCACTCTAATGCCTATATACTGGTGTACATACGTGAAAGTAACAAGGATAAAATACTGTGCGACATTGATGACAGAGATGTTTCTCAGCATCTTAAGGTTTGATAAAAAATCAGCTCAAGTAATTTTTGTTTTTATAAAAGAAACTTAGAGGGTGTTTGGCTAAGTGTAATTGAAACATCTTATGCTTCTAGATCTTATAAGATATTTTAAGATTTTATAGATATTTATTCTTATTTTAAAAATAAGTTCTTAAATTATTTGGATAAATATGACGCTTGAGCTTGTATAACATTAGAGTGTTAAACATAATAAGCTTTTAGATTAATTATATTTTGTCATTTGCACTATGGCCGTTTTTAAACATTGGCATCTAAACTTTATTTCTATCAACTTACCATCTTAACTTAAAATTTTACACTTTTTCATTTATAACTATTTCTCAACCAAGTTTTTTATCAAAAAAAAATCACATGCAGTGCGCATGTGATGTTTAAAGGTTATGTGATGTGATATTTTTTACATATGCACAACATGCAATGTTCTTCCGGCATAAAATCAATAAAAGGACGATCATATAAGCAAGTACTAATTTCGCAAAGTTGATATGGTAAGTTGACACAAAAAAAAAAATTCTATAGCGAAGTGTAAAAATAGGCGTAGCTCGGATAGCAAAATATAATTTACCCTAAGCTTTTTATATTGAAACAATAACCAAAAATTCATCAAACTCTTAAAATTTAAAATTATACAAATAGATAATTTTGTTTTGGGGGGATGTAAGTTATATGAAGGTTAAAGCTGAAATACAAACAAAATAATGAGTGTGTTTTTGTTTTCTGGACATTATTTGAAGAACTTATAAGATATTCTAAAAAAAAGATAGGTGAAGTTAACCTTTTCATAAAGAGCTTATAAGATCCAAAACATCATACTTAGTATTTCATGAGCTCTTCACAAAAAAAAAAAAAAAATTACTAAATGGTTCTCAAGAGCTTGTAAGCTTAGCCAAACACCCTGTTATTCTCTTTCTATATATTTCGCAATAGTAATATTTTTTGTTCGTGTAGCAGAGGTTGAAGAGGGAGCAAAAAGAGAAAGAACAAAAGAAGAAAAAAAAAAGCAGAAGCTGATATGTACATGATTGTAAAGTTAATTTATATTAATAGTTCTTTTACATAGTAACTGTTTTACTATTTCATTGTCTCCATTTTAAGCAGATTTTTAATTAGAGAAAGATGGTGATGTCTTTAGGTTGTGACTGATGAAGATTTTGCAAGGCAGATTGGAAAGGATGTATGTTTTGATTTAGTGGATCATGCCAAAGTTAAAAGGTTTTGTGTTCAGAAGCTTAAACCATTTCATACTTTTAAGGTATATAAGTATTTTGAATTGATTGAAGTTAGGCTCTCATAATCTTATCAGTTGTTTTGTCCTTTTATACAGATTGAATTTTCTATTATAATTCATGTTGTAGTTTTTATTCCATAACATACATACACACCTTAATATAAAGATTACGTGATTAATCTAAGGAAGGATTTTGTACACATGTCGTGTATACTTGAATGTAATAGAATTTGTAATAACAACTGCACTAGGAAATTTAATCTCCCTCTATGTCAGAGAAGAACCGATAACAAAAAAATCAACCTTATTAGTTCACTAAGCTATCAATTGGAACTTTTCTTATTGTAAAATCTGCTTGTTTTTGTATGTAATTGTATTTTTTTGCCCTCTGCACATGATTAGCTTGTGTCCAATATTATTTACTCTTATGGGAGTACACTATTGTTCTTCATGTGAAGTGTGTTCTTTTTTTTAGTAATTTTAACCATTTAACATTTTAGTTGTTGCTGTTGTTATTCTTGTTACTTGTATTGTGTCGGGAAAATAGCATGTTTCGTCCAGTAAGCTATTATTTTTAACCATTTAGTATTCTACTATTCCTTTGACTCTTTTGTGACTTGTACTATGTTGGAAAAATAATATTTTTCATATCGTAATTTAGGGTCTTTCTACTTTTTGTCCCATTAGCTATGGAATTATCACTTTTGTCTCTGTAACTTATGAAAAGTAACACTTTTGGTCTCATTACACCATTTTGTTAGATATTTTAATGAAAACCTGTGGTCGTTGGGCCTTTACACTTTTGGTCCCTTGGTTACATGACTCTCACTTTAGTCTGAACTTAAAAATACAACACTTTTGTTCCCATGCACTTAACTATCACGTAGTGTTTCTCGTTAATTATTTAATGGAAGGAGTCATGAGACTAAAACTGCTAAATTTTGAAAGTTAGCGATCAAAAGTGATAGTCCCATAACCAATGGGACCAAAGGCGGACGACTTTATTTTATGGGAAGAAAAAAAATTTTTCTTTTTTTTTGGTAAATGTAAGTTTCATTAAGTAAAATAATGGTACAGTACAACAATACGATGATCAGTTGGTTTCTCCCTCGACAGACCAAGGGATACGCCATAGTCTATATAAAGCTCGAGTACTGACTAATCTAGGTAATGAAATGCTGAGAATCCGTTGTCTGATGTCCTCGACTATCAGTAGTGCCATGATATTGGGTGTTCTCTCGGTGTGCTCGAATCGTCTAAGATTTCTTTCCTTCCAAATGTGGTAAACGCATGCTGCTAATAATGCACGATAAGACATATTAATAATGTGTTTACCCCTCCATTTCCGTGAAGCCCATCTAATGTCCATAGTCCAGTCACCATTGGGCCAAGGAAACCGTATCTCTCTCCGAATTGCTGTGAGACACTGTCGACTAAATCTGCACTGAAAGAATAAGTGTCCATGTATTTCTATCGCTCCTTCGTCACATAAAGCACAGGGTCCAAGATGAGCAAGCCATGGTTTGTCCGTCGTGGCCAACTTGTATTGGATAGCAAGCCATAAGATAAATAGATGTCGTGGAATCTTGAGAGATCCCGAAAGTAGTGAAGACCAGTCTACTTTCGGTCCTGGTGGGTCAAATAATCTATATAGCGCCTGGGTTGTAGGTTGCCCATGCTCGAACCTCCAAATAATACGGTCCTCCCCTCCATGTATAGGAGGTAAGGTATGTGTGATTTCTAAGCATTCAAAGTCTGTAATGGGCGGCCAATGCCAATCTCCTCCTTGAATCATCGCACGAAGTCTAGAGGACTCCTCTAAACCGAGTAATCTTGGTCCTCGTGGGAATGTGATGCTTAGAGGTCCAAGTTGATGCCACGGGTCCTGCCACAAGTAGAATTTTCTCCCATCACCAATCTGATAGTCCACCATAGTCCGGAGGAAATTCCGTAATCGGAGAATTTTTCGCCATCCCCATGATCCGCCCCGTTCCCCAATTGTCCAGATGGAAGTTTCTCATAACCGTCCCTGGTAAAGCCATTCAACCCAAATCGAAGTCCTGTCGCATCTGATGACATCACAGAGTTTCTTTGTCATTAATGTACGATTCAGACTACAAATATCCTTTAATCCCAATCCTCCCTCATCCTTCGATCGGCAAAGATCTTTCCATGCAACCTTGGGGAAGCCATTGGTTGTCGTCCCCTTCCACAAGAAAGTTCGCAGCCGTTTCTCAATTTCATTAATAACTTTCTTCGGTAGAATGAATGCCGATGCCCAGTATAAACTCAGCGCCATGAGTACAGATTTTATAATTTATACCCTACCTGCATAAGACAGAGAAATACCCTCCCAACCAGCAATACGTTTATCTATTTTTAATAATAATGGGCGACAATCCGAAATAGTTAATCGAGAAGATAAAAGCGGTAATCCCAAGTACTTCATCGGTAAGACCCCTTCTTGAAAACCAAGTACTGTCATCATCTCCTCAAGCAATCCTTGTGCTGATCGTGAGATAATAAGGTGACTTTTATCTTCATTCAGCCTGAGCCCCGACCATTCAGCAAACCGATTGAGTCCTGTCTTAAAGACTCTAATTGAGTCCATATCAGCATGGCAGAATAACAATACATCATCTGCAAACCCCAACTGAAAAACTCTGGCTGTGTCACATTTCCAATGGAAGGAAAATAACTCATCCTGGTCAATCAGTTGCAATAATCCCAGTTGTAGAACCTCCATTACAAGCACGAATAGGTAGGGCGATACAGGGTCACCCTGTCGAAGTCCCGTAGCCCCCGGAAAGAAGCCATGAGGTTTTCCATTCAGCCCAATAGAAAATGTGGGTATAGTAACACATACCTCAATCCACTTAACAAAGGTAGAAGGGAACCCAAATAACTCCATCACAGCAATCCTGAAGTCCCATTCCACCGTGTCATAAGCTTTCCAAATGTCCACTTTTAAGGCACACCTGGGTGGTAAACGGGACTGGTTGTATCCCGTAAAGAGCTCCTGTGCCAGCATAATATTATCGCCAATGCTTCTTCCAGGTACAAATGCCGCTTGCCCCGGACTAATAAGTTTGTCCAGTATCACACTTAACCGTTGGACTACGATCTTAGCAATAATTTTGTACAACACATTACAGCAAGATATATGTCGAAAATTACTAACAGTCATAGGGGCATGTACCTTTGGTATAAGCGCCAAAAGGGTGGTATTGATCTGCTTTAGGAGTCGGCTTGTATTAAAAAATCCATCACTGCCGTTGTCACCTCCTGCCCCACTATAGGCTATGCAGCCTTGAAAAAACCCGATGAATACCCATCCGGACCTGGTGCCTTATCCTCTGCAATGTCAAAAACCGCCTGTTTGACATCCTCTGGTGTAACTGGTAATAGTAAAGAATGAAGAAAAAGTTTATTTTCCCATAATTGTACTATGTTGGTATTAGCTAAAAATGAAGATCACTGACAGGAAGAGATTGCCAGAGAATTTCTTGCACCAGTGTACTTCTAGTGTTTTTGGCGATGGGGAAAGCGCCAAAGTAAAATTCATCGTCCTAATCGGCCATTGACACTCCTAGAGGAGTCCTACACTATAAACATCTAATGCTTCTTAATTATATGTTTTATTACTTTTGCCACATCATTATGCGGTTTTTTCAGGTTGTGTTCACATTGGATTTTCTACTCCTGTTGCATCTTCTATTTAGTTTCACATATATATTTTGACGGGGATAAAATCTTTTTCTTAGATAAAATTAATAACATAATCTTTATACACGTAATATGTATATGTCAAATAAAATAGAAGATGCAACAAGATTTATAATAGAAAATGTAGTTCAGTTGTGTTGGGTAATATAAAGCATTGGCTTCTTGTTTTCTATTTTCTTTTGGGTAATTGTAAGGGTATGACTTCGACAAAATTTTAAGATTCAAAAACAAGTTTGGGCTTGACACAACTTGAAAATGAAAAACTAAGTTCGAACTCAAGGTTGTTTATTAAAATAATTTAAAATTTTGATTGGGAAGATAACTTCAAAACATTAAT
The DNA here is from genome assembly GCF_026168435.1 of Sesamum indicum. Taxonomy (NCBI): domain Eukaryota; kingdom Viridiplantae; phylum Streptophyta; class Magnoliopsida; order Lamiales; family Pedaliaceae; genus Sesamum; species Sesamum indicum. Next base: position 3,164,561 of record NC_142669.1, read on the forward strand.
GTATTTAAGAATATTTATTAAACATATTACACAAACAAAAGAAAGATTTACCTTATGTTTAATCATAATTTTTTTATATATATACATTTTTTTTAATCAAAACTAGTTAATAAATTATGAAAGTATAATGGAAATTAATATGAAATTGAATGTATAATAATATTTAAATATTTTTACTAATCAATTATTACAAATTATAAAATTTTAAAAACTTCTTACGTATGCTAATTATACAAAATAGATTAATTTAGTTAGCAAAGATGTGCAAAGACACAAATTAAATTATGTAAATATTTATACATAACATGCTAATTTACATATTTCATTAATAAAGTATAAAACATATAAAAATATTCAGTATTTCTTGAAATTTTTCATTACTGTAAAGAAGATTATCTTACAAATGTTTTTTGTTCTGAATCAATTATATAACAAAATTGTTTAATAATATATATATATATATATATATGCAATTGAAAAGATAATTTTCTAAAAAACAAACCAAACTGATTATGAAATAATTAAGATACTGCTATAGCAATTTAAATTATTATTTTGTTAACTATGTAAAATAAAATAGAAGAACAAGTAGTATTATATCTCAATGCATACAACAACATAAAAAATACTAAATCATTTATTAATCATCACTTTAGTAAAAATATGAGTTAAATTATCAGATTATTTTATAGAATTCAAAAAATAAGATATTCATTGAACACAATTCTAATATATTTTACAATATAGTATTAATAGGTAGTTATTTAGGGATAATTAGACCGCCTTTTCCTTAAGTTTGGTATAATTATACATAGACTCTATGTGATCTGAAAGTTGCATCTAGTACTTCCGATTTTAATTTCATCTAACAAATAGTTCTTCCCGTTAGTCAAAATTCACCAAATGTGCTGATATTAGCAAAACAAAATTGAATGAAAATCCATATTTACCTTTGATTGACTTATTACCGATTTATTGTAGGTCAAATAATTTTTTCTATTTAAACTGCTCTTATATATCTTCATGCACGCTAATGCATATGAGGAGCTATATCTTCACCCTTATAAAGGTTGTTTTGCTAGGAAAAAATTATTTGACCTGCAATAAGTAGTAAATCATTCACGGATAAATATAGTTTTCCATTCCAATATCTTTTACTAATATATAAGAAAATTCTATGAATTTTGACTAGTAGAGGGATTAAATTATTGGATGAAAATAAAAGATATTGTTAATAAATGTAATTTTTCAAACTACACATATTTTATTTATAATTACATCAAATTTCAATGAAGGACTGTATAATCATACCATTTATATAAAATGTCTTTAAAACTAAAAATATATAAGTATTAAAAAAAAGACAAAACTTGCATATAGAAACATATGTGAAAGGTATGATTAGACATGGGTACTAAATGGAAGACACTTAACATTTTGAATGTCAGCCAATGATTGTATGATTGGTGGTGGCCCTCATTTCAGATTGTTATATGATTGTAGGTCAACCATTTAAAGAGGATAAGAAGTAAGAATCCCAATGATGATCTGCACTTGTTTTTAGAAGTAGAGGGTGCACATGTAATTCGTGATAATTCCAAATGTATGCAGTAAATGAGCTTTGAAGGCCTTTCTTTACAGCTGCCTTCCGAAGCCAATTTGACCAACCTAAACAGACAAAATGCTGCTCTGGTTCATGCTCTAAAACTTGAGTCTGAGTTTTGGAGGCAGAAAAGCAACTGCAAATGGCTTGAAGCGGGAGAAAGGAACACCAAATTCTTTCACGCCTCTGTCAAGAAGAAAAGGTTGAAATCCAGAATCTCCAGAGTGATGGACAATCAACAAGAAATCACTGACTCTGCTCAAATTAAGGATTCTGCGGTTCACTTCTTTGAAAGTCTCTTAAGTGATACCTCTGCCACCTCTCTTCCTCATGATTTTCCATTCCAATTTCCTCAAATTCATCAAGATGTCCTCTCTAACCTCTGTCAGCCTCCCTCCCATGATGATATCAAAGAGGTTGTCTTTTCTATTAATAAAGACAGTGTAGCTGGGCCTGATGGATTCTCTTCAGCATTCTTTCAAGCGTGCTGGAATACTATCGCAGAGGATGTCCATGCAGCTGTCATGGATTTTTTTAGGGGCACCCCAATGCCCAGAAGCTTCTCTGCCACATCTATCATTCTTATCCCTAAGAATGACTCACCCCAATCCTGGTCTGAGTTCAGACCTATCTCCCTCTGCAATGTTACCAATAAGATCTTGTCCAAGCTTTTTTACACTAAAATCTCCCAAGCTCTGCCTGACCTTATTTCCCCATCTCAGAGTGGCTTTGTACCTGGTAGGCTCATTGCCGACAATATCCTTCTAGCCGAAGAAATGACACATCATCTTGACATGAGTCATAGCAAAGGGAATCTTATTTTAAAATTGGATATGTATAAGGCTTATGATAGGGTGAACTGGAAATTTCTCTATATGATTCTTGAGAAGATGGGTTTCCCTACCAGATTTATTGTCCTCATCAAGCACGTTATTGAACATTGCTGGTTTACCATTCTGGTTAATGGAGAACCATCTGGTTTCTTCAAATCATCTCAAGGACTTAGACAAGGTGATCCAATCTCCCCTGCTTTATTCATCCTAGCTGCAGAGGTTCTTTCCAGAGGGCTTAATCACCTTTTCTCTCAGAATCCTGATATGTTCTATCAGACGAGCTGTAAAACTAGAGTGTCTCACCTGGCCTATGCGGATGACATCATTATTTTCACCAGATGTGAAGAACACTCTCTGACTAAACTGATGCAATTCCTGGAGCTTTATGAGGACCAATCTGGCCAAAAAATCAATCATTCCAAGAGCTTCTTTATCCCTGGTAAGAAGGCCAATAACATTGCCCACAGAATCAAATGCATTACTGGCTTCAACCTCAAGTGTCTTCCTATCACCTATCTTGGAGCTCCATTGCATAAAGGTCATAAGAAGAAAATTTTTTGAACCCCTTATTGACAAAATTAGAAACAGGATCAATGGATGGGAGCATATCCATCTTTCACAAGGGGGCAGACTTCAACTTATTAAAAGTGTCCTGTCCTCTATGCCTGTTTATCTTCTTCAAGTTTTGAGCCCTCCTATTGGCACTATGCAGAAAATCGAACAGCTGTTTGCCAAATTCTTTTTGGGAACCACTACTGACCACAGGAAAATTCATTGGACTAAATGGGCTTTCATATGCTATCCTTGTGAAGAAGGGGGCTTGGGTATCAGAAACATTAGGGATACCGTCACAGCCTTTTCCCATAAACTCTGGTGGCGGTTGAGACAGAACAATTCTCTATGGGCCAGCTTCACTATCAGTAGATATTGTAAAAAGTCTACTCCTGCCTCTACTAAAGCTAAACCGAAGGACTCTAATATTTGGAGAAGAATTTGTAGCATTAAATCTATCTCTCAGGAGAACATTTTTTGGAGCCTGGGAGCTGGTAATGTATCTTTTGGTATGATTGTTGGCTCCCTGCTGGCACCCTTCAATCCCTTATACAACCCAACAGAGCATCCAATGCCCTGGTCAATAACTTCTAGAACAACCACACATGGGATATTAGTAAATTGAAGGAGGTTGTTCCTCAGCATATCATAGAGCTTATTTTGCAAATCCCCATTAATCCTCAGCACCAAGATTTTATGCATTGGAAATCATCCCCCCATGGTTTCTTCTCTACCAAATCAGCTCGGGAGATTACTAGAGATCACAAACCTTCCCTTCCCATCTTCAAAAATCTCTGGTCTCCCCTTGTCAGGCCTACTATTTCTATCTTCATTTGGAAAGTCCTCCATAACTGGATACCAGTCGACAGTAGACTCAAACAAAAGGGCATCTCTCTGGCCTCTAGATGCATTTGCTGCTTGAAGGAGGAGGAGACTATCCCTCACCTTTTCCTTCATAACAAGGTCTCCCTTGAAGTCTGGAGCTTCTTTGCCTCCAAATTTCAACTCAATATTCCAATCACGGACAATTTTTTCATGATCCTTCAAGCCTGGAGAAGTAATATTTCTAATCAGCTTCACATCAGAGATATTCTTCCCCCGCTGATCATGTGGAACACTTGGACTTGTAGGAATGCTGCCATATTTGAGGGGCTCCTTTCAAATATAATCGTATTATCTCCCAAACCCTCAATTATCTTCATCTTCTTGGTAAAACCAACCTCATGAGAGCTATACACTGGAAAGGGGACAGATCTGTTGCCTCCCTTTTTAAAATTTCGCTTCCCCGTCAGAAGACTTCTTCTAAAATCTCTATTGTTAAGTGGATTAAGCCAGATAGGGGATGGTTCAAATTGAACACGGATGGGGCCTCAAAAGGAAATCCAGGCATTGCAGGAGCAGGCGGCATCATCAGAAATCATCTAGGTCAGACCGTCTTTGCATTCCAAGAACATCTTGGCCTCATGTCCAACACAGCAGCAGAACTAAATGCTATATATAGAGGCGTTAAATTGTGCATTGATAACAACATTAGAAAAATTTGGGTGGAAACAGATGCTAACATCGCCATCAAGCTTATTTCCTCTTCCCCCAAAGGGCCATGGCACCTTCAGAACTTGCTGCAACAAATTAGAGAGCTTCTATCCCAAACTGAGTTCAAGATATCACACATCTTTAGAGAGGGTAACCAAGTGGCCGATTATTTTGCTAACCAAGCCTGTTTCAGCCAACATCTCACCATTTTATCTCCTGATAATATCACTGGTATTCCTAAAGGTTTGATTAGACTTGACGCCTGTTCCTTGCCTGCTATTAGAATTAGAAGTACTAATACTTTTAATTTTAGTTAAAATATCTTTTTATGATATTAGGGGTACTTCGTTACTGACTAGTTCAAAAAAAAAAAAGGCCTTTCTTTACATCATTGGTCTTATTAAATTCATGTACTATGATTAAGGATTTGCGTGCCAGCTACGGGTGGCAATTAGTCGAGCTCCATTCTGTAATTTCGAGCTCGAGCTCGAGCTTAACTCCTATAGAGCTCGTGCTCGAGCTCGAACTCAAGCTGATTTTTTGTTTTTTTTTTGTTTTATTATTATTATTATTAGATTAAATAATGGTTATCACCAATTTTTTACATAAATTTATATGTAATAAAATAGATCGTATAATGTATACTATATTATAAATATACCAAAATATAGTATAAAATTTTAATTTATTGTTATAAATATAAACTACTGATTAGTTTACTAATAATATAATTAGTAAAATGTTCAAAACAAAAAAAATCATAGTGAATAGTTTAAAGTTATTGAAAAGTATCAATTATCTGAAATAATACAATTGAAATACATAAAAATATTTTATAGTTGAGATTAATATATGTTCACAATCTGCAGTAAATTTATATATTTATTAATGTTAGTATATATTACATTGATGTAACTATCATCTTACATTGTTGAACAACATATGTTAATCGGACCATCAAAATTCAGATCAGACCATTAGATATGATCAAATTTACAAAAATATACACTTGGTAAAGTTGTAGACTTATTGGATATACGAATATCAAGATATCGTACTCGGACCATTAGAATAATCAATCAAGTCGGTGTATCATACAAAGCCATGTGATTTTAATTCAAACTGTCCGATATGATCTAATGGACACAATATTATATGTACTAAATTTTGTGTGAAAGGGGTTCCTAGATTTTAAGATATCGTAATTGTTGATTAAATTTTTTTATCTCATTATATATATGATAAAAGAATGACTAAAATTGTTCAACCATCACTATTATTATCATTATCATTATTTTTAGCTTAATTCATATGAATCACTAAATTTTGACAAAAATTTATAAATAATGAAATAGATTGGATAATGCATAGTGTGTATTCTGATATAAATATAAAACTCAAAATTGGATAAAAAATCATAGGTGAATTACTTGTCAATTTAAAAAAAAAAAGTATAACATAATACAAATATATATTAAATATACATGAAGTTCATATAGTCATATTAAATAATAATTTTAATTACAAAAAAAAGTATAATTTACTAAGTTGTTGATTAAATTTATTTTTGTATAAAGATTAAATGTATAAATAAACATACCATAATTTATTATTATCCAAAATAAAATATATGATATTGATTAATAATTATAATATATGGTCAATTTTGATTATAAAATTGATCAAATATTAATATAAAATTAAATATATATGAAAATTCAAAAATAAAAATATATATCAAAAAAATAGAAAAAGCTCGCGAGCCAGGAACAGAAACAATTAAGCTCGAGCTCTAATGTTTCGAGCTTGACTCGAGCTGGCTTCGTGAGGCGGCTCGACTCATCTACCACCCCTAATCAAAAGTCACTACCTGCTCAAACAAGGAAGCTATTTTGTTGCCCGGATATTCCATCTCTCATTAAATACCAGCATAGCCTTCAAGTACATTCTTATAAATATTGTGTTCATATTAATTAGTAACATTTATCTGTATGCATTTGCATCTTAGGTAGAATCACTATATTGTAGTTACAAGATATATGTTTAACATGTCATATTTCAATCTTATGTTGATCGTGTTGCTGGATTGTGGGAATATCTTTTCCTAAAATATCAAACATAATCCATATTGGTTTAACTTGGACCTTTTCGGCATATAGTTCATTTCGATAGCTCATTAATGTTTTTCGAAATTGCCTCTTTCACAACTAGCAGTTCTTCATATTTGAGCTTTTCTTTAATGTAAAAACATCACTCAGAAGATTTCCACCATCTACACTTATATGCGGATTACCATGCAAGACAAGCTCATTCTTTTCTCACCTTCCTCCCCTTGAACTTAGATGTGGATGAGCATGCACGTCACACTTACTCCATGTCTTCCTCCTTCCAAACCTAGATGCGGATGAACATTTACGACAAGCTCAGGTTCCTCCCTCCAGACTTAGATGCGGATAAGCATTTACGTCAAGCTCACTTCATATCTCCCTCTCTCCCGAAGTAAATGCGCATTTATGTCAAAACTCCCTTTATACGTTCCTCCATCCGGACCTAGGTGCAGATGAGCATGCACGTGTGTACTTCCTTCTAACTTTCAACTTTTAGTTGTTTTTAATGAGAGTATATCTCTACTAGATGTTGTCCTTGTTATTCTTTCAAATAGTTCCTTCTCACTCAAATCTCTTCTATAGGTTCCCTTTGTAGTGTAATATGAATAGTTATTTATAACTTTATTCTTCATATAGTACCTTTCCATTTGACTTTAAACCATATCTCTAGTTGTCTCGAGTTCACGCATATCCAGTATCTCGCGCGTAGAAAATGAATCGTTATGTTTTTAGTGAATTTTATACTTAAAAATAGCAATAAGAGGGCTAACATAGATGAGACTCATATTTGCCACATTGGAGCTTGCTATTGCAAGCACCCTATGCTGCAAATCTCTTAAGGTGAACAACCCATTTATTGCACTGCCGTATTAGACATTTGCATTCTTGCTTGCTCTCAAACTTATCTTTTATTTTTGTCTACGTGTTTCTCCTCCTTGAGATAGCCCCTTTTATCAACATAGTTGGTGATGTGCTACATATTGACCATTGTATAATCTACCTAAAGATAGCGTAGTTAAATTACTTTCCTAGCCCATATTATTTGTTTCATAAAAATGTTTTACCTATTGAAATATTTGGAATCTGATGCAATTATTTGCTTAAAATTATAGAAAATATAAAACATGTGCGTTGTCTCTCCAAGAAAGCATGAATCATTCTGGAGTATAATGTTATATTATCTAATGATGTTGTTGGATTTTTTGGCCCATGGCCCAACCACCCCCCCCCCCCCCTTGCCCCAACTTGGATGGCAGCCCGTTTGCTGCCCAGCCCATTAACCAACCCGACCCACAAACCCAACCCTTCTTCTACTTAACCCTAAATCACTACTTAACCCTATTCTTTCACTATTCAGCCGACGCCTATTCCTCTCCCTCCTTTCTATCTCTAGTTTTGTTCCTCTCAAGTTTCTAATGATCTTGGAAATCTCTCATCATCTCAACTCTTTCTATCTCTGCTCTCTGTGTTAGATATTATATATATATTGGTCTTCTATGGTTTTAATGAGATAGAACAACAACAAAACTAAAACCTCTCTTCGTGAAATACTTTGTGAGAATATTTGTTGAGTGTGAAAGAAACTTCTTAGTGGAATTCTGAGTGATTCTACATGAAGCCTAAGTGGTCTTTGTGTCTTGATGGCTTTGGGGTTATTGCAACCATGAGGGTTGCCGGCAGGTGGTGGCGCTTGGGTATTCGGTTGTCGAATCTGGCTCCTGAGCTAGTTACTTTACTGCATTCCATATTGCTATTTTTATGTTATTCTTTCTTTATTCATTGATCTAAAATTATTGCATAGGGGTTTTCAAATCCACCATTATCTCTGTAGTTAATGTTTCATTTGAGTTCATCACTTTGTGGATAAATTCCCAACAGATCTCATCATATTATGTTCCACGATTCTTTGAAATTCCTCGCTCTTTCTATTTCTCCCTCTCTTGCTCCTTGTTTTTCGCTATCTTGGTGTGATGCCTATATTTGTGTGCTTTATTGCTCTTCGATTTCTCTTTTATTTTCTCTCTTTGCATTTCTCCTCCTTGAAATGGTCCCTTTTATCACATAGCCGATGTTGTGCCTCATATTCACTATTGAATACGTTAATTGATTGAACCAAGCATAATTAATTACTTTTCTTGCCCATATTTTTTGTTTGACTACAAAAGGTTTTACCTATTGGAGTATTTTGGTATTTGATGCTATTATTTGCTTAAAAATATACAAAATATAAAATTTGTACATTGTCACCTACGAGAAACAATGAATCATATCAGAGTATAATATTATCGAGTGATCTCATCATATTATCTTCCACGATTCTTTAAAATTTTTGCTCTTTCTCTTGCACCTGGTCTTGATTCCCATTATCTTAGTGTGCATGTCAGTGTGCATACCTGGACATTATTAGTTACTCAATGTACCCCATTTATAACATCTATTTCCTTTCAGTGACCCCAAAATAATGGTTCTAAGTCTAAAAGTATACTTTTTCCCCGTAACTACCTTCTTGTTAAGGCAATGATGTGATGCTTCTAACTTTCATCTAATATATCCTGGCTTTTTTTGTTTGTTCTTTTGCATGTTATTCACTTTCGCTCCTTGGAAAGGCCTGAAAAGGATGAATTTTGTTTACCATTGTGAGTTCAATACAAGATAGACTTTTAATTCCAGACTATAATGTCCTATGTTATGATTGGTAATATTGTCCACTTACCGTTGCTATTCAAATTCCACTAATTGTGAAGGTCAAAGCTTGATTCATATGATGAAGTTGTTAAAAAAGTAGCAAACCAACTCAGAGTCGATGATTCATCCAAACTACGGCTTATATCACGTAATGTCTACTCTTAGGGACCAAAAGCTCATCCTATAAGATATCGAGGAGTAGAAAACTTATTAGAGATGTTGCTACATTATGACCAAGTATGCATTGATACAACTCTAAGTCGGGGTTCATTTGATGAGGGTGTGAAACTAACAAATTGCATTCATATGCAAGACTTGCAAATTTATTATATATTTAGCACACATTAAATATCTTATTTGTTTTCCATATAGAGCGGGAAACTCACAGTATTAGGCTGCCAAAAGAAAGCACCATTGGTGATGTGCTTGAGAATCTCAAGGAGAAGGTAATATAGCTAATAAGTTATTACCGGGTGTGTGTTCCTAGAATTCTAAAATTTGTCGAATAACATAGCGTTATATGATTTTTAACTGTTGCAATGTTTACGTTAAACAGGTAAAACTTTCTCGTCCAAATGCAAAGCTCAGGTTGCTGGAAGTATTCTCGCACAAGATCTATAAGGTCCTGAATTATTGCATCTTCTTTTTGTTTCATTCATTAGTTTCGTAATATTAATATCAAAATAATATTCTTCTAAATTTTTACTTAGAAGAATGCAATAATAATCCAAGTTAAATAGTTAAAACTTATTTTACGCTGAAAAATCTTGTATGTGTTGACTACACACAAATTGCACGTGTCGAAGATATGCATTCTGACTTGGAAGTTGAGTTTCAGTACTTCCTAGGTTTTTGTATTTTGCCCATGTGGTCTTCACTTAGTAAATTGTATATTGTGTTTCCAAATGGATGTTAGAAATTCCTTATGTCTAGCCTTCGATGCTTATTTTTTTATGTTGCTGAAACTCCAAGTTGTTACAGATATATCCTAATAGTGATAAGATCGCAACGGTAAATGACAATCGCTGGACTTTACGAGCAGAGGAGGTCTGTTTCTATCTCTATACATATGTGTTTCTATGTATATAAATGCTTGCATTTTCAGGTGATACACATAACAAAAACATCTTGCTAATTGCTTTCCATGATAGGCTATGATACTTTTTCCTTTAAAATTGGATTCCCCATATGTTCATCTTTAATATCAACAATTTCTCCACTTTTATAATTTCTCATTGCAGATTCCAGAGGAAGAGAAATTTCTTAGCCCAAGTAAATGTTTGATTCATGTGTGTCACCTCATGCATGAGGTTGCTCAAAACCAGACGGTATGAAAATGAAAATGATGGTATGTGCTACAACTTCTACTTTCTGCTTGAATCTTCTCCATTTTATGCAGTGAAGATTTGCTTTTGTGTCGCATAGTCAAGCAGAATACTGGGAGGACTCAAATACTTTGTTCGACCATTTCCAAGTCTCACTCACTATCTCACACAGACACATTCTATGACAATATTTATATGCAGATACGCTTAAATTTCATAATATGTTTTGACTCTACAGAGAGGCAGTATTTGTGTTTCTTGGAGCAATATCTTGGACTGGAACACGTTAACAATACCCTTAAAATGCCTCCTACACAAAATCAGGTAATCTATACCTTGTTTTATTTTCATTTTTTTTAATAAATTTGATTTTGTTGCTCGATGTTGATAATCTCGTCAAGATTATCAACATCGAGCAACAAAATCAAATTTATTACAAAAAAAACAAAAATAGAACAAGGTATAGATTACCTGATTTGCTGCAGGATATTGTTAACGTGTTCCAGTCCAAGATATTGCTCTGAAGAAACACAAATACTGCTTCTCTTTAGAGTCAAAATATATTATGAAATTCAACCGCATCTGCATATAAATATTATCACAGAGTGTGTCTGTGTGAGAGAGTGAGTGAGACATGAAAATGGTCGAACAAAGTATCTGAGTCCTCCAAGTATTCTGGTTGACTATGCGACACAAAAGCAAATCTCCACCGCATAAAATCCAGAAAATTCAAGCAGAAAGTAGAAGTTGTAGCATGCCTAACCACATAAGCATCATACCATCATTTTCATTTAAAGTGATTGTAACAATTAGGCTCGGGCTGGAATACCTTCGAAAATTCCTCATTTCGTACTTGTAACTTGTTCTGCACATGAACCTTGATACGAGACAAAGTTTCACCAATAAAAATTGCTCGCCAAGATTGTTAATTTGCTGCAGAAGCAAAATGAATATATAGATTTAAAAGTAAGAAAATTAAAGAGATAATGCAGTCGCAGTTGAATTAGAGAGGTAGAACGAGTACAAATATCTGAGAAAAACTATGAAGTAACAAACTGAATACTACCGTCTGGTTTTGAGCATCCACATGCATGAGGTGACACACATGAATCAAACATTTACTTAGGGCCAAGAAATTTCTCTTCCTCTGGATTCTGCAATGAGAAATTATAAAAGTCGAGAAATTGTCGATAATAAAGATGAACATACGGGAAAGCCAATTTTAAAGGAAAAAGTGTCGTAGCCTATCAAAGACACAATACTAACATTGAAAGCAATTAGCAAGATATTTTTTGTTATGTGTATCACCTAAAAAATGCAAGCATTTATATACATAGACACACATATGTATAGAGATAGAAACAGACCTCCTCTGCTCGTAAAGTCCAGCGATTGTCATTTATTGCTGCGATCTTATCACTATTAGGATATATCTGTAGGAACTTGGAGTTTCAGCAAGTTAACAAAATTAGCATAGAAGGCTAGACATAAGGAATACCTAACATCCATTTGGAAATACAATATACAATTTACTAACAAAAACCTAGGAAGTACTGAGACTCAGCTTCCAAGTCAGAGTGTACATCTACGACACGTGCAATTTGTGTGTAGTCAACCCATACAAGATTTTTCAGCGTAAAATAAATTGAATTTCACAATTTAAGTTGGATTATTAAGTAAAAGTTAAGACGAATATTATTTTGATATTAATATTACGAAACTAATGAATGAAATAGAAAGAGATGCAATAATCAAGGACCTTATAGATCTTGGACGAGAAAGTTTCACCTGTTTAACGTAAACATTGCAAAAGTTAAAAATCATATAACGCTATGTTATGCAACAAATATTAGAATTCTAGGAACAGACACACGCACACTCCCGGTAATAACTTGTCAGCTATATTACCTTCTGCTTGAGATGCTCAAGCACATCACCAACAGTGCTTTCCTTTGGCAGCCTAATACTGTGAGTTCCAGCTGTATATGGAAAACAAATGAGATATTTAATGTTTGCTAAATATATAATAAATTTGCAAGTCTTGCATATGTATGCACTTTGTTAGTTTCACACCCTCATCAAATGAACCCCGACTTAGAGTTGTATGAATGTATACTTGGTCGTAATGCAGCAGCATCTCTAACAAGTTTTCTACTCCTCGATATCTTATAGGATGAGCTTTTGGTCGTTGAGAGTTGATATTACGTGATGTAAGCCGTAGTTTGGATGGATCATCGATTCCGAGTTGGTTCACTACTCTCTTAAGAACTTCATCATATGAATCAAGCTTTGACCTTCACTATTAGTGAAATTTGAATAGCAGCATTAAGTGGATCAATATTACTAATCATAACATAGGAAATTACACTCTAGAATTAAAAGTATGTCTTCTATTGAACTCACAGTTGTAAACAAAATTCATCCTTCTCAGGCCTTTCCAAGGAGCGAAAGTGGATAACCTACAGAACAATAAACCAAAAAAGTCAGGATATATTAGATGGAAGTTAGAAGCATCACATCATTGCTTTCACAAGAAGGTAGTTATGGGGAAAAAGAATACTTTTCGACTTAGAACCATTATTTTGGGATCACTGAAAGGAAATAGATGTTATAAATGGGGTACATTGAGAAACTAATAGTGTCCATCTATGCACAAGCACATGCACACTAAGATAATGGGAATCAAGACCAGGTGCAAGAGAAAGAGCAAAAATTTTAAAGAATCGTGGAAGATAATATGATGAGATCCCTAGATAATATTATACTCCCATATGATTCATTGTTTCTCGGAGGTGAAAATGTAGAAATTTTATATTTTGTTTATTTTATGCAAATAATACGGGCTCGAAAAGGAAATAATTATGCTTTTTTCAGGCAATTAACATATAGAATAGTCAATATGATGCACAACATCGACTATGTGATAAAAGGGACCATTTCAAGGAGGAGAAATGCAAAGAGAGAAAATGAAAGACAAGTAGAAGAGCAATAAAGCGCAAAAACATAAGCATCACACTAAGATAATGAGAAACAAAGAGCACGAAAGGGAGAAATGGAAAGAGCGAAGAATTTCAAAGAATCATGGAAGATAATATGATGAGATCTGTTGGGAATTTATCGACGAGGAACCTAAATGAAACAATAGGTATAGAGATAATGTGGATTTGAAAATCCTTGTACAATAATTTCAGATCAATGAATAAAGAAAGAATAACAGAAAAATAACAATATGGAAAGCAGTAAAGTAACTGATTCAGAAGCTAGATCTGGCAACTGAATGCCCAAGCGCCACCACCGGCCGACAACCCTCATGGTTGTAAAAAACCCACAAAGCTACCAAGACACAAAGACCAACAAAGAGACCACTTAGGCTTCATTTAGAATTACTCAGAATTCCACTAAGAAGTTTCTTTCACACTCAGCAAATATTCTCATAAAGTATTTCACGAAGAGGGGTTTTAGTTTTGATGTTTTTCTATCTCTTTAAAACCATAGAAGACTACTATATAGATAGATAGAACACAGAGAACAGAGATAGAAAGAGGTGAGATGATGAGAGCTTTCCAAGAGCACTGGAAACTTGAGAGCAACAAAACCAGAGATAGAAAGGAGAGAGAGGAAGAGGCATCGGTTGAATAGTGGAAGAATAGGGTTAAGTAGAAGAAGGGTCGAGTAATAGGCCGGGCAATAAGTAGGCTGCCATCCAAGTGGGGAGGGGAGCATGGGCCAAAAAATCCAACAACTTCATTGGATAATATAACATTATACTCCATAATGAATTGCATCAGATATCCAAATACTTCAATAGGTAAAACTTTTTTATGATGGGCTAGGAAAGTAATTTAACTACGCGTTCTTTAGGTAGCTTATACAATAGTCAATATGCAGCACATCACTGAGTATGTGATAAAAGGGACTATCTCAACGAGGAGAAACACGTAGAGAAAAATAAAAGATAAGTTGGAGAGCAAGCAAGAAAGCAAATTTCTAATAAGGCAGTGCAATCAATGGGTTGTTCATCTTAAGAGATTTGCAGCGTAGGGTGCTTGCAATAGCAAGCTCGAATGTGGCAAATACGATTCTCATCAATGTTAGCCCTCTTATTGCTATTTTTAAGTTTAAAATACAAGTAAAGACATAACCATTCATTTTCTAGGTCCGAGTATTGGATAAGCGTAAACTCGAGACAACTAGAGATACGATTTTCAGTCATATGCAAAGCTACTATATGAAGGCTAAAATTATAAATAACTATTGATATTACACTACAAAGGGAACCTATAGGAGAGAACTTGAGTGAGAAGGAACTATTTGAAAGAATAACAAGGACAACATCTAGTAGAGTTATACTCTCATTAAAAATAACTAAAAGTTGAAGTTTAGAAGGAAGTACACACGTGCATGCTCATCTGCACCTAGGTCCGGATGGACGAACGTATAAAGTGAGTTTTCACATAAATGCGCATCTGCATCTATGTCGGGAGAGAGGAAGACATGAAGGAGCTTGATGTAAATGCGTATCCGCATCTAGGTTTGGAGGGAGGAACCTGAGCTTGTCGTAAATGCTCATCCGCATCTAGGTTTGGAGGGAGGAATTCATGGAGTAAGTGTGACGTGCATGCTCATCCGCATCTAAGTTCAAGGGGAGGAAAGTGAGAAAAAAGTGAGCTTGTCTTGCATGGTAATCTGCGTCTAGGTGAAATAATAAAATAAGTGTGACTTTCATGCTATTCACGTCTAACATCGGAGGGAGGAAACTGAAAAAGTAGTGAGCATGATGTGCATCCTCTCGCATGTTTAGGTTTTCAGGGAGGAAGGTTGAGAAAGAAGTCAGCCTGACTTGCATGCTCATCCATGTCTAGGTACGGAGGGAGGAAAGTACGAGAGGTTTCATATTTCTCTAAATTCGAATAACCAAAAAATTGCAAGAAAGTTGAAATTTGTACATGGTTTTCAGTCTCATCAAATGAAACCTCCTCCAAAAGATTTTTTGGTTCAAGGTCAGAGAATAACTAGGAAACACCCAACATAATTAAAATATTCTTAGAAAACAATCAACCAGGGGGAACAAAAGAAAAGGATTGGACATCTTCTGAGTCATGTGTTTACATTAAAGAAAAGCTTAAATATGAAGAATTACTAGCTGTGAAAGAGGCAATATCGAAAAACATTAATCAGTTATCGAAATGAACTATATGTCGAAAAGGTCCAAGTTAGACCAATATGGATTATGTTCGATACTTTAGGAAAAGATATTCCCAAAATCCAGCAACACAATCAACATAAGAATGAAATATGACATGTGAAACATATATCTTGTAACTACAATATAGTGATTCTACCTAAGATGCGAATGCATACAAATAAATATTACATTAATATGAACACAATATTTATGAAAATGTACTTAAAGGCTATGCTGGTATTCAGGGAAAGATGGAATATCCGGGCAATGAAACAGCTTCCTTGTTTGAGGAGGCAGTGACTTTTGATACCAGACAATGTCCTCATTCCCTAGCTGCAATAAAAGAAACCGAAAAGTTATCAAAATACAATCTTTGTCCTGACAAAATACTTGTGCTTGTGATTTTCATATACCTGGTTAGATGTAAATGTAAGTCCCGTGTCGATGTACACAAATGACTGTGGGCTCAAACTTTATCTCCTGAGAAGCAAAAATCACAAGATATCTTCAACATTAAAATTATATTTGGGCATTTATGAAAGATATCTTCAACATTTAAACTGTATATGTGCATTTTATGAAATCTATCTTCACCATTTAAAATGAATATGTGCATTATATTCCATATGCATAGCATTTTTCAAGTCCTTGTAAAGAAATTGCATGTAACATGAGTTATGTTAATCTCCATGACATTTGACAGACGCAATAATAGCTCCATTTAATGAAAACAGTTGCATGTGGGTTTCATTTTAAGTTGCAGCTAACAACAATATATTAGGATTGTTACCAGTATGTAGAAATAAGCAAATACTATCTCTTCCATTCATATTTTGGAACAAACCTCGCAGAGTTCTATCTCTTCATTACGAGCATAGCCAGCAAGTTGATTTAAATTCTCTAGAATGTCTGATGGCTTGTCAGAGTAAATATCACCAAGATAACCAAATCAACTTAAGAATATTACAAATTTAAATAAATGATAACAATGAATTAAAGAATAAACAGAAACAATTTTGTTGAAAGAACTCGGCTCAAATTAAGCAAGATCCAAATGAGGGAATACAGTCACAAAAGTCCCGCACCCAAAGCACTGACCCATGTTAACACCATAGAAAACTCAGAAACCCGACCACACACTTTCGATTAGTTAGATCTTTTTATCACATGGTCACAAAGACCCCTAACTCTCGATTTCATGAAGAAATGTAAGAAAGCTTAGGAGATAATCACTTTTCAGTATCTTAGGAAAGGGGAAGAAAAACCCCTATTTAAAAGGTCAAGAGAAGAGGTGAGAATGGAAGGTTAGAGAAGCTTTCCTTAAACCATCAGATTGGTTTAGGAAAGAGGCCATGGATTTTGGTGACAGAGAAGGGAAAAGATCACAACGAGGATATGGTGAAGAAGAAGCAGATGGCGTAAGAGAGAGGTGAGGAATGACGGTTAGGGTTAAGAGAAGGTATATATGTACCTGGGTAGGTGGGTCGGGTATAGGTTGTTCGTGGGCTACCGAGTGGGCCAGGTTATGGGCTGCCATGTGGGCCTAGTTAAATAAGGTCATTGGGCCATAAATATAACACAATCAACTTGGACCAAGAACTTCTAATAAGGAACACGGTCCGGATTAAAAGAGTTGGATCTGGCATTCTCATCATAGGCTAAGGCCCCGCCTTAGTGTACCTGCAACTGAGAAACAATGTCTAACCTGGAGCAAAGTTAACCAGGAACAAGATATAAAATTTTTAATTAGTTAACAAATTTCTCAACAGGCAAACACTTAGTACCCATTTCAGTTAGGTTTTTCCTCAGTTTTAATCTTTTCTAATTTTATCACTTTTTTACTCACAATGTCACGAATAAAATGGTATCTCACATCGATGTGTTTACTTTCAATGGCTACTCACAGGGATTTTGCAAAGTTGGATGGAGGATTTACTTTCAGAAAAATCCGTAAGTTTATTGTTGAGAAAACCAATTTGATTAACCTTCTAGCCAAATTACCTCTTTAAAGGCTTCGGTAGTTGCAATGTATTCGGCTTCAGTGCTAGGCAGAGCAACAATATGTTGTAGTTGGGAGTTTCAACTTATGCATGAGCCACACAAAGTGAAGATGTAAGATGTAGTGGATTTTCTACTATCCTTTTCATTTGCATAATTAGAATCAACGTACCCAACAAGATGAATATAATTAAATAATTTAGAGAAGGTTATACCAATATCATCGGAACCACGTAGGTACCTTAGAAGCCATTTTAAGCTCCCAATGAGGAGGTCCGGGGTTGGACATATACCTGTTAAGACAATTTATAGCATATGCAATGTCGGGTCTAGTACAGACCATGAGAAACATTATAAATCGAATGACATTTGAATAAGGAATTTTACTCATTTTCTCTTTTTTGGAATCTATTTTTGGACATTAGTTTTAGCATCATTGGAAATGAGCAGCTAATGGCACAGAGGTAGGTTTTAAATTTTCCATTGAAAACTTTTATAAAATAGAATGAATTTAAGTTATTTTGTTTAAAAGTATAAAATACTTATATCTATTTCTAGTGATGTCCATACAAAGAATTCTTTTTGCATCACCAAAGGTTTTCATTTCAAAATTTTTAGAAAGATCTTTTCATAAAGACTCAATCAGTTTTAATGCTATAGCTTGCAATGAGCATGTCATCAACATATAACACAAGCAAGATAAGAATATCATTCATATACTTGAAGTAGAGGCAATGATCATAATCACTCCTTCTGAAGTTTAGAGAAAGCATAAACAAGTCAAACTTTTTATTCCATTGCCTAGGGGATTGTTTCAAGCCATATAGAGATTTTTTCAACAAGCAAACATAGTCAGGATTGTTTTATAAATAAAGCCAATGGGTTGATGCATATAAATGTTTTCGTCTAGATCACAATGGAAAAAAGCAGTTTTAACATCCATTTGTTTTAACTCCCAATCATAATGAGTAGTAAGAGCAATAATCATATGCACAGTGGTATATTTGACAATTGGAGAAAATGTTATAATCTATTCCTTTCTTTTGAGTGAATCACTTGGCTACTAATCTAGCTTTGTATTTTGTGGGATTTTTCTGTTTGATTTTAAAAATTCATTTAACAATCCACTAAGAAACAATTTTTGGGTTTAGGCACTAGATCCCAAGTATTATTATCCTTCAAAGATTCATTTTCTCGTTCATGGCACTAAGCCATTCTTTAGAATTTAGGGCTTCATCTACATTTGAAGGTTCAGAATCTTCAATATTGAGTGCTACATGGAAGTCTTTGAGCTTAGAGGGGATCCTATGTTCTCTACTTCTATCCCTTGCTAGTTGGTAATTATCTAGAGAGGTTTCAGTATTTTCAGGAATTTCTACAGGTATTTCTATGAAAAAAATCAAAATTTTCTTCTATAACTCCTCCCCCTTATTGGTTATCCTCCACCTTATCAAAGGTTGAGTCTTTTTGGTCTAACTCTATTTTTGACAGATAAGGCATTTCATTTTAATTGAAAGTTACATCCATACTAATAATAACTTTGAAACCAGGTTGACTACGTACCCATAGTCTATGCACTTTGACCCCTTTGGGATAATTAATAAAAACATATTCAAGAGATCTAGCTTCAAGTTTGTCAAAATTTTGATGAACAAATGCAGAGCAACCAAAAGTACGAAGAAGAGAAACATTAGGTTTTTTACCACACCAAACAGTTTCAGGGGATTTTACCAAGCAATGGCACAGAAGGCGACGGATTTATCAAATATGCAGCAGTTAAAACTGCTTCACCCCGAAAAGACTTTTGTAAACCAGAACTAATCAGCAAACATCTAACTTTTTCAAGTAAAGTTTGGTTCATGCGTTCTGCAACACCATTTTGCTGCAGGGTGTATGGGTTGGTCCTATGCCTTTTAATCCCAAATTTATCACATAGATCAGTGAATTTTTTATTGCAAAATACGAGACCATTATCAGTACGAAGTGATTTCAGTCCTTGTCTCGTTTGTTTTTCAACAAGAGTTTTCCATTTTTCGAATTTTAAACTTCTAATTTATGTTTTAATAAAAAAATAAAGACTTTTCTTGAAAAGTTATCAACGATAGATAGAAGTATCAGTTTCCACCATGGGTGGCTTCTTTAGAAGGACCCCAAATATCAGCATGAACATAATCTAAGATGCAAGATGACATGGAGGGGTTAGGGGAAGGTGCAGCAGGAAAATGCACACTGTGTTGTTTACCCATAACACATGCATCACAGAATTTCAATTCATCAACTTTATCATAAAGTATTCCTTCTTTATTCAGTAATTCTAGTCCTTTTTTACTAATATGACCAAAACGTTTGTGCTACAAAGAGGTTTTATCATGCTCATTCACAGATGCAGCAACAGAACATAAATACAAATTGTATTTGTTTCCTGCTTTGAAAACTAATAGTTCATTATTTTCATAATACATTTGCCCCATCTACCCTCTAAACCTTCCTCTTCTAGGGCAGCACATGAAATAAGGTTATGGCTAAGGTCAGTAACATACCTAACATTCTTAAGGGTTAACCTATTACCATCTTTGAAATTTAAAGAAATATCACCAATACCTTTAATCTCACATCGTTTTTTGTTTGCCATAGAAACAAAACCAGAGTTTTCAATTTTAAGATTTGAGAAAATTTCTTTAAAGGGGCTTATTTGGAAAGTGCAACCAGAGTCGATTAACCATTCATACATATTCATAAAGTGCACAGAATTCACGTCGCAAACAACAAACACTTCACCAGAATCATCAGAAACATTATTCACTCTTTCTTTTTCATCAAATTGTCTTTCTCTATTATCCCTCTTTGGTTTTCTACAATCATTAATATAATGACCCTTTAAACCACAGTTATAACAATGTCTTTCTCTGGTTTTATCATCTCTATATGAGTTATCTCTGGTTCTAGATTTACTGCTACTACTGTTTCTGTTTTTACTTCTGCTTGTACTATTATGTCCAAAACTGGAGTTTCTAAATCTAGATCTTCTTCTCACAAAATTAACCTCGTGTTGATTATTACTAGGTCTATTTTCTTTTAAGTCTATCTCTTTACTCTTAGGTCGTTTACTACTGTATCTAGGTTCACACTGTCTCTACCATATTTTATAGCAGCTTTCACATCAGAATATATATTAGGGATAGCATTCAACAACACAATAGGAGAATATTCATCAATAATTTTTTTCACCTGTCAGTTTTATGTCTTGTATCAATTTAGTGAATTCATTTAAATTTTCATCAATATTTTTCGACAAATCAAGTTTCTATCTGAAATTTTTTTTCAATAAAAACAGTGTACTAGGCAGGGAGGTTTCAGTGTAAAGCTCTTCTAATTTTTCCTATAATTCTTTCGATGAATTTTATTTTCCAACCTTACTTAACACAGTATTTGACAAATTAAGAATAATTGACGAATAGGCATATTCATCATTTTCTAGTCGATTTTCTTCAGAAATATTTTCAGCGTATCTACCATCTATTGCTTTGAAAACTTTTTGCTAGATCAAAATACTGCTAATTTTGAGGCTCGACAAGTACTACCAGGAAATGCAATGAGGCATCTACACTCCACTGAAGTTCATGGTAGAATCTCAGCTAAGAGAAGCGGAACGGGTAAATTCCTACATAATTTCAGTTCTAAAAAAATTATGACTCATTAGAAGGAACTCGAGCCGGATACATCGAAAATCTCCCAAGATCTAAGGGAGATACAAAAGAAAGTTCAAGACTATGGACATAGGTTAATCCATATACCTATGAAAATAGAATCTTTGAACCAAAAGGTGGACGAGGTCCTTAAGATCCTTCCCTATCTACACAAGGATCTTATAGATCTGAAGGTAGAAATTACAAATCTAAAAAGAAATCAAAGGGAGAGCCCTGAGACATCTAGATCCAGATAGGAGCGAATCGGGGACGCCCTTAGATCTATAAGATAATGGAGGTAGCGAGAGCAAATCTATAAGATAATGGAGGTAGCGAGAGCAAATCTATCGGATCTACAAGAATTGGCAGAATCCTTTTCCTAACTTGGGATCGTGGATTTAGTCAATATCCAAACAAATGAGATCACTCTAGCACTACCACCGCCGGAGGGAAGTGCATGTTCTAATGATCCTCCACAGGATCAACCAATGAGAGAATGTGCGGATTTCCACACTAATGCCACTCCAACGTTTGTAGGAACCAGGCTAAAGGAAAATACACCTTGGATGAGGACCATGCTCCAGCCCTTACATCCATATGGCGCTATACTGAACTTGGATATTATCGATTTTGAAATACCAAGAAATTGATATACGAATGGGTTACAACACTCAAAATAGCAGCAACTTCCCTAGAGCTCAACAAGGAAAACATGATAAAGCTTGTGGAGTTGAGCTTGGAGGGATCTGTGAAGATCAGATGGGATAATACCCCAGAATATACCAAAGCAGCATCCTTGCTGGAGATTCGAAAGACGCGATAGCAGACCGAGTACGAAGGCTTATCAAGATACACTTAATAGGAGATGGATACTTCGAAGGAAGTAGAGTAGAAAAGGATAGAGAATATGCATAGGCTCTCTTTAGCCTTGAACTTAGGAGTATTTGCACAGTAGATGAATACATCTATTGGTTTCACAAGTATTTCTTCCGGAGTGGAGTAGCAACGGAAGTAGCAGCTCCAATGTTCTTCACAAAGATATGCAGTCCATGGAGGGAAATGTACCTGAAGGATAGCTAGATTTAGTGTCGTGAAGAATATCTTTCCTTAAAGACAAACTAAAGGATTGGTGTTATCAAGCATCCATCTTGAAGAATATGAAAAGACTGAGAGGTAAAATCAAACGAACCCCTATCTGTTGTGATAATAATGATTTTTCAACTATTATAGGAGAATCAAGCGATCCAAGGAAAAGGACGAAGCAGAATAGTGACTCCTACAAGGTCTTCATCCCAAGGATCTAGACTAACAGATGCAAGATCCACCAGAAGAACCCCTACAAGAAGAACTTTCAGATGGGCCCACTCGAGCCAATGAAAGTTTCAAAGACTACAATTGCTGAACTTGTAGAGCAAAAGGACATATATCTCCCGATTGCCCGTAGAAACGTGGTGAATTGCAAAAATTTGACACCACGGATGATATTCTAGATGCAGTTTACTATGGCGATTTGGTACCCATCTACCAATTCGAAGATCTTTCTTCAGATGAAAGCATCTATGAGGAGAAAATAGAGACTGATTTGGATGGATCTTGAACCGAGTCAGAATAATTACAACGAGGGAGATAGATTCAAACTTCCAAAAGCGTATCAGAATTCTTTTTCAGAATGACGGTGTCAAGCAAAACCATGGAAAGAATCATGCGACAAGATTTTAACCTCCCATACGATGGTTTTAGGATTGGAGTAATTGGAAAATTCCTGAATCTGATAGGACAGAACTAAAGGAAGCATCACATAATCTACAAAGTAAGTTCAAGTGAGTTTGCTATACCTATAGAACTCACTGGTAATGTGATGGAGATGCAATTAATTCCTAAAGAAGAAATTCTTGAAGAATTAAGTAAAGTTAGAGAAGAAGTAGTTGTTACTATGAAATGGATCCACATAAATACTATTGAACTAGTAATGAAAGCAACTTTTAAGGAAGGAGTTGATTCGGAAATACATTTATCGATAATGGATAGAATAATGAATAACTTAAGAGATGGCTATCTTGGAACAATGATAGGTAATTTGTATGCAGAAAAATTGATGTTTGACATTCATCCTAGGATTGCATACAACCTAGTAGACCATGATTTCAGTAGAGTTTTAAACCTTCATCACGATTTTAAGAGAAAAGATCTAATAAAAGAATGTAACAGACCATATTCTATAACTTATAGAATAGCTTATGCCCTTTCCAATACTCATCATTCAAATTTGCTCCTTAGGCAAGAGTATATTGAAATTCCTAGAATTTTCAAGGAATTGATAAGGTAATGACACCAGATCCTATTAGGATACCTAATATAGGTGGTGTTGATATCATCATAAAAGATCACCCAGTTTTGCATAGAACACTTAGCTCTAAAACTGAGTTTAGTACTCGGATGTCCCTTTCGGAAGATAGGATTACAGGCTACAAAGGAAATGAGAAAGAGTTATTAAAAGCTTTAATCCTCAAGAGATTAGGGTACATAACGTAAAACTTAGATGCGCTAAAAAATGGAATGAAATACAAGTTATATTTGACATCACTAAGAAAGAAACTTTTTTCCATTGTGATGACTTATATCATTTGCAACAACCTATTGTTGGAAAATATGAAGGCATGGTAGGAATAGCAGGCCATGAAATTTTAGTCACAGGTGTTGCAAGACGAGTATGACTTTGGTGTTAAGTTTCCTCGAAAATCATAAACCATGCGGAAGTAAAGGTAACAGAATGGAATTCAGCCTGATCGTGTTACCAAAGGATTGAATAACGAGTCTCTTTCCTATATACATATCTGTAGGTATGTTGTATGATCAATATAAGTCAGAGTATTTTGCAGCTCATATTGATCCGGGATCAGGAATTTGCACGGTAAAACATAGACTTTTTCCTAAAGAAGCAAGGGAAACCTTACCCGTTATTGCAAGAAGATATTTTTCACAAAAAATCCTAATACTTAATAAGGGAATACGAAAAACAAAGATCACGATCGGAGGAGCATTTGGATCACCCTGGTTTAGGGTAAAAACACCTCCTATTTACTTTGATGATACAGGTGTTGATATCTTGCTAGATAACAATTTCATTCAAACATTTGCAGGATATATGCAAGGTAACCAGAGAATCTGCAAATCTTTACTACTAACTGTGGTAATGAGATACAGGTGTTGCAAAGAGAAAAGGCATTTAACAGGATAATGCCAATAAGTTTTCGTAGCAAAAGTGGTGATTTTAATGCCAAATTAACTCATCCAAAAATGTAGGATAAGAGAAAATTTGGTAAGGTCCTTTTCTCTTTCAAGTAGCAGGGACTTATAGACAGCGATAGCTTCTATAAGGAATCCGAGGAGGAGATTGTGAACCTTAAAAAAGCACTATTGGAAATGAAATCGCTCGATATTAGTGAGGAAAGCAGGCTTTCTCTCGAGAATGTCAAGAGGCTTATCCAGAGAAACTTTAGTGAAAACCCTCTGGCATGGTGGGATAGGAACAAGATTGAAGTTACTCTAAAGCTCAAGGATGAGTGCAAGTATGAGTATGTTCGATACATACCTTTCCAGATGAACATGGAATAAAAGAAAGATATGTTGATTATTATCAAGGAGCATATCGGTCTTGGACTCATCGAGTCTGGAATCTCTACCTACAGCAGCTCTGCTTTTCTGGTAAGGAACCATGGCGAGATTAAGAGAGGTAAACCCATGTTGGTAATTAACTATCAAGGCATTAATAAAATTGTAGAGTTTGACGGGTATTACATTCCCAGTAGAGAACACTTAATTGATTGCATTAAAGGGGCTAAAGTGTTTTCTAAATTCAATTGCAAATCTGGCTTTTATCAGATTAAGATTGAGAATGAATCAAAGAACTTTACTGCATTCTCCACACCACAGGGACAATACATTTGGAATGTGCTTTCAATTGGTTTAGCTGATCCACCATAGATATTTCAAAGAAAAATGGACAATCTTTTTTAAAGATTATTTTGAGTTCATGTTTGTCTATATTGATGACATATTAATTGCATCGAAAAATATGAAAGAACACATTAAATATTTTGAAATATTTTCTAATGCATGCCATAAAGCAGGTTTAGTACTTTTTGAAAAGAAAGCCACTATAGCTGTCAATAAAATTGAATTTCTAGGAATTCTTATTGGCAAAACAGGGATTGAGTTACAGGAGCATATTGTGGAGAAAATCAACAATTTTCCAAACATGCTCAAAGACAAAAAGCATTTGTTGAGCTTCTTGGGAGTTGTTAATTTTGCAGGTATCTTCATTAAGGATCTTGCAAGATACAGAAAGGATTTCCGACCACTCTTGAAAGAAACGGAGAGTTCAAAGTGGAAATGGGAAGAAATCCACAGATTCGTGAGCTGAAATAGGTTTGCAGTAACCTACCAAAGCTTGTTGTACCGCAGGACGAGGATGAATTGGTAGTCTATACAGACGCCAATGATTACAGATGGGCATTAGTTTTCATGAAGAAGATAACTATAGGGGAAGAACCTTGTAGATATATAGGAGGGTTGTTCTCAGAACAACAAGCCAAAGTTTGGCACATCAACGAGAAAGAATTCTTTGCGGTTTGGAAGGGTTCTAAAAAATGGCCTTTATTTTTAGTTGCTACAGAATTTACTTTAAAAGTTGATAATACTGATGTCAAAGCCTTCTTAAAGAATAAATTAGAATAAAAATAGAGAAAGCTCGTATAATCAGATGGCAAGCTAAATTCTAATATTATTGTTATAATATTTTCGATATAAAATCTAATGAAAACATTCTTGCAGATTTCCTAACAAGAGATGGAGGCATCTGAATCAAACTCCATCATGTTGAGACTCAAGCACCTCCGGGAAAACGTCAAGGAGCTTGACAGAAAGTTCAAACAGCTAGCGGTTAATGCCCAAGTTGTCGGACAAATTCAAAGATCGGAAATAGACACTATCCAGTTCACAATAAGGAGTTCCTTATTAGCATCCACCTTGCTATGGAACGACCTACGAGAACCAATTTGAAAGACATCACCATCGGGCATGACCCAAATTATGCCTT
This sequence comes from Sesamum indicum, assembly GCF_026168435.1. NCBI lineage: Eukaryota > Viridiplantae > Streptophyta > Magnoliopsida > Lamiales > Pedaliaceae > Sesamum > Sesamum indicum. The sequence goes on from NC_142669.1 coordinate 3,191,167, forward strand.
TAGAGTACAGGGCTATAGACCTATAGTGTCGGATTCAAGTACCGATTGCACAAGGCTATCACCAGACTCTAGTGAAACGACAACAATTTAGTCATAGGAAGTGCAAACTCCTGATTATTGAAGTCAACCCAACACCTCTGTGGTTAAAAAGGGAGACATTATCCTTAGGCCAATGACAGGAACCTCTAAGGTTAATATTAACGAGTTAATATCATCTTCAGCTTGGCAGGACAACCGGCATATGTGGGAAAAATTAATTTTTCGCTAAGGAGTAAACCCAGGCAAGACCATTATCGAAACGTCCGAAAAATATAATAGGGTATGGATATTAGAAGGGTCAAAATTAGAAGATGTTCGAGAATTGTATGATTTTGGAGCTCTTGCTTCAGTTCATACTGTGACGCCCCAAAATTATAATATATAATTGAGAGATTAATTGGTAAATCTTTATGAAATTTAGTTAATTGTAAATAAATTATATTCCATAATTGGAATATAATAAAATTTGAACGGATTAAATTGGAGCTCGTTATAATATTTGAGAACAAATTATATTAATTAAGAAATTTGGAAGGACGTAAGGGGTATTTTGAAAAAAATTTAATAAAAAAATATTATATATATAATAATAATATTATGTATATAATAATATAATATATATATATATATATAAAGTGAAGAGAGAGAGAGAGTGAGTGGCCACCGCCTCAACTCTCTCTCTCCTCTCTTTATTGCACACACACACCCATACACAATTCACACACAAATGTAAATTTTGAGAATTTCAATTATCGGCCGAAAACGAAAAATAACAGAGGTATGAAAATTACCATTTTATTTTCTATTAATTTATATAATTATATAATTTAATTAGTTCTTTTATTAAATATTATTTACATTAAGCGACGTATTATTTAATCGGAATATTTTACGTGTTTGACTATTTAAAATAGTGTCGAATTAAATATCGAATTGCATATAAAAATGATATCATTGGTCAATTAGATTATTAAATTTATTAGATTTGAATGTTGCTATAGCCAATTTATACAGTTCCATCGAAATTGTTAACCAAATACGCAATTCTAAGTATTGTTATTTAATTGAATTGTATAGTAGCGGGAAACTAATAGAAAATTCATAGAAATGTTCCGAGAACTATATTTAATAAATGGTATGTTAATAAAGAGGAAAACGAAGATTTGTACTTCGATAAAAATGGAATATTAAAGAATTATTAAAAATTATACAAATAATATTTAATATTATATTTAAAGGAAGTTGTAATATTCTCGATATATTAATTGTATGTGGTATAACTCATTATAGGATAC